>NC_057863.1:376462210-377662210 GCF_019393635.1 Dromiciops gliroides
CGCCCCTCTCTTTTTGCCTTGTTTTCTTCAATATCCCAATTTTCCAAATGATAAGAAGAAAAAACTGAAAACTAAAAAACAGCCAAATGCTTCGGGTTAATCATGGGTAGAGTGGCTGATTTTTTCCCCTTATACCTTTCTAACCAGACCTCTACACTCTTCCTACCTGGCATAGAACAGGATCCCACTGACCAAACCATTTACTTCTCTTTTCTTCCTGATGATGTTTTATTTTAACCCAAATGTCTCAATAGTGGGTTTCATGTTCTCAACTGTGCACACTGCAGGGATGGAATTTTCCTTCACAGAAGTGCTGTTTTCAGAGAATTCCAGGCTTATCAGTCTCCCAACAATAAATCTCTATTATTCATAAGGAAATGGTACTTTTAAGAGAGATTTGCACTTGCCTCCTTTAAATGAGCCAAGCATGGCATACAATAAAAGTTTTGGACATATATTTATAACTGTAGCAGCTTCTCCATTTCAATTTCTACCTCTGGCTATATCTACAACTTGACTTGAGACTTGAAAAAGACACAGCAATGGGACAGACCGGATGTGATGGCTACCATGATGAACCTACAGCTGTGGCATATCTGAAGATTGACCACTCCCCCAATTCTATTCAGGTACAACTACTAAACATGCCTGACTCTGTAATGTATGACAGAGGTTATAGAAATGGTCTCAGAGACAGCCCCTGAATGTGTGCAATCTCATAGCAGAAATATTGCTTTCTTTGCCCAGTGCCTAAGTCCTGGATTCCTTGTCTATACTTACAGGTAAAGTGCAGTCCTGGCTGAGGATTAAATTGAAAATGTAGTAAACACACACCTCTGCTCTTCATTTCATTGTATCCCCAAACCACTTAGTCATCAACAATTTCATAGATTTAGGCCTAAAAGGAACCTGAGAAGTCATCTCATCCCATGGTATTAAACCCAAACAGAAATGGATCTCTGCAGGCCACATATTGACTTAGAAAACAACAAATTAACATGATCTGTGTTTTCTTCCATTTTTGTTTATTCTGTTAAACATTTCTCAATTAAAATTTTCACCTGCTTTTGGCTGCCCCTTCTCCAGCCCTGAGTTTGATGCCTCTGATTCAGTCCGACCCCTTTATTTCACAAATGAAGAAAATTAGGCCCAGATCAGTTAAGTAATAATCAATCAACAAGTACACTGACTACGTGCCAGGAGGCAGCAGCTACATGGCTCAGCGGAGCAAGTGCTGGGCCTAGGGTCAGAAAACCTAAGTTCAAATCCAGTCTCAGACATTTACTAGTTATGTGACCCTGGGCAAGTCACCTAACCTCTGTTTGCCTTAATCCACTGGGAGAAGGAAATAGTGAACCACTCCAGTATCTTTGCCAAGAAAACCTCATGGATAGTATGGTCCATGGTGTCATGAAGGGTTGGATATGACTGACCAACTTAATAACAACAGTATGCCAGGTATGTTGTGAATAAAAAAGACAAAAATGAAATAGTCCCTGTCCTCAAGGAGATTCTGTTCTATAAAGTCCTATCATCCATTCTCTGAATTCCTAGTAGGCAGGGGTAATGACGTTGAAGTCAGAGAAAAAGTCCAAAGCTGGGGGAGGTCAACACATTAGAAATCAATCTAACAGGGGCAGCTAGATGGTACAGTGGATAAAGCACTGGCCCTGGAGTCAGGAGGACCTGAGTTCAAATCCGGCCTCAGACACTTGACACTTACTAGCTGTGTGACCTTGGGCAAGTCACTTAACCTGCATTGCCCCACCAAAAAAAAAAAGAAAGAAAGTCAATCTAACCTAATGTGGAAAAATCAGAAGCCAATGTTGACTGACAGTTTGTCTGACAGAAAGTCCTCAAAGAGCTCATATTTTATTTGGGGGAGAAAACATGTACACAAGTATATATAAAATAGATACATAACCCTTCCCACATGATGTATGTGGCATAGACTCCACAGTGTAATCCCTTTTATGGCATATGTCCACACACTCAGTCCCTGAGTTCATTGATTTATCCAGTCTGCTCTTACACAGGAAGATCTGGGTTCCCAGGAAATAACCAACATCACAGTTTTAACCCTCCTCTGATTTATCACTAGAGGTCCTGAGCATCCCCTGCTGTGCTTCTCATTTAAACAACATCAATCCATCATAATAATGACACCATTAACCCTTAAAATACATTTACTGAACAATAAGGCAAAAGCAAAAATAATCAGCTCATTATAAGTTACTTGATGTAAAGAGAGAGCGGTAATAATATATATCACACTTAACCCATAAACCTGGATCACACTCTTCCACCAGTATATACAGTCTCCATGGGGAAAGGTGGATGCACATTTACAGAAAACTAACAGGGTGACACATGAATAAGAACAATCTGCTTAAGGGAGCTCAGAGCTCCGGCCTGTTGGCCTTGATGTTCTTGCTCCTTTCACAAACAACCTCAACCACACAAACCTGCTTTTCTGCTAACTGTTCCCCTTGAGGCCCTCGTCATGTTCCTGCTGAGCAAAACCAGTTCTCTTCTATTTTCAAACTGAAGAAGCTAGAACAAATTATTTAAATTCATAATTTAAAAGATGCTGAAGAACTATATGTTTGTATAATGATAAGCAAAATTCCTCAGGTTAACTATCTGGGCAATGCAGATAAGCCCAGTCAGTGCTTGACACACCTAGATTCAATGTCATCCAATCACCTCTCAGTATCATGTTACAGCAAAGCTTAGCTCAAAGCAATACTCCTTTGCCCACTCTCCAGGCAAAACGGACAATCTAGCCAGCTCTTCATTGCACAGGATGCTGCATTCTCCATTCATCTTGAAGCAGCCATAAAGCCTATCTTTTCTCTTGTTTTTCCCTATCAAACTGGATTCAGCAATACAGAACAACCAACGCCTCAGAGATTTCACCTGTCCCATGCTGTAAGTACCACTAGAGGGCAGGCAATAAGCTGAGTTCTCTCTTCTATCCAGAAGGCAACTCCCAGTACATCAGCTGAAGCCTTCTTGTCATCTGCTCCTGCTAGAATCTTCCCACTTATTTCCTGTTGACTTCTTTATTTATTCTTTATTACTTTCAGTGACTCAAATTAGAGCCAAACTGGTGCTCTCTTTTTCAAGTAGTGAAGTGACATATGGCAGGGGGCATGTGCCATGCCAGGTGCCCAACTACTGCTAATACATCTATAGTCATTTCTTGTCAGCCCAGGACCCTGAATCCAAGAGCCCCAACAATAGCACTGTCCCTAAGATCACCATCCCTGCTTCTGAAGGCCACTGAGAAGAGCAAGATCCCAATGGAAAAGGGATCTTTTCCTTGCCACTTTCTTTGCCACCATCAAAACCAACCAGAGGAGGTAAGTCAGCTTAGCTTACATACTGTCACTGCTTTGACCATCATCTCCCCTCAGAACCTAATGGAGAAAACCCAGGACCCCAAGTCCAAGAGCCTTGGAAATAGCAGTATTCCCCTGAACCACCAGACCTGCCTCCAGCCCAAACCCTATAAGCATCATTGAGGGGTGAAAGTATTGTTAAGAAGGAGCCTATCTTCTTTATCACCACCAGAAATAACTGTTAAACAACTGCTACCAACTGGAAGATGGGCGCAAGGTGGCCCCCAGGCCACCAGTCATGCTTCCAGACAAGCTCTCAAACCATTATTCAGCAAAGTATCTCTTATGAAGAAAGATGAGCCATCCCCATCAACTTCCACTCACAAGACAGACAAGCCAACCTAGCTGAAGCAGCAGGGCACCATGAGGAAGAGACAGGAAGCACAATGTGCCAGACAAGTCTAACCTTTACCACTATCACCATCTTGACTACCATTTTTCCTTAGATTCTAATGGAGACAGCCCAGTCCTCTGAAATCAAGAGCTGGGGGGATGATGATGCTTCTAACCTAGTGCCCACAACCATCGTTCTGGGAAATGACCCCTCTGGAGATGCAGCCTGGCAAATACTCCTACAGGTGCTACAGCCACATCTACTGAAGACTCAGGAAAAGAAATTTCTTGTTACTAAAGTCCTTGACACTTGGTCAAAGGGTTAAAAATAAGAAAATGATATGATTATATCAGTGGAAATGAAATTAAAGAAGAGGTATTACCTTCTGCTTTGCTGCTATACTCTATGGATCATGGGACCTTTTTCTGTCTCCCCCACTACAATGGGAGCTCCTTGAGAACAGAGATTGTTTTACTTTTCTATTTGTACCTCCAGTGTTTTGCATACAGTAAGTGCTTAATAAATGCTTGGTCCATTAATTCCATTCAGTGACAATCTGCCACCAATGGGCAAGTGAGTCCAGGAGCCCCAGGAATGGCACTCCCAATCTATTAATCCAGTTTTCAGCCCACGCCCTGCACCTATCATCTTTGGAAGCAACTGTGGAGATGAGATCAGTTACTGCTTCATAGAGAGGTGCTAAAGCCCCCACCTCCTCAGCAACTACTATTATTGAGGTACAGAAAAGAAAGTTCTTGACACCAAAGTCCTTGGAACTGTCATGTAATTCAGAATCAGAAACAAATATGATTTTGTCTGTGGAAATGACATTAAAGATGATGTATTACCATCTGTTTTGTTACCAAACCCTAAGGACCATAGAACCTTTCCCTCTGACTTGCTGCTGAAACTTCACATATGTATTATCTACTATAAATTTTAGCTCTTTGAGAACAGGGATTGTATCTACTTTTTTATAAGCATTCCTAGCATTGCACATAGTAAGTGCATAATAGATGCATTCATTGATGATTTATCTTTCCCCTATAAGGCAAGACTCATAAAATCTACCTTTGGAGTTACACACACTAGAGGGCCAGTCCGAATCCATCTCTAATATGACTTTGTTGAAAAGGTATAGGTTATTCCTTTGGATGGCTTGATTGGTCCCAAGAGGGTACTGGGTCTCCCTTGATGCTCAGACTATATAGTTAAATAGGGGGATGAAGATGGAAGCAATGATGCTTTTGTTGGAAGGTGAAATGTTTGCCTAACTCTTCAGTTATAAAACCAACAACCCTTTTTAAATCACCCCATGATCTCCAGAGTTGTTTGATTTACCACTTTGTGAGTTTTAACCTCTCAAATGCTAAAAAAAAAAAAAATAATAAGAGAAAATTCTATTTAAATGAGTTGAGGGACCACGATGCCCAGCAACCTTAGCCATTTCACTGATTTTAAACAAGCTGTCATCTCAGTTCTCTATTAGGTCCTGCTAGAACTGTGCCCTCACATTTTAGCAGGAAAACTGTGTTCCTTTACACATAGGTTTTATCAGTTTTTCTTAACAAAAATTCTTTTTATGCCCCATTTTCACAGCCAAACTGTTAACATCCAAAAGAAGAAATCTCTTGTATCCTTCACAAATTGATTTAATTTTTTTTCTTTAAACCAAAGATCATTTTCAAAAACCAAACTGTCCACATATGAAAGGGGCAGTACCTTATATAAGGAAATACAAAGTTATTGGAGCAGGGGCAAAGGGGGATCCCATGTAGGAAGTGGCATCTGACTTGAATTTTTAGAGAAATTATGGATTCTAAGAATCAGAGGTGAGGTAAGAGGACATTCCAGTCTTGGAGATTAGCCTAGCAAAGAGATGAATGTTTGAATGTTGTATGTGAGAAGCAGATGAACAATTTGGTTAGACCATAGCATATGTGAAGAGGAATAACAAGTGATAAGATGTAAGTCATTTAGTAATAATCAAACTCATCTTACAGATTGGGAAACTGAAGCCCATAGACAATAAGGCATTTCCTAAGGTCACACAGGTGGTAAGCAGCAGAGCTAGGATTTGAACCCAGGGTCCCTAACACAAAATCCATCAGTCTTTCCATTCAGTCACACTGAAGGTCCTCACTCAAGGTTGGAAGTGTGTTGACAGGTCTACATGGAAAAATACCCCATTGATACTTGCTAACAGAATGCTTGCTCCAAGTTAACCCTCTACCTATCCCCACCACCACCCTCCTCAGCTAGGCAGCCATTAGCTTTGAAATGAAAAAATCTGTGCCATTTTAATTACTTAAAAACATCTTTAATTACTGTTTAAAGCCCTTAGCTACTTAAAAATAGCACCAAGATAGTCTTTTCAACCCTGCATTACAGGGAAGTGATTTCACGAACAAAGATGTCAACTCTGACACCCTGCAGACTCCTCCACTTGCACACTGCCTTCCTTTAAGCAAAGTGGGAAGTGTCTCCCCCTCCATTTAAAAACTCAAAGCAAGCAAGCATCTCAGGCAAAATAAAGGACATTACAAAGCAGCCAATCTGCTCTGTAGAGAAAGGAGGAATTTGGGCAAATAGCTCACCTTCCAACAAAAACATCCTTGCTCTCCATCTCCATCCCCTTCCTCCCCAACCCATTTAATTATAATCTGAGGAACAAGTGAAACAGTGCTGTCTTGGGACCACAAAACCATCCATAGATGTACCCCATATCTTTTCAACAAGCTCAAGCTATTCGTGAATTGGAATGGTCCCTTTAGTGTAGTAAATTTAAGTGCATAGCCTGCCACCTTGTGGACATTGCAAGTAAAATCTGAGTGAATGGGCAGGAGTGAAATGTTTTAAAAGACAGTTTCTCAAATCAGTCTCTCCAATGTAGAAAAAGAAAGGAAGAGAAGGTACGAGAAGACAAGTGACAAAAAGATGATTTTTGAAATGTTTTAAATACTGAAGAGTCTGAGGGGCATCCTTTCCACCTCTGGCCTCCCATCTCTATATAGAATGAGTTTGGGTTGGTTTTTTGTTTGTTTGTTTGTTTGTTTGTTTAATGGTCCAAGTAAGAGAACCTGGCGGTCATTCAGTCTAATTTAATTTTTAGAAAATTTTAGTAATATTGTCATCTCTATTATACTGATTAACCCCTAAACCTCAGCTGTCCTGATTGGTGAGTGGGTAAATTCAGCTAATCCATTATACCTAACCTGCATCAGACCATGTTTCAAACCTAATCCAGTAAAACTTCTACCAGGCATCTTGCTATCTACTCTGCCACCACATATATATCCCTCCCACCCCCTTTCCACCTCTAGGAAAAATAATCAAATCAATTATTACCACTACTAATAGAAAGAGCATACCAACCTATTGCCCAATGATTTCATTTACAATATGTGAGACAACTTCAGTCAAAATTCCCTTCCTTGTCCACCACTTCCTGATATGTGTTTAATACTACCCCCATTAGAACAGAAACTCCTTGAGAACTGGATTTGGCTGACATTTATACTGTATTGCTAGTATTTTGTGCAATGCTGGCATATAAAATAGGTGCTTATATTTGTGGACTGATTGTCTCTAAATTGGAAACTAGACAAAACTTACTCAAATCATCCCCAAAATTTCCTATCCTGTGCCCTGTTCAGTATCCTACCTTCCCCTCCCTACCTACATGAATTTTTGAAAAAATACACATAAATAATTGCTCTGAATAAGCAAACACAATGAATACAACATAACCAACTTGCACTTGTTTTCTTTTTTTCTTTTTCTTTTTTTGCAGGGTAATGGGGGTTAAGTGACTTGCCCAGGGTCACACAGCTAGTAAGTGTCAAATGTCTGAGGCTGGATTTGAACTCAGGTCCTCCTGAATCCAGGGCTGGTGCTTTATCCACTGTACCACCTAGCCGCCCCTTGCACTTGTTTTCAATGATCAGGAATGGGTTTTTGCCGAGAATTCCATGCTCCCTCATCCAGTGTCCCCTAAGAGCAATGACACATATTTGTTTTTTCGTTTCATTTTGTTTTGTTTTTTTAGTGAGGCAATTGGGGTTAAGTGACTTGCCCAGGGTCACACAGCTAGTTAAGTGTTAAGTGTCTGAGGCCGGATTTGAACTCAGGTACTCCTGACTTCAGGGCCAGTGCTCTATCTACTGTGCCACCTAGCTGCCCCTGACACATATTTGTGAAAGGGCAGAAGTATGGGGGGTTGTGGAAGGGAAGATGTCTATAATGATGGAATGGTACTTTTTGTAGAAGCTAATTAATTTATTGGAGAAACAAGTCCTCAACTTTACTCTCAATCACATTATATATCTAACCAACCAAAATAGTCCAGGTATGCCTGGGACACTTTGGGTTGGTTTTTTTTTTGGTTCTGGTTCGTTTTTTAATCATGCATGTTACATACATGTTATCCTCATCTTACAATTGTGCCCCAAACATTTTTAATAAGTCATGAATTTGGAACTTGGAAAAAAATTTCCCATGAAAACAATGTTAGAAATGGTGGTTAGGTTCTTAAGTGAGCCTATGAAAGCCTATATTTAACCATATTTCTGCAGATGTAATGTAAGAACATATATTTAAAACTGAATGAGACTCATAAGTTGTCTGGTCCAACTCCTCATTTTATGGATGAAGAAAAGGAGAACAAGAAAGATTAAATGATTTGCTTAAGGGAACAAAAGAAGGATGGAAGGAAGGAAGGAAGGAAGCAAGCAAGCATTTATTAAGCACCTACTATTTTCCAGGCACTATGCCCTGGAAGATAGGTGCTATTATTATGCCTAGTTTCCAGTTGAGGAAACTAAGGCGGACAGAGGTCAAATGATTTGGCCAAGATCACACAGCTAGTAAGTGTCAGAATCTAAATTTGAACTCAGATCTTACTAACTCCAGGCCCAGTGGTGCCACCTAGTGGCCATACCCACAGGGCATTTTGAGTTTCCATCCATCACTCTAGCTTCTGTACCATGAAGCTTTGCTACTTCCAGACTTTTGTTATTTAGATGTACACTAGGGATGGTCTTTCTATATATCCACCTATTCTGATTTCCTCAAGGGCTGCTGTTTCTAGAAAGTTGTAGTAGATATTATAATAAGATAAGGAGGCAGGAGATCAAGGAATAATATGAGGTTGAAAACCAGAAACATAAGCGTGAGTATGGCATTTTCTTTGTTTTGTTTTGGTTTTTGGTGAGGCAATTGGGGTTAAGTGACTTGCCCAGGGTCACACAGCTAGTAAGTGTCAAGGGTCTGAGGCCGAATTTGAACTCAGATCCTCCTGAATCCAGGGCTGGTGCTCTATTCACTGCGCCACCTAGCTGCCCCAAGTAAGGCATTTTTGTTGAAGTTATTAATAATGTAACATGTGTACCTAAGTATGAGGTTGAAGGTAAAGCCAAAAGAGGAAAAAAAATACTCCCTCTTCTGCCCCATCCCCACTTTTGGAAGGTGGCTATTACCATACAAGAGAGCTTCTCTCTTCTATTGGGTGGCCACCCTTCACTTTCCTTGCATAGAACTTCCTCTGCACAAGACCTAGGAGACTGGGAAAGGGTGTGTGGGGCTTTGTGACCCAACAACTTAATAAGTTCACTCATTTTTGCCTGAGGAACAGAAGCAACATCTGTTCATTGTGCTTGTTGGGAAATGTTTCCAAAATCAATTAATCATGTCCAGAAGATTCCTTTTTGATTTAGCCCCACTGTCAGCCAGCCCTTTTTTTTAACCAGAGTTCAAACCTTGGTCCTTTCCATATCTCTGTAAACACAAGCCCAACATTGTTCTTCCCTGCTATTGCCACCATTCACATATAAGGGCATAAGTGAATAAAAAATCGATCTGATTTTATCTATTTTCAGTGAACTGTTTTTTAAAGTATTACTTCAAACAAGTGAACACTCTGGATTATCCATCCATCCTCTCATACCGAAAGGGAGGGGGAAGGAAAAGGAGAGGAGAGAAAGCATCTTCACTGACTGCCTGGATTCCTCACCAAGGGAAAGTTCACCAATAACCTGACACTGTGCACGCTGGTTACCAATGTCTTGTTTGCCCCATTGTACAGAGTTGCCAGTCACGCTGGTACTCTGCTCTACTGTATCTCATATGCTACCCACTGCTGCTGCTACCCAAGCCACCTCCACCGTCACCTACCCCTCCCTCTGACGACAGTTCTAGAGCACTCAAAGTTCCCTCTCCAGTCTCTGAAAACTATTTCTTTGGGAGTCCTCAAGTCTCTTCCAGGGTGGAGGGGGGTAACTCTGTCTCCTTCAAAATACATCTCCCAGGAACAGCCATAGCCAGATCATCTCAAAAGCCCACTAGAATATTAGTATTGCAAAATTCCTATTATTTACCAAACTGTATTGAATGAGCAAAGTAAATCATACTAACATGATCTACTGCAATCTTCCAAGCATTGTCACCTGAGCTGTAGCTATGCACAACTGATAAGAAAGTGGGTCTTGGAATCAGGAAAACTTGAATTCAAAACCTATCTCTGCCACATCCCAACTGTGTGACCCTGAGAAAGTCATTTTACCTTCTCAGTTCCCTAACTTTCCAAGACTATAATTTGGAGAGTAATAACCCCTTGGCATGGGTAGAAAAAGTTACTTTATGGGGAGCTCACTATTCCAACAAAATCATTGTTCTCCTATATGGGGGAGAAAAACAAAAAGATGTGCAGGTATATTTATATATGTAGTAGTGGAGATCATCTGGGGTGGGATAAATGCTGTCCTGGGATTCAGTAAAATGTCAATTCCCTTGAGCACAAGGATTGTTTGGAGTTTTGTCTGTGTATCCCCAGCAGATAGTCTTGCTTATAGTATCATTATTTATTTAGATTTCTATTTTTCCCCAAGTTACATATAAAAACAAATTTTAACATCAATTTTTTAAAACTTTGTGTTCCAAATTCTCTTCCTCCCTCCCTCCCCACCCCCTTAAGAACTCAAGCAATTCAATATGTTATACCTGAGTAGTCATGCAAAACATTTTTTATTGTTTATTATTTACTTAGAATATAGTATCATTACTGTTCTTGTTGTTCAGTAATGGGGTCTTTGTGACCTCATTTTGAATTTTCTTGGCAAAGATGCTGGAGTGGTTTGCCCTTTCCTTCTCCAGCTCATTATACAGATAAATAAACTGAGGCAAACAGGGTTAAATGACATGCCCAGGGTCACATAGCTAATAAGTATCTGAGGATGGATTTGAACTTACAAAGATGAGTCTTCCTGACTCTAAGCCTGGTACTCTGTCCATCTAGCTACCCTAGTATTCTGTTGATCACAAGCACTTATTAAAGTGTCTACTATGGGGGGGAGGGGGGGCAGTAGCACAGTGGATAAAGCACCAGCCCTGGATTCAGGAGGAACTGAGTTCAAATCTGGCCTCAGACACTTGATACTTACTAGCTGTGTGGCCTAGGGCGAGTCACTTAACCCTCATTGCCCTGCACCAAAATAAATAAATGAATGAACGAATAAATAAATAAATAAATAATGAAGTGTCTACTGTGGACCAGCCTCTGTGCTAGATGCTGAAAAGAAATGCCTGAGGAATGCTGAATGAATGTATTCAGAGAACTTGCTTTCTTGGTGGCTGACTGTGTTTATATCATTTCACCCAAGCCTGGACCTGCCTTGGTATCTTTTAGAAAATCAAGCTTAGGCCAGTTCTTCACTCCAATCTTAGTCTGGCTGACTTTACCCCCTCCTCCACAACTTCTGCAACTCATTTCTCTTTCTCCCTACTTAAAGAAATCCTAACAGTATACCCTTTTGGCTCTGGAAATAAAACTCAGTGTTGCTGGCCCTCAGATTATCCCACTGGACACAAGATGACCTATTTCTATTTAACCTTAAAGAGACACCATGCACCCCACCGATTGCCATGTTTGGCTCAACGTGTTTGAACTAGAAACTGAAACAGCATTAGGGAAAGAAACACAAGCAAAGAAGAAAATAGAAATGTGAGCATTTGCCTTTCCAGCTAGGGAACATGCTGGAGATGAAAGAGTTCTTTCACACGAAGCACTTAAGCCTGCTCAAAGGAGAGCGAGGCTATTCATTATCGATCAGGGTATCAGTATCATCGCTATCGTCTTCCCATAAAGAGAGGGACGTCTAGGGAATTCCCAACCCCTGAGACTCCAGGGCATAATTGTGTTTGTTTGTTTGTTTTTATCCCAGTCATTTCAAAAATCTCCCAGTCTTTTGCTTTCCTTTTAATGAGAGAGAAACATGAGAAGGAAACAGCTTAGAATCAATAAATAACAGTCCTTTCGTGCCAAGTGCTGAAGCCTCAGAGAAGTCTTCTGGGAACACTCTTGCCATCACCTTACCACACTTAGTCAAGGATTTCTGAGATGATTCCCTGGCTCTCCCTTGCAAGGATAATTGCAAGGAATGTTCCCTCCTTGTAGACCTCAATTCTAGCTCCTCCTTGGCTGCCCATTCTTTGTTTCCTGGGGTTAGGGAAGAATGAAAATGGCAAACCTCTTTTCATGTCCCAAAGCATCTTTTTAATGATCCCAAGACTCCCAAGCTTTAGGAAAACAAAGGCTTGTCCTTTTTTAACACCAACATTCTATCTGTGTTGCTGCCTGGAATAGAAGAGTCTCTGAAGAATGAAAAATGAGCATCACACAGAGGGTAATAACGAGGTAAATGGCAGGGGGGCGGGGCAGGGGGCCAGAGCAGCATATAACCAACAGGGAACACCAATGAGGGAAAACAGGAGTAAAAAGTGTTTTCAGAGAAATGGATGACAAGAATAGCTGGGCTGGTCTTAAGACAAATGACAGGGAGACAAACCAAGTGCTCCACTGGTATCCTTCCAATGTCAGGAGAAAGGGAGGAAAGCTTCCTGCACTTTGGGTGTACCTCTTTGGGGAACTTAAGGGACGGCATGAATTTGGGTTGCATGCTTGTGGGTACTTTATTATCTGCATTACTGGAAGAAACACTCAGATCAGATGAATGAATGAGAAAGCATTTAATATAATTTTGATTTAATTTATTTTATTATTTTATTATTTATTAAGTTACATTTAAATTAAATAATACAATTTATTATTTATTTACTGTGTGCTAGGCACAAATACAAAAAAAAGATCCTCCTTGCCCTGAGAGAACTTATACTCTAATAAGGGAAGACAACATATATAGGGACGTGATGGTCCTATAGGAGGAAGGATTTTTTTTTACCTGGGGAGTGACAGAGATAATGAATGGAGTCATAGGGCAATTGATTGGCACATTCTTCCCAGGAAGGGTATTGGTTGGATTGATTTCTCGGAGTTAGACGTGGAAAGTATGTTGGGGGTTAGATGGAGAGAAGATGGCACTGAGATGGATGAGAAGCAGTATAAGGGAGAGTGGGGGCAAGGCAGAAACAGCTAGCTAGTTCTTTACCCATGAGGAGCCCAGGGCCTCAGAACAGGAGCTGGAGTACCTGAACAGAGGTAGAGACTGTAATGCAGGATAATACCATGAAGATGGCCATGGAGGAGCATAGTGGGATCTGAGCTGTGGCTAGAGAATAAGCCGCACATTCAGAACCATTTAAGTATTAAGTTTCCTGGCTGCATGAACTTGCATATATCACAATCTCTTTGGGCCTTGACTTCTCTGTACAAAGATGGAGAGTGCAAAATTACTTGTATGAAGGAAGAAGAATGAAGCAAGTGATTTCTTAAAGTCCCTTTCAGTTCTCAGATCTGATACTAAAAAGTTCTTTTCCTTCAAATGTGGCATCCAAATATTAAAGCAATCTATATCCTAAAAAGCCCAAGCCATTCATTAAAAGAAGGCCTTCAAAAGGGAGGGAAAGATTTATGACTCAACATACTAATAGTTCCCCAAATATAACAGAAACCCCTGCTGTTTCTTTCTAACAAAAAACAACAGAGGTTTTAATTGTTTTGGGACTTTGCTCCTGAAACAGTTTGAGTGGCTACATGAGCTCTCATAAGAACCTGTGTCCCTGTAGATCTTAGAAATCTAGAAATTTACAATGATCCAGGGGCAGAGCCAAGATGGCAGAGGAAAGGCTGTGACTCTCCAAGCTCCCGACAAACTGTCCACATACCTCCAAAAATAACGCCATAAAACAACTCTTGGAACAGCATAACCCATATAAGAACAGAGTGAGACTCTTTTCCAGCCAGAGACGGCTTAATTATGTGACTGGGATCACCCGCTATTCAGGCTGAGAGAGGAGTGCAGCATGCAGAACAGGACCAGCACCTCCAGAGCCTCTAAATTTTCAGCTGCTTCTTCTGAAGGTCAGCTTGTGGACCAGTGAGAGGATTCAGTGATTGGGAGGGAATAGCTACAATCTCTGCTGGAACTGGGGCAGGGCACCCACATTCTGAACAAGCAAGCAAACTCAAGGGACAGCCACCCAGTTGGGGAGGGGCACAGGAACACCAAGTTTCCGACCATAGAGAATCATATTTCAATCAGACTTCTGTTTCTGGGTCAAAGAGAAAGTTAGTCACAGGACAGGCAGGCTGAGAACAAGCCCAGTCACCCCCTGGGCCAAACTGTAGCTCAGAACAGTGTGTCTTAGAGGCAGTGCTATACTTTAAGGAGTTAAAAGCCAAGAAATAGGTGGTCATGATGAGTAAGAAGAGAAAACAGCAGACCATCAAAAACTTCTTTGGGGGCAAGGTAGACCAGAGTACACCCTCAGAAGAAGATAATAACAAAGTTAAAGCTCCTGCATCTAAAGCTTCCAAAAAAGGATGAATTGGTCTCAGACCATGGAAGCACTCAAAAAGGACTTCGAAGAGAAAGTAAGAGATAGAGGGAAGATTTAGAGAGGTAGAGAAAAAATTGGAAAGAAAAATGAGAGCAATGCAGGAAAGTCATGAGAAAAAGTCAACAGTTTGAAAAGCCAAGTGCAAAAGGAGATACAAAAGCTCTCTGAAGAAAATAATTGCCTAAGAATTAGGATTGAACAAGTGGAAACTAGTGACTTTATGAGAAACCAAGACACAATAAAGCAAATTTTTAAAATAGAGGGCAATATGAAATATCACCTTGGAAAAACAGTTGACCTGAAAAATAGATCCAGGAGAGATAATTTGAAAATCATTAGACTACCTGAAAACCATGATCAAGGAAAGAGCCTAGACATCATCTTCCAAGAAACTGTCCGGGAAAATTGCCCTGATATTCTAGAAGCAGAAGGTAAAATAGAAATTGAAAGAATCCACCAATCGCTTCCTGAAAGAGATTCCAAAAGGAGAACTTCCAGGAATATTATAGCCAAATTCCAGAGCTCTCAGGTCAAGGAGAAAATATTGCAAGCAGCTAGAAAAAAGGAATTCAAATACTGTGGAGCCCCAGTCAGGATAGCACAAGATCTAGCAGCTTCTACATTAAAGGACAGGAGGGCAGAGAATACGATATTCTGGAGGGCAAAGGAACTGGGACTACAACCCAAAATCACCTAACCAGAAAAACTGATTATTATTTTCAGGGGGGAAAATGGGACCTCAATGAAAGAGAGGACTTTCAGGCATCTATGATGAAAAGAACTGAACTGAATAGAAAATTTGACTTTCAAATACAAGACCCTAGAGAAGCATAAAAAGGTAAACAGGAAAAAGAAATCATGAGGGACATTAAAAGGTTAAACTGTGTACATTCTTACATTAGAATATAATACTTCCAACTCATAAGAACTTTCTCAGTATTAAGGCATCTGAAAGGAATATACTTTGACAGAGGGCACAGGTGTGAATTGAATATGAAGGGATGATACCCGTAAAGCATTTATCCTTGTTTTGGGGGGGCAATCAGGGTGGGGTGGCTTATGTCTGGGGCTGGATTTGGGCTTGGGGCCTCCCAGGTCCAGGGCTGGTGCTTTGTCCACTGTGTCACCTAGCTGACCCATGATGATATCTTTAAAATAAAATTAAGGGGTAAGAATAAGGCATTGGAAGAAAGAGAAAGGGAGAGTTGAAAAGGTTTAAAGTAGCTCACATAAAATAAACAAGAAAAAGCTTATGGAATGGAGTGGAAGATGGGGAAGGAGTGGGGGAGTGAGTGAGCCTTACTTTCATCAAAATTGGCTCAAAGAGGGAATAACATAAACACTCAAGTGGGTATAGTAATATATTTTGCCCTGAGGGAAAGTGGGGAGGGGAAGAGGAAAAGGGGTGAGAGGCAAAGGAAGTGAGGGTAGTTTGGGGGAGGAAGCAGTAAAAAGCAAAACACTTTTGAGGAGGGATAGGGTGAAAGAAGATAGAAAATAGAATGAATATCAAGGGGAGGGAATAGGATGGAGGGTAATACAGTTAGTAATAGTAACTATGAAAGAAATGATGAGCAGGATGCTATCACAAGGAATTATGAATAATGCAAACCATCAACAGAGGAAGAACTGATGGTATTTGAATAGAGATTGAAGTACAATTTTATTTGTTAGTTCCTCTTTCTAAAGTTATTCTATTTTCTTTCACAACTTGACTAATGTGAAGATGTTTGACATAACTGTACATGTATGTCTTATAATGAATTGCATTATTCCATAGGGAGGAGTAAGGAAGAAAATTTAGAACACAAAGTTTTAAAAAATCAATGCAAAGAAACAATGAGCAGGCAGATTTCAGAGAAACCTGGAAAGACTTACATGAACTGATGCTGAGTGAGATGAGCAGAACCAGGTGAACATTGTACACAGTATCAACAACATTCTGGGTTGATCAACTGTGATAGACTTGACTCTTCTCAGCAATACAATGGTCTAAGATAGTTCCAAAGCACTCAGGATGGAAAATCTTCTCCAAATCCATGAATACAATGATCCAAGACAATCCCAAAGGACTAATGATGAAGAATACTATCCACCTCCAAAGAAAGAACTGATATTGATTGAACACAGACTGAAGCATGCTATTTTTCACTTTCTTTCCTTCATTTTTTTGTTTAATTCAAGTTTCCTTATACAAAATGACTAATATGGCAATGTTTTACCTAGATGCACATGTATAACCTATATCTGATTGCTTACCACCTTAGGAAGGAAGGGATAAAATTTGTAACTCAAAATTTTAAATAAAAATGTTTATTAAAAAAGAAATCTAGAAAGTGGAGAGAAAGCATCAATGAGTTATTAAAACCCAGAATGATTCACTAGAGCCAATTTTGCCACTATCATGGAGAAATTTCTACTCTGGGGTCCTTATTGCTCCCCCTAGCTTCCCCATCAAACTCAGATCAGTCTACACATTAAATCAAACAAACATTTATCAAGTTTGTACCACATTTTGGGTACAGAGGATACAGAGACAGATGAAAAATGGTCCTTGTCCTCAAGGGGCTTACATTCTTCCAAGAAAAGTAACATTTACACAGATAAGTAAATGAGAGAGCCCTGACATCCAGGAATCTGTCATAAGCTGCCTCTTGTCTCTGGTATCTCAGCTGAGCCTTGAAGGAAGCTAAGGATTCTAAGAGAGGAATATAAAGAAGTGCATTCCAGGCATGGAGCAGTCTACACAAAAGCACAGAGTCAAGAGATAAAAAAAGTCTCCCAGTCCTGATATTTAGCTCCAGGATCTGGAGTCATTTTAAAGTCCTTCCAACAATCAAGCAAAGGGACAGAGAAAAAATACAATTAATATGTGTTTTAAGCCTCCCTAGGCCTAGAGGTACTTAGCCTCTTCCCATAGCCTTACTAGTTATTGCCTTTAAGTGTGGCACAGCAGATAGCAAGCCAGACCTAGAATCAGGAAGACTCATCTTCCTGAGTTCAAATCTGGCTTCAGACACATCCTAGCTGTATGACCCTGGGTAAGTCACTTCACCGTGTTTGTCTTAGTTTCCTCCTCTGTAAAATGAGCTAGAGAAGAAAACAGTAAATTACTCCAATATCTTTCCCAAGAAAACCCCAAATGGGGTCACAAAGAGTCAGACACAACTGAACAAAAACAACAATATTTTTTAAAATCATGCACAATACCAACATTAGCAGAATTCATTTGTAGACTCATCTAACCAAATTAACCTCTAAATGTAAACTTTTCGAGTATGCATTCATTAAATATCCAGTTTATTTTTATTTTTATTTTTTGTGAACTTAAGAAATAAAATAAATATTTCCATAATAGTAGAATACCAAGAAAAATGACTGCACAAGAAACTGCATTGTGTATAACTTGCTATTCCTTTTAAATACATAATAAGGTTATCATGCAATTTTCTCTTTTTTTCCTTCCTCCCCACCCTCACCCCCCATCCCAGCTCTGTTTTGGGTTGGAGAAGGGGAGATTTGTACCTGGAACTCAAATATGCAGTGCATGCAAAGATAATGGTATGAAGAATCCAACCAAACTCATTATCATCTATTCACATCCTACACTGTCCTACTTCCATGCCTTTATTCATAATGTTCCTTATGCCTAAATGCCATTTCTAGCACCCCCATATTTGACTTAGGTGGTGTTCATTTCTTTCCCACTTGTCTGTCTTCATTATGACATTGCTAAGATTTGCTTTTGCAAAAGATAGAACAAAAGCCAAAATTAAGGGAGCACCACTGTAAATACCAGGCTTTGAGTGAATGAAACAGTCCATGCTGTTTGATTTTTCAATATTAAAAACCTTCAGTAGTTCCAAAAACACACAAAAAAACAAGATCAGATAACAAATAATCCCCTCTTAGTCATGCCCAAGGACCTGATGTCATCAGGTTAGACTATAGCAGAAATCAAGCACTTGGTGGTAATAAAAGTGATAGTGATCGTCTATGCTTATTCAATTCATTTCCTACAAGTCTATGCCCCAGGTATACAGGAAATTCTGCACTCATAGACTGTAGTCCCATATCTTTCAGCTGTCAAATTACAGCAGAGATTCTGAGCCCAATGGCTGCTAGAATCCTTTGAAAAGTTTCCAATATTCCTGCTATTTGTCGTCTAGTCACCCAAGCAATAAACAGATTCTACCTCTCCATGAGTACGAATGTATTACTGAAATGAGTGAAAAAGTATTTATTAAGCACTTACTACATGCTAAGCACTATGCTAAGTGAGGAGGATACAAATACAAAAATAGATTCCCTGCCCTCAAAAACCTTATGGTCTAAGATGGGGAAGAGAACACCTAGTAGAAGGGAGTGGTAGCCAGGGAAGGGAGTTTAGGTCAGCTGAGTCCAAGATATAATGAGTTGGTCTATGGGAGAGTCAACTGACATGCCCTTTTCCAAAAATACAATGTTAATATTGATATAATAGGTAGAAAATAGGACATGGGAAGAAGGTATATGTGTGGTCAGAGACAGGCAGATGACAAGATTGCTGGCTGGGACATTGTGAAGAAATATAGTTTGGGTTCTTCAGTCAGCTAGACATAGTAGGTTATATGAATTAGCTCACAGTCACCAACTAAGACAGCAAGACCCAAATGAGAGTTCCAAAGATTTCTACAATAAGTAGACTGACTCCCATTTCCAGATTAGCTAAAATAGATCTATTACCATTTAATCACCTCCAAACTCCACCTGGCCTTCCAGGTCCTCCATAATATGCCTCCAATCTACCTTTCCAGATTTATTGCCCATTAATCCCCATCAAAAGTTTTACATTCCAGCTAAATTCATCATCAGTTATACATACCCCATACTTTCCTAGATCCATACCTTTATTCATACCATTCTTTATGAATGAAATGCCATTTCCAACATCTCCATCTATTGAAAAACCTGTCTATCCTTCAAGTCCCAGCTCCCATGCCACTTCTCCCTTGAAACCTTCCCTGATTCTCTGAGCTACAAATCATCTTTCCTTCCTTGGACCTAACAAAACACCATGCTTATTACATTCTCTTATGTTCTTAACAAGTTTTGTTTCACATTAGAGTTATTTTACAGCTAGGTCCCAATTAGTCCAAATAAGCGGTCACATTATTTGAATTTTCACTACATATTTCCATTGGGCTAGAAATTTTTTCCATATTTTATATGGATTTATAACTTTGAATAGTATGGATTCACCACTTGTGCTAACGGGGACCTACCAGGACCTGTGTCCAGTTCTCCCATTTAAGTTCTAAGGAGGCAAAAATGACATTTTATTCATCTTTGTATCTTCCCCAACTGCTAGACCAGCAGCTCCTAGCAAATGCTTAACCAATGTTTGCTCTATTCAGTGCCTTTGTTGAATTGCTCTTCTTTTGAGGATTTCATCAAAAAGTAACCCTTGGCCCAAACTCTCTGAAAATACCTTTAACTGGAAGAATAAACACCGAGTGATGAAATGTTATCAGGTTATCTTTCTATTTTTCTCATGAATGTCCCTCTCAGGTTGAAACAGTAGACCAGACTGCTCAAGTTTTACATAGCCTAAAAGGCCGGGTGATTAATTGGAGAGCTGATTCAGGGAGGTGCAAATCGAGAGACTCCACATACTCAAACTTCCCCAAGTATAAAGGTTCAGGAGAGAAGTGAGGAGGGGAAGTAATAAACAAGCAATATTCCTAAATGTACATTTCTGCCCTGGGCCAACCTTTGCTGAGTTTTTGATTAAATGTCAATGATTTCCTTGACAGTTTCAAGAAAGAGGAGAAGAAAGAGTCAAGAGGTTTACATAAATGAACAAAGAAGTTATGCATTTTAGGGCAGTAATGGAAAATTCAATAATAGGATGAATGCCACCTTTCCCCTTCAAACTATGGTAGTTTCCCAGCACCCAGAAGATCAATCACATCCCAGAGTTTGCATGGTACTTTAAGACTGTTCATCAGAGTGCTCCATCCTCCCTCACTTCCCATACCTGGGCCCACTCTTGCTCTCAATGAATTTAGTCAGTGCTTTCTTCATGATAGTTTCCCATTCCTAACACCAAGCCTTGATCCAGTGCCTAGTCTAGACCTGAAACTCCCACCTGAGCCAAAACCTTTTATCTGACAGTTCATGAAATACACACACACACACACACACACACACACACACACACACACATCCATAAAGCCTTTCATTGCTGTAAAATGGTATTGACCAATGACGGGTTTATCTTCAAGAAACTTAATCATGGACCCACTTACATTGTCATGGGCTTCCCCATCCCACCCACTCCCCAAAGGTACTCTCTTTTTCCATAAAGAAACTTAGAGAGTTACTCTCCCTAAACTATATTGATTCACATGGAAGAATTGTGAGGCATGTGGTAGAGTTAAAAGCGTGCTTGGATTTAGAGTCAAAACCTGGGTTCAGGTCCCAGCTTTGCCACTTATTACGAGCCTGAGAAAATCACATAATGTTCTTGGACTTCTGTTTCCTTATCTATGAAGGGGAGGAGTTGTCCTCCCAACTACAGATTTAGGATCCCATGATCTCTAAGGTCCTCTCCAATTCTAAATCCATGATTATATATGATTCTAACTTCTGGTACAGCCTTGCACAAACTGCTTTTCATCTCATATTGATGGTAACGTGTTGCTATAGAGTTTTGTTTTGTTTTCATTTCCCCTTCCACTCAAACTACTACTCTCTAACTTAATCCTCCTGACTTACCTTTTGACTCACCCTCTACACAAAATAGTGGATAAGTCCTTCTTACAAGAGTAGTAGATAGAACATTGGACTTGTGGTCTACCAGATCTGGGGCCAATTCCTGGCTCTGACACTCATCAATCACCCCTCCTCAGCATCTTGTATCTGTCCTCTTCTCTTTCTATCCATACCCCCAATGACCCTCATCCAAGCCCTGATGACCTCTTCTCTGGACAATTACAATAGCCCCCAGCAGTCTCCTTGCATCCAGTCTATCCCTCCTATAAGACATGCTCCACACAGCTGTCCAATTTATACTGTGATATTTAAGTCTAACCATGTCCTTCTGCTCAAGAGGTTTTAGTCCTCACCTCCCCCATCCCCTTTTCCTTTAGGTTAAAATGCAACTTCCTCTGTGTGGCATTTAAAACTTTTCAGAGCTTGGCTCCCACCTACCCTTGCACAGTGACTGGATATTACTCTAGACCAATTGGCCTGCTTACTGTTCCTTGTAAAGGACATCCCACCTCCCATCTCCATATCTTTACATAGGATACTCTCCCTCCTCACCTATTCCTAGAACCTCTAGTTCCCTTCAAGGCTCATCTCAAGGACCATATGCTTCAAGGGTTCTTTTCTCCCAGTTATTAGTGACACCCTATTTATTGCATATTTTTGTGGTGAATGTATCATATATCATGAGCTTCTTGAGAGCAGGAACCATCCTTTGCATCCTTTTATATCCCCAAATCTTATCACAATGCTTAGAATATAGAAAGCATTTAATAAATGTTTATATATTTTATATAATGCTTTGTGTATCAGACAGATATATGCATATATTTTATAACATGGTATACATATCATGTGTGTTCATATATTTTCACATGTATGCTATATGTTGAGAGAAATTACTATTTTTCATATTAATAGCCAATTTTTTAAATTGGGGAGACCCCAGCTTTTTTTCCTATTCTTTTTCTTTGTCCAATTTCTCAAGGACGGGGCTGATGGGAATTAAGATTTATTAATCTCCTCATTCTCGGTATTGCTGCTCCACCCAACTAGCTCAGGTTTGGGTGGGAGATATAGATTCTTTGTCAAAATTGCCCTGGGGGCAATCAGGGGTGGTCTGGGTATAGGAAGAGTCACTCTGACCAAGAGTGATATGATGTCACTCTTAGTCCCTCTTGAAGTGAGCTCACTTCTCTTTGTAAAGTCTACCCCTCATTGTTAACCAATCAGAGTTGATTGCAACCCTCAGGAACATCCCTCTTCCAAAGGCAGGTAAGCCATGAACCCAGCCCCATGTTCGTCTTTGGCATTTGAGAGTGCCACTGGGCTTTTATTCAAATGTTAGCATTATTAATAACATGATTAATTACCCAGAAATTAAATTATGTCTCTAAAACTTTTTATATCCCACAATGTGCATGCAGATAAATGTGTATATACCTATATTTTTACAGACACATGCTAACTATATGATACTGGACATGTCTCTCAAGCACTCTTGCCCTGGCAAGTCTCTTGAATTTAAAGAAGTTCAGGAGAGATTGAATCTATGTGAGTATAGGAAGTTCCTCACCAGGAACTCCCTATACCAATCATTTCATAGATCCAGGTGTTTGTTTGTTTTTTTTAATTCTTCCCTTAGTTATCTGTGAACATGCCACATACTTAGGTAGAATGTTAGCTCGTTGAGGGTAAGAATTATCTTATATAGTAGGAGTTTTTAAATGCTTCTGGATTGTGTGACCATGGACAAGTCACTGAAGCTTCCTAAACCTCCATTTTTTTTCTCTATAAAGGAAGGATGACATTACCTGTGAGAGTTCCTTCCTAAAGTGGTGCTCAAGTAAATGATTTATGTAAAGCATTTTGTGAATCTGAAAGCACTATATAAACCTCAGATATTAATATTCTTTGTGCTCACAGATTCACATCCCTGAGGCTCTAAAATCAGCATCAAGGATAAATATTGACACTTCCCTAAATAGTTGAAAAAGCTCTTGGCAAGTTATAAACAGCTGAGTTCCCCACCACCATCACCACCACCACTGCTTAACATCAGACACAGGGCTATACTCCCCTCAAACTGCATCTATATCTGCCACTTAGTACCTATGAGACCTAGGCCAAGTCACCCAATATCTGGGAACCTCGGTTTTCTCATCTATGAAATAAAGCATCTGGACTATATTCAAGGTACTTCTGCTACTAAATTTGTAATCTGATCATCAGATTGTGACTTCCTTAAAGGCAAAAATCGGTCAGTCTTTTACACTACTGTAAATCCCTTAGAGGGCTTAGGACACAGGTCTTGTACATAGTAGATATAGTAGATGCTCAATAATTATTCACTAGATTAATAAATGAATGAATGGCCATTAAGGGATGAACCCAATGTTGTGGCAGAATAAGGAGAATAAATTTCACTATCTTGGAAGTCAATTTCCCAACTAAGTTGCTTTTTTTTTTTTGAAGTGAGGCAATTGGGGTTAAGTGACTTGCCCAGGGTCACACAGCTAGTAAGTGTCAAGTTGTCTGAGGCCGGATTGGAACCCAGGTACTCCTGACTCCAGGGCCGGTGCTCTATCCACTGCGATTTTCTTCTAGGAGGTCAGGTGGTAGTCTGGAAGAGGTCATTTGCTTCTGTCCAAAGGATCGCTACTGTATTTAACTGAAATTTTAAAATAAATCACATGGAAAATGAACCTATGAAAATTTTTTAAAATAAACTTCCCTTCCTTTTCCCCACCCCCATTTAATTTGTGTGCAGTCATCAGGACTTAAAGTGGAAAAGACAGTTCTAAACCCAACACGTTTTCTCAAAGATAAAACTTCTGATTCAATTCAATCAGTTTAATATTTAAGGCCCTGAAGAAATTTAGTCATCCTAAATGCATCACATATGCCTGTTGGGCTTCAATGATAACAGCTATCATTTATGCAGAGTCTTACATATGCTATCTCATTTGATCCTCACAATAACCCAGTAAGGTAGCTGCTATTGTCCTGTGCCCTAGGTGTCTCAGTGAATAGAGTACCAGGCCTGAAGTCAAGACTCGCCTTCCTGAGTTCAAATCTGGTCTCAGACTCTTACTAGTTGTGTGACCCTGAGCAAGTCACCTAACAGTGTTTGCCTCAGTTTCCCATCTGTAAAAAGAGCTGGAAAAGGAAATGGCAAACCCCTCCAGTATCTTTGCCAAGAAAACCCCAAATGGAATAACAAAGAGTCAGACACAAGTGAAAAATGTCTGAGCAACATTATTATTCCCATTTTTCAGATGAGGAAGCTAAAGATGAAAGAGGTTAAGTGACTTGCCTGTGGTCACACAGTTCGTAACATATGAGGCAGAATTCAAACTAAGGTCTTCTTGATTCCAAGGCCAATCCTCTATCGATTTTGTCTTTACCTATGATTAATGAGAAGATGGCAAGATTTCTTTCCTACTGAAGACTCAAATTTACCATAAGTATGTGTTCACTTTTCTTCCAAGGAGAAATTAAATTCCTCTGACAATTATCAAGCCAGCATTTAGGGCTTCTAATACTCTGGTCCTCTCTAGGATGTTCTCTTATTTCTTAGGAGTTCAGGTGATAGAGGGAGGAGGTATGTGGAGAGAGGGGTTGTCTTCAGGAGTCCAATCCCCTCCCTTCCTCTCCCGCCACCACCCCAGGAGAGACTAAGTGAAAATGGATTTGGTAGTTTCATTAAGATCCAGGCGAACATTTGTCTGGCTCACAGAAATCCCCACACAAATGTAATTTAGAGGCTCGGGAGGAAAGGTGCCAGAGCCTAGAACTAACTATACTTTTCAAAAAGCCTTCCAAGGCTGAGAATGTGTGTGCAAAGCCTTATCCCTGAGGAGATTTCTAACTGCAGGGGGTTGGAGGGAGAAAGAAATGAGTGAAATGAGAACACGACTTTTCCTCTCCCTCCAGAATGATTAGCCCCCACATCCCCTTTCATTTCCTGATTAAATGAAATTTCAAATTCACATAAACACACATACAACAAAGATGTCAAAAAAGATTGACATTTCCGTTTCACTGTAAATGAATCATTATGCAACAGAGTTAGTTCTGTATATTGAATATTTAAGCACTAGTTATGTGATGTGATTTAGAAGAATGTGATCGAGTGTTTCTTTTATTTTCTTCTTGCAGGTCCTTTGAAACTAGCTTGAATTATTTTATGTTTAACTACTTTGCCTCATGCCTACAATATGGAACGCTCCAAATAGCCCCAAACTGTTTTGTGTATATTTAGCCCAATTCTCTTCCTCTAGTGAGGACTAGAAAGCTGTCTAAAAAGCAGGGGGAAAGATGCTATTAAAATCTCCCTCCCTATAGCTTTCCTTTGGGGGAATGCTGATATGTTTCCTACCATTAGCAGCACCAGGACTTGCTTAGAAAAACTGTGATCTGCAATTGTGGAACAAGAGCAGGAATGGGAAAGGCAGGCTCCATACCCAACCAAAGGCAACTCTTTTGTTGTTATTTAGTTCTTTTATTCGCATCCAACTCTTTGTGACTCCATTTGGGGCTTTTTTGGAAAAGATACTAGAGTGGTTTGCCATTTCCTTCTCTGGGTTATTTTGCAGATGAGGAAACTGAGGCAAACAAGATTAAGTGACTTGCCCAGGGTCACACAGCTAGGAGACCAGATTCAAACTCAGAAAAATTAATCTTCCTGACTCCAGGCCCAGAACTCTGTCCACTGCACTACCTATCTGCCCCTTTATAAAAACTCTACTCAACACATTCTATTTGCAGCTGCTCACTTCCTCTTGGCCCACATCTGCATTACTGAATTAGCAAGACCCAGTGCAAGGGACCCCTCTCAGCTCCAGAATATGCTTCTGTTATAAGAATGCCAAGGGGAACTGTGGCTCAGTGTTAGTCTATTTATGTCCTTTCATTAAGTACTAGGATTATTTAAGAGGAGGTTAGTCTAGTATAGCTTTGTAGCAATAGAAGGACTATCTTCTGAGTATTATATGGAAGCTTTTACTGCTACTTTACACATGCTTTCCAGGACTGAGACTGGGAAATTCAGTCTATCTTTTCAAGTACTATTTGTGTGACACATACACATACATACACACATATAATATACACTCAAGTACTATATATACACTATATATCTACATACATATATAGACATAGGTATACATATATACACAAATATCCATATATAAACACATGCAACCTACACATAATGTGTGTATATGTGTGTGTGTGTATATATATATATATATATATATATATATATATATATATATATATATACACATACAATATATATATTTTTACATCCATATGTA
Organism: Dromiciops gliroides; assembly: GCF_019393635.1. NCBI lineage: Eukaryota > Metazoa > Chordata > Mammalia > Microbiotheria > Microbiotheriidae > Dromiciops > Dromiciops gliroides. The sequence continues at coordinate 376,488,811 of NC_057863.1, forward strand.
TAGTGGGGGGGTATGTGTATATAACATGTATTTATATACATACATATATGTGTATATACATGTATATAAATACTCTGTGTGTGTGTGTGTGTGTGTGTGTGTGTGTGTGTGTGTGTGTGTGTGTGTGTAAAATCTATTATCTGGAAACTGAGTAGACTTTTTGTGTAAAATTTCCACATTGGGACACATTGACTAGTTTGCTGTCAGTCAGCCTACTTCCTGGGATTCATATTCTTAGAGGTTTTCATCATTATCTTGAAGCAAACAAAACAGAGGGCTCTGAACAAGCCCATGCTTTTCCTCTGAGTAGGCAGAGCCCAAATATTTACCAGGTTAAGACCCTTTATTGCCTTTGCCTCACCTAAGACTAAGATGAATGATGCACTTGCGGGATTCTTCAAAGAGCACTTCATATAACAGTGATTTCAAAAACTGAAATTTTACAAATATCATCAGATTGGGAAGGCCATCGTTGCTTTTGTTGCAGCACTAAATGATTTGTTTCTTGCACAAAGACTGTCATGATTAAACCTTCCAATGGTGCCTTTTGACTAAAACAAATTTGACATTTCTAAGGGCCATATCCTTTACACTTTTTTGTTTAATTTTTTTGTTACATTTAAAATTCCAAACTTGTCTCCCTCCTTCCCTTCCTCCCTCCCCACGCCACACAGAGAAGGCTACCATTTGACTCAGATATAAGTGTGTATGTGTATATATATTTATGCATGTATAGAAGTATGTAAAACCATACTATGCATACTTCTATTTATCAGTTCTTTTTCTAGGAGTGAATTACAACTTCCTTCATAGGTCCTTTGTAGTTGATGAGTATTTATAATACTCAGAATAACTTAGTTGTTCTTTGAACAATATTGTTGTTATTCTATGCAGTGTTCTCCTGGTTCTGCTAATTTTGCTCATCATTATTTTATGCAAGTCTTTCCATGTTTTTTCTAAAATTATTGAGCTCATCATTTCTTATAGCATAGTAATATTCCACCACAATCACATACAACAATTTGTTTAGCCATTCCCCAATTGATGGACAGCTGTGTCCTTTATTCTATAAAGTCTAGGAAGTTAATGAGTAAGGAAGCAGAGTAAGGACATCCTCCACTGGCAGGAGTTTTAACAAGTTGGGAGAATAAGGCCAGCTGGCACACAGACAGGCTTGAAACTTGCAGGTGGTTGGGCAGCCTCCGAATGTGACAAGGCTCTTTGTCTAGCTTGGCTCTTCATCTGTCTCCCATCATCAAAATCTGTATTCTGAAAACTGGACTTTGCTCCTTGCTGGCCTCCCTGTCAGATCATGTTATAAATATCTCTGAGTCTATTTCCTAAATGGCCTCCCACTCTTTCTAGTTCATTGACCTGTCCAGCTGATTACTGTCACCATGCTCTTGACCTCAATTTGCATGGGAACTTTCATTACTCTGATTTCCCTGTTCCAGAACTAGAAACTTGACCTAGACATGGTCCTTATCAAACCCTAGCCCAGGCCCTATCCAAGAACTGGGATGAATGGGCTGGTAAAAGACAATGCAAAGCACTAACCAGTGAGACCACCACACAAACACTAAAGGAGAAGGGTCTATCACTAATGGTGTCTATTACCCTCAGGAAGAAAAAGAGTCTTTGTCTCAGCAAGAACAAAGGAAATGCATGGTCAGTGGAAAAAAGGGAAATACAATCTCCGTGATATTTGAAGATCAGATATACCAACATCTCCTCATGCTGAAGAAAGTCATGCTGATGCTCTGCCTGCAGAATCAAGGATGCTGAGCACTCTGCGATAATGATGATAATGATAATAATTTTTATCATTATTTAGCATTTATATATCAATCATTAAACATTTATTAAGTACCTACTATGTGCTAGGCACTGTACTAAGTACTGGGGTTACCAAAAAAGGCAAAAGACAGTCCCTGCCCTCAAGGAGGTTACAATCTAATGGGAAAGACAAGTAAGTAAATATATAAAAAGCAAGCTATATACAGGATAAATGGAGATAATTAATAGAGGGAAGGCATTAGAATTAAGAGGGGTTGGGAAAGGCTTCTTGTAGAAGGTGCAATTTTAGTTGGGTCTTAAAGAAAGTCAGGGAGGTCAGTAGCTAAAGCTGAAGAGGGAGAATGTTCCCAGCATGGGGGACAGCCAGAGAAAATGACAGGATGCCAAGATGTGGAGCATCTTGTTCATGGACTAGCCAGAAAGCCGGTGTCACTAGATGAAAGAGAGCATGGCAGGAATTAAGGTATGAGAATAATGGGGGAGAAAAAACAAGAATAACGGAAAGCACTTTGATCCAGGAGCCAATAGGAAGCCAGAGGAATTAATTGAATGGAGTGGAGGAGGGGAGGGAAGGTGACATGATCTGACATTCACTAAAGGAAAATCTCTTTAGTGGTGAAAGGAGGATAAATTGGGCTGGGGAAAGACTTAAGGCAGGCAGAACTACCAGCAGGTTGTTGTCATAATGCAGGTATGAGGCAATAAGGATCTGTACTAGAGCGGTGGAAGTGTCAGAGGAGAGAAAGGGACTCAACAGATGGTACAAAAGTGGAATCAAAAGGTCTTGGCAATAGTTTGGATGGCTGGGGGAGGGGGGGGCAGGGAGATGCAGTCAGAGAGATGGAGGAATCCAGTATGACTCCTAGGTCAGAAGCTTGAGAGATGGGGAGGGCCGTGTTGCCCTCTCTAGTAACAGGTGGGGAGGGTTTAGAAGGAAAGATAATGAGTTCCATTTTGGAGGTGTTGAGTTTAAGATGTCTACCCGACATCCACTTTGAGATGTCTGAAGGCAGTTGGAGATGTGAGATTGGAGATCAGCAAAGGGCCTGGGGCAATACAGGTAGATTTGAGACTCATCAACATAGAAATGGTCATTAAATCCATGGAGCTGCTAAGATCACCAAGTGAAGTAATATAGAGGAAGGAGAGAATAAGGCCCAGAATAGAATCCTGTGAGAAACCCATGGTTTAAAGGGTGTGATATAGATGAGAATTCAGCAAAGGGATTGGGAGCAGTCAGAGAGGGAGGAAGAGAACCAGGAGAGAGTCTGAAAAACTTAGAGAGAAGTGAGGATCAAGGAGGAAAAGGTGACCCGCAATGTCAAAGACTGCAAAGAGGTTGAGAAGAATGAGGATTGAGAAAAGGCCATTGGATTTGGCAACTAAGAGAACAGTGGCAACCTTGGAGAGAGCAGTTTTGGTGGAATGATAAGGTCAGAAAACAGATTGTAAGGAGCTAAGAGAGGGAAAGAAAAGAAAGTAGAGGCACCTATTGTAAATAACCTTTTATGGGGGGGGGGTAGATACAAAGAGCAGAAGAGATAGGAGACAATAATTAGAGGGGACAGAATGATCAAAGACGCATTTTTTTCAGAATATGAAAGATATGGGTGATATAGTGGGAAAATGGGGTACGGGTTGGGGTTGGGGTTCTTGGGAATTCCTCTTTAAAGAATTACACCCTCTTGCACACAAAACTTAGTTAGAATAAGGTGATAGTTTATTTAGGAGCAAGGGAAGGGAAGGGTGGGGGGAGGGAAACCATGAAAGAAATCCTTAGACTTTTCATGGGGAGATTTGGCATAAAGCACATGGCTCAGAGGTACCAAATCTCCTCGAACAGGAGACTGGAAGGTACTTTTATAGAGGCCTGATGGGGGTGGACCATCTGCCTGTGGAAAGTTCCTTTAGTGAAGGTGGACCATCCCCCACCGGTGGTAGCTGGGGGAATTGGGTGAGCAGTGGAGGACCATCCCCCACTGGTAGTGACTAAAGGAATTGGGTGAGGGGTGGCTACAGATCCCTCTTCAGAACACAAAGGCCGCAGCCACACCCAAATTTATCTCCCCAGGGTAAGGGAGACCAGAATGAAGGGTAGGAATCCCAAGCTAGCTCAGTCCGATTTGGTTCCTCTAGGCGTTATCTGTCCTCTGGTTTAGTTTCTCAAGGAGAAGATTCCTCGGTGTGCCCCAGAGAAATTCTGGGGTGCTCTGCGCCCCATGACATTCCCCACTTCTCTATATATAAGGAAAGGGGACGAAGATCCTTCTGAAACTGCTTCATGCTGACCGGGGGTCGAAGAATCATGGCGCAAGGGAGGGGGAGGGGAGAGAAGTGGAGAAGGCCTGGAATGCTCGGAGTTGTGAGGGGCCCAGAGAGTCCAGAGGCAACACGTAGGCACAGTGTCACGAATCCTTGAGCCTAGGTGGAACAGACTTAAACAAAAAAAATTAAAACTGACCAGAGCAAAAGGGAAAAGGGGCTTTATCAGATCAGGAGTCAAGTGGGACCTTTTTGCAGGACAGGGTGTGGCCTGCTTTACAGGAGGGAGTTCAAGCCTAATTCTGTGATAGGCAGTGTCTGTCTACATTAAGGGTCCCTTTTATCCCATCCCCACTTTGTGCCTTGATTGCATGCTAGGACCTGAACCAGAGAGTAAGACAGAGGTCGCCCCAAAACCATTCCTAGGCTTGCCTCCTATGTCCAGCTTGGCCATAGGCCTTACACGATGCTGGTCAGGAGAGCAAGCTGCAGAGCCTTGGATTTTTGCTAAGCCGATCTCTCGGGTGCTGCCCTGGGGACAAAGAGGTAGGAGAGCTGACCTCACCTTCGTGCGGCCCCCACTTCTGTGTCCCGGTTTACTGCAGCTGCCAGAATCTCGGCCAGCCAGAGTTCTGCTGGTAGCAGATGTGGTGATGGCTGCTGCTATTATATGAGCTTGGTCTATGGAGCGGGCACGAGCCATCTTTTCTCTCTCTTTGGCTACTGCAAGGTCCCTGTTATTAAAAATCTTAAAAGCAATGTCAAGGAGTTGTGAGGATGGGATCTGGGGACCCCAGTCTAACTTCTGGAGCTCTCTCCTAATGTCAGGAGCAGACTGGCTGATAAAATGAATATTGAGGACAGTAATTCCTACATCTCTTTGGGGGTCTAGGTTAGTATATTTCTTCAGAGAGTCTGCTAAGCGGCTCATGAAGACAGCAGGATTTTCATCAGACCCCTGTGTTATCTCCCTCACCTTTCCATGTTTGTAGGCAGTAGGGAAGGAACCAGTAAATGGGGAGAGATTGAAAATAAATGAAAGAATGGGGGTGACAGAGGGGACAATATGTTAGAGGAGCTGGGGTTTAATGAGATTACTTGAACAAGTAGAGGGATTGGCCTTAGTAAGGAGGAGGGCCACTTCATCAGGTGAGGCAAAGGTGATGAGGAAAGTGGCAGAAGGCAGAGCGATAGGGGATGAGTAAAAGGAGAGAAAATGAAGTACATGGCAACAGCCTCAATTTGTCTGCAAAATATGAATCAAGGGTCTCCACTGAAAGAGTGGTAAGAGGGAGCACCAATCAGAGGTTTGAGAAAGGATGAAAAGGTTTGGAAGAGCCCATTGTGGAGAGAAGAATAGTAAGTCAGTAAGAAAAGTATAGGGGCAGCTAGGTGGCACAGTGGATAGAGCACCGGCCCTGGAGTCAGGAGTACCTGAGTTCAAATCCAGCCTCAGACACTTAACACTTATTAGCTATGTGACCCTAGGCAAGTCACTTAACCCCAAGTGCCTCACTAAAAAAAAAAGTATAGTAGGATTACCTAGCAGCAGTGAGAGCCCAGTTGAGGTAATATAACAAATTTGTAGTGGACCCACTCAGAATGGTTGCATGATTTTCTCCACTTTTACGCAGGAGCACATGGGTAGGAGTAAAGGTAAATGATAATGGGAATGATCCAAGGCTGAGGCTTAGCTAGTCATAATCAGTGATATGATCAAAGGGCTAGGGATTCAAGAGAGGAAGACATTGTCGAGTTCAATTGGTTTACTAAAGAGTCAAGATGGGAAGAAAAGAAGAGAATGGCTAGTACAGGAGAGGTAGCCTGAGAGAATTGAGGGGTCGAGGGACTTGCAGTTACAATGTAGATAAAGAGTAGGGCTTGGTAACAGAAGGCAGAGGAAAAGGAGAAAAGTCAATAGACTATGGTTGTATAAGAATATTTCAGAATTCTTGAACGTGGAGGTGGTACATTTGTAATGAATGGCAAAATCAAGGGTATGACCACCTTAGTGTGTTGCTGAAGTTGGGTGGAGGAATCGCTCAAGGGAAGTGAGTAAGATGAGGAACTAAGTGATAAGGGTATCTAAAGTAGAATCAATATGTATGTTGAAGCTCCTTAGCATGAAGGCAAGAATTGGGAGAGGAGAGAAAAGTTGTGAGCCAAGTACTAAACTCACTGAGGAAGGAAAGACAATGACCTGGGCATTTATATATATAAGAGCTACCAAGATATTTATTGGGTGGTAGAGATGAAGAGCATGAACCTCAAAGGAAGAGAGGTTACTAAGTGATGGAAGAAGGGAAGAACCTGGAAGTAGCAACTGGGAGTAAGAAGTATTCCAACTCCCCTACCCTGACTATCCTCAGCTCAGTGAGCTGAGGAGAATGAGTCAGTGTAAGCTAGTACTAGAAAGAATGGCCATGAAGGTTGTGTCAACAGGGGGAAATCAGGTTTTAGTAAGAGCTAGTAGATGAAAAGAGAGAGAGAGAGAAATGAAGGGACGTTTGTTGCCTAGAGAACAAGTATTCCTGAGGGGTCAGTGGAAGGACTGGATGGGGTTTGATCAAAACTTTGGGGTTGGAAAGTTGAGAGCAATAGGCATGAGAATGTAGGGGGTAGGGAATAGGGACCGGGTGATGATCTTTCCCTCAAAATTATCTTGTACCAATTTTTGTGTTCCAAGATATATACATATTGTCTCTTCTGGCTAGATGATAAGCTCCTAGAAAATAGGAACTATCTCATCCTAACCTTTGTATTACCAGACCTTAGCACAGTACTTGGTACATATTAGGTGCATAATTAATGCTTAGTGTTTCATTGGTTCCCTGGCTAGAAATACAACACCTATGCTAAGGAAAAAAAATTTTAATACTGAGCATCTAGTTAAGCAAAGTATCCTTAAGCCAGTTATATATTATAGGCATGAATTAAACAAACTGTATCAGAATTCAAAAGGAATGGCAAAGCAAGACTTTGTGACCTTAGGCAAGCAGGTCATGTTTCTTCCCCATCTGTAAAATGAGGGAGAAGAGCAAGATGATATTTCTGGCCCTTTAAGCTTTAGATATGGGATCGTGTGAAGATCACAGAATGTAGTAGTAAGAAAGAAATTAGACAGTGTCCATATCCAGGTGCCTACTTCAAAACTAAGGTGAAATTTTAAAGCTTACTGGGGATGCTCAATTTCTATCATTTTTCCTTTCACTGAAGGCCTGCATATCTATGACATAATCAATCAACTCTTTACTCATTTGTAGACTTTATTTGGGGGTAAAGGATGGAGGGGAGTCCTTTATAAAATTGGATGTTACCTAAACTTATCAACAGCTGATCAACAATGCCACTATAATCCCTAGCCATAATTCATCAAAGGATAAGCTATTTTTTCAAAAATAAATTCTATCCTTGCTATCCTTGGAATTTTCCAAAGCTTCACAGAGACCCCGATTTCCAGGATTCTATGTGTTGAGCCATATCTCTTTTTTTCTTTTTTTGTGAAGCAATTGGGGTGCCCAGGGTCACACAGCTAGTAAGTGTTAAGTGTCTGAGGCTGGATTTGAACTCAGGTCCTCCTGACTCGAGGACCGATGTTCTATCCACTGTGCTACCTAGCTGCCCCTGTTGAGCCATATTTCAATGATATCATAATCGTGAGAGCAACAAAACATAAACTTTCAGAAAGACTTCAGGGTGTAATAGAAGGGATTTCTGCTCAGGACAATTTGTACTAGGAACTAGATCCACTATAAGGCCCCAGCACAATAAATAGAGTGCCATGCCTAAAGTCAAGAAGACTCATCTTCCTGAGTTAAATTCTGGCTTCAGACACTTACTAGCTGTGTGACCCTGGGAAGGTCACTTAACTGTTCACTTCAGTTTCCTCATCTATAAAATGAGCTGGGGAAGAAAATGGAAACCATTCCAGTATCTTTGCCAAGAAAACACCAAATGGGGTCACAAAGAATTATATACTTCTGAAAAAAACAACAACAACAACAAACCCAGGATTCTGAGATTCTAAGTCCTGCATCATGCTGCATGTGAGTTGTTTCAGGATAAGAAATGTGATACAATAATACCCACTGTCAATTTTCTTGTTAGATTCCCATTGGTATTCATCCACCTAAGATAAAGTGGTTGTGAACCATGATACACCTCTTCCAAAAACAAGCCCAGAGTTTTAAGATTTCCTGGGACTACCCAATTTTAATCATTTTTTTCTTCTAAAAAACACAATAATTACCAAGCCATTTCATTGCCTACTAGATAAAGAGAGACATATCCTGGAGTTTTCCAGGAATGCCAAATGTTATTGACTACAGAGTCTGTGCTAATACAGTACAATGAACCACTGCCTGTTACCACTGACATTTCACTCTGGGGCACTGGATGTGTGCTGTCATAAAATGCCAAATGACAATATGGAACCAAATACTACTTGAGAACTATGTAATCCAAAGAATGGACTTATAAACAAACTGACCAGGAAGCCCTCTTTGTCCCGTTTCCTTAGAATCTACCAAATAAGGGGAATGACTGAGATGGACAGAAATAGTCAGTAGTTGTGTTTTATGTAATAAAGTGAGAAAGAGGAAGTTGTGGCTGTGGCTAGAAGAGTCAAAGAGAAACCTTGCTGCTGGATCAAGAAACAAAAGATCAGGTGAAAAAAAATAGGCATCACACCAAGGAAGATAGCAAGGAACAATAGTCAGGTTTTTCAGGTACACTGGATTTAATCAAACAACTATTAATCAAATGCCTATTATGTGCCAGATACAATAAATGAAACAATCCCTATTTGCAAGGAACTTCCATTCTAATAAGGGAGACGAGTACAGGGTGTCACAAAAGTTTTAGTGTGGTTTTAAGCTTTAATAGCTAATAAGAATAAGTTAACATTTATATAGTACTTACCATGTGCCAGGAATAATTAAAATTTTCTTTGATCCTCATGACAACCCCATGAGGTAGATTTAACCTGCACTAAGACTATTAGGATAGCTTGTTCACCTGGAAGTATATACTAACTAGAAAGAGAATAAATATCTAAGTATAATATAATTTGGGAAGCAGGGCACTAGCAGTTGGGGGAGCAGGGGCATCAAGAAAGGCTTCATGTAGGAGGTGATGATACTAATGCTGCATCTTTTTTTTAATTCAATTTTTAATTTATGGGAAGACAAGTGTTCTATGAGTCAGAAATAAGGAGGGAGGACATTCTATATAGGCAGTGCAAAGGTGCAGAGAAAAAAGATGGAAGGGACACAGAGACAGAAATGGGGCTGGGAGGGGTATATCAGAATCAGTCAGAGGTGTCCAAAAATAAAACACCAGGAAGACCAAGTCAAACCAGGAACCAATTCAAACCCATCCTGGTTGCTATTTCTCTGGTATCTCCCTGAGCTAAGATCCCTATAGTTTCTTTGAAGTTATTCTTTTGATGGGTTTTATATGGACACCAAGGAGGATAGGAGCAAGAGTTTGTTCTGACTTCCTAATACCTTCAAAACTCGAGTGTTCCCATGTGCTCGTGTTCCTTTTCTTTTTTTTTTTATAATTTCTTTTTTTTATTTTTTTTTATTTTTTTTTTAAGCAGGGCAATGGGGGTTAAGTGACTTGCCCAGGGTCACACAGTTAGTAAGTGTCTGAGGCCAGATTTGAACTCAGGTACTCCTGAATCCAGAGCTGGCGCTCTATCCACGTGTTCCTTTTCACACAAGGAAAAAAACCAAATCCATCAAAAGTCTGTTATTACTGATAGACAACTTCCCATGCTCACAGGGCATTCCAGCTAAGTGTCCTTTTTTTGGTGGATGTTCATGTACTGACCATGTCCCATCAAATGATGGGTACTAGACTGTCTATACTTGCTGTGGTTGAAGAAGTGAAATTCCCTCTACAGATAAGGCTTGCCAATTTATATTGTAAAGGTCCCTCATGGGATACTGTTCTAAGGATAATACCCCTGAACCCTAAATTATGTCATCATACATTTAGTAGTAATCTTTTGCTAATTATTTATGGTAATAAACTCTCTATCATTGAATGCCAATGTCCTGATCCATCTACATACATACAGACTCCAGTTCATGTTGGTTGTACCCACTGGAAATGTTAATGGTAATCAGCTCTTCAGGCTGATCAACTGGCCTGAGTGTGGAAGGGGTGTATCCTGTAGAAACTAAGGAATTCAAATGATTCATAAGTTACCAAAATTGGTCATAAAGATGCTTTGCTCAGCGGGAAACCCTGTTGTAATGGTGATTTTTATGTGTGTTTGTCATGTTACCTTAGCTACACCAAATATGTCATATCCAGGAAATATTTACATGATTGTATACAACAGCATTGTATTCAATTCCATGCAACAAACATTTATTAAGTGCCTACTATGTGCAAAGGACAGCTATATAGCATAGTGGATAGAGTGTTGGGCCTAGAATCAGGAAGACTCCTATTCCTGAGTTCAAATCTGGCCTTAGACACTTACTAACTGTGTGAACTTGGACAAGTCACTTCACCCTTTTTGCCTCAGTTTTCTCAGCTGTAAAATGACCTGGAGAAGTACATGGCAAACCAGTCCAGTATCATGGCTGAGAAAACCTTAAACGGGTTCACAAAGAATCAGACACAAATCAACAATAACAATGTGCAAAACACCATGTTAGGTGCTAAGGGTCCAAAGACCAAAAAAGTACCCTGCTATCAAGGAGTTTCCACTCTACTGAAATATATACAAGCAAATAAAATCAAAGCACGAAAAAAACATCCCAACCAATTCTGAGGAGACAAAACTGATATCTGGGTGGGAGAGTGGGATATGAGAAAAGACCTCATATAGAAAAGGGTACCTGAATTGTACGTAGAAGTAAGATAAAGATCCTAAGAGGGGAAGGTGAGAAACATTCCTGACATGGGATTTTCTTTATCTGTACAAAGGTGTGGAAGTGAGAGATCTGACAACTTAGAATATACTCAGATGCCAAAAAGATAGTAAAGGAGCATAATACAGGAAGGAATACTTGGTGTAACTTGCCAATTGTGGAACTGGGGTAGCATGGGTTAACCCACACCACTTCCACACCACCAACTGACATTGTGGATTCTGTGGAGAGGGCCTAGAGTAGTTTGAATTAACTTTACCCTTTCTCTGTCCCCTCTTATCTCCTTCCCCCACCTTCCCCTGTGAATTGATGTCAGACTATCTATGGGACCTTAAGGCCAAAAAGATATAAAAAGAGTTTTAGGACTTTGGCAGAGGGCTCCTGAGACCCCAGGGTCTTTGCCAACAGTTTTTAACCTGCTTTTGCTTCCCTGTTGATTGTCTTTTACTACCCTGAGGACTGTTTTTTTGCCTAGGGATTTCTGATATGGTTTTACTGAAAGAATTGTTGTTTATCTGACAAGTCAGGACTTGGAACCATGACTAGAAAACTACCAAAAGCACCTATTTTTCCATAAGAAGTAACTTTTATTGTTGCTGTTTAGTCATATCCAACTCTTCATGACCTCATTTGCGGTTTTCTCAGCAAAGATACTAGAGTGGTTTGCCATTTCCTTCTTCAGTTCATTTTACAAATGAGAAAACTGAGGCAAACAGAGTGAAGCAACTTGTCCAGGGTCACACAGCTAGTAAGTGTCTGAGGCCAAATTTGAACTCAATAAGACAGGTCTTCCTGACTCCAGGCATTTTGCTCTATTCATTACACCACCTAGCTGCCCCTAAGAAGTGACTAAAAGCTTTAATCAAGAGAAATTAAAAGCATTATATTGATTCTTATTGTTAATGAGTTGCATTATACCTACCTAATAGCAGAGTATCTGAGTTCAAGTCACATCTCTTCCATTTATTACCCAAGTGACCGTGGGCCAGTTGTTGAATCTTGCTGGATCTCAGGTTCCTCGTCTGTAAAAATAAAGGGGTTATATTAGATGCCCTGTAAGGTCCATTTCAACTCTGGCTGGGCGAAGCTATGAACCTTTCTTAAAGCACCAGAAAGTTTAAAAGAAAGAGATGATTAAACCCGAGTAATGGATCACATACTTTCACTTTCTCTCCCTCACAGTAGAAGAAAAACATAAAAATGACAAATATGGTGTAAGTGTCCTCAATACCAGAGACCAGTGAAGCAGAACAAAGCCTAAAACAGCAAAGGAAGAAAGAATATGATCCAAACTAGGGAGAACCTGTTCTTAAACTTTTATTTAAGAAGGTGACTAACTAACTCACAGGTATCCAGAGGAAGGCAAACAGGTCAGGGATAGACCTTGAGTCCGTGGCGTATGAGGGTCAGGTGAAGGAGATGGGAATGTTTAACCTAGAGAAGAGAAGACTGATGGCTGTCTTTAAGTATTTGAAGGGCTTGCTGCAGGAGGAGGGATTCTCCCTGACCTGTTTAGCCCGACAGGGCAGAAGGAAAAGTTGTAGAGGCCTCATCTTTATGTCAGGAAAAGCTTTCTGAGACTCAGAGCTGTCCAGATATGCAGGGGACAACCTCAGGAGGGGAAGAAGTGGTTCCTCCCACACTGGAGGGGGCAAAGACTTGTTTGTTAGCATATATGGTATAGCAAGGGCTGGGTCATCACCAGCAATCTTGACTTGTGCTTTGCCACTGGACACTGATGACTTTGGAGGAGAGAGTTGGACTTGTCATGGGGTGCAGAGCACCCCAGAAGTTCTCTGGGGCACATCAAGGAAGCTTCTCCTTGAGAAACTAAACCAGAGGACAGATAACACCTAGAGAGATAAGCTGAACCAAATAGGACTGAGCTAGCTTGGGATTCCTACCCTTCATTCTGGTCTCCCTTACCCTGGGGAGATAAATTTGGGTGTGGCTGCGGCCTTTGTGTTCTGAAGAGGGATCCGTAGCCACCCCTCACCCAATTCCTCTAGTCACTACCAGTGGGGGATGGTCCTCCACTCCTCACCCAATTCCCCCAGCTACCATCAGTGGGGCATGGTCCTCTCTCACTAAAGGAACTTTTCATGGGTCCACCCCCATAAGTCCTCTATAAAAGTACCTTCCAGTCTCCTGTTCAAGGAGATTTGGTACCTCTGAGCCATGTGCTTTATGCCAAATCTCCCCATGAAAGTCCAAGGATTTCTTTCATGGTTTCCCTCCCCCCACCCTTCCCTTCCCTTGCTCCTAAATAAACTATCACCTTATTCTAACTACTTTTGTGTGCAAGAGGGTGTAATTCTTTAAAGAGGAATTCCTAAGAACCCCAACTCCCACCAACCCATACCCCATTTCCCCCCAATACAGACTGATGACTTTACACAGCTCTGTCTCACTTAAATCCGACTTAGAAGTCAAGACATCACGTTCCTGATGTCATTAGTTCTCCATGAGAACAAAGGATGAACAACAACAGCATTATATAGCAAGGATCCCTTTTGCATATGGCTTGGACTAAGCTGTTGAGTTCCCCTCTACATCTCAAGTTATATGATTTGGGGGGTGAAGGTCCAATAGGGAAGGGGAAGATGATGGGCAATCGGGGTGTGGGAGGGGAAAAGTAAAGAAGAGAAAGAGGGGAGAGGAGGAGAGCTGTTGATGTAGGAAATAAAGAGCTGACCTAAGAACCAGGAGGACCTGAGTTCAAGTCTTGTCTCTCACAGATGCTAGTAGTGAGACCCTGGATAAGTAACTTCACCTCTCAGTGCCCCTGAGCAACTCTCTAAAGTTGCAGAACACTTGCCAAACTTCACTGGTAAAAGGAGATTTTTCTTATTGGAAGTTCTTCATCCTAATGTCTGGACAAATACACTTATGTGCACACATGAACATACACAGGGTCACCAAAGTTAAATGACTTGCCCAAGTTCACATGGGTAGTGTACAGGAAGGTTTTGGGGTGGGGGGTTATTTTTGGAAGCCTAAATTTTTTTTGCAGGGCAATGAGGGTTGTGCCCGGGAGAAAGGGTTTTTTGTTTGTTTGTTTTTTAACTAAGATAACTCTAATTGTATTTTTCTTTTCAGTGTACCAGGCATGATCTGAGTAGACTGTAGGTTGTCATCAATAAATGCTTTTATTATCAATACAATGCTTTTAACTTTCCAAGAAACTTATAGATCATTGCTACAAAGTTGAATTAATGCTTGGAGATTTACTCCTAGATTGGGTTTGGGTTTTTTTGTGGTGCTGTTGGGTAGTTGTTGGATTTGGTGGGGAAGGGTGGGGCTTGGGGTTTTTTGTGGGGGTTTTTTGGCTTTTAATTAGTTTATGGGAATAAGAAGGAAACTACAGCCACCAGCTGTGAAGATTTGTTATGTTAATTAACAACGTGATTAGGCAGGAAAACCATCATCAAGTCTGATCCATCACAGCAGTCTCCAGACAGCTTCTGTAGGACCAAGGGGAGGGCTACAGATCGCTTCCCCACTCCCACCCCTCAATACCACATGACTGTAATAGGCACAAGGTTCTGAGAAGTGACCAGGAGCCGTGACAGCCACTTCAACAAAGCAAACGCCTCTGCTAAGGAGAGACAGCCTGGCACAACCTAACCTGAAACAAGCCAGAGCTAAAATAGCACAGAAGGATTTTTGTGTTACAGCCACAAACACTTTGCCAACTCAAATCACCACCAGAAAGCTTTTCGGCCACTTCACAGTTGTATTTTATATAGACTTTAAGTGTAGGTTTATAAGAGAGGATAAATGGGTTACTGAGAGAGGGAGAACGGTGAAAGAAAATATGGAGAAGGGTTGAGAGCAGGGTGATAAAGAATAATGGATCTCTATTATTAAGGAAGTAACTCTGCTTTTTAAAGGGGCGTTGCAAGTCTAGGTGGCCTGTTAAGTGCACTTGAAAGCAGCTTGATGGACTTGCCTTTAAACCTCTTCATTTTTCCTGAACCTGAAGAAGCCATCTTGCTAACTTCCCTCCCTCTTAGTTGATTCATCTTCTTCCTGCCATCAGGAGGTGAGCAGGATGGATTAGAGGGCCACAGGGAGTGGCAAATGGAGAGGCCACTGCAGGAACACAGAGCTTGATGATTTCCACCTTGCAGATTAGATCCACTTTGATGGTGGTCGGTCAAGAAGCAGATCCAGCAGTTTGGTTCTCTTCAGTAGTGAAGTGAAAAGATCACTGGATTTAGTCAGTCAATAAACCTTTATTAAGTGTCTATTATGTGCCACACAGTCCCATTCGGCCTCTCTTAGCCTCAGTTTGCTCATCTGCAAAATGAGATACTTGGACCAGATGACCTCAAAGGCACTTTCAGATATTGATCCTATGATCCTAGTAACCACACAGCTTCCTCCAAAGCCTGGGGAATCAGGTGTAATAATCATGCTTACATCAATGTTTTCTCTCAGAAATTCTCTGTGAGCAAAAGGAGAGAACAGTCATCCATCCATTCAACATTTATTAAGTCTACTGCATTCAAGATACTAGGTAAGGGAGGAGTAGGAGATGTGAGTAGGGGTGGGGAGGATGCAAAGAAAAATAAGATATGGTCTATATCTGTCCTCAAGGAATTCACAGTGATACAGGTGCCCTTATATAGATGGCAGGTGTCCACCAATGTAGATAGATGATAATTCCTCCATGCCTCAGTAAGGATCATCATGAGTTGCTGGTCAAAAAAAAGTTCACCTGGTGGCTATGTGCCATTCTGAGCTTAGCTAGGCTGGCTCTTATCTGTTCTGATACAGTCTGCTAATAGAGTCATACTTGAAGCCTTTCCATTTTGGTAAAACCTACCAGAGCTTGTGTTTTGCTGGCAGAGCCTATGAGAACCCAAGATCTCAGAATGTCATTAATGTGTATTGCATTCACATGTCAGGTCACTAAATTCTGTAGTTGTAAAAGGACTTAAAGTGACTTCATTTGACCTTTTCAACAATATGGCCTACCAGTAATCATTTAGTCTCTTCTTAAGGGATTTCCTGTGTTGAGGAACCATCTATCTCCCTCTTGAGACAGCTCATTCCACTTTTGACTACTTTTAACTTTTTCCTCGTGTCAAACTAAAGCCTTTGCAGCTTTTACCATCCCTCCCAGTTATGCCTCCTGGGACTTAGTAGAAGAAAACTAATCCCTAATCTATATATCCACCCTTTGAATACTTGAAAGCAACCTATCTGTCCCCCTTAAATATTCTCTGCTCACTCTTTTGTGGTGGCTAAGAAATGGAAATCAAAGGATCGCCCATCAATTGGGGAATGGCTAAATAAACTGTGGTATATGATGGTGATGGAACATTATTGTGCTATAAGAAATTACAAGCAGGAGGACTTCAGAAAGGCCTGGAAAGACATGTATGAAATGATGTATATTGTCAAGTGAGCAGAACCAAGAGAACATTGTACACAGAGACAACAGTATTGCTTGTTAAAGAACTGTGAATGATGACTATTTTCAACAATACAATGATTCAAGACAATCCCAAAGGAATATTTTTTTTTTTTTTTTTTAGTGAGGCAATTGGGGTTAAGTGACTTGCCCAGGGTCACACAGCTAGGAAGTGTTAAGTGTCTGAGGCCGGATTTGAACTCAGGTACTCCTGACTCCAGGGCCGGTGCTCTATCCACTGCGCCATCTAGCTGCCCCTATCCCAAAGGAATATTGATGAAACATACTATCCATCTCCAAAGAAAGAATGGATACTGATGGAACAGAAAGAAGTATGCTATTTTTCACTTTCATTTTTTTTCTTTTAATCAAGATTGCTTGTACAAAATGACAAATATGGTAATGTTTTATATAATCATAAAAAAACATTCTCTGCTCCAAGCTAATCAATCCTAATTCTTTCAACCAATCGCCAAATTTCATGATTTCAAGAACCCCTTGGCCATCTTGGTAGCCACTGTTGTCAGGACATAGGTGGCCCTATTTTGTCTGAACAGGGCCAATTTGTTATAATAAATAAAGCATCTGCTTTTTGCCTAAGAACAATAACTCAAGAAAATGAACAATGTAAGATTTTTAAGAACCATGGAAAGGCCCCTCAATAGGAAACAGGAGTATTATCTGAATGGGTTGGATAAAGGGCAGGGATATTTCAGCCCCTAAAAAGACTGACTCTTTAAATTTAATGTCCTTATGCTTTAACATAGATACTCCTCTGCTAGGCATATATCAGAGGAGGTCAAAAACAGAAAGGTCCCTTATATGCCAAAATATTCCTAGTACCACTTTCTGTGGTAGCAAAGAATTGGAAGCAAAATAAGTGTCCAATTAGGGTATGGCTAAACAAATTATGGTGCATGAATGTAATGGAATTTTTTTCTGTGCCATAAGAAATGATAAAAATAAAAATTCAGAGGACCAGAAGACAATGAACTGATTCAGGGTGAAAGAACAAGGAAAACAATGTACACAATTACAACAATGTAAATGGAAAGAATAAAGTATGAGAAACTCAAAGCTACATAATTATAGTGATCAAGCTTGGCCCCAGAGAAGAGTTAGAAAAGTGAACTTCCCTCCTTTCTTTGAAGAGATGGGAGTCTATGAGTATAGAATATCACACATTTGGTCAGACGTGGTTGATACGTTGGTTGGTTTTGCTGACCTACTTTTCTGTTCTATTTCTTTTAAAATATTCATTTCAAGAGATGGTTCACTTAGTAGGAAAAAAGAGGAATATGTTTGGAAAATAATAGGATATAAAAACAAAAGGTATCACTAAAAAGAAGATTTTCTAAAAATTTAAAACTTAGTCCCACCATCAAAGAGCTTATAGGCAAGTAGTGTGAATAAAAGGCCCACACAAAATATACAAGGCAAACTATGGAAAGCACTAATGAATCTGTACAATTTTGACAAAGAGAGATGTAAGTGGTAGGGTTTTCTAGAATTATGCAATGGCATGAGTTAAGTAATGGCGGCAAGAAAGTACAAGGCATTTGGAAGGGAACAATGAGAATAATTTTCCTTAAGAGAGATTAATTGTGAGTGATAGTAGAATTTGGAAAAGGATAGACTATGAGGCACTGAATAATAGTTTAAGGGGTCTATAGTTTTTTTCTGGAGGCAAAAGGGAACCATTGAAATTTGTTGTTGTTTTTTTAATCAGGAAAGTAACACAATCAAAATATATTTTAAAGAAAATTTGGAGAAAATGTGCAAGATATCACCCCACACCTGTACAATAATACAATAGCTTCCTAGTTGGTCTCCATACCTCAAGGCTCTCCGAATTCCCTCCGTTTAGCTGTCAAATTGATCTTCCTGAAGAACAAGTCTATGTTGTAGTTTCCCCATCCCACCAAACAATAAAATCCAGGGGTTCCCTGTCACTTCCAGGATCAAATATAAAATCTTCTACTTGACATCCCTGGCTCCTTCCTGCTTTCCCAGTCTTCTTGAACTTTAATCCCCTCTATGTATGCCATGACCCACTGACACTGGCCTCTTTGCTATGCCTTGAACAAGACACTCCATCTCCAAAGTCTGGAAATTTTCACTGACTGTCCCCCTATGCTTGGAATTCTCTCCCTTCTCATCTCCAAGTAGTGACCTGCCTTCCTTCTATCAAGCTATAATCCCATCTGCTTTAAGGCTTTCTTGATCCCCTTAATTCTAATGCCTTCCTCTTAATGATTATCTCTAATTCATCATGTATATATTTTGTGCATACATAATCGTTTTCATGTTGTCTAGAGACACGAGATTCTTTTGCCCTTCTTTGTATTCCTAGTGTGAAGCAAAATGCCTGGCAAATACTTGTTGACTAACTAGCTGGTTATAGTGGGAATGGAAAGGAAAGAATTATAAAATCAAAGAATGTTGCAGGTAGAGGTGATCTTAACCCTCTCACTTTGCAGATAAGGAAAATGAGGCCTAGAGAGGTGATGTGATGATTGATTTTCAAAGATTATAAATAAGAATAGATACATCTTCTCAAATGAAGCTGGAATGGGATGATAAAGATGATCCCAAGATTATAATCTTAGGTGAATGGTAACACAGTACTACCATAAATAGAAATGGGAGATCAGTGTGGAAAATAATGAATTTGTCAAAGATAAAAAGTTTTGCTTTTAGATACATTGAATTAGAGGTGCTAGTGGGAAATCTAGGTTGAAATATCCTGAAGATAATTGGAAATTCAGAACTAGAGCTCAAAAAAATGTCAGGGCTGTGAATATAGATATGAAAGTCATCTATGTAAAGGTGATAGCTGAGGCTGCTGGAATTGATGAAAGAAGAACAGAGTACAGAACCTCAGAGAATATCCAAATGTAGGAGACAGAATGGGTAGGAACCAGGGTAGTAGACAATGAAAAATAGTCTTTTGTGCAAAAAGCTTAAGGAAGAAAGAAGTTAAACAAAGAAGAATTGGTCAATGGGACCAAATGCTTGAAAGTGTCAAGGAAGAAGAGGACAGAGAGAAGTTCATTAATATGCATTTTTGTTGCATTTTATTTTAATTGAAAAGTCATTCAAGACCTCCAAGAATGCTGTTTCAGTAAGGAGCAGGGAGAGAGGAAGCAAGACTATTGAGCATTAGGTGGAACCAGACTCAGTAGGTGGAGAGGAAATACATAGATGCATCAACACTCATTTGGAAACCACTTGTTTGGAAAGTTTAGCTGTAGAAAGTAGTAAGTAGAGAAATAAAATGTTACTTATCAGGGTCAAATGAAGGGGGTTTTGTTTTTGCATTTTTGGTTTATTGTTTTTATTCTTCAAAGAGAAGAGATAGCCAAATAAAATAGTTA
This sequence comes from Dromiciops gliroides, assembly GCF_019393635.1. NCBI lineage: Eukaryota > Metazoa > Chordata > Mammalia > Microbiotheria > Microbiotheriidae > Dromiciops > Dromiciops gliroides. The sequence goes on from NC_057863.1 coordinate 376,508,559, forward strand.
TGCTCAAATAACATTGACTATGGGCCAACTGAGTATATGGTCCCAATGTACAGAGAGATTCTTTAGAAAACTATTTTCTTACCCTATAGGATAACCCCACAGTGACCCTGAAATACAAGGATAAATAGCAACAATGGATTCAATCATGGAGGATTAGCATCATCATCGTCATCATTATTAATGGACTCAATTACCACTAGGGTTTATGGAATTTTTTAAATATATATCTTGCTTACGTTTTGCAGTGTTTACCTTTGTGTGGGTTTTCAAAATATCTTAATATACCTTAGGGATTTCTTATTGGAAGACTCTTAACAATTAATTTTGCTCTACTAAGTAGAAAACTTGGGGTTTGTTGATGAATAAGCAATGAACACAGTAAGATCTTGTATTCTCTGAACCTTTCAGTCAATAGTGATTCTGTAGAAATATTATCTGGTGATTAGAAATAATTTGTGAAATTTCTATCATATTTTCCCACATAGCCCTCAAATGAAAGAAAAAAATCTATATAGACAGTGAGGTAATAGGATATTACAGTACCTTATCAACAAAAGCCATCTGTCTGTGAGTCGATTAGTATTTATTAGCCACCTATGTGCCAGGCATTGTGCTGAGAGAGAGAGAGAGAGAGAGAGAGAGAGAGAGAGAGAGAAAAGAAGGAGAAGAAGGAGAAGAAGGAGAAGGAGAAGGAGAAGAAGGAGAAGAAGGAGAAGAAGGAGAAGAAGGAGAAGAAGGAGGAGAAGGAGGAGAAGGAGAAGGAGAAGGAGAAGGAAGGAAGTGTAACAATTGGAATGACGCCACCTGCTGGAGACTTACTGTAGAAGAGTTCCACCCATGAAGCGAAGGTCTTTGAGGGCAAGACCAGGAGTCTTTTCTTTGGCGTCAGGAAGTGACGCGAGCTAGTGGGAGGAGGAAGGAAGAGACTGGCGCTCGCTCTCAGTCTCACTCTCTTTCCTTTGGACTCTGGTGGAGAGCGGAGCTAGAAATATGCTCTCCCTTTAATAGATAGGAATCTAGGCCTTTCTCTCTCTTTACCAAATTCTTATTCTCCTTAATAAATGCTTAAAAGTCTAACTCTTGCTAAAGCTTATAATTTATTGGCGACCACTCATTAGATATTTTAGACAGTTTAGCTAGAATTTTAGCCCTTAACAGAAGGAAGGAAGGAAGGAAGGAAGGAAGGAAGGAAGGAAGGAAGGAAGGAAGGAAGGAAGGAAGGAAGGAAGGAAGGAAGGAAGGAAGGAAGGAAGGAAAGCAAGCAAAAAACACTCCCTGCTCTTAACGAATTTACAGTCTAATGATGCATACAATTCGCAAATAAAAACATACAACAAGATATATCCAATATAAATTAGATGGCAGTCTCAGAAAGGAGGTTCTAAGATTAAGGAATAGTAGGAAAGGCTTCTTGCAGAAGATGGTATTTTAGGTATGACCTGAAGGAAGCCAGATAGGGAAGGAGGTAGAGATAAAGAGGAAGATCATTCCAGGCACAAGAGACAACCAGCAAAAATGTCCAGAATCAGGAGATGGAGTCTTATTCAAGGAACAGAAGGAAGCTAATGCCAATGTATACATTGTACTTGGAAGGGTTAATAAAGCATGATATCCATGATACAATATGCATAAGAAAAACTAAATTGACTTCTTTAAACTGTTGCCCAGAGCGTGACGTGCAGTTGGACTGCCATTCCATTGAATTAGTAGATCAGTTCATGTTTCTGAGGCAGGTGCTTCAGATGGAGAATACATTGAACAGGAGAAAGAGAGTAGATTAAATCTCATTGGGAAAATTATACAGTGCTCTTACTGATTCCAAGCAGCTATCTGACACAAAATACATCTCTCTAATTAATGCTAAGGCTCTCCCTGTCAAGGGTGGTTGTAAATAATGGCATACCACAATCTCCAAAGAATCAAAGCTTTAAGTGGCCAGTGTTGACAGTGGCACATGATGGCAAAGAGACTGCAGTATTTTCTGGTGATGTTTTATGTTCAAGAAGCAGTATCAAGGATGCCATCAGGAAAATGCACAACGCAAAAGAAGGTAAACTAGTCAAGTAGCTAGAGTGTAGGATGACATCTGGATAGCTCACGTTTCACCCATAAAGGGATTCTTAACCAAGAGTAGACAGACCTTCCCAAACAGTCCATGGAAACATTTCAGGGGATCTAGGAGCTTGTGTGGGAAATAATTACATCTTTACTTCAAAAATAATATTTTTATTACTATGTATTTTATTGTATGCATTTAAGGAGATTATCCTAAGAAGGGGGCCCAAAGGTTTTGCCAGATTGCCAAAAAGATCCATGACACAAAAAGTGTTTAAGAATCTCTGTCCTACTCACAATAGAAAATGCTCTCCACATCCATAAAAAAGAACTGTGGAATCTGAATGAAGATTGAACCATACTATTTCTACTGTTTTGGGGTTTTTTTGAGGTTTTTCCCTTTTATTCTGATTCTTCTTTGACAACATGACTAATGCAGAAATATGTTTAATGTGATTATATATATATATATATATATAACCTATATCAAATTGTTTTCTGTCGGGTAGGGGGGAGGAAAGGGAGGGAGAAAAATTAGGAACTCAAAATCTTATAAAAACAAATTTTGAAAAACTATTTTTACATGTAACTGAAAAATAATAAAATACTTTTAAGATTGGAAAAAAAAAGAATCTCTGTCCTAGAGAAAGGGTTCCAACACATGGGATAGATCCATTGTGAAAGGGTTTGGGATAATATGGATAGGCTTTTCATAGAATAAGGAAGTATGGATAGGTTGCAATCTATAATGGAAGGAATATCTTCATAAAGGAGAGCATATTAAAGTATTACACATGCTTTGGACTCTATATTCATTTCTACCTTTATCCCTTCCACTCATCTCACTCATGCAAATACTAACTATCCTACAAAGCTTAACTCAAGTCCCCTGGCTATTCCAGTCATCTCTGACCCTACCTTTCTCTGGACTGGAGTCGTAAAGCACATAAGGGCTGTCTTCTATTTTCTCTGGTTCTTTCATAAATGTTAGTCTTGTGCTCCCAATTGCAAGCTCTGGAAGACAGGAAGAGATATTCAGCAGATAACTTATTGATCGAAAAGATTGTTACAAGGAAAATGGAGGGTGGGGTTTAGAGAACTAAGTAAGAAGGTAGTAAGAATGAATTTAAGTGATGTTTAAAGAGGGAAGAGGGAAAAGAGTCAGGCTGAGAACTGAAGGGTGAAATGTACTCATGGAGTGAGATATAAGAAAAAAAACACTGGACATATCTTGGTCATTCTCTCTGATGCAATGATTATCCCCTCCTCTTTTGTGATTGCCATTCATCATTAGTCTCCCTGTTGTTCACGCTTCTAGTGTTGAAGAGAGTGATGACTTGGAAACACCGAACATTTGTAGCAATTACTTGGATAAAGGAATAGATGTTATGCTATCCAATTACAAGATGACATGAAGCTGGGAAAGATAGTTAATACATTTGATGTATAGTGCCTATCCCATAGTAGGCACTTAATAAATGATTGTTGAATTTGATAGATGAACAAAAAAATGTGAACAGGCTAAAACAAAAGCCAAATTTAATATAATGAAATTTAATAGGGAAAAATGTCTTACCCTTGGGTTCAAAAAATAGACTATGCAAGTACTTGATAGGCTAAGAAGTGCCTAGAAAGCAATTCATAGAAACGTTGGGTAATCGTGAGGAGGTAAGATGAGATACAGTAATTCAGAATCTTCTGTAGCCAAGATGTAGTATGAGGGTACTGGGTGCTTGCAATGTGAGTAGGAAGCATGAAAAATGATGAAAGCAGATGCAAAGGTACCATCAATGACAAACTGCACCTATCATAATTTTGCCTTTAGTAGGTAGAAATCTGCATCTCCTAACCTCTGAAAGTCTCTTCAACCCCAATTACTCACAAAGTTCCTTAACCACAATTGGCTTATCAGTAAAATGTGACACTTTCTAAGTTCTAATGATGAACTTAACCCCATTATCCCTACCAAACCTGAAGAAGAAAAGCACATCTTAAGAATATTCATTTTCCCCAATATTGCTAGGCAACAAGTGCCTTTGATTTATATCAGCCTACAAGGACAACTGAAAGGCTTCAGCCTTACATAGTTGTTCCCCAGAAGAACACACTATGAGAAGGTTAAGGGCTGAAAAGAGAAGGAATGCAAAGCTTAATTAGCCCCATAGAACTTAATTTTTCTTCAACTTTCCAACAATTTTCAGAAAGGAGGCCAATAAGCAAGAATTTACTCTCTATCTCTCATTACTTCTTTCCACTCCATCACCTTACCCACTTACCTAGCTAGCCATCCATCCAAAGAGGGGGGACATCCTCCAGACCAATACTACTCAAATCAGTTCAAGAAAATCTTACTAAGTGCATATTCTGCTCAAGACACTGTTTAAGGATACAAAGATCCTTCAGATAGGAAGCATAATGGATATGGAGTCATGGAGACTCTAAGTTAAAAATCCTGCTTCAAATGCTTACTAGCTGTGTGATCCTAGGCAAGTCATTTAACTTCCCTTGTGCCTCAATTTCCTCATCTATAAAATTGGAATAATAACAGCTCTTTCCTCACAGGGTTGTTATGAGGATCAAAATGAGATAGAAGACAAAGAACAGAACACTGAGTTTGGAGAACAACTAGAAGTCCATCTTGACTGAAACAAAGAGTGAGTAAATCAGGGTGTCAAAGGAAATGGGTCTGAAAACGTAGGTAGGAGCTAGATTGTAGAAAGCTTTAAATGCCAGACTAGGGAATTTACATTTAATCCTAAAAGCAATGGGTAACCAGTGAAGATTTTTGAGCAGGGAATTAACGTGGTCCAAATTGCGTCATATGAAGAATATTTTGGCACCAAGGTTGGTGTCTTAACAAGGAATATAGGGCATGAGGGAAGGGCTGACTAGGAGAGGCCAGGACTAAAAGTTTAACTAATTAGGAGGCATGGAGCAGGCAAGAGGAAGAGTTTTAGAGGCATCGATTGTCCTGGATAAGGATGATGCCCTAAATTATGTAGGCAAGATGTTGAACCTGTAAAAATCAGCTGAGATGGAGTTCAAACAGATACCTGGGACCTGGGCAGGGTACAAAATCTGGAAGATTTATCAGTTTGTAAGAATGGTCCTAGCTAGCAAGAGACACGAATGCTAAGATCTGGAGGCTGTTTCTAGCCTGCCTTCTTAGATATTCCCTATTGTGAGGGCGCAAGAGCTTATGAGTGTGTGTTTGTAGCCAGAAGTGGAGAGAACCTTGCAGAAGTAGCTAGCTCCTGTTCAAGCTAGCTATGTGCAATTTACAATACTTGCTCCCAGCAAAGACCGGGATTATATATGTCAGTAGGAGTTTCCTGTCATGTTTTAAATTGCCCAAATCTGACTTGAGCACCCCACCTCTCTGCCTTCCCTCCTCCTCCCAATCTCATCATCTATTCATCAGATCCTGCATACTTATCTGCCAATTGAGAAGCTAAAGAAATCAATTATGTATTGATCTTTCAGAAGGTGCTATCAAAGTTGACAGGCACCAAATTTAAATTGAGCCCTTCCCAACATACAAACACACACACACACACACACACACACACACACACACACACACACACACACACATATCCCGGGCTTTCCTATATGTTTTGTTTCCAAGAATTGCCTGGTAGCATCTTTCAAAAAGCACAACCTCCCTTGCAAGTTAACTACTTCAGTCAATCCCCCAGTTTTTAGTCAGGTTGACTATTTAAACAGCTGAAGAAACAGAATAAATAGATATCTTTCCTGCTTGAGATCATAACATGAAAGATCTTCCATAGCTAATGTCTCCTTTCCCTTTGCTAGCTCTAGTCCCAGGAGGCAGGATTATACTGAAATCACCAAATTTAGTCAGGTGCTGAGCATGTAGAGAGGCAGAATGCTGTGGTGAATATTGTTGGCCTTGGAGTCAGGAGGACCTGGGTTCAAATTCTGCCCTTCATACAACTAGCTGTGTCACATTGGACAAATTATTTAAACTCTCAGAGCCTCAGGCAACATTCTAAAACCTCTCTACCAATTTCTAAGTGGGCTATTAGTTGAAAATAAATTGCAGATCCATCCCCAAAAAAGTCCTTCTTTATAATCCAGATGATGTAACATACCCACATTCCTCCCTGTTTCTACTCTAAGCATAACCACTATAGTATTAGAGGCAAGCATCAGGTACTTTTTGAGTCTCCACCAGAAAATTGTGAACACTAGAAATATGAGGCTATTTTTTTCTAAAGACTCCACATTGCAGTTAGTAGGGATTTATTACATGGTGAGGCAGAAAGTTATGATGTTAAAGTCTACATTAACAAAGGTTTTTAGACAAAAACCTAGGCCTTTATTTCAAATGCTGACCTTGACTTTACTGACAGTTTTAAGACACGAAATCATAAGAATGGGAGGAATCTTGGGGAAGATTCACTCTAGCCCTTTCATTTAATAAATGAAGAAACTCAGTTTCATAAGCAGAAGTTCTTTACCTGGGGTCTGGGAAGTCTTTTTGAAAATTATTATAATTGAAGGGGTATCTATAGGCGCCATGGATAAAGCACCAGCCCTGGATTCAGGAGAATCTGAGTTCAATTCTGGCCTCAAACACTTGATACTTACTAGCTGTGTGACCCTGGGCAAGTCACTTAACCCTCCTTGCCCCGAAAATATATACATACATACATATACACATATGCATACACATACACATATACATATACATGTACATATACATGTACATAAATTAGGCAGCTAGATTGCATAACGGATAGAATACCGGGTCTGGAGTTAGGAAGACTCTTCTTCCTGAGTTCAAATTCAGCTTCAGACACTTACTAGATGTGTGACCCTGGGCAAGTCACTTAAACCTGTTGGCCTCAGTTTCCTCATCTGTAAAATGAGCTAAAGAAGGAATGGAAAACCACCCTAGTATCTTTGCCAAGAAAAATCCCAAATGGGGTCACAAAGAATCTGACACAACTAAAGCAACTGAACAACAACAGTAATTTGTTTCCTTCATGATCTTATTAATTTTATCATATGCATTTTTGGGGTGGGGCAATGAGGGTTAAGTGACTTGCCCAGGGTCACACAGCTAGTAAAGTGTCAAGTGTCTGAGACCAGATTTGAACTCAGGTCCTCCTAAAACCAGGGCTGGTGCTTTATCCACTGCACCACCTAGCTGCCCCCCATCATATGCATTTTAAAACATTATTCTGAGAACAGCTCATCAGACTGCCAAAGGGGCCCATGACCCAAAAAAGTTTAAGAACCCCTACAACAAAGTTACCTGCCCAACCCACTAACCAGACATACATCTGGTTGGTGGAAGCCAAGGACTATATGTAACCCAAGTCTCTTGACTCCAACTGAGCCCTCTTTTTATTCATAAAATGTACTGAGTTCCATTCCCTGAACTCTTTCTCTTCTCAGCTGTACCTCCTGACTACCCTGGCTTCCTTCAAGTCCCATCTAAACTCATATGTTCTACAAGAAGCCTTTCCAAATCGTCCTTGGTCCTAGTGTCTTCACTCTGGCATTGCCTTCCTTTTATTCTGACTATATCTTGTTTGTACATAATTGCTTATATAAAGTCTCCATCATTAGACCCTGAACTTCTTGAAAACAGAGACTGTTTTTTGGTGTCTTTGTATCCCAAGCATTAAGCACAGTACCTTGACATGTAATAAGTACTTAATAAATGTTTGTTGACTTAACTTGTTGACATCAAGGCAAGGACTGTTTCATTTTGTCTCTCTCCCCAAGGCCTATTACACGTGGTGCCTGGGACATAAATGGAGGTAAATACACAATTGTTGAGTTGAATTTTACTATACCACATTGTCCCTCTAAATACCTCAAAAAAAAATTCAATTCAGATCAATTTGTCCCTTTTTTATTTGAGATCTACCCGGGGACAATAACTCAGTGTCTCCATCTTCTTTTAAATGGTTGTTAAACTTTGGGGAAATAAAGCTCTAAAAAAGGTTAGCCATTTCTCTAAAAGTTATTATGAATCACCCCAAGTCTCAACAAACAGGGCATCTCAGCACTGTAAATATTGCTGAAAGAATTCCAATGACATTGGGCTTAAAATGGTAGGACTACCTGGTAAGCCAATTTCTTGAAACACATTCAAGTATAAACAGCTAAGGAAAGCAGAAAATAAAATGAGGCCTTATTAAAATTCCTAGAAACACTGCATGATTATCAAGAGAAGGACTGCCTGAGAATCTTCACAGCTGAGGTTCTTTTCCAAAAAGTTAAAAAAAAAAGAACCTGAACCTGTTATTTGATATAAAGTCTACATGTAGAAGAATTTTTTTAAATACCCTTTAAAAAACTTGAACAGATATAAATATTGATTAGGCTGCATACAAGTGCCTAGAAATAAAATTATTTTCTAAAATTACCAGAATGTATAATTTATTGTATGTGTCACTAAGGTAGCAGAAGAGCATATTTTTAAAAAACCAGAGGGGTTAATAGGATTTTAAAGAAGAACAGAATGAAAATTTTGAGAAATTCCTACATGGTACAGTGCAATGAAGGCTGCATATTTATGCACATTTTCTATCCAAGAATTATCTACACTGCCCTCATCTCTATTCCAGAGATACCTTACCAGAAGGGAAAAAGACAATGTGCATATGAAGTCAGATGATACATACCATTAGCAACCTCTTTCTGAATTAACCATAACCTCCTAATCCACAAAGGTCAGCAGTTGACCACATGAGTTGGTTGACAGTTGCTCTCAGTATGGGGGAGGGAGATAGAATGTCTGAAATAGGAAGAGAAACAAAATGGGTCAACCTCAGGGACCATGATGAAGGACACCCAGCCAGAGAATTGGCAAGAACAGAGACGTAAAGAGCATCAGAACCAGCTTGAAAGGGCCTAGCACCATGATGCTCAAGAGTAAGGAACAATCCAAGGTCAAAATGACATGGGAACAGTTCCAATGGTAAGTTGCTAGAAAGACATGAAGAACAAGACAAGTTGCCATGAATCTATAATTTTTAAACTATGGCTTTCTATTAAGGGCAAACCAGCTCATACCAGCTATGCCCCTTCCTGAATCATAAAGAGATTGGTTTGTCATAAAGAAGAAGTTGACACCATATCTTACTGCCACCATGGAAACCATGTCGGAAGTGGAAAAAAAGTTTTTGTCCTCCAATAGTAATAATAATAACCACCTACATTTGTATAAAGCTTCAGATTTTCAAAACATGCACATGTGACTTCCCAACAGTACTGCCAATGAAACCTCTGACATGCAAATCAAGTAACCTTTTCTCAGGTCCCTTCTTAGTCCTTGTCTTTCTTTATCCCTCTCCTCTTGTTAGCTACCATCTCCTTGATACTTTCACCTCTGTTGGTCTTCCCTACAAGACACTAATTGGCAAATTTCCTCCTAACTTACTGACCCTTTTCTATCTCTTATCCTGAATTTTCTTTCTCAATCCACCCTGTAAAGGTGAACATTTCCCAAGGCTTTTTCCTCAAGCATTTTCTCTTTCTGTCCTCTGTTGATGACCTTATTTACTTTGAATTTTAATCTATCATTTTCATATGAATGACCACCAAAGAATTATCTGTGTTGCTATGTTGTAGTCTCATACCTTAGTTTGCTCTAATGTAATCACAAACTCAACATTTTCAGAGATGAACTTCTCTTCCTCCTAAAACCTGCCCTTCTTTTAAATGTACTGTTTTCTGCTACTAGTACTGCTATCCAAATGTATCCACTTCAATGTTAATTAAACCTACTATTTACAAGGCTTTGCAAGAGGATCTTGGGAGATTCATTTCAAGCCGTCAATGGATCTGTGATCATATGGGGATAGGCCATACTCTACCAATACAGATCCCAACCCATCCATGCCTTCCTATCCTAAGTGATTCATGCCCAGGCTTTGTATAAATCCTCCACAGATCTATCCAACATGCTGAAGGCTTTCCTCTAGGTCTTTAAGTATTTCACAGCTACCAGTAAGACATGTGGAAGATAGATAGATAGATAGATAGATAGATAGATAGATAGATAGATAGATAGATAGATAGATAGATAGATAGAGATATGTATACATATATGTGTATGTATATATATATATATATATATATATATATATATATATATATATATATATATATAAAATAGCCTTACTTCTTTTCTAGTCATATAGATCTTTGATGTTGACTCATGCCACATTTTGCATACAAGATATAGTTGATAATATGGCGCAGATTTCTTATACCAATTGCCTTTTGAGTAACCTATGATTTTAATTCTTCCAGAATAATGGTGTTTCGCAATTCATAGCCAAACAGTATGAACATCTCATGGCACAGTGCATGACACATAAAAGGTACTTAATAAATGCTGATGACTTGAGTTTTTAGTTGTCTTTGAGGAAAAAAGGAGCAGGTTTAAAATCATTGAAAGTCCTTTATAGTTTCCAAAATGGAATCCAGACTGCTTTTCTTTTTGTCCATCCACAGTGCCCGTTGATAGACTAAATCAATGGGCTTCTTATACCACTAAATGTCATAACATGGGTAATATGCATACTTGTTCTTCTTAATTTTCCCATGAGGTCATTAAGCCAATCTCTCTCCAGTATCCTAGATCCCACTGAGGAGATGATATAGTGTTTGAGGGCTCATTGCAAACGGCATAATGTCATCCATAAATAAGAACATGTAAAGAATATTTTTTATTTTAATTTTTTGGTGAGGCAATTGGGGTTAAGTGACTTGCCCAGGGTCACACAGCTAGTGTCAAGTGTCTGAGGCCGGATTTGAACTCAGGCCCTCCTGACTCCAGGGCCGGTGCTCTATCTACTGCTCCACCTAGCTGCCTCTCATGTATAGAATCTTAACAACTAAAGGGACTTCCTCTTCTATATGGAAATAAACATTCATTAAGTCCCTTCTACATACAAGTAACCATGCTAAGCACTGGGGATACAAGAAGAGTCAAAAGACAACCCCTGCCCTCAAGGAGCTCACAATCTAATGGGGTACACAACAAGCAAACAAATATGTACAGACAAGCTATATAAAGGATAAGTAAGAAATAATTAGGAGAGAGAATGGCACTAGAATTAAGAGAGGTTGAAAATAGCTTCCTGTAGAAGATGACATTTTAGTTGGTACTTGAAGGAAGCCAGGAGGTTGAAGTGAGAGTATATTCCAGGAATGAGGAACAGCCATAGAAAATGCCCATAACTGAGCTATAGAGACCAGAATAGAGTTGAATTGGCTCAGGAGGGGGCTAAGATGGGGAAAAGATGAGAGAGTGGCTAGTGCAAGGGAGATGGCCTGTAAGAAAACTGAGGGGTTGAAATATGAGAGGTTATGGTGTGGACAAAGAGGAGTGTGTGAAAAATCAATAGATTAGGGCTGGATAAGGATTTCAGAATTCTTGAACATGGAGATGGTATGTTTGTGGCTGAGGTAAAGATAAAGGTCTGACCAACCATGCTGCAGTTGGGTGGAGGATTATGGGAAACGAGTAGGTTGAGGGATGGAGTAATTAGTGCATTTGAAGGACAGTCCATTTGAATGTTTGAATTAGTCCCCTACTAATAGGGAAGGAGTTCAAGAGGAGAGAAAAATTATATGCCAGGTACCCAAATCATTGAGTAAGGAAGGGGAACACTCCAGGGTCTGTAGCCAACAGCTAACCAGGATTTTCATTAGGTGGTAGATATGAATGGCATGAATCTCATAGGAAAAGAGGTTACTGAGTGATGGAGGTAGGGGAAGAACCTGGAAGTGGCAAAGGGGAGCAAGACATATCCCAACTCCCCCACCTTGACCAGCAAACGAAGGAGAATGAGTAAAGACATAAGAAATATTGGAAAGAGTGGCCAAGTAGGCTGTGTTATCTGTTATCAGGTGGCATCCATAATTCAGTAATAGCTAGTAGATAAATGCCAGCAGGAGAGGAAAGAATTTGGGATGAAAGGAAGTTTGTTCCCTATGCAACAGGCATTCCAGAGGGCAAAAAGGAAGAGCTGGATGGTGTTTGTTTGGAACTCTGAGGTGGTAAGAGAGATGGGAATAAGGAATTAGGCTTTGGTGTGGGGTATAGGGTTTGGATAATAACCTGCAAGGATTAAGAATCACTAGGATAGGAGCAGCTAGGTGGCACAGTGGATAAAGCACCAGCCCTGGATTCAGGAGAACCTGAGTTAAAATCCGGCCTCAGACACTTGACACTTAATAGCTGTGTGACCCTGGGCAAGTCACTTAACCCTCATTGCCCCTCAAAAAAAAAAAAAAGAAAGAAAAAGAAAAGAATCACTAGGATACATGGAGTATGAGATTGTCCATCATTGAGTGGAAGATGCCACTCCTCTTCCCAAAGAAATCTGATGAGCAGGCTGGAGAAAAGTGAAAAAAGAAATGAGAAGCACATGGTCAGATGGGAAGCCCCACTTCACCTCTCCTCTTCTCTCTGAAATTTGGAGATTAGGCAGGAAAGGGCATAGCAGGAGAGGGAAGTCAAACCGGTACCACAGAAGAAGGAAGTCCCATTCATTCCCCACCAATTTTCCTCTTCCCCTTCTCTCAAGAGATGAAGTACAGCAGAAGGTAGAAGACCTAAGGTCAAAGGGAAGGTAGTTCCTCTTTGCCCTAGATATTCTCCACAGCCCATCTGGGAGATCAGGTTGGCAGCAGAAGGTAGATGTTGTCTTGTGCTGGCACAGATGGAAGTTGTTGCTTTGGGGCAGATGGAAGACACCAGGCCTGACTCCCTGCCACCTTCCCTCAGGGGCATGCTGTGCAGCAGGAGACCGAAGACCCACAGTTAGAGGAAGGTTTGGCTCTTCTCACCTGAGGTTGAAGATCAGGTGGAATGTGCAGGAAATATCCAAAAGAAATAGGAAGCTTTCCTCCAATTACTTTACATTTTTAGACACACAATTGACCAAAAAATACTGAGAACACAAGATCCCTGTGCTTATATTTTGTTGTTATTTACCCAAAAAATAACAACAAATATTTGGAGGAGGTATGACTAGGCAGCAGTTAGTCTGAATATGATCTGTGTATTCTAGTGACCTGCAAACACAGTATGAATCAACAGGCTCATGGCATCCAAAAAAAATAATGCAATCTTAGGCTGTATTAAGAGAGGCATAGAGATGTAAAAGTAAATGTACAAAACAGAAGGCGTTCAGAAGAAGACAAAGACAAGCAGAGCATCTTAGAAAGTAACATTTTGAGTTGATTAAATCCTTTTTTTTAAAAGCATGGTATGAGAAGTATAGATTTGCACTTTCACATGAAATCTTTTTTTCTGTTCTAATTATTAGATAGAAATGCTCTTTTTTTGGTTTTTAAGTTCAGAATAAAAATAAATTTGAATAAATAAATATAGTTTCTAGCATCAGGAAGGTGATGATTCAGACATATAACATGGACAGGGGTGTATAACCTGGGGAGCATAGACCCTCAAGGAGACCATGGCAAGGAAACAAGCAAGGCAACAAGAATTTATTAAACACTTACTTTGTGCTAAGCACTGGGTAATAATACAGTCAAACCCCTGCCTTCAATGAGCTTACAATCTAATGGGGGAAGACAACACAGAAAAAAAGAGAGCTGGAAATCTAGGGTGGGGTGGAGAGCAAAGGCCCCCAGCATGGGAGTGTGGTGTGAAAGTCTAAAAAGTTATGAGCACAGCCAGAAGTTTGGCCAGCCTGAGCTATTCCTCAAAATGAAGGCCCCGGGAAGAATTCACAATGAGAAAAGAGGGCTGACATAGGAAAGAGATGGTCCAGCATGAGAAGACCATAAGAACTGATGGATGCTCCAGGGTCAGGTGGCAGATGAGGCAGCTGGAAAGTGATTGATTTAATCAGATCCATTAACTTAGATGTAGAAAAAGATACATCTTTATTTACACTAACCTCTAAGTGAAATTTAGCATTTCCATCAATTATGGATTTCTTCATAACCACTCTTCTGAGAAAGGATCCCTAGGTTTCAGTCTGGGAAACTGACATGGCACAAAAGTTTAAGAACCCCTGGCCGAGGGAGACCACACTTGGAGCACCAGGTTCAGTTCTGAATGTCATGCTTTAGGAATGACTTTGGTTTTTGTTGTTTTTTGGGGGGGAAGGGGGCAATGAGGGTTAAGTGACTTGCCCAGGGTCACACAGCTAGTAAGTGTCAAATGTCTGAGGTCACATTTGAACTCAGGTCTTCCTGAATCCAAATCAGGTGCTTTATCCACTGTGCCACCTAGCTGCCCCTAGGAATGACTTTGACAAGCTGAAAAGTGTCCAAAGGATCATAAAATACCTTAATTTCATGAGTATATGAACTTGAAGAAGAATAAACAGAGTAGAGTCTGGAGGGGTGAGGAAGACACAAAAGAACTGTTTTCAAATGTTTCTACTTGTCCCAAAGGACAGATCAGGAATAAAGGGTGAAATTTTTCATGAAGACAAATTTAGGTTTGGTTTAAGGGGGGGACAATCTTAAGATTAGAGGTGTGAAAAAATTAGAGGTGCAGTGTGGTGCTTCATGTCTACAGTACCTGCTGCTGGGGAAACTGAGGGTGGTGGATCACTTGAGCTCAGGAGTTCCAGGCTACAGTGTGTTAAGCTAATAGAGTGCCTGCACTAAGGCCAGCACTACCTTATACGAGGCTCCCAGAGTGGATGGGGTGCACAAAGCTACCTAAGGGGGCAGGGGGGAAACAGGTTGGAAAAAGCAACAGATCAAAGCTGCTGTTCTGATCAGTAGTGATGCTGGATCTATGAATGGCTGCTGTTCTTCTAGCCCAAGCAACACATAGAGACCAGTATTTCCTCCACCTGTATCTGCCCCCTCCAAAAAAGGAGGGAGAGGGAAGGAAAGGAAAAGAAGAGAAAAGAAGGAAAGGAAAGGAAAGGAAAGGAAAGGAAAGGAAAGGAAAGGAAAGGAAAGGAAAGGAAAGGAAAGGAAAGGAAAGGAAAGGAAAGGAAAGGAAAGGAAAGGAAAGGAAAGGAAAGGAAAGGAAAGGAAAGGAAAGGAAAGGAAAGGAAAGGAAAGGAAAGGAAAGGAAAGGAAAGGAAAGGAAAGGAAAGGAAAGGAAAAGGAAAGAAAAAAGGAAAGGAAAAGAAAAGAAAAAAGGAAAGGAAAAGAAAAGAAAAAAGGAAAAGAAAGGAAAATAAAATAAAAGAGGAGAGGAGAGGAGAAGAGAAGAGAAGAGAAGAGAAGAGAAGAGAAGAGAAGAGAAGAGAAGAGAAGAGAAGAGAAGAGAAGAGAAGAGAAGAGAAGAGAAGAGAAGAGAAGAGAAAAAGAAATAGGGCTATCCGAAAATGGAATGAGCTGACTCCTCACTGGGTTGATCACCTTTCAAAGACATTGTAAAGAGGAATTTTGTTCAGGGTTTTGTTCAGACTAAATGATCTCTGAACCTCTGAGGTCCCTTCCAACTCTAAGACTGGGAATACCTTTGTGGAAGCTTATGTCTCCTTTTTATGTATTGATTGATTTTGACAAAATTATCTCTAAGATTACTTTATGTAAAGCAATCCTACATGATATTCACATAGCATGGGGGATAACCTAAGGGAGTATATTTTGATTTTCTGCTTCAATTGGCAAATAGCAGAGTTCAGCATCAGAGTTAAAATTAGAGGACCTGAGTCTGAGATGCAGGTCTGCCTCTTGTTACCCAAGTAACCACAGTCAATCCAGTTCATGTCTCTGGGTCTCAGTTTCCTCATCTGCTAGATGAGGTTGTGTTTGTTGACCTCTTCAGTAACTTCCATCTCTAAAACTAAGATCCAATGAACAAACAATCAACATAATGGGATATGGCTTTCTTTATACCCCTCAGACAATTGTATGACTATGAAGACATCTGCTGCTGCAAAAAGAATTGTCTGAGAAAGCACTTCTCTTCCATCCTCACATTTTTATTACAGATACCCTTGACACATTCCTAGAACAATCCCATAAAGAATTTCTAGAAACGAAAGGTAGAGCCCTTCCTTGAAAGTCTTCAAGCAAAGACTGCATGACAATTTGTCAGATACATTAAAGTGAGGATTCACTTTATATATGGACTGGACTAGATGCCACCAGAGACCCTTCTGATTCTCAGGTGCTATGATTCTAACTGTGTTGGTGGCCAATGATGTCACTTCAACTGCTTTAAAATGAAATCTCATTTGTCATCTTTTCCACTTTTTTGGGAATGTTCCCCCCTTTGCATCATTTTGAAAACTGATCCAGTATTGCCTTGAGAATTCTGTCTCCTCCAGCATAGATTTCTTCTGTGTGTGTACTTGGTGAGTTTCAGCCCATCTTCGTAATTTCATTACTTAGATGTAATTTCCACTTCTTCCAATAGTAGATTGGAACCAGACGTGCTAAAATCCCAGTGTAGTGGTTTTACCGTCATCTTTCATGAGAATAGTTCTTTATGGAAAAACTGGCAGATATATTCCATTTTACATTTATTGCCCTCCTCCTAGCTTCATTTACAAACGCTCTTGGGATGATCAGATTTTGTTGGGTCTCATGCTAAGTTTTCAGCAGGCTTATTTTCCCCTCCACTGTTTTTGACTGTTTTAGGAAATGGTACTGTTTATAACCTCTTATTTTCCTTTGTAATGTTTTGTAAATGAGTTTGTACTCTATAAATCAGTGTTGCCTTTGACTGTATCATCTTTCTGCTTGGAAAGAAAACCATGTCTTCTGGCTGAGGTGCTTTCTGGGTTGCTTTGGCCTTCTCTTCACAGTTTAGTGTATTTATATCCATTAAACTTCTCTATGGAATAATGTTAATAAAAAAATTGTGAGGGGCAGCCAGTTGGCACAGTAGATAGAGCACCGGCCCTGGATTCAGGAAGACCTGAGTTCAAATCCGTCCTCAGACACCTAACAATTACTAGCTGTGTGAACCTGGGCAAGTCACTTAACCCCAATTGCCTCACACACACACAAAAAAAATAAATAAATAATCAAAATTA
The DNA here is from genome assembly GCF_019393635.1 of Dromiciops gliroides. Classification (NCBI taxonomy): domain Eukaryota; kingdom Metazoa; phylum Chordata; class Mammalia; order Microbiotheria; family Microbiotheriidae; genus Dromiciops; species Dromiciops gliroides. Next base: position 376,525,598 of record NC_057863.1, read on the forward strand.
TGACAAAGTCGAAAAATAGCACAATCTTGTCCTCAAGAATATAATCTACTATGATAGACAAGTATAACCTATAAGTCTGACACAGAGCAGAATTTAAGTGCAAGAAGGAGGTCCGTACAAAGTATTTTGAGAAATCTAAAGAAGGAGATTACTTCCAGGTGGAGCTGAGCATGAAGAAAGTTTTTGTGTAAACTTCCCATGAAAGAAAATCATCAGAGAAATGTGCAGAGACTTGAATGAACTGATGCAGAGTGAAGTGAACAGAACAAGGAGAACAACTTGTACTATGATAACACCATTGTAACAATGAACGATTTGGAAAGACTTAACTCTGATCAATGAAATGATCAACCATGATTCCAGAGGACCAAAGAATAATGCTGCCCACCTTTTGACAGAGAAAGGAGATGTATGCCATATGTGGAACAAGACCAATATTTTTGGACATGGCCAATGTGGGCATTTGTTTTGATTGACTATGTTGGCTGGAGAGTTGGCAGGAACATAGTGTATAAAAAGAGTGGCGTGAGATGGGGCTAGAAAGGAATAAAATTCTGGAGGCCCTTGAGTGTACTCAACTCAGATCAGGGAAACATATAATTATATATCTAGAGCTGGAAGGGACCTTGGAGGCCACCTGGTCTAACCCCTTCATTTAACAGACAGGGTTCCTGAGAACCAAGTTGGTTAACTGACTTGGCCAAGATCACAGACCCTCTTTGCCCCTGCCTTTACCCCACCGTAAACTACAATTCATCTTCACCAAAACCTCCATTCACAACACTCCTTACTACTTTCCAAATTTATGCCCCTTTCTCTAATTTAACTTGCCTCCCTTTGAAATCTTCATGCCATGGGTACCCAGTTAAACTTATTGCTATCCTCTATTCTCCAATCCATTGTCCCCCTGCCCTGTTGCTGCTAATTCCTTTCTAAACCCCAATTCTGGTCATCTTTGACTTCTGTCTCTCTCTTATCCTTTATATCTAATCAGCCAGCAAATCCTAGGGATTTTCCTTTTAATCAAAAGTGATTTCTCCCTCAAAATTTATTAACAGCTCATACATAATCTTCATGTTCTATTTTCTATTATAACTATTTATGTATATGCAACTTCTCTTCTACTAGACTACAAGCTCCTTGAGGGCAGGTATCACCATTTATCTTTGCCTCTCCCTCAGACCTTGCATATACAGTTCTTTGCATATGATGTATACTTTATCACATGATAATGTAATGTTATATCATATTAATGTGATAAATACATTATCATAAGATGATAATAATAATTGCTAACATTTGTATAGCACCTACTAAATGCTAGGCACTATCTCATTTGATCCTTACAACAACACTGGGAGGAAATGCTATTATTATTCCCATTTTGTAGATGAAAAAAAAAACTGAAGCAAACAGTTTAAGGGATTGTAAGTGTCTAAGGAGGAATTTGAACTCAGTTCTTCCTGACTTAACTATTAACTAATTGGCTCTTAGTATTACAGCCAAGACCAGGATTTTTATCTCCCAAATACCACCCCAGGATGCTCCCATAAGACTACAGGTTTTCAGCACATTTAGGCCTAGTCTCCAACAACAGCACAGCTGGAGGATTTTCACAGAAGTGTGGTGTGAACGTGTGTAGGCAGCATCTGTAAGAATTCACAAGTTCTAGCCCCAAAGTAGACAGAGTTCACATCTATACCCGTGTTTGTTTGTGTGTGTGTGTGTGTGTGTGTGTGTGTGTTACTGAACTCTCTGTCTCCAAACCCCAGCTAGCATTATCTAGAGCTGATTTCTGACTCCTACTTGTCAGTAATCATACCACAAGGCTCTTACACCCCACCCCACACCAGAAAAGGGAGCTGGTTTCAAACCAGCATCATTGCCTAAGCATCAACTGAGACCTCTGCCTGAAATGCTCAACTACAGGTCCACAACACTTCCAGCAAAACTTAGGGTTCCACAGTATTTCTAGGGCTCTGTGCTGATATTTCCATCAATGCACTTAAGTTTTACTTGATTTTTGTTTGTTTTTAATAGGTGAGAGGGAGAATGACTGGGAAGCTCAATGCTGTATTTAAAGTCAGAAAGACCTCAGTTGAATTTTTGTTTCAGACACTTATTAGCTAGGGAATACCAGTCACCTTAATCTCCCTCAACCTCAGTTTCCTCCTCTGTAAAATGAGGATCGCAGCACCTACTTCACACACTTGTTGTAAGGATCAAATGGAATAATATTCATAAAGCACTTTGCAAATCCGAGAGCACCATATAAATGCTACCTATTATTTCTAAGATTTATATTTACATAATATTATTGTGCTACAAGAAATGACAAGTGGGATGACTTCAAAAGGGCCTGAAAAGACTTGTACGAACTGGTGTATAGTGAAGTGAGCAGAACCAAGAGAATATTGTGCACAGAGGCAGCAATATTGTTTGATAAAGAACTGTGAAAGACTTGACTATTCTCAACAACACAAGGATCCAAGACAATCCCAAAGGACTATTGATGAAACATACCATACACCTCCAAAGAAAGAACTGATATTCATGGAACACAGACTGAAGCATGCTATTTTTCACTCTTTCATTTTTTCCTGTTTATTCAAGTTTTCTTGTACAAAATGACTATTTTGGTAATGTTTTATGTAATCTTACATGTATAACCCATATCTGATTGCTTACTGCCTTGAGGGGGGAGGCAGGGAAGGATGGATAAAAATTGGAACTCAAAACTATAAATAAAAATGTTTATTACTTTAAAAAAATAAAAAAGATTTATATTCATGTAAAGATATTTATGAACCTAGCTTCTTTTTTCTCATTCTATATCCAAATCATACTCTCATCTTTACCCTGTTAGTGTACATTTTCTCCCTAGGGCAATCAAGGTCCCACCCAGAAAGCAAAATGTCACAACATACAGACAATATATTTATTACAAGATGTCCTCCAAATTCGAAATCTGAAGAGTTCATCTATCCAAATCATGACTTAGAACCAGGAAGAAAGCAAATGGAGGAGGGGAGCAGGGGGACACCTCTCAGCACAAAAATAGAAGTCACTAACTTTACATACCGGTGTTTATGTACTGTATTTATGGTGGTAGGCCCCATCATTCCTTCAAAAGGATAACTATTTTACTATAATCGACACTTTTACAGCATATTAAGGTATAAGAAAGTCAACTTCTGGGGGCAGCTAGATGGCGCAGTGGTAAAGCACCGGCCCTGGATTCAGGAGTACCTGAGTTCAAATCCGGCCTCAGACACTTGACACTTACTAGCTGTGTGACCCTGGGCAAGTCACTTAACCCCAATTGCCTCACAAAAAAAAAAAAAAAGAAAGTCAACTTCTTCACAACCCTGTGAAATGAGTTAGATAAATGTTATCCCCACTTTGCAAAGGAAGAAGTCGCTTGCTCAGGGTTGTACAACTTATGTCTATGTAAAAGCCAGGCCTCTTAAGATCAGTACTTCCTGAACTGGAAGGAACCTCAGGGACCATCTAGTCCAACCCCCTCATCTTACAGATGAGTAACCAGAGGCCCACCAGGTTTATGTGACTTGACTAGGGTTATACAGGTAGTAACTAACAGAAGTGGCCTTTGAGCCCTCTCCTCTGGCTCCACAATCAATACTCTTTCCATTGCACCCAATGTAGGAATTTGGATACAAGTACTCTGACTCGGGGTCCTCTTTTTCACTGAACCACTAGCTCATCTAACCCTAAGATGGACTAGTGCCCTTTCCCCTGAACCGAATTGAATGGAATTATCAAAGAATTCCTTTAAACAACCAACTCTCCTAGTGCAGAGTGGGCAAAAAGTCACGGTTTTAATAACTTATTGAAAATTATTTTTTCTTTATTTTTCAGTATCTACAAGATTTGATCTTTTCACATGTCCTATATATACTGTATATGATGCTATAGTATTGTAAATTAAAAACAAAAAATAAAGGAGTTATTAACTATTGAAACCCCTTCATGACTTTTGGCCCACCCTATACATTAAAAGTTTGATTTGTTTGCTAAAACTTCATTTTAAGCACAATTTTTCAGGGGTACATCTATATTAATAAAATCATAGTTCAAGTCCTATACCCATTCTGTTATGGAGGGGAAGATAGCATTTGCAGTTCCTTTATAATTCTCCATAGTACCTAGTAAGAGGGCCGTGTACATGGTGTGTTCTCAATGCTATTAGCTGACAATCTTTTGTACCTCAGTGTCCCAACCCTCAACCACATTAGAGTCAAGTGCCCACGAGCTGAGCTGAAAGAGTTTTTGCCTAAGTTGCAAAGAAGGAAATGACCTTCGACGGCTGAAGAGTTCCATATACCATTGAAACCTCAAGTCCATCCCTATCTCTGAATAGGCCTAAGAGAAAGGTCAGGGTGTTTGAGGAATAGAAATTACTCCTCTACTAATCAAGGTGAGTTGCACTTCACAGGTGAGAAAAACAAGCTCACCTGAGTGTACTTACTTTTCATAAGCAAGATGGAAAAGTTCACTGACATAACCCACAAGGATCCAAGGATCCCTGCCAGGACACCAACTGGGAAGTGACTGTTTTCAACTAGAGTCAGCAGGTGGCAGCAAAGAGCTGGGAGGCTCAGACTTAGGGTAAATCCTGTAACCTGACAAAGGAAGAATTGGTTCCCCACTGGTAAAGGAAAGATTATTCATTTGGGATCAAGAGACCTAGGTTCAAATTCCAAGCTCTGAAACTTGTTTGTGAGCTTGGTCAAGTCATCTCACTTTGTGGAGGGGAGGGAAAAGAGGTAGAGAAGGGGAGGGGAGGGGAGGGGAGGCGAGGCGAGGCGAGAAAGCTTATTATTCCCATTATTTTCCATTGTGTCCAACTCTTCATGACCTCACTTATGGTTTTCTTGGCAAAGATACTGGAATGGTTTGCCATTTTTCATTCTTCAGCTCATTTTACAAACGAGGAACTGTGAGGCAAATAAAGTCAAGTGACTCGCTGAGCATCACACAAGCAAGTAACTGAGGCCAAATTTTAACTCACAAAGATAAGTTTTCCTGATTACAAGCCCAGTGCTCCATCCACTGCACCACCTAGCTGCCCCAGGAGTTGGGTTATTTGGTCTCTAAACTCCCTTTCAGCTATGCCTAAGAGTCATTTGAAAAGCCTCACGTAGTATCATGTTGTCCTCTCTGATGCTTAAATGAGTGTTTGTCACTCATAAGGCAGCTAGGTGGTACAGTGGATAGAGTTCCAGACTTGGAGCCTGGAAGACCTGAGTTCTAATGAGATATTTACTACCTGTGTGACCCTGGGCAAGTCACTTAACTTCTCTGTGCCTCGGTTTTCTCATCTGTAAAATGAGAAGAATAATATCACCTGCTTCATAAGACTGTTGTAAGGATCAAATGAGATGCCGAATGCAAAGTGTTTGAGTGTTATTTGGGTATTATTCATTATTATTACTATCTAGCCATCTAATAACCAGGATCTGACAGTGACTAGGTGAGGAGTAAAGGGGTCATTATTGTCCTAAAGCCCAAACAGCAGAACAAGATGCAATAATGTTCTAAGCATCTTTCCAATCTGTAAAGTCATGTTCTCCTCTAGGCTAAACACCCACAGTTCTTCCAGTCTCATATGGCAACATTTCCCAACTCTTCATCATCCTGTCCCATTAACTCTTCTCTGGATAAACCTACATATATCAATGCCTTTCTTGAAGTGAATGAGGCTCAATAATCCAAAGGTGGTCTGAAGAGCATAGAATAAATACAAAGGAAATATTACTTCCTGTGGTCTATGTTCCTGCTTCCCATGCTGTGAAAACTTTATTTCCATGATGCTGTATTTGAAATATTCTACCTATAACCTGTCCTGAGAAACTGGGGGACCCAAGGCACCCCAGCTTATGTGTTTCTCCAGTTTTCACAGGTCTCCCACTCAGAAGTCTGGGCCTCAACAAGTATCTCTAACACTTATTAGTTCTGTGACTGGGGGAAAATCACCAGGTTGGTTCAGTGGAAAACTTGATAGATTTGAAGGTTAAGTACCTGGACTTGAATCATCTCTGCCACTTACTGATGGCATAACCTTGGGCAAAATCACTTAACCTCTCTGACCTCAGTTTTCTTATCTAAAATGATTGGGTGGACTAGATGTCAATTAAGGTCCTTCCCAACTCTAACTCTATGATTCTATGACATATCCCTGCACCTCAGATTAACTTGTCTGGATAGTTTGGATAACAGCACATGTACTACCAGTCTGGGACATGCTGAGTTCAAAATGTTAAGTGGAATAAGCAAGTGAAATGAATGGAAATCAAAAAAGATGTTGACATTAGAGAAGTATATTTGGGAGCTATACACAAAGAGCTAATCATTAAAACTATTGGGTGTAACCTAGACCTAAAAAGAAGACAAAGACAAAATATCAAGGAACACTCATATTTAGGGGACAGGAGACAGAAGAAAAGTTTATGAAGAAACAAAGAAGGAACAATAAAAGAGTTAGGAGGAAAACTAATAACAAACAGTGTCATGGCAGCCAAGAGAAGAGGGGGTATGGGGGTAAGGGGAATAAAATGCATCAGGGAGGTCAAGGAAGATGAGGACTGAGCAAAGGCTCATAATGGAAGATATGTCAGTCGTTAGTAACCTAGAAACATTCATTTTAATAGTGTGCTTAGTACTGAGCAAGGGAAAGAAAATTAATAAAGAAGTACAGACTGTGCTTTCAAGATTTGGCAGTGTACATACACATAACTTAAGGGTCAGTATCAAAGGAAGAATTGCATTTTATTTGGACAGAGGAGACTTGGGGATGTGTATAGACTAAAGGAGATGGAAGGTGGAAGGGAGAGATGGGATAATTGACAAAAACAAGTTGGAGCAGTTGACCTTGAAAAAGAAAGACCACTTTCTTCTCTGAGATGTAGAGGAAGCAACAATAGATTAGTGAATAACAGCTAATCTTTACATATATTTACACTCATTATTTATTTCTGTCTTTACAATACCACATGACCATATGAAATGGGTAGAAACAGCATCATCATTCCCACTTTTAAAATGGGAAAACTGAGGCTCAGAGTCAGTAAGTGGCAGTGCTAGGATTCCCACCCAAGACATCTGATTTCCAGGTTTGTGTTCTTCCCATATACCACAGGACCTTACTGAAGAAAAGAAAATGCTGAGGTGTGGTTGAAGGAGGTCCAGTTTCCTTGTTTCTATGTTTTCAGCAATGAGGATCTGTAATCATTTACTAAGAATGACCAGCCCTGCCCAATTTAGTGGAAGAAAGTATAAGACTTCTCTTCAGGGAACTATTCTCATCCACACATATTCCAAATATAAAGTCAGTTGTTCCTGGCCCTGAAGAATTGGAAAAATAAATACCATTGAACAAAACTATTCCCCGATGATCAGAGGAACTACCAAGGCGCAAATATAGGCACAGAACAAAGGATGCTGGGGAAATGACAACTGAGATTCTAGGAAGAATAGATTGTGTATTCTGGCTGAGAGCTCCCATCCCACCAGCTCTGTCTGCTCAGCAGGTCTATACATCACTTCTCGTTCTGACTGTTAATTAGAGAGACACCACCACAACACGTTAATTATGAAAACAGAGTGATGTGCACAACATAACATGGAAATGAAATGACATGCATCCAATTAATTAAACTTTCACAGCTTCAATCGGTTTTAATTAGAGAAGCAATCCTTTCCATTCTGCTCTCAATCAATAAATGAGTTTTGCAATACATACATATATTTAAATCAATTAGTGAACAGAAAGAAAAATGAGGAACCAGGACCGAAGGAGTGCTACGGGTTATTCCATCAGTCACACCTTTGGAAACTGAGGAATTGTTTTCTGTGCTTAATGCAGAAGTGGACTTTAGGTTTGGTTATCAACAAAATATTCAATATTACATGGAAAAAAGTTACTGGAAAAATTTTAGCATCACAGACCCTCCTGTTTTTCATTTACCACCTTTATTCTTTTATTATTCTTATTATTTAAAAATTGTATTGAAGCCTTTCTACTTTTAAACCTTAGGCATTTTCCAGAATAATGTACCCCTCTCCAATCCATCGAACACCAAATTGTGACAAAGAAAAATAGTTGAATAAAACCAACCACCAAAATAGGCATGTATGATGGTATAGGCATTGCAGTGTTCTGCAATCATAGTCCCCTGTCTATCTATCAAAAGAAAGAAAGCCTGTTTCAATAGCTATTGGAGGGAAGAGCACCATCACACTTGGCACTCCCACTCCTGCTGGGGCCCCAGGGCTCCTGATTAATGACAGTTCTCCATATCTAACTGAACCAGACCCAAGCACACTGCTTTCCAGCCAACTTCATGCCATGCCATCCACTGGTACCTTTCCCTCTTACTCCTACATTTTACTTCCATCTCTAGCACTAGGGAGAAAAATCAAAACACAAACATGACCATTCCTAGAAACAGCATGTCAATAAACTGTCCCAATTCTGATTACCAAAATAGTCCTCCCTAACCACCACTCCCATCTTATCTTCCCCTATAAGAAGGTAAATTTGAGAGCAGAAACTGTCTTGGGGGAGATTGGGCAGAATGTGTGTCTTCAGCACAGTGCCTGGCACTGTGTGGTAAGCATTTGAAAAATGCTTTATCCCTCATTTTATTCTTATTATTGTGAGCTACATAATAGAGTTATAGAATATTGGAAGCCATAGCAGAATGTGATGAAAAGCTCACAGGACTGGGAACAAGAAGGGGTAGATTCTCATCCCATTTAAGCCACTATCTGCATGAATTTGGGCAGGTCATGGGTCTCAGTTCCCACATCTATAAAATGGTTATCCATTTTTGTTAAATTTATTAATATATTTATTAAACTAAACTATCTCTATTTCCCTTTTAGCTTTGAAATTTCTATGATTTTAAATCCAGAGGCTGACTTTTTTACATTATCTGTTGGATATTATCCAAGATTCTAATTTTGCTTTTTATCTCCTACTACCTATTACTTTTATTTATCTGTCATTGTATGAGCAGTTCTTTCTTTCCAAATAAATTACAAGTATGTCAAGGATAGGAGTTACATCTTATGCATCATTGAGTCCCCTCCCCTCCATATAGCCTAGCTCAGTTTCCACTTCACTGAAAGGATTCAATAAAAATTTATTGATGATGACCCAAATAGTTACAGGGCAATGAGATGGTATTAGGGAGTATCTACTCTTGGAAAATTATCCAATAAGAGACAAAAGAAGAAAGGACAAATAGTGGTTGGACTCTCTGGGAAGAAGTATTGAGGCATAAACTAGGAAATAACTAAACAAACTATGGCACAAGAAACAGTAAATAGTATCACTAGAGAGAAGCACGGACACATCTACATGAACTGGTTCAAAGTGAAGGAAGAAAAGTCAATAAAATAAAATAAGCAATGACAACAATATAAATGGAAAGAACAACAAAACAATCGACGAATGTTACAAAAGTACAAAGAACAAGCATGACACAAAGAAGAAACATGAAAAGACAACAGACACCTCTCCACTTGGTTACAGAGATGGAAATTCTATAGATGTGAAATATGGCATATATTTTAGGGGGTTTTAATATTAATTTTTGTCATTGTTTTTCTCTTCCTCTTTTAAAAATGTACTTTAATTTATATTTTGTTATATAGGATAACTCTGGGAGCAGGAAGGAGGAAGATCCTGAGGGAAATTTAGGCACTATAAAAACAAAATATATCAATAAAAATGCATTTTTTAAAAAGGATTACTGAAGCAGCCCTTTGTCAATCTGACAATAACGAGAGAGGTCTGCTATCTTCCTATAGTAAGAAACCTCCAAAGACTTGGACAACCCAAGGATTATTACCCACTTCTGAAGATTTATAAAGATTGAAACAAATGATTTTGCCAGAAGTATTCTAGAAAGCATAGCTAAAGATTACAAAGTCTTTAACAAGAAACTGAAAACCTTAGAGGCAGATGTGGTGTCTTCATCAACACAATAAATTTAGCTAGGTACGCTAGGTGGCACAGTAGATAAAGCACTGGCCTGGAAGTTGGAAGAACCTGAGTTCAAATCTCAGCTCAGACACTTACTAGCTATATGACCCTTGGCAAGTGATTTAACCCCAATTGCCTTAAACATCCAGGGCCACCTCCAGTCATCCTGATGTATATCTTGCCACTAGACCCAGATGGCTCTGGAGGAGAGAGTGAGGTTGGAGACTTTGCACAGCCCTCTCTCACTTAAATTCAATTTACTGGAAGTTATGACATCACCCCGATGTCATGGTCCTCTTCAAGAATGAAGGACAAACAACAACAAATATAGCTAGCATTTATATAGCGCTTAAAAGTTTATCAAGGGGCAGCTAGTTGGCTCAGTGGATAGAGCACCAGCCTTGGACTCAGGAGGACCTGAGTTCAAATCTGGCCTCAGACACTTGACACTTACTAGCTGTGTGACCCTGGGCAAGTCACTTAAACCCAATTGCCCGGCAAAAAATAATGTAAAGGTTTATCAAGTACTTTACAAATATTATCTCATTTGATCTTCACCAGAACCCTAAGAAATGGCTGCTCTTTTTTTTTTTTTTTGATGAGGCAATTGGGGTTAAGTGACTTGCCCAGGATCACACAGCTAGTAAGTGTCAAGTGTCTGAGGCTAGACTTGAACTCAGGTTCTCCTGACTCCAGGGCCCATGCTCTATCCACTGTACCACCTAGCTGCCCCTCAGTGTGCTCTTAATATCCTCATTTGACAGATAAGAAAACTAAGGATGAGAGAGATTATGTATTTTATCCAGGGTTTTGCAGCCAATAATCTGAGGTGGTATTTGAACTTGGGTCTTCCTGACTCCAAGTCTAGGAGTGCTCCCCCTAGCTGCAGAGACAGAAATTCTAAAGATGAAAACAAAAATTGAACTGGAAGCATTGTCTTTAAAAACAAAAACAAAAACAAAAAACTTACAAGCAAAAATTCCCCTTCTTTTCTTTTCATCTCCTCTATACTCTCCCCACCCCACTGAGAAAGAAAAACAAAATCCTCATTATAAACATGTATAATCAAGCAAAATAAATTCCTCTACTGGTTATGTCCAAATATGGGGTAGGAGCTTAGGGGGAGCCAAGGACGGGGGGAAAAATAGGTCTCAATCTGCACTCTGAGTCCATCATATTTCTGTTAAGGGGTAGGTAGCGGGTTTCATTACTGTGAGTCCTCTAGAATTATGCTTGGAGATTGCACTAATGAGAATTCTAAAGTCTTTCAGTGGTTCATCTTTAAAATAATATTATTGTACAAATTGTTCTCCTGGTCTTTCTCACTTCAATTTGTATCAGTTCATATGTCTTCCCAGATTTCTCTAAAACCGTCCCCTTAATCATACCTTATTGCACAATCATATTCCATCATACTTGTATATCATAACTTGTTTAATCATTCCCTATTTGATGGGTACCCCTTCAGTTTCCAATCCAAAATATTTTATACATATGGATCCTTTTCATCTTTCTTTGATCTCTCTGGCAAATAGACCCAATATTATCATCTCTGGGTCAAGGGGTATGTGCTGATTAATAACTTTGGGGGCATAGTTCCAAATTGCTTTCCAGAACAGCTGGACTAGTTCACAGTTCCACCAACATTGCATGAATACACTTATTTTCTCCCAGGCCCTCTAGCATTTATCATTTTCCACTTTTGTCAACCATGTCAATCTGATGGGTATGGGGTAGAACCTCAGAGTTGTTTAATTTTCATTTCTTCTGTTTTCATTTTTCATTTCATCTCATTTTTAATATTAGTGATATAGAGCATTTTTTCATACTGCTATTGATACCTTTGATTTCTTCCTCAGAAAAGTGCCCATTCACATCTTTTGATAAACTGGCACTATCAGTTGGGGAAAGGCTCATATTTTTAAAAGATTTAATCAGTTCCCTGTATATTGTAGAAATAAGATCTTTATCAGAGCAACTGACAAAAAAGGGGTGTGTGGGGTGAGGCAAGATTCCTGCCTGCCTCTGAGATGTGTGATTCACAGGAATACCCACCTAATAGCCACTATATTGTGATTGCTCTTGAGGCAACCTTCTTATCCCTTCCTTGGATGCAATTTCAGAGGCAGACCCTTAAAGTCATACTAGGAGCTGCCTCTCAACCTTTCCAGAGTTAAGATGCATCTTCTCATCCTTCTCAGAACCTGAATCCAGGTCCCCAAGAGGCAAGGTCTTCCAGCTGACCTAGGGCCACAGACAATAAACTGTAGTTGTTCTACCTCACCACCAGAGGGGACTCTGTGGTCACTTTTTCTGAAAAATTTCTTTAAACTGGACAGCAAAAAAAGCCCTGAATATCATACACCCAGGTACTAGGAGTCTCATTACACATCCAACTCATGTTCTAGGCAATATGATTTGATCCATATGATTATGAATCTAAAGGAGCGCTCTCTCTCTCTCTCTCTCATCATCCTTCCATTATTACCACTGCTTCTGTTTTCTAAATTCTTAACCATTTTTTCCTCACTTATTCATCCAAGAACCTCTAATTACCATGTTCAGTAAATGTAAGGCATGGAGCAAGAGGGCAAGGAAGGAAGTAGAACCCCTAAAATCATAAAATGTTAGGACTGGAAGGAAACCAACCCTCCCTACCAACCCCAAAACAGAAGCATGAACCCAGATCAGGTCACTTGTAGACCTAACTAAGATGGGACCTAGGCACTACTCGGGCCTCATCTTCCACTGTCCACCTTTGTCCCATCTTGATCTTCTTTTCCAGAAGCTCAGAAATTGCTAATAAGGAGAAGCAATTGATTTAAGGGGACAAACACTGAATCTGAAGGCAGACAGGTCTGAATTTCAAATCTCAGTTCTGCCATTCACTATTTGCTTACCTAGCAGTAATTTCCAAAGGATAGTGAGGCATAGTGAATACTCAAGAAGACCTGGGTATAACTCCTGACTCTGATACTCGCCCAGGTGAAGTCCTGAGCCTCAGATTTATCACCCATAAAACGTGAATTTTACCTCACAGGCTTGTTGTAAGGCTCAAATGAGATAATATCTGTAAAGCACTTTGCAAATTTTTAAGCCACTTTATGAAGGCCAATTATCACTGCCCAATGAACCAGTCACTGGTCTCATTTGTGGGCCTTATTTGTAAGTGAAGAATTCGGACAACAGGATCCTTAAAAAGAACTTCCATCTCTAATTTCTTTAATCCTAAAACCTTATATATTCTCCTCCAAATACAAGGTCAAACCACTGATTCACCACACAGTATGCATTCTCAGTTGTCCTTGCAAAAGTATTGATGGGTTAGAGGCTTGGAATCAGGCGACCTGAGTTCAGATGCTGACTCTGGCGCTAACTAGCTGAATGTTCCTTTCCTAGTTGTGTAACCTGTAGCAAAATCCCATAATCTCTCTGATCTTCCATTTCTTCATCTAGAAAATAGGAATGATCACACTTATACCACTTAGCCTCACAGGGCTCTTAGAGTGAAAGTGCTATGTAAAGTCTAATGCACAATATAAACGTGATATCATTATAATGTGTTGACCTATCTACATCAGTGTTAGTATTTATAACTCATATATGTGCTTGCCTCATCTTCTTAAACTAGATTGTCATAAAAGTCAGGAATTTAGGGTTCCTATGGATCTTGGAGGAATTTGCATACTTGAAATTCAGTAGAGTAGAGAAGCAGTTTCGGCCAGAAAACTGACTTTTTCTCTAGATAAGCACTCACCAACACATGAGTAGAGATCAAAGACTATCATTTGATTTCCTTTCTCAGCCTTCATTTCAGCTATTTTCTTTATACCTAATGACACCATCTTTTGCCTACTCCATTACATTTTTCAAAGCACTTTCACATGTTTTCTCACTAGAGCCACACAACCACAGCTGAGTGTTAAAGGAGATCAGATATTATGCCCACTTGACATACAAAAGAATTGAGGCACAGAGAACTTAAGCATCATTGTTTGCTTCTCTTGTTCTAGCATGGAGGAGGAGGAGGAAGAAGAAAAGAACGTGGGATGATGTGTGAATGGGTTATCTACAGTGTTAAATGCTATGTGCAAAGGATACAGCAGTATAAGGTATAATTGAACCAAATCCTAGCTCCAGCCACCTCGTATATAAAAATGCAGAAGTTGCACCAACTGATCTCCCCCATTTATGGCCTGTACTAGTTACCTGCCACTCCTGTACATAGCTTAGACCTTTGGTTTTTAGCTCTCATGTTTTGCATCCCCCAATAAAACCCGACTCCTATCTTGCCTTGTATTGGTGAGTGGCGATCTCTGGCAGGCCCTACCAAACTATTGTCAAAGGACCAGCCCTACCAGGTTTGAGGAGACTTAATACCAGTAGGCTGCACAGTGATGATTTTTTTGTCACAGAAAATATGAAGATGTCCAGTTCTTAGTCATAGGTGAGCTATAGTCTGTCTGGGGTTTGGGAAGGGAGGATCTACACTGGCAAAGAAATAGATATGGGGAGGGAGGAAGATAGAAAGACAAGAGGAGAAGACGAGAGAGATACACACAAATGTATGTTTATGCGTATGTGTGAGATACAAACATGCATATAAACACATACAACTACTATACTATGCTAGTTCCTCTAAGGTCCCATGGAGCCCTAAATTCCAGAGTCTTATGACAATCTAGTTAAAAAGATAAGGCAAAGACTTACAAATACTTAAAGTAGGCTTACTTGAAGGAAATAGCATATGTCAAGAATAGTTTAGAAGTAGTTTGTATGTATACATATATGTATGTTCATATGTACATACACATATATACATGTGTGACATATATATATATGTGTACATATATATATATATGCATTTGTTGTTGTTCAGTCATTTCAGTCATGTCCAACTCTTTATGACCTCATTTGGGATTTTCTTGGCAAAGTTACTGGAATGGTTTACCATTTCCTTCTCCAGGTCATTTTACAGATGAGGAAACTGAGGCAAACAGGGTAAAGTGACTCTCCAGGGTCACACAGCTAGTGTCTGAGGCCAGATTTGAATTCAGGTCTTGCTGATGCTAGGCCCTGCACTCTATCTGCTGTACCACCTAGCTGCCCATACATACATATACACATATATATGTGTATGTGTGTATAGTCTTCAAGGCTCTGTGATTTTGCCAGTATAAATGCTCCTTCCCACCCACCCCACCTTCATTGATGAAGATCATAATTTACCTATGACTAAGACATCTTCAATACATGCTGTAACCAAAACCAAAAATCATCACCGTATAGCCTACTGGTATGAAACCCACTTGAATTTGGTGAAGCTGGTCCTTTGACAATAAGGCCTCCCAGAACTTACCACTCACCAATACTAGGCAACATGGGAGCTGGGCTTTAGCAGCAAAAGTCCTTTTACCCACAGTTTATATTTGTCATCTAAAAGGCAACAAGATACTTTGCATTCTTGAAAAGAATCTGAATCGTTTCCTTTGCACCTCTTCAAGGATTGACTTTTTTATTTCTCTCTGGAAGCTAGATAGGACAGCACAGATGTGGCACCAAGAAGACTTGACTGAATCTTACCACAAAACTTACTAAACGTGTGAACTCAAGACACTTTTACCTCTCAGCCTCAGATTTCTCAATTATAAAATAAATAGCATAATAGTACCTGACTAAGAGGATTGTTGTTAAAATCAAATGAAGATTGATGTGTATTTAAGTATACATATATATACATGAGGATCAAATGAAGTATATATATATCTTCATATATATACATATACATATACATATGCAGAGAAAGAGAGAGTACTTTGAAAACCTTGAAGCATTACATAAATATTAGCTAATGTTATAATTATTATTTCTTTTCTGAATTCCATTTTCTGGCTTCTTCCATCAATGTTCTAGATATTGTCTCAGTTTTTTCCTTACTCTGTTTTGCCAGTTTTACCAAGAATATATTGTGGGTTTTTTAATGTCTAGCATTTGCAGTTAATATCTCTACTTGTGGGTCTCTTAATGCCTTCTTTTTTTGTTTTTCTTTGTTTTGTTTTGTTTTTAGTGAGGCAATTGGGGTTAAGTGACTTGCCCAGGGTCACACAGCTAGTAACTGTTAAGCGTCTGAGGCCACATTTGAACTCAGGTACTCCTGACTCCAGGGCCAGTGCTGTATCCACTGCGCCACCTAGCTGCCCCAATGTCTTCTTTTTCAAAGTCATTTTTCCAGGTCCTTTGTTAACATGACCTTTAATTGTCTTTGGCAATATCATGATCATAAACTAACTAACTCTTGATTGACACCTCTAGGTCTTTGGATTGAAGGTATAATGAGTGAAAGTTCTGTGTAAACCCAAAAGCACTATATCAATATAAGGTATTATTGTAACTTGATTATTTTCTGGCCTATCCACACTAATACCAGTATTTGTAAAGATGACTAGTTAACACCAAAGCAATAGTTAGCAAAAAAAGGGGGGGGCAGCAGAGGGCAGCAGGAGGTCATGAGTCAGGACTGGGGAGGTAGCTTTCTGATGCCCAATAGGTTATACCTTCTTTGTTAAAAATTATGGGACCAAAAAATAATGGGGCAGCTAGGTGGCGCAGTGGATAGAGCACTGGCCCTGGATTCAGGAGGACCTGAGTTCAAATCCAGCCTCAGACACTTGACACTTACTAGCTGTGTAACCCTGGGCAAGTCACTTAACCCCGACTGCCTCACCAAAAAAAAAAAAATTATTGGACCATACCCTCAATAACTGGTAAATCTGGCCTAGAACTTGAAATGAGGAAGGTGCAGGGTTGAATTCAGCTCTCAGGAGGAGCTGAGGAACATACTGTAAAGACTAGGAAGCTAATTACCCATTACCAGGCAAAACTAGAATTACAAAGAGATGATAAACTCAGAACTTTTGCTGTGTTTCTTCTTTCTTTATTCTGGTGGGCAGACCATTTATGTGAAATGGGCATGTGTGTGTATGTGTATTTTGTTTTGTTTTGTGATTTGTTGTTTTATTTTGTTTTGTCTTTTGCCATCCTCTCCCGTTCTGTCTTTTCCTCTTTTCCTCCTCTCCCTCCAAATCAAAGTACATAAGATCCCTTTCCTTCTGGTTCTAGAGATCTCTTTTCAAAACTGATGGTTCTTCTGGGTAGGCAAACAGCAGCAGACACCAAGAAGAGTATTCTAGTTTTAACCATGTAAAATCAATGCTTGTGGGCCTTGTTTTTAGAGATAGGGCTAAGGATAATATTCTCCATCTTTCCCTCCCTTCTTCATAGAGCTGGAGGTTCTATTACAGTATTGGATATGATGTTGGCCTGGGCAGATATGTTCAGTTTTTTCTGAACTGTCTTTTTTTTTTTCTTTTTTTCTCTTTCTTCTAAAGGCTGACTCTTTTGCAGGGCGGGGGGAGTTATTGGGAGATATAGAAGATGTAAAAACAAATTGAAGTGAATTACAATCTCAATTTATACAAGTCATTTTTATAGATTGGCATGTTTGTGTTGAGCTTGAATTTATTTTATTTTATTTAGCATTTTATTTTCCCCAATTACACAAGCTTGAATTTCAACATCTTAAGTCCAAATACTTGCACATTGATAGTCTCTAATTCTCTCAGTATCTCTGCTCTCTCCACCCTCAAATAAAATAAAGTTGTCTCTCTTTATTGAATGAACCTGACCAGAGTCTTAATGACAACTTGCTTGAGATTTATAAATTGTGAGTGGCTGGAAAAGAGTCAGTGGCCTAACTCTAATTCTCTGATTTTAGGACCCTAAAAATCTGTCCCTGAACTAATGTAGCTAATAGCCAATAACCAATAGCCCTCTATACCTTTGGCACTTAGTATTTCTCATACTGTATTTTTGTGACAAAGTTCTTGCCATTCATAGGAGTCACCAATGAAAAAGCATCAGCCACATCCCAAACTCAAATTGCCTAACTTTCACAACTTATCTGATAACTGCATAAACCAGACATTGGGTACGTACAAGTGGTGGGGGTAGTTTGTTTCAAACTAAGCACAGTTTGGGTGCATGTCTCAGAGACACAAAAAAAATGTCACCTAGGGACATAACTAGTGACAGGTGTAGCTGTGGCAGAGGGTGACAAGTTGAGCATGTGTCAGCCAGTCACAGAAGGTGAAAAATAAATTCTATTTCCTTTTGAGAAATTTAACTGCAAAATTTCATCAGCCAGACCTAACTTTGGGCTGCTATAACCATGTCTCTACTTGCCTCTCTCTAGTCAAAACCAGAGAGGTGTTTCTTTCCCCCCACCAAAAAAAAAAATGTAAACTCCCTCCCAAATGAACCTCAACCAGCTCTAAACTGCCTGACCTATCAGTCACCCCCAACATATTCTCATAATGACTGTTTTTAGCCATACATATTTTATGTCCTGTCATGTTCTTCTGGGAGATCTGTGATGCTGAGGTTGTCTCTATGCACCCCATCTTCATGTTCAGTATGTTTTGCTTGAATATTGAGCACATTTTCTTTTGATGTTCTTGTTTTTTGCTTCGCTTCTTCTATATTGTCTTTCACTTGTGTGTATTTGCATTCCCAATCCATTGTTCTCTCTTTTTTTTCCTTTGGTGAAGCTTGCCAATGCATATTCCAGTTCTTCTATTATGCTCATTATTTTTGCCCTGTGAACCACAAATTCTGCTCTCATAATGCTCATTTCTCTTTTGAACCACTCAGTAACAGTGTGTTGTGGTTCCATCTTTTCCTCACATTCCACGGGGTCCTTTTAAACCTTGGTGGATCACTTTTCTTTCTTTTGCAGTATTTGTTCATAGATGCCTTAACTCATTCACTAGATTTGAAGACCATATTTCTCTCTATTGTTACTGTTCTTCCTCCTGCATTATCTGCTAACATTCAAGATCTTTGAGTTTTCTTCCTGAAAGCTTTGGTACTTTCAATCTTCCTTCTCCCCACCTTATTTTCCTTATCACTCACTTCTTCACTCCTTCTCTGTGATTGTGGCTTCTTTTGGGGGCGGGATCTCAAAGAATCTCAGTCTCCTCCCAAGATGGGCAATTCAAGGTTCACCAGCCTCGGTCTCTATCCCAACTGACTGTTGGGTGGGCAGAACTAGCCCCAACTGTCTGTTATGTTCTTTCCCTTAGGTTTGGTGGAGTACTACATAGGTCCCCACACTCATGGTGTCCTGTCCTGATGCTCTGTCTCATTCCTTCTGTTCTTCAGTTCTCTGGCCTATCACTGGCCGTTCAGAACCTATTTTCCCAAGCACTGACAGTTCAGAGCTTTGTAGCACTGATGCTATGAGGCTGGATTCCCTGGCAGTCTTTCATTCTTGAAGGGCTATGGCCAAGATGACTGTCTGGGCCTGAGAAAACTTCTGAATCCATAGCACTGCGAAGAGAGAGCAGAAGCTGAAGTGTAGGAGTGGGTCTTGGTCTAAGTCTATGTCATGTCCTCAGGCCCATTAGTACAGCCTCACTGCCTCTTCTCACTAGATTGTTAACTCCTTCATTGCAGGGGTCATGTTTAATCTTTACCCCCAGATGCCCAGTGGGTACCGTAAGAAATGCTACAGTGTGGGGGCAGCTAGATGGAGCAGTGGATAAAGCACCATCCCTGGAGTCAGGAGTACCCGAGTTCAAATCCAGTCACAGATCCTTGACACTTACTAGCTGTGTGACCCCGGGCAAGTCACTTAACCCCAATTGCATCACCAAAAAAAAAATCCTACAGTGACTCAAGAAATAATTGGCAAAGGTGCTTGTTCATCATGTGGTTCAAAACAGAGTTCCTAGTCATTCTTCCCCTGCACTGCTGACTCTGCAAAAACAAAGAAACAAAAACCAAAAAAAAAAAAAAAAAGAAAGAAAGAAAAGATATCCACTACGAAACAGAAAATTTGAGAGGCTCACAGAATCTGAGGGCTAGAAGTGACCTCATTGACTATCTAGTCTGAATTATACCTAACCAAACATTTCTTCTACAACATTCCTGAGAAGTAGTCCTCTAATCTTTCCCCGAACACCTCATTGCAGGGGAAAGGGAAGGGGAACAAGCATTTATTAAGCACCTACTATGTACTAGGCAGTATGCTACTTGTGCTTTGTAAATATTATCTCATTTGATCCTCATAACAACTCTTAGAGGCAGGTGCTATTATCTCCATTTAACAGCTGAGAAAAATGAGGCAGACAGAGATTAAGTGGCTTGCCCAGAGCCAGACAATAAGTGTCTTAGGGCAGATTTGAATTTGTCTTCCAGATTCCAGACCCAGCCCTCTACCCACCTACCTGAGGAGGACCTTGTCACTTTTTTTTTTTTAGTGAGGCAATTGGGTTAAGTGACTTGCCCAGGGTCTCACAGCTAGTAAGTGTTAAATGTCCAAAGCTGGATTTGAACTCAGGTACTTCTGACTCCAGGGCCGGTGCTCTATCCACTACACCACCTGGCTGCCCCGACCTTGTCACCTTTTGAGGCAGCCTAGTCCATTTCTGCCTATCCTAAATGGTTAGGAAGTTGTTTTACCAGCAATTTCCACTCATTACTCTCAGTTCTTCCCTGAGGGGCCAAGTAGAACAAATCCATTCTCTCCTCCAAATGACAGCCCTTCACTTTTTTTGGTAATGGTCCCGACCTTCCCCAAGCTGCCCCAAGTTCACTCTCCTCCAGCTAAATATCCCAAAGTTCCTTTATCTATGGCAAAATTTCTAGTCTTCCCCTAATCCTGGTCTTCCCCTTCCAGGCACAGTCCGGTTTGCCAATGACCTTAAAACATAACCATGCAGAACCGAAACAAAACTCTAGGTGAGCTCTGACTCAGAATACAGTGGAATCATCACTTCTAAAACCCCCAACTCTTTCCCATAGAAACCGTTGCCTAGCCTCTCTTCCTCCATCTTGTTTTTGGGAAGTTTTATCTTTTAGCCTGGAAAAAAGAATCTTATTCCTTATTGAATTCAGCCAATCATTCTAGCCTTTTTTCATTCTGATTTTGTAATCCAACATGTTAGCTCTTCTTCCCATCTTCAGGCAATCATCAAAATTGACAAGCATGCTTTCTCTGACTTCATCTAAATCACTGATCAAAATGTTCACAACGAGGCCAAGGATAGATTCTTGGAACACTCTACTTGAGACTCCAAAGTGATGATGACTAATTAGATTGCTTGAGGCCGGTCATTTAACCAGGATCAAATTTACCTACCTGCACTCACCCAGATCTAGCTAGATTGCTGGACCTGGAATAACGAAGACCTGAGTTCAAATGCTGTCTCAGACACTTGCTATCTCTGAAACCCAAAGCAAGTGACTTACTATTCTCTGACTCAGTTTCCTTATTTGTAAAATGAAAGGGCTGGATTCAGTGTTTTCCAAGGTCCCTGTCAGCTTTAAACCTATGATCTGATGGTTCTAAATCCCCCATCAAAATTTCTAATAATTGCCTCAGTGCCTTATTGATCTCTCCTGGATTAGTAGGAAGAAAGCAGATAAAATAATTCACACTAAGGAGTGAATGACTCATAATAGCTTAATATGTTAGCCTTTGGAGGAATATTTGCATTTTAAAAGAAGAGACCTGAAGAAGCAAAGCAATGGTAGCATTTTTGACAATGTAGCACTGTGCCTAGATGTTTTGGAACCTTCCCAAGAAACCTTCAAATCATTTCATAGCAGCAACCACTCACTTTGCCTATGATTAAGGCCAGCCCAGCTCCCAGAGCCACAGAATAAAATCATTCAAGAACCTGTGGTATGAGTGCTGTTCTGTCTGGCTTGTCTTTCATGCCCCCTTCAGACCTTTGATTCTTCTTTGAGCCATCTATCCATTATATATTTGCCCACTAGAAGGTCAAGAGAAATAAAGAAGAGACTTTTTTGAGAAACCAATGAAATTTTACAGGGACAACATAACAATGTGACTCAATGCATTGTGGCATGGTCCCACGACAGAGAGGCAGTCTAACTCCAATAGACCTTTGGCCCAGATCCATGTAGAGAGGGTGGCCCCCAATATTGCATGCTCTATTATGATCCTAGTACATTGTAATTTTATTCTTGTTATTTTCATAGCGTGCATATTTTAATCATGGCCTACTGTAAAGGCCTAAGTGTGAGTGATAGAATGACATTTCTCTCTAACTTGGTTAATCCCTAAAAAGTGCAAAATTAGGGGGCTGGATTAGATACTATTTAAAATCCCTTCTAAATCGAACATTCTTTAATCTTGTGTGGATACAAAGCCTAAAGAAAATCACACTTTGAACCAGGCACATCCTCCTCCCCTCCCCTCTTCATCCCTACACACATAGAGGCTTCTTTATGCAAGTGAAATCACATTAAGGGGAAATCCAAGAAAGCCTTTGAGGTGGAAGAGAGAAGTCTGCAAAATGCAGCCCACAGGCATGTGTATGAAGAGAAAAGGTCAGCCTCAACCCCATAAACTGATTATATTTTCATCCTTGTTGAGTAATAAAATGCTAGAGGAAAAAGGAAATCTGGAGCCCTTCTAGCACAAGGAGAACAGAGGTCTAGGCCACATTTAGTCACTAAACCGCTGTGAGAGCTTCAGCATTACCATGTAAACTCTCTGAATCTTAGACACCTTTTTTATTAAATGAGTGGCATAGTCTGACTAGATGGTGTTAGGAACCATCTACACATATAACCTCATTTCACAGATGAGAATACTGAGACCAATAAAAATTAAATGGTTGAGAAACCATTTTGTAAGTGCCAACTGGCGGGAGGCACCATATAGTTTGCTCAGCCCCTAGCACCCCAGGGCCTACCAAACCATGAGACCAAAGTGCCAAGGATTCACCACACCCTGGACTTTGCACTGCCTAGAACCTAAGATGTCTACATTATACTTCTGAACCTAGAACATCTCCCTGAACTGACAACTGAAAAATTGCTGGCCCTCCACTGAGAATGTGTGACTGGGAAGGACCCTCCCAATGGCAAACAGATGTTTCCATGGAACTTCCACTGGACTCTTTATAGGAGAGTCTTAAATTCTACAGCTTGGACTTAGCTCACCCTTTAGAAGAGAGACTTGAGGATTAAATCTGCAGAGCAAAAGCAGTTATTACTCACAAAACAGTGCCTGACAAAAGCTGGAAATGTAGAACTGCTTATCATTCTTGGAATAGTAAGGCCACCCTGTGACTTACAAACATTTATATTCTAATTTACCATTAGAGTTCCACTCCAAGCACTCAGGTTCCTTATTGTGTAATTGTTCCAACAAATCCAGTTTGATTTGCTGCTCTGTTTATTTATCCTGGGTATTAGAACTGTTTAGATCCATTGGCCCAACCAAACTTATAAATGGCAAATTAAACAAGAGGCAGCAGAGCCAGCATCCCAGCCCTATTGATCAGGATAGACTTACATAATACACCAGCCAGATTTTCTGAGAATATTGACAAATTTCTCCAAGCCTTTAAATGATATTGTAGTATGTCTACCTTGGCTTAGAATAACCTAACCTTTGGGTAGTAAAAGTTATTTTAATCAGTTTTTAATAGACTAAGGTTCAATTCACATAAATCTGTCTCCTGGGTACCAGCAGTAAGGAATCTTAAACCTTGAAAAGCCAGTCTTACTTGCCATTTGGGATCCTAGGAAGCCTATCTCTACTCTAAAACTACCCAGGCCTGACAGAAAGAATGTTCTTCAATTGGGGAATGGTTAAACAAGTTGTGGTATATGATTGTGATGGAATACTATTGTGTTATAAGATATAATGAGCGGGGCAGCTAGGTGGCGCAGTGGATAAAGCACTGGGCTTGGCTTCAGGAGGACCTGAGTTCAAATCCAGCCTCAGACACTTGACACTAGCTGTGTGACCCTGGGCAAGTCACTTAACCTCCATGGCCCCGCAAAAAAAAAAAAAAAAAAGATATAATGAGCAAGGATGGTTTCTGAAAAGCCTGAAAAGACTATGATCTGATATAATGAGGTGAACAGAACCAAACAAACACTGAATACAGTAACAGCAATTTTGTATGACAATCAACTTGGCTATTCTGATCAATGCAATGATCCAAGACCATTCTGAAGGACTTATGATGAAAACTGCTATCTACTTCCAGAGAAAGAACTGATGGAATCTGAGTGCAAAATGAAGCAAAATTTTCTCACTTTCTTTATTTTTCATGCTTTTTTGCAATATTGCTAATATAGAAATGTTTGCATGATTTCACTTCTATAATTGATATCACATTTCTTGCCTTCTCCTATGGATGGGGGAAGAGTGGGAGGGAAGGAAGGAGGGAATTTAGAACTCAAAATTTTTTAATGAATGTTAAAATAAAGAAATATATTTATTTTTAATAACATACTGAGATGGGGCAGCTAGGTGGTGCAGTGGATAGAGCACTGGCCCTGGAGTCAGGAGTACCTGGGTTCAAATCCGGCCTCAGACACTTAACACTTACTAGCTGTGTGAACCTGGGCAAGCCACTTAACCCCAAATTGCCTCACTAAAAAAAAAAACAAAAACAAAAAACCATACTAAGAGCTTAAGGTTTGCTAACACCTTTGAGGAAGAGGTTTTTTTGTTTGTTTGTTTTGTTTTGTTTTGTTGGTTTTTTGGTTTTTTTTAGTGAGGCAATTGGGGTTAAGTGACTTGCCCAGGGTCACACAGCTAGTAAGTGTTAAGTGTCTGAGGCCAGCTTTGAACCCAGGTACTCCTGACTCCAGGGCCAGTGCTCTATCCACTGTGCCACCTAGCCGCCCCTGAGGAAGAGTTTTTAACCTGGAATGTGTGTACTTATTATTTTTTAATACATTGATAACTGTTTCAATATAATTGGTTTACTTTGTAAACCTATTTAATTTATTTATACATTTAAAAACATTATCCTGAGAATGGATCCATAGGTCTCCTCAAAAGGGTCTATTATTTTAAAAAAGAGAGAGATTAAGAACCGCTACCTTAAGAGGCCAGATTTAGATTCAGTGAGACCTGGAATCAAGTGCTACATCTGATACTTAACTGTGAGACCCTAGTCAAATCACTTACCTACCCCCTCCAGAACTCAATTTCCTGATCTTTAAAACTGACCTAAGAGTACTATTAGGGATAATAGCTAATAAGGTTGTTGTGAGAATCAAACTAGATAATGTGTGCAACGTGCTTTCCTGACCGTAAAACGTTATCTAAATATCTTATTCATCATCGTCATAGAATTTGTGGATAGAGAGTCAGCCTTAGAGTCGCAAAGATCTGAGTTAAAATCCAACTTCTGACACCTACTATCTTTGTAACTTTGGCCAACTCCAATAACCTCTCAATTCTCCGGGCAGCTCTCTAATTGCATATCTGCAATAGAAAAGAAGTTTCTTCATCAGTTCTGTTGCCAATGAAATCGCAGATCCCATCCAAATCATAGGTGTTGACAGAATAGGAGAGCCAGTAGAAAGCTGGTGTTGCAGACACTATCAAAGATCACTGTGTATCTTGGTTTTAATTAATTGTTTGCCTTTGTTACAAGGGAGAGTTCATTTTGGGAAGAGGGATGAAATTGAAGGGAAGGTGGCCTCAAAATGGGGGTGGACAGGAGGGAAGAGAAGTTTTTGCTTCATTTTGGTCATTGTTGTATCCCCAGTATCTAGCGCAGTAAGCTACACATAGTAAGTGCTTACTAAATGCCCATTGTTTGAATGAAGTGGGGAATGGCATAGAACATCATGCACTTCACAATTTTGTGAAGAATGGGAATTCAAATATAAACTCCCCCTGTTTCAATTCCCATTTTCTCTTTCCTAGGTGGGATTAGAGCACTTAACTCCAAGGGCTTCTTTCAAGCCTGCCTTCTATTACTAACCTTCTCTATGCAGCACCTGAAAAGTTGCCTAGAAAAACATTATAGGCCCAAATCACCAAAAGAGACAGAAGGCAAATTTCCCTCTCTTCAAAGAAATACTTTTCAAATGTAGCTATTACCTTCATCTTTCAAACCCAAGAAAACAGACAGGAGGGCCAGCACAATTGTCAAGAATGCATGCTAAGTTATTTATGCAGAACAGTTAGAATTAAGGCTTTCATCTAAAAAGATTGCCTCATAAGTCACTGAGAGCCTCTATCATTTGCAAAGCCAAGAGATGGCAACACTCCATCAACCCATCATTTGTAGTTTTCCATGGAAACACAATTCCACAGCCTGAGGGCCCCACACCTTTCTGTGTGAACAACTGGAAGGACAATAAAACTATGGATTAACAATCTGATGAAACTCCAGCAAGCTACAGCTTCTGCTCTCATAAGAGACTCACAGATGAACAAATTAGCCAACTCACAAATACCTTTCTAACTAGAAACAAAATAGGACAATAATGTTCTTCAACGTATTATGCTGTTGCCAATAAAACAAGAAAGTCAAGAAGATAACCTAGAAGAAGATTAATTTAGATGACAGGACCTCTTCAGGGATCCATAAACTCATGGGATATTTTTGTTTTTTAATTGATCACTATATTTTGATATAATTAGTTTCCTTTGTGATCCTATATCTTTTATGAATTTTTTTAAATTCTGAGAAAAATTTCTGATCCATAGGCTTTAGCAGTCTAACAAAGGGTTTCATGATGCAAAAAAGAAAAAATTGAAGAACTTCCAGCAGATCATCCTAATTACACTTACTTCTTTTCAGGCAGCTTGCCTGAATTAGATAATTGAGGCATTTTTGCTTTACCAAGATGCTTTCACCTAAGTTACTGAAAAAGCAACTACCTGGCTGGTGTAATTAAAGTGAAAGTGGGTTCTGGAAGCCTGGAGAATTTAGCCTTGATTTCCCACCATGGAGGCAGCCTGGAAGAGTGAAAAGAGCCCTGAGTCTGAAAAAAAAAGATCTGCATTCAAATCCTGTCTCTGTGACACTACACACAAAACTTTTGATATATCACCTAAGCCCACTGAGCCTCACTCTTCTTGTTTACAAAATGGGGGGGGGCAGTCTAGATTACATCTAATGCTCTTTAGCAGACTATATTTATTTAATTCTTGCTGTTACTTGTGACAGCTCTTCAAATTTTTGAAGACAGATTTCTCTTAAGCACCACCTTACTTCCTCAAGCCTTCTCTTCTCCTGAGTAAACATCCTCAATTCCTCCTTCTGATATGACATGGTTCCCAGACTCTTCACCTCCTGATTACCATTCCCACACATACATTCTTTTTTTGTGAGGCAACTGGTGTGGCTTGGCAATTAAGTGACTTGCCCAGGGTCACACAGCTAGTAAGTATCAATTGTCTGAGGCTGGATTTGAACTCAGGTCCTCCTGAATCTAAGGCCTATGCCCTATCCACTGCACCACCTGGCTGCCCCCACACATACATTCTTAAAGTACAAAACCTACAACTGGACACTAGAATAGAAATAGAACTAGAATAGAACCCTTAATTAATGAAGCCTAAGATTTCATTAGCTACTTTTTGCAACCACATCACAATTCTTTTTTTTTAATTTTTTTTTTTTGTGGTGAGGCAATTGGGGTTAAGTGACTTGCCCAGGGTCACACAGCTAGTAAGTGTTAAGTGTCTGAGGCCAGATTTGAACTCAGGTCCTCCTGAATCCAAGGCCAGTGCTCTATCCACTGCGCCACCTAGCTGCCCCCCATATCACAATTCTTAAATTGAGTCTGTGGTCAACCTGAAGCCCCATTTTTTTTACATTTACCTACTATTAGCTAGAGAACAGGACACTTCCTTCCCATGATATTTACAACATCCTGTGGGGACAGATGGGAGAAATATATTATGGGATCCACTTTATAGGTAGAGCAAAGGAAATGACTTGTCCAACATCATCTACAAATCAGAGACAGATGTGAAATTCAAAGTCAGGTGCAACCCATTGAATATGCTATCTTCTTCACCCATTGCACCTGTTCAGTTCCTTATCTACATAAAAGCCCCACCCCACCCCCATCTAGAATTTTTCAAGCTAAGTTCCAGTCTATCGTTCTATGATTCTAAGTATTAGAATGTATCAAAAGAATTCTATGTAAGACTTGGGAATATCTTCCTAAGTAATGCTCAGAACCAGTCAGATTCGGACCTTATTTCAATGTGTGGGAAAACCCATGAAGGAGCATGGGAGAGAAAGAATATTGACTTCTCTCATGGCATTGGGAAGGCATGTCAAACTGACAGCTGTCCTCAGAAAAAAAGAATAATTAACAATAAATGAGCCCCAAGCCAGGGCAAAGTCTGAGCCACAGAGAATATCAAACAGAAAAATCGTCACTTCAGGACTTTGGGACATCTTAAATATCAAATTAACTATAAATTAATCCAATCAACTATAGAGAAATTAGTCCTAGGGGTTTTTAAATGACTTACAACAAAAGTCAATTCAGTCAACTCATATAGCCATAAATGTTGGAGGACTGATATTTCCATGCTAAATTATTCTCTATTAAAGTTGCAGACTTCAAAGAAGAAAGAGCTACACTAAATCCTGGCTCATTTTTAAAGTCTCTTCTATCATTGGTATTTTAATTTTATGTTATGTTGTCACCAGACCTCTCCAAACAGGACAGGAACTCTGAAGAACTAATGTCAGCAGACTGAAACAGAAAGTGACAGCACATGATGGGTCTCTGACCCTTATACAAACAGGGCTAAAGCCTGTTGGTGGTTACGGGTAATTAACAAGACTAGGGTAGTAGGTGGCAATTAGATGGTCCAGTGGATAGAGTGCTGGGTCTGGAGTCAAGAAAACTTAACTTCTTGAATTCAAATTCAACCTCAGATACTTACTGGTTGTGTGATTCTGGGCATGTCACTTAACCCAGTTTGCCTCAGTTTCCTCATCTGTAAAATGAGCTGGAGAAAGAAATGGCAAACCACTCTAGTATCTTTGCCAAGAAAACTCCAAATGGGGTCACAAAGAGTCAGACACAACTGAAAGGACTGAACAAAAACAACAAAAAGGGTGGTAGGACATTCCTGGAAGTTAAAGGGTATGGTAACCAGAATTCCATAGTGGTATCCGGCCAAAGAACTCTTGGTATAGAGTCCACAATTCAAACAGCAAGCATTTAATAACCACTACATTTCGAGCCCTGGGAATAGAAAGACTAAAATGAAACCTTCTTAGCCTTCAAAGAGCTTAGATTCTACAAAGCTTAGATTGCTAGGCAGTCTCATGAAGTGGAGGTCAACTGAGAGAAGTCAGTGTGGATTAGCTTAGGTAATACTGTAATGGGAATAGTATAAGGCAACAAAGAATGACAGTTTCACAGGAAAGCTCTGGCTAAGACATCATCAGGTCCACATGGTTAGGTAGTGCCATGGTAGGAACAGCACCAGACAACAAGAAATGACAGTTTTCCTCAAACAATTTGCTTAAGATAGCATCCTTTGATAGCAGAGGAGTGTTAGTCATGCCCCCTCCTTACTCAGTTATAATTGCTTCACTGTGAATACTGATAGCAGATAACATGTTGATATTGAATTACCCAGGTAGTCTAAGTCAATAAAATTCTTGAAGAGTCATGTTTGATGTGGTGGTCATAAAAAGCTAACACAATCTTAGACTACATGAATAGAGTCATGGAATCTCAGAGTCATAAGGTACCTTAAAAAGGTATTCTCTTTATAATATCCTCAACAAGTGGGTTTCCCAGTGTATACTTGAAGATATCAGGTTATAGGGAGCTCACTACCTCCCGAAGCATCCCATAGAAACATAATGTTCAGAACAAGGTTGGTGACAGCCCCACTGCACTGGGTTCTGAGTGCCTCATTTTGGAAAGCATATTTTGAAAAAAAATGAAACATGCCCAGAGGAAGGTAACTAACTACAATGGTGAAGAGACTTGAAACCATTCTGTATGTGAACCAGTTGAAGGATTCAGGGTGATGGGGAAGGTAGGGGAGTGGCAGGGAGTGGTAGGAAGAGGTGGAGAGGAAGAAAAGGAAAAACTTGTTTTCAAATAAATGAAAGGTTGTCATATAAAGGATGCATTAGATTTGCTTACTTGGCCCTATAGGACAGAACTGAAAGCAGTGTGTGTAAGTCACAAAAAAACAAATTTCTGCTAAATAAACCTTCTTAACAATTAAACCTATCCAAAAGTGAAATAGGCTACCTTGGGAACAAGTGGACTCTCCAGCAGTAGAAATCTTTAAGAGAATAATAGATGATCATTTGTCTGGAGTGTTATAGAGGGTATTTCTGATCAGACATGTTCTGGAAGAGACAGATGAAGTCCATTCCAAGCCTATCACTTTACGGAAAAGGGTGAAAGCAGGAGACAGTAACTTTCTTTCTCACTAGTAGTGTTAAGCAATGTCAAGTATTAAAATCAAGTAGAAGAATAAGCAATGTCAAGTATTAAAATCAAGCAGAAGAATCAATCTGATCCATATACAAAAAGATGCAATCGCTCATGGTTTCCTAAACTGCTCAGAGAAGGAACACTGGACAATTTATATCTGTCCTAGGAGTACATATGCCCTCAGAGGAAATGTAACCCTTGTTCCTGCACATGGCTTAGCACACAGACTCCATGCAGAAGGTGATGCCTGTGCTTAATCCTAAAGGAAAAGGACTCTATGAAACATTGGTGATAAAGGAATAAATTTTTAAAATAGGTGATGGATAGTGCAAAGTCTTGAAAAGGTGAGATGATGTATTGTGTGTAAGGAGCAGAGAGAAGACCAGCTTGGCCAAACCATGGAGAATGTGAGGAGGAATACTGAAAAGTGAGGTTGGAAAGATAGCTTGGGACCAGATTGTGAAGAACTAAAAGCTAAACAGAGGGATTGGTGCTCTATCACAGTCAACAGAGTGCCACTGGAGCTGGATGAAGAGGGAAATTATAAGGTCAGATGTACACTTAAGTTGCTAGTCCCAGCTTTTGATAATTGTTGGGGTTTAGGCAAGTTACTTCTCCTTCCTTGGGTCTCATTTTCCCTACATATAAAATGAAAGGGTTTAACTAGGATGATCACGAAGGTCCCATCCAATTCTATAGTTCTAGGACTGCCAAGTCCACCATGGCAGTGAAGTGTAGGGTGGGAAGGGATGAAGTATGCAGCAAAGTATTTTGTCAGAAAATGGGGATATGGGGATCAGCTAGGTGGTGCAGTGAATAAAGCACTGGCCTTGGATTCAGGAGGACCTGAGTTCAAATCTGGCCTCAGACACTTGACATTTACTAGCTGTGTGAGCCTGGACAAGTCACTTAACCCTCATTGCCCTGAAAAAAAAAAAACACAAGAAAATGGGGATATGCTCTAAACCCATTTCCTCTAAAAGCCTCACTATAGCCTGTTCTACATCCAAAGCAAACATATTTTCAACTATGAACATTTAAACCTTCTATTTAGAATCCACTTCGAGCCATTTTTCTAGCACTTTCAGCATTTAGACCCTAAGCCAATACTGCCGAGAACTTGCTCCTACCCAAATGATTATTCCCAAGAAGGTTTTCAGAGTTCTGTCCAGACCTATCCAGCCTCTGCTCAAATCACCTGAGACACAACCAGGCTTTCTAATTGATTCACCTTCTCTCCAGGAGGTGGAACAGCCACTACCTCTAAGGGGAGATTGACCCAGTATAGGATGTGGAGAAAGTAACCTGTCACAGAACCCATTTTTATACGGTACAGATGCCTTTGGTCTTTTAGCAGGTGCTATTCCCTGTCAAACCCTAGCTTCGAAATGAAGTATTATGAGGGCTGTTTAGAGCCAGTCATGAAATAAGGCTATACACTGTTGGCATGGCAACCACAAGAGCCAGAGTGATTTTTATCCTATGGAAGTGGTTCCAGCCTCCATCCCTTCCAGCACAAATAATGAATATTCTAAGTTCATCTTAGGAAAAGGAAACTTGTGCTGATATCTCTTACCTCCCAGTGATTTGTCAACAGGACAGCTGTCTTGGCAACTCAACATTCAGCGAAATTAAAAGGATTAAATACAATATTCAGGTAGCAACCTAGGGCTGCATTTATTTAACTTGGTAATTAGGAGTGGATTTCAAGCAGTCTGTTGCATATAGCCCAATTATCGCAGGTAAGGGGTAAGGGTAAGATATTCAGGCAATAGGGGTTAAGAATAAACAATATGTATTCAAGAATGCATCTCCCTCATACATTTCTCCACACCCCTGATGCCCCATTCATTTAAAAAAAACCTTCAGAAAACCTAGTCCCTGCCCTCATGAACCCTACTATCAAGTAGAAGGACATGACACAGTTTATATGACAGATAACACAAATAATTAAAACATAAGTACACCAAAGAGGCAATAAGCAAGGATCAAGAGATGTATGAGGAGCAAGAGTTTATTATTGATTGCCTTTTATTTCAACTATTCCAAAAATCTCTCTGAAGTCTCCATGAAGCCTTTCAGAAGGGAGACAGAAAATGCCTTTTCTCTCTTGTCAGGCACTTGTACATACCACTCTGAGGAACCATCTCACACCTAATAGACTGGGTAATATGAGAAAAAAAGGAAAATAATAAATGTTGGAGAAGCTGTGAAAAAATTGGAACACTGATGTATTGTTGGTGGAGTTGTGAACTGATCCAACCATTCTGGAGAGTAATTTTGGAACTATGCCCAAAGGGTTATGGGACTGTGCATACCCTTTGACCCAGTAATACCACTATTAGGTCTGTATCCCAAAGAGATCACAAAAAAGGGAAAGGGACCCACATGTACAAAAATATTTATAGCAGCTCTCTTTGTGGTAGTAAAGAATTGGACATTGAAAGAATACTCATCGGTTGGGGAATGACTAAACAAGTTCTAGTATATGAATGTAATGGAATACTATTTTGCTATAAGAAATGATTAGCAAGTAGATTTCAGAAAAACCTGGAAAGACTTAAGTGTACTGATGCTGACCGAAGTGAACAGAACCAGGAGAACATTGTACACAGTAACAACAACACTGTGTGATGATTAACTGTGATAGACTTGGCTCTTCTCAGCAATACAATGATCCAGGATAATTTCAAAGAACTCATTATGGAAGATGTTCTCCATATCCAGGAAAAAAAAAACGCTGTGGATTCTGAATGCAGATTGAACCATACTCTTTCTACTTTTGCTTTTATTTTTCCTTTTGTGAGGTTTTCCCCTTCTGTTCTGATTCTTTTTTCACAACATGACTAATGCAGAAATATGTTTAATGTGATTGTACATATATAACCTATATCAGATTGCTTTCTGTCTTGGGGAGGCTGGAAGGAAGGGAGGGAGAGAAAAAAATTTGGACTTAAAAATCTTATGAAAACAGGGGGCAGCTAGATGGCGCAGTGGTTAAAGCGCTGGCCCTGGATTCAGGAGTACCTGAGTTCAAATTCAGCCTCAGACACTTAACACTTACTAGCTGTGTGACCCTGGGCAAGTCACTTAACCCCCATTGCCCCGCCCCCCCCCAAAAATCACAAAAATCTTATGAAAACAAATGTTGGAACTATCTTTACATGTAACTGGAAAATAATAAAATACTTTTATGATTTTAAAAAATTGTGCAAACCCTTTCACCCAGCAAAACCACTACTAGGTCTGTATCCCAAAGAGATCATAAAAAGGGAGGGAAAGACCCACACGTATAAAAATATTTATAGCTGCTCTTTTTGTGGTAGCAAAAAACTGGAAATTGAGAGGATGCCCATCAATTGGGGAATGGCTGAACAAGTTGTGGTATATGAATGTAATGGAACACTATTGCACTATAAGAAATGATAAGCAGATAGATTTCAGAAAAACCTGGAAATACTTAAGTAGACTGATGCTGAGTGAAATGAGCAGAATCAAGAGAACACTGTACACAGTAGCAACAACATTTTGTGATGATCAACTGTGATCAACTTGGCTATTCTTAGCAATGCAATGATCCAAGACAATGCCAAAAGACTTATGGTAGAAAATGCTCTCGACATTCAGAAAAAGAACTATGGAGTCTGAATGCAGACTGAAGCATACTATTTTCACTTTTGTTGTTGCTTTTTTGTTATTGTTCTTGTTTATTTTTTCTTTCACTTTTTCCTTTTGTTCTGATTAATGTGAAAATATGTTTAACATGATTGTAATGTATAAGCTATATCAAATTGCTTACAGGCTTCAGTAGAGGGGAGGGGAAAGGGAAGGGAGAAGGGAGAAAAATTTGGAACTTAAAAAATATTTTACATGTAATTGAGAAAAATCAAAATAAACATTTTTTAAATTGGAACTCAAAACTACAAATAAAAAAGTTTATCACTTTAAAATAAAACAATTAGAGCTCTCCAAAAGTGTGGTGGGAACCTCAAGAGCTAGTAGATTTTCTATCACTAGGGACCTCAATGCAAAAGTTGGATGACCACACATTCAGCATGGTTGTACAAGGGATTCTTGTTTAGACAGAAATTAGATTCAATGACCTCTGAGGTCCCTTATAACTTCTGTGATTTATAATTCTACCTAATCCCCTATAACAACTTCCATAGAAACAACACCCACATCCAATCCCTGACCCCTTTTTCCCAAACTGAGGAAATTTCAATCAATACCATAGAACTGTGACAATTGGAGTGACGCCACCTGCTGGAGAGTTACTGTAGGAAAGCTCTGCCATAAGGAGAAGGCGTCTGAGGGCAAGCCATGTGGCTTGGAAGGTCAGTTTCTTGGCATCAGGAAGTGACGTTTGATGTTTCCAGTTTAGACAGGAGGCTGCTGGGAAGAGGAAGGAAGCGTTGGATCCTTTTTGTTCCTGACCTCAGATGATGGAGTATCTTAGAAATAGTTAGATTTTTACCTTTCTTTCTGATCATTAGATCCTAATGCTCTTTAATAAATGCTTAAAAGTCTAAACTCTTGCTAAAGCTTCTAATTTATTGGCGACCACTTGTTAGATTTTTAGACAGTATAGCTAGATAGCAACTTTACAGAACCCTCAAGCTGTGACTGGGGCAAACCTAGATGTAACAGTACCAGGTACCCCAATTTGGCACATACACACACAGAGCCAACTGTTGAGTAACCTTCTATTGCCTAATTCTTCACATCTTGACTAGGCCAATTCAGTCTAGTGTTGGAATGAACACTGATTTAAGAATAGGAGACCCTCTATCTTTGTTCGTTTTTTTTTTATTTGAAACTTAATTGGTCTTTAAAGGCCAAAGCAGTGATTAAGCGATGTATATTCTAAATATATATATACATATACACATACACACACACATATATGCACACTATAACATATTCTACATAAGAATTTAATTTTCCCTCATGTATGTTAATATTAAAATATGGAAGAAAACAAAACAAAAACAATAGGAGACCCTCACCATTTCCTCTTCAATTCTTTGGCTTCCTTCAATACTCAGCTCAACAAAACCAGGAGAACATCATACACAGTAATAGCAACATTTGGCAATGATCAACTATGATAGACTTAGCTCTTCTCAGCAATACAATGGTCTAAGATAATTCCAAAGGACTCATGATGGAAAATGCTCTCCACATCCAGAGAAAGAACTATGGAGTCTGAATGAGGATTGAGGAGACATACTACTTTTACTTTTTTGTTTTTCTTTCTTGTGGTTTTTTACTTTTGTTCTGATTTTTCTTACACAACATGACTAATGAAGAAATATGTTTAAGATGATTGTACTGTATAACCTATATCAGATTGTTTTCTGTCTTGGGGAGGGAGAAAAAATTGGAATGTTGAAGACTATCTTTACATGTAATTGGGAAAATCAAAATAATGCCATAGGACAATGCCTGGAGCAGCAAAACCCACAGAAGAATGTACTGAAATCATCTTCTAACCAAGAATGGCTTGGAAGGTCAGAAGGAGGGAGCTGCTGTGCTGAGACAGGAGTGGAGCCAAACCCCACAGTCACCCTGACACAGATCCAGTCCCAGGAAGGCCTCACCAGAGAAAGAGACCCCCCCCCCCACCAAGAGCTTCTGAATCAGCTGCAGTGCCAGTGTTGTCTAGAACTAAGCTCACAGTCTGATGAGAGAGATGAGCCCTTGGCAAGGGGGAGACTACAGGGGTCTCTGCTGGTGCTGAGGCAGAACTTGGGTTTTTCACCCCTGCTGGGAACCAGGAGGTAGGCTTGAGTAGCAGTGGCCCAGGTGCGGGAGGGGCACAGGCTCGTCAGAGCTGACAACCACAACACACAAAGCTGGTTGATTAGCAAGTTGGTCTGGGATCATCTATGGACCAGGGAACAGGCCAGGCAAGTGAAGAACCTGATCCTCCTTAAATCATATCACCTGGACTTCTGAAGCTTGGGATAGTGCAGCCTGGAAACAGTGCCCCACTTTAAGGAGTGAAAAGTCAAGTAAAAGAAAGGCAGGATGAGCAGACAGGGAAAGGTGAGGACCATAGAAAGTTTCTTCAGTTACAAGGAAGATGGAGGTGCACACTCAGAGGAAGATACCGACACCAGGGCCCCTATATCTAAAGCTTCCAAGAAAAATAGGAATTGGTCTCAGGCCACAGAGGCACTCAAAAAGGACTTTGAGGGGGGCAGCTAGGTGGTGCAGTGGATAAAGCACCGGACCTGGATTCAGGAGTACCTGAGTTCAAATCCGGCCTCAGACATTTGACAATTACTAGCTATGTGACCCTGGGCAAGTCACTTAACCCCCATTGCCCCGTTAAAAAAAAAAAAAGGACTTTGAACATAAAGTTAGAGAGGTAGAGGAAAAAATAGAAAGAGAAATGAGGGTGATGTAGGAAAGACATGAGAAAAAAGTCAAATTGGCCAAATGGCCAAAATACTCTCTGCCATATGTCTCTCCAAAATCATCACTAATGGCCCAGGGTCACCTCATCCCTCCCCTGCCCCCATCTGCTGTGACCTAAGTCATGCCCCCTCCTTACTCAGTTATAGTTACTTCACTGTGAACACTGATAGCAGATAACATGTTGATATTGAATTACCTAGGTAGTAAGTCAATAACATTCTTGAAGAGTCATGTTTGATGTGGTGGCCATAAAAAGCTAACACAATCTACATGAATAGAGGCATGGAAAAGGAGGTACAAAAGCTCTCTGATGAAAATAATTGCCTAAGAATTCGGATTGAACAAATGGAAGCTAGTGACTTTATGAGAAACCAAGACACAATAAAGCAAATCCAAATGAACATGTAATTGGGAAAAATAAAATACTATTAAATGGGGTGGGGTGGGAGGAAAGAGTGTTGCATTTGCACCCTGGAAGACATAGGAAATTAAAGAAGAGAAATTATTTCATCATAAGAACCTTGTGTGGTAGGAGCTATGGGTATCATCATCACTACCACCACCATCCCCATTTTAGATGAGAAAAAAGCATAAGAAAACAATTTACTTGCACAGAATCATATCACAGGTAAGTGACAGACTCCATATCTGGAAACAGATCTTCTTGACTCACAGTCCAACCCTTTATTACTCACTTCAGATGGTCTCTTATATCTCTATTTCCCTTGATTTCATATAAGAAAAAAGGGCTCATGAATCACACCTACTGATCTTTCATTTAAAATGAAAACTTTTAAAAGTTTAATCATGAAAAAAAAATTTGATTTTTAAAAGTTTAATCAGGTTTTCATACAGTTTATGAAAAAATAAATCTGGCATTTCATTTCCTATTAAAAAAATACTCAGTTCAAATCCCACCTTCTGTAAGAGGCTTTTCTTATTCCTCCCAGCTGCTAGTGCTTCCCTTTCCTGATTACCTGTCATCTCCTCTTTATATATCTTATACATACATGATCGTGTACATGTTGTCTTCTCTATTAGAATATGAGCTCCTTGTGGTCAAGGATTGTTTTTGCCTCTCTTTAAATTCCCAGACTTTAGCACATGACCTGACACATAGTGATTATAAATGCTTGTTGACTGTTGCCTGGCTGACATGCCTAACAATTTAGTTTTTTATGTTTCTTGTTCTCTCACAAAGAGATGTATGGAGACAATCACATAGAGGAAAAATACCTGCTCCTGTTGGCCTAAGGCTTTCCTTGTAACTAGAACCCATTTAAGAACCTCTAGGATATAAACTGAGAATCAGTTCAACAATTGATTGAAATATATATTGGTGCATTGTTGATTTTTGCACCTACCAGAGAGGGATGCACCGTATAGATAAAATATAGGCTCTGCCTTCATATAGCTTTCAGTCTAGTAGAAGGATGTGATACATACGAAATAAGAGAGTAAGATATGATGTATACAGAAAAAGAACAAAAATAACCCCAAAGTTCTGTATGAGGTCTGAAAAGGGAAAGAACATAATTGACTGGAACTCTGAGTAAAGGCTTCAAAGAGGAGGCACTATTTGAATATAGCTTTAAAGGATGTAGAGGAACTCAATTTTTGTTGTTTCATGTTTCCGTCCTGTCCAACTCTTCTTGACCCTATATGAGGTTTTCTTGACAAAGATACTGGTATGGTTTGCCATTTCCCTCTCCAGCTCATTTTACAGATGAGGAAACTGAGGCAAGCAGGGTTAAGTGCCAAGCCCAGGATCACACAGCTAGTATTTGAGGCTTGATTTGAACTCAAGAAGTCTCTTCCTGACTTCAGACCCAGCCCTCTATCCACTGCACCACCTAGCTGCCCCAAGAACTCAATAGACAAAGGGATGAGGACAGGAAAGGAGGAGACAGAGCAAGATTATTCCAGACCCAACATATTAGCATAAACCTTCTAATCCTGAAAAAAGCCTTCTAGGGGCAGCTAGGTGGCGCAGTGGATAAAGCACCGGCCCTGGAGTACCTGAGTTCAAATTCAGTCTCAGACGCTTGACACATTAGCTGTGACCCTGGGCAAACCACTTAACCCCCATAGCCCCGAAAAAACAAAAAACAAAAAAAGCCTTCGAGGTAGAAAAGCACGGGTGATAGGAATAGTCACATTTGGTTGAAGGAGAGATTACATGTAAGGATGTCATATAAGATAAGGCTAGAAAAAAAGATAGTGCCAACCTGTGGAGGGCTTTGAATTCCAGGCTAAGCAGTTTGAACTTTGTTAGGCAGTGAGACACTGTTGAGGGTTATGAGCAAGGGTGACAATGTGAAGTATATATAAGTAAGACAATAGTCGTTAGCTGCTGAATGAAAAGTAAGCAGTCCCATGGCTGGATCAAGCCCTCACCTGACAACAATTAATCGAGTCAACACATACTTATCGAACACTTAGCAGTATCTAAGCACTATACTATTCACAAAGTATCCTTGCCTTCATGAAGCATACAATTATTGAACTGAAGATCTGTCTCCTCATGAAGAGCCTGCCTAGACTTTGGAAAGTACAGACTTAATGACAAGGAAAACTCTCCCACCCCCCCACCCCCCCCCACCCCCCCCCCCACCCCCCCAACCATGAAAGCATTATACCCAGACTCACTGATTAAATCAAGTCTATTTTGGGTGGGTGGGGCAGTGGGGGTTAAGTGACTTGCCCAAGGTCACACAGCTAGTAAGTGTCAAGCGGTTGAGGCCAGGTTTGAACTCAGGTCCTCCTGAATCCAGGTCCAGTGCTTTATCCACTGGGCCACCTAACTGTCCCCTAGTAATTAGCTCTTAAGAAAAATAAACTGTAACACACTTTTAAAATCTGCATTATTAACATTTTCTCCATTGTTTTAAGTGTAGACAATTATCAAAACTAAATCAAGCCCTGATTTATAGCATTTGTCCATTTCTTAGGTATAAATGTTCAGGCTGAAAATTTAACAATTGGCTCTCCAAGTCATTTCGAACTAGCTCTAGCATGTATACAGGCATCTAAAACTCAACATGTCCAAAACAAAAAAAAAAAATCATTATCTTTACTCCAAAACTTCAAAATTTCCCTATTTCTGTCCAGGGCACCATCATCCTTCCAATCATCTCGGACTAATGCTATAGTCCCCCCTCTCTCTTATCCCTTCCTGTATCCAATCACCTGCCAAATCTAATCTATTCTACCTCCACAACATCTCTGATGTATCCATCTCTTTCTCTCCACTCACACTACTACCACCTTGGTTTAGGCCCTCATTACTTCTTTGGACTATCATGATAGCTTCCTGATTGGTCTCCCTGCCTCAAGTCTCACTCACCTCCAATTCAACTTCCACACAAAAACCAAAGTGATACCGAGTCTAACCATGCCACTTTCCTACTCAATAAATACTAGTGGCTATCTGTTTTTCTCTCTAGGATCAAATATAAACTTTCTGTTGACATTTAAAAGCCTTTAGAACTTGCCTCCAATTTGCCTATTGAGGGAACTGAGGGGACTGGAGCAACATGTGGTTAATTGCAGGAATTGAATGAATCACATCAACTCCATCTTGTGACTCAATTCTAGAGCTAGCTCAGTTCCCTTTCTATTCAATTATGGGTCTAGTCCAATTTCTGTCTTATGAGAAAACTTTATTCAATTGTAGGATTCATGAGAAAACTATTACATGTTTTGAACCTAGCCCTGTGTGTCTGGGATGTTGGAACCTGCTACTTTCTGCCTATAGACCCCTAACTATTGGCAGAAGTTATACTGACCAGAAAAACTCATTCAGATCCAAAGATTTATGAAAAAAAATTTCTCACAATCATACATCTAATAAACATACATGACTTTTCTGAAAACTGGCCCCATACTGATCAATCAGTTATGGTTTCCACATTCCTCTGATTGTTCACAAACACTTGGGGGGAGTGGGACACCTCTTTTTCTGATTTCAGGGAAATGTACCTGTTCACTTTTCTGTTCCAAACCTGCAAAGTCTCTAATCTTTCCTCTGATTAGAAATCAGACTACCTAATGTTGTACCC
This sequence comes from Dromiciops gliroides, assembly GCF_019393635.1. Lineage (NCBI taxonomy): Eukaryota > Metazoa > Chordata > Mammalia > Microbiotheria > Microbiotheriidae > Dromiciops > Dromiciops gliroides. The sequence goes on from NC_057863.1 coordinate 376,566,386, forward strand.
TGCTTTTTTCCTTTTAATGAATCGGTCTTAGATTAATTTTTTAATGTTAAAAAAAGTCTGTCTCCCTGTTTTGGGGGCCCAGTGCCAATGTTGAAGAAGGCAACTGATCCTGATTTGTTGGGTAATTATGCACTTTTTCATAAATAGCTCTGCTTAGAAGCTAGAACCTTTGTTTCCTCAGTTAAATCATCTTTCACCTGCCACACTATTGAGCCTTACTATCCCTTACTGCCCTTCAGGAGCTCTTTGGTCTGACCCAACTGGACTTCTTGCTGTTCCTCTGCCATGATACTGGGTCCTACTGTGCCACTTGGAAACTACTTTCTATCAAAGCTCTGCTCAAATTTTAGCTCTTAGTTTCTCCTCCTCCTCCCCAAATACTAGGACATCCCCCTGAAATTATCTTGTATATACTTAGGAATTTACAAGTTGTTTCCCCATAAACTGTAAGCTCCTCAAGGGTAAGAGATGTTTGGTTTTTGTCTTTGTATCTACAGTGCCTAGATAAAAAGTATATTGTAGTGAGAGCCTCAAAGCCAGGAAGTTCTGGGTTCAAGTCACACCTTTAACACATACCAGCTGTGTGACAGTGGGAAAATCACTTAACCTCTCAGCGCTCTGGGCTTTTCTCTAAGATGGTCTTATGGAACAGAAGGTGTCAATCAGAATTGCCAGAGAGAGTTTCCTCATCTGGTGGTCTCCTCTATCAATTAAATCAAGGTCCAGTTCTTATCTCTATCTTCACTCCCAAACACAATGCTTAATGCATAATGGGTGATATGTTTGTTGAATAGCTACTGTGTTAAAGAAAATTGTTAAAGAAAAATAGTTTTAATACTCAACCTAAAACTCATGACACAGAGTAAAATACGTGCCAAATCCTCAAACTTTTCTCCCAAAGATATAGAGATGCCAACAAAGAAAGAGAATGTAGGCTAGCAACCTTATGGCTTTGCTAAATCTAATTCTGAGTTCACTGATCCATAGCAAAAGGTGACAAATTCTCCTCCTGGCATGGAATGGTTAATAGAGTGCAAGCTTCTCATTTTACAGATGAAGAAAGGGAGGTACAGAGAGGTTAAATGACTTACTCAGGGTCTCCCAGATAGTAAGTATCTGAGATGGGATATGAACCTGGGTGTTCCTGATGCTAGTCCAGTTCCCTATTCACTACACTATACTGCTATGGAATAGGGGAAAAGCAGTATACTTTCTTGTATGTATACTAGAAAGGGAACTAGATTAGGGATTCAGAGACTTGGGTCCTTGTCCTGACTTTGTAGCTACTTAGCTGTGAGTCCTTAGGTGAATCACTTAAGAGTCAATTTCCAGGTTTATAAAATAGAGATAACATCTATACTATGCCCATTATAGAAAACGATAAATGAGACACCATGTTTGAAAAGTGTAAAAGGCCATAAAAATTGAAAAAATTATTTTTTATTAATTCACAGAAATCTTCCCTCTAAGGATTTACCACAGCCTGGCCTCCAACCCTGAGGTCAGAGAATCAAATAAATGATTAATTTAATTGTCTTCATTCCCATTCTTTATCCCAAGGGTCTAACCACCACTTTATTATTTAGTATTATATTTATATTCTAAAACTTCGTGTCCATAATCCAGAGTAAATGGATGGGAGGCAGAGGGAGGGGAAATATGTAATAGTTAAGCCTGAGAAGAGGAAGATGATAAAGAAAAAGAACAGTAATGATTACTACAATAATTATACCACTACCTTCTCTGAGCTTTTATTCCATCATAGTGAGCAGCCAACTCTAGGTTCTCAGTTGCCAGACCCCAGCACTGGTCCCAGAAGGCAGAGGTCAGGAGAGCCTTCTGCAAGTCATCACCAAAATGTAATCAGTCCCTTCTTTTGATTTTGTGATGGATGGCTTCTCTCCCTCTCTTTATTCTAGCCATAAACTAAAGATTATTTGCCAGAAAAGCTTTTCCATTTTGATGCAAGGGGTTGATCAAAGGAATTCACTGAGCAACTTGATGAGCTTCCAGGGCAATGTGGGGACTTTTGATTATATCCTCTCATAATGAGTGAGTAACACCTTCTTGGGAAGACATTGGTTTAAGTTAGTGACTAAGGTTGGCCTCCAAGATGAATTGGTTGCTTTGGAGATGGTTCTTGGACCTCTTGGTGGATAAGTTTAACTTGAATTGACTCCACGTCTTGGGGAAAGAGCTACCCCGATTGTACTGGACGCCAGTGGATAATCTTCCACTTTCTATTTGACTCTTTTCCTTTCTATCTTTCCTCCAGAGATATACTTAGGTCACAGCAGATGGGGGCAGGGGAGGGATGAGGTGACCCTGGGCCATTAGTGATGATTTTGGAGAGACATATGGCAGAGAGTATTTTGGAGAGTAATATGATTTAAGAGGGGAGTTCCTTGACAGTGTTAATCCTGAACTCCAGCCTTCTAATTAGGGAAGGAGGGAAGGGGAAGAATTTCCTAGAAATCACAATCCTGGAATCTGGCCTTCTAGCCAGAGAAGGGGATTTCCTGGTCAGCACCAGACTTATGGGTTGCTTCACCCATAACCCCAAGTTTCAGACCCCTGAAATGCAGATTTCCAAAAAAAGAAAGGGGGATTTCCTAAACTGCATGGGGTGGGGGAGGGGGGTAGAAGAGTAGTACATGTGTCCCTATAGAAAGAACTCACTGAAATGGCAAGGTATTGCCCCACTACTAATGCCTGGTTCAGTTCCCTTCAAAGGAAAAGTCTAACTATGGGGTAGAATTCCTTAAGACTTGGTAGAGGGGCAGCTAGCTGGCACAGTGGATAGAGCACCGGCCCTGGAGTCAGGAGGACCTGAGTTCAAATCCGGCCTCAGACACTGAACACTTACTAGCTGTGTGACCCTGGGCAAGTCACTTAACCCCAATTGCCTCACTAAAATAAAAAAAAATTAAAAAATAAAAAAAGACTTGGTAAAAAAGCAGGGTATACCAGAGAGGCAGGAGAATTGTACTAATTGTTTATGAGCCGGTTTTCCCAGTTCTCTGTCTTCTGCATTTTCTATGAGGTAAATAAAGGTTCTTCCCTACCTGATAAAAGCATTTGTTAACTAGACTGCTTGTATAGGAGCTGGAGACCTGTAACCACATTATGGAGATCAATAAATAAGCTATAGTTGGAGATTTTCTGCAGAATAAACTTAGGTTGTGTGCAAGCCAAAAAGAGGGTGATCTATGGTAGGCCCCAAGACTGGATCTGACTGATGAGAGAGAGCCCAGAAGTCTCCAACCAGAAGCTATATTCTTTTCACTACAAAGGTAGCCATTGTTCTCCCAGAGACCAGCACCAACTAAGCAGCCTCACTTTGTAGAAATTCACAATCTCAAAAATTTCATTCTGAGAAACAGCAAGCCCAAGATTTAACCTAAACTTGAGGGCTCTAAACCTGCTAACCTAGTTTCTAGCCTTGTCCCAAGTGTTTTTTCCAGCTAGAGCCACTACGACTTCCACTACTTATCTCAGAACAATCAGCACTTTCAGGATCCACAGATATTATCCAATTCTGTAGCATTTTTTGAGCTCTGACTAAAGGCAGTGCTTGGCCCTGGAGAAAAAAGATGAATAACAGCCCAGTCCTTGCCCTCTAGAATTGTATGTAATCTGAAGCAAGATTAGATATGTCCATAAGTAACAAGGTAGAAGCAAATAAGGGCAAAAGAATCATCTAGCATTGGTTCTTAACCCGGGGTCTGTGAGCTTGGATACATACATACCTGCATGCATACATATATATGTGTACGTAAACATATATGCATAATTTAATAACTGGTTTTAATATAATTTATTTTGTAGTTTCCTTTGTAAGCCTATGCATTTTATTTTATGTATTTAAAAATAACATTCTGAGAAGAGTTTCAGAAATTTTATCAGACAAAACATAAAGTGTGGGAAGGGGTGTTGGTATCCAGGACATGAAAGGTTAAAACCCCTGATCCAGACAAGGTGCTATGACAGTTGGGAACAGAAATATCAAGCTGGATATAATTGAATAAGTTTGCTGCTGTCCCAGTATACTTTGGGATTAGCTTCTGTGGTTAAAGAAAGGCCAATTATGTTAATGTGATTATCTCCCTCTTCTCAGTAAAAAGAAGTATAGCATAGGGGAAAATACCTGAAACCTGAGATCTGAAGATCTGGATTCAAGTCTTGTTTCTCCAGTGGTAAAACCACTGTGGGCCTCATTTTCCTCAGTTATCATGCTTGCACTACTTACTTCCTAGGGCTGTTGTAAAGATCCAATTCAATATCATATAGAAATCACCCTTGTAATATCAAAGAGCAACATAAATGTAAGCTCATGTTTTTCTAAGGGCTACTGCACTGGGACATGTAAGTTCAGTTAAATTAGAACAGTTCCAGAATGGTTAAAGATACGGCCCTGGTTGTGAGGTTAAAAGCATGAAGGTGAGTTTTTTTTAACTTTGCCAAATAGCTAAATGTTTGGGAATAACATAAGAGATGAGAGACAATGTGGTGCTCTGGATAGAAATTTAACCTTGAAGCCAGGAGGACCTGAGTTCAAGTGGTACCTATGATATTTATGGAACCACCTGCTCCTGGGCAATTTACTTAATCCCTTGGTGCTCTAGACAATTCTCTAAAACTTGTTGTTTCTTCTTCCTTTTCAAAAAGGACCAGTGACATAGAGTGATATCTTGAGCAATGCATGAATTGAACTTAGTGAGGCAGAGTTGCACAAAGTCATCAGCCTCACCTACCCTTCCAGAGTCATCAGAGTCCAGTGGCAAGACAAAAGTCAAGGATGACCAGTGATGGCCCAGTATACAGTGGATGATTTTGTTATCTTCAATGTCTAACTAAGCTCTAAGAGCTCCACAGAGCCTGTGTCAGCCACCTTAGTGGTTTTTGGAACAAACTCTTCTCTTCTGCCCATTCCACTAGTGGAAGTCTTCACATGCTTGGAGTAGACATCCTCTAATTTACTGACAGATTTGAAGCCTGTCAGTTACCCTCAACCTAGTTTAGCCCATCTGCCAAGAAAGTTTACTGAGGTCTGGCCACTGCACATGATACAGCTTCTTGGAGTCACAGGTAAGAGTTGAGTGCCAGATTGACACCAAAGGTGGATGAGCAGCCCTGAAAAGGGCTCAGCAAACCTTACATCAGAGGTGCTAATCCTCCTTGAATAGCCCTTACAGTCCCCCTCTAAGACTAGACATTGCAGAGCAGATGCCACCTATTTTAATAGATGGAGTTTCCCCAGCCAGAAGCTCCCTATACCAATCAATTTACATTTCCAATCCCTATTCCTAAAATGAAGCTGAAATCTCATCATCTTGCTGATTGACTCAGTTTTTGATACTTAGCACCTTCTTAACACCTCCTTGGCCTCTCCCCTCTGATTGGAGGGTAGAACAATAAACTCCTCCGAAAGCCTTCCCTTATAAAGGGCTAGGATTTGAGCTTCCCAGATAATTCTCCACTTTCCATCAGTGGCTCCACTTGGTTTGGATTCCAAGGAACTTCATGACCAATATCTGCTGGTAGTCCCCAAGACTCTACTCAGTGAGAGGCAAGTAATGAAATTAGGGCCCAAAGAATTCAGCGAATTGCAGACATGAAGGTCTGATTTCTCCTAAATAAAGGAGAATATGGATTCTTTTTAATATGAAGAATTAAAAGAAATTTAGGGAAATGGTTATGAGGTAAAGTAATAAACAGCTCTTTAATTATAAACATATACATATATATCCATTATTTATTTATGGAATATAGACTTGTGATTTCCTCAGTGTGGGGGAACTCCTGACATGGAAAGTCCCATCAATGATGCAACTTCAGAGAGCTGAATGGGGCACTGAGGGATTAAATGACTTGCCCATGGTGACTCAGCTAATATTTGTCTGGGGTAGAACCTGAATCCAGGTCTTTCTTCCTCCAAGACTACTCCACCATGCCATAGGACCTCCAATTTACTCCAATTACAACTGAATAAAAACAGCAAGAAAACCTTCATAAACATACAGAAAAGATAAGGTGTCTCAGAAACAAATATGGCAATTTTGCTATTACCAGACTGATATTATTCATAAGCCCATTTGTTATTGTTAATCTATAAACAACAGAAGTTCATGACTATATATATTTACAATTCCATTTTTGCTTAATGATTAATATTATTTTTTAAATATACATATATATTATTTAACTTCAATTGACAAGAATCAATATTAATACAGTGAGAACAAAAGACAAGAGGAAAAAATACAGTTAGATCCCAATCAGTGTGAATGATAAGTCCCCTGAAGTACTTACAGGTATTCAAATTTGCATATTCAAACTTATAATTATGTAAAACACAGTAACTGGTTCTATCTCAGTATAAATTATACAGTGTGAATTCAAATAATTCCGACCACTTCCAGAGGATTCATTATTCACACTAATCAAAACTGCATTTTCCTGGTTTGTCTTTTATTATCATATGTATATTGATTTGTGTCAATAGATGTTAAATAAAATACATTTTTAAAAAGAATAATGATTGCTTTCCTTGCTATTGGGGGGGGGAGGTTAATAGTGGACTAGCAATGAGAGAAGCATCCAGGATAACCCCAAACAAAATATTACTTGTTTTGCCATTGGCCCTTTCCACTAGCCTGTCCCAAGGAATGCCAGGAGATGACCCTGGGAACAGAATCTATCCTCCACATTCCTGCTTCAAATCCCACCCAACAGCACAAGGCAACAGAGGTTCAAGGGATTATAAAATGAGATTCAGACCTCAAAGAGACCCCAAGGGTTCATCTAGTTCAACCATCTAATTTTGCAAAATAAGGAAATACACTAAGAGTAGTTAATGATTTTCCCAAAATTATAGAGATTAGGTAGCAGAGCTGAAATTTGAACATAAGTCCTTTAAAGTGTAAATCCAGTACCCTTCCCAATATACCATGCTCCTCCACCTCCTGGGATCTAGAGCTTGAAAGACTTTAAAAGTAATCAATTCAACCCCCACATTTTATGGCTAAGGAAACTGAGGGTCACTGAGGGTAAATGACTTCCCCAAGGTTACACAGGCAGGAAGTAGCAATGCTGGGATTTGAACCCAATGTGCTTCCATTATGATTCTGCCTTCTTTGTGGGTTACCTGCATCACACTCAGAGATAGCAATTTATAGTGAAAAAAATCTACTAAAACAGTGTAAGAAATGCCAGGTCACAAGCTATGCATTTACTTTTTCTTCAATATCCTTATCCAGATTCGGAGGACAACTCTCTCTCAGAGGGCTCCCATTGTTGTCTCCAAGGAATCTCAACATCCAGGCGCTACCAGGGAGAGTGAGTTTTCAGACCAGGAGCCTGAGGTTGCTGGAGGGGAAGAATCCAAGACTGAGAACCAGAAGAATGCACCCATTAACTGTGTTTGCCGCAAGCCCTATATCAACTGCTTCATGATCAGCTGTGACAACTGCTATGAGTGGTTTCATGGTGACTACATCAAGATTACAGAGATGATGGCAAAGCCCAGCCGAGAGTGGTACTGCCTGCAGTATCAGGAAAAGGACCCAAAGTTGGGGATCCTACACGAACACAACAAAACATGCTGTGATCGTGATGGGGAACATGAGGCTGAACCCAGGGATGATGCAGTCACCTCGCAGAGGAAGGTTGCCTCTGATCTCTCAGTAGAGCCTGTGGGAAGTGGGAAAGCGACCAGCCCCAAGGGCTTCACGTCTCCCCACAAAGCCCTAGCACCTGGGCCTATAAGAAAGGTACCCAACAAGCGGATCAAACTGTCGGCTCGGATGTGTGGAGAGTGTGAGGCCTGCCAAAACACTGAGGATTGTGGCCACTGTGACTTCTGCCGTGACATGAAGAAATTTGGGGGCCCCAACAAAATCCGACAAAAGTGCCGGCAGCGTCAGTGCCAGCTCCGAGCCCGGGAATACTATAAATATGTCCCTTCCTCGGCGAGTCTGGACCGTTTCCGGAAGTTAAAGGAGCCGCTAGAGGCCATGACCACATCTGAGGTGCTCTCGGAAGAGGACCCGGCTCCCGACCCCGAGCTCAACCGGGATTTCTGTGCTGGTGCCTTTGATGGCCGTACCTCACCATGGTTGAGTGACCCTGGGGATGCCCCTTTCCTGGAACCAAAACTTCGGAAGCGTGTGGTGAAAGTAAAACATATCAAACGCCATAAGAAGGAGAAGTACAGGCGTCACCGGCAGAAGCAGAGGCACAAGGATAAGTGGAAACACACCGAGCGCACCCATTCCAAGGACCCAACCTCCTTTCCCCAGTGCCTGGGCCCCAGCTGCGTCCAGCCTGCCCGGCCAGGCTCCAAGTACTGCTGCGATGACTGCGGCATGAAGCTGGCTGCCTGTCGCATCTATGAGATCTTACCCCACCGAATCCAGCAGTGGAAGCAAAGCCCTTGTATAGCGGAAGAACATGCAAAGAAACTTCTGGAGCAGAACCGAAGGGAGCAGCAGGGGGCTCGGATGCGCCTGCAGGACATGGAACGCAACTCTCGCGAGCTGGAGGCTGTCATCCTCAAAGCCAAGCAGCAGGTGGTGCAGGACGAGGAGAGTAATGAGGAAGACAGCGAGGCCACGGACATACAGATCTTCTGTGTCTCCTGTGGCCTCTCTATCAGCTCCAAGGTGGCACTGAGGCATATGGAGCGTTGCTATGCCAAGTACGAGAGCCAGACATCCTTCGGGTCGATGTACCCCGCTGATATCGAGGGGGGCCCTCGACTCTTCTGTGATGTCTACAACCCACAAAGCAAAACATATTGCAAGCGCCTGCGGGTCCTATGCCCTGAGCACTCCAGGGACCCCAAGGTGCCAGAGGATGAAGTGTGTGGCTGCCCCCTGGTACGCGATGTGTTTGAGCCTACGGGAGACTTCTGCCGCCGGCCCAAAAGCCAGTGCAATCAGCACTACTGCTGGGAGAAGCTTCTCAGGGCTGATGTGGATCAGGAGCGTGTGCGAGTGTGGTGCAAACTGGATCAACTGTTTGAGCAGGAGCGAAACCTCCGAGTGGCCATGGCGAACCGGGGCGGCCTGCTGGCCCTGATGCTGCACCAGACCATCCAGCATGACCCCTTTACCGCAGACCTGCGTACCAACCCCGACCTCTGAACCGCCGCCCTTGTGGCTCGGCCCTGAGCTTTGGACCTGAGAAGTGGCTCCCCTTCCCACGGCTCTGCTGTGTGTGTGTGTGTGTGTGTGTGTATATATATATATGTACACATATATACATATATGCTATGTATGTTCTTGTGTCTATGTATATTATATATGTATATTATATTTGTATATTATATATACATATATATTATATATGTATATTAGTCATATCACATCCATAATGAAGTAAAGCATGAAGTTTTACTAGGCCGTCTCTAAGGTTCCTTCTTGTGCTAACATTCCACAGCTCTAAGATTCAGATGCTCATGTTTCAAGTAGAAGTTGAAATAAATGGACCCTGAGGTCCTGTCTACCTCTCACACTCCGTGATTCTATGTTAGCCTAAGACAGGAAGGGGTCAGATTGCACCATACAATTGAGAGAAGGGGCAATTAATCATTGTGGCTTTAGGATTGGTAGGCAGCTAGAGGATTATGAGGATTATGATATGGCATGGGTGAGGGTGGCTAAGGCTTTCTCCTATGTTTCGACTGTATCTTACAGACACTAGATAAACTCATCACAAGTTATCAAGTAGATAAATTGGTGGCCAAGGATGAGAAATCCAGGGATGATAATGAATTGCATCAAAAAAGTTAACTTTCCAAATTGTAGAAATAGAAAAGGTTATTTTGTGAATTATAAAGCAGGATCCTATAGCAAAAATAGCATGGTGTCTATCTTGCAAGGAGAATGTCTTCTATATCTTCTAAACTGGAAAAGTAATTTGAAAGGGCATTCAATTACTTGGCTCCTTAAACTAGTCTCTCTTTGATTCACAGTATTTCTCTCAAGCATCAGCCAGGGTAAAACTCAGCTATCATCTGAGAGTAAAAGCAGTCTCCTCATGTGGGAAAAATAAATAGGGCTGTGGAGTCATCATACAAATGAAACTGATTAACCATGTTTTCAACTCCATGGGAGAAGATGGAATTTATTTCTCCTGCTAATAAATGGGAATAATTGCTAATTGAAGAGAGTACCACTGATCATACACAGGCCAAAAATTCTGATTTGTTGCATTCCCCCCCTCCTCCCCACTCTCAGTACTGGTGCTGTGGCTTTAAGCAAATTCTAAATACTTTAACTAACATTTATTAAGGGAAGTGTTGTCTCACCCAGACTTTGAAATACAAATGAAAGAATAGGCCTGGTCTAATGTACGGCAAAATGCATAGCACTAACAGATCATGTACCCTCAAGGCATGCATGCTCTGCTAATTGGAACATGATATTTATACAGATAAGTATGATGTGAGGTAGACCATGATGATGGCAAAGTTGTCCAGACCAATGTGACACGTAAACCTTGAAGCATATATCTAATACTAATACTACTAGGCTGAGGGCTACAAAGTCCAGTAACATGTGGGGTATAGTTCCAAATTGTTTTCCAGAATAGCTGATCCTATCACAGTTACACCAACAGAACATTACTGTGCCTGTCCTCTCATAGTTGTTATTAGTCATTTCAGCCGTGTCCAACTTTTAGTGACCCCATTTTGAGGTATTCTTGGCAAAGGTACTAGAATGATTTGCCATTTCATTCTCTAGCTATTTTACACATGAGGAAACTGAGGCCAACAGGTTAAGTGACTTGTCCAGGGTCACACAGCTAGTAAATGTCTGACTCAAGAAGATGAATTGCCTTGGCTTCAGGCCTGACACTCTAGCTATTCTCTCTATCCAGGAATTGTCATTTTCCTTGTCATCTTTGAAGTTAGATGGCACAGTAGATAAAGCACTAGACTCAGAGTCATGGAGACATGAGTTCAAATATGACCTCTGACACTTACACTCTATGTGACCAGGGCAAGTCAAAATCTCTGCCTCAGTTTCCTTATCTCTAAAATGGAGATATTAATAGCACCTATCTCCCAGGATTTTTATGCTTATAAAATGTGATATTTATAAAGTGCTTGGCAAAACTTAAAGCACGGGGGCATCTAGGTGACACAGTGGATAAAGCACCAGCCCTGGATTCAAGAGGACTGTGGTAAAAATGATTTGTGGTAAAGATTAATATCGGAAGTTTTTGCTGAATCATTTGAGAGATTGCGCATGCTACTGAAGCGGCTTTTGAAGGACCTCCCCTTTTGGGGAGGAACTTCCAGGATGCCAACTTAAAAGTGAGGGTGGAAAGAAATTCTCTCTCTCTGGCTGCTGACTCTGGCGCTCTGGTGAGAGGAGTTGAGAAACACGTGTTTGGTGTTTGGCCTTGGGTGTGCTGGTTCAAGGCCTGGCAGGCAGTTTGGGATTCGGTGAGTTTTATAAAGGAATATCCTAAATTCCTTTAAACCAGCTTAATCTCTGGGATCAAATAGACTGAGCTTAGATCTAAAACTATTCATCTGTATTTCTACTGCCTTATTTCCCTAATTGATTTCACCTTTGTTGTCTAATTAATTCCCAAGCAATAAAAACTGATCCCTCACAGATTAAAGCTCAGAGGCTCCTTTTCTTATTGGCCTGAGATACAGATAGATAGATAGATAGATAGATAGATAGATAGATAGATAGATAGATAGATAGATAGATAGATAGATAGATAGATAGATAGATAGATAGATGATAGATAGATAGATAGATATAAAGGGAAAGTTTAAAGGGGGAGATTAATGTTCCATATATCCAGTTTTGACTCTCACAGGACCTGAGTTCAAATCTTGCCTCAAACACTTGACAATTACTAGCTGTGTGACCCTGGGAAAGTCACTTAACCCTCATTGCCCGACCAAAACAAACAAACAAAAAACAAACCTTGAAGCACTATATAAATGCTAGATTCATTATCATCACTGATCTGATGGCTATAAAGTGGAACCTCAAAGTTGTTTTAACTTATATTTCTGCCATTATTAGTAATTTGGAATAGGCAGACAGGTGGGCCAGTGGATAAAGCACTGGCCCTGGAGTCAGGAGAACATGAGTTCAAATCTCACCTAAGACACTGACAAGCTATGTAACCCTGGACAAATCATTTAACCACAATTGCCATAAACATCTGTAGCCATCTCCAGTTGCCACTGGACCCAGATGGCTCTGGAGGAGAGAGTGAGGTTGGTGACCTTTCACAGCCTTTACTCACTTAAATGCAATTCACTGCAAGTCAGCACATCACCTTGATGTTATGGTCCTCTTCGAGAGCAAAGGACAAACAAGTGAGTTGGAACATTTTTTTATAAGGTTATTGATAGCTCGGATTTTTTGGTCATTTATCTTTGGGGGAATGATTCTTGTTCTTACATATTCATACCAATTGTTTCTCATTCTGACTGTTTTCCTTGTGTAGAAAGTTTGTTGGTGTTTTTTTTAATGTAAACAAAATTGTCATTTTGTCTTTTATGATCATTCCTATCTCTTGTTTAGGTAAGAATATCATTCAGTGTTTAGCATAGTGTTTGGTATATAATAAGAGCTTAAATTATTTTCATTCATTCATCTATCACATACCATAATCAACCGCTTCCTTCAAAAAGCCTATATATGCCGCACCGTAAAGCAGGGCTTCTTAAACTCTTTCCACTTGCAACAACTTTTCACCTAAGAAATGTTTATGTGACCCCAGGGGTATATAGGTATATAAAATAAGTATACATAACCTTTTACTGTTGCCAAATTTTTCATGACCACATATGGGGTCTCGACCCATAGTTTAAGAATCTTTGCTGCAGAGAAATATGTAACAACCTCTCCAACTGCCAGGCCCCTCTGATGGTCTTTGTCTGAGGCCTTTTAAAATAATAGTTTGTCTTTTCTTGACTTTTCTTTTAGGGGAGGGCTACACTCTTCTTTGGGCTTCAATGCACCTGATCCTGTTTTATTGTGGACTTGACTTCCCTAACAGTCATTAAAATGTTTTCATTAAGAACTTTAGGGGCAGCTAGGTGGCTCAGTGGATAGAGCACCAGCCCTGGAGTCAGGCGTACCTGAGTTCAAATTCGGCCTCAGACACTTGACACTTACTAGCTATGTGACCCTGGGCAGTCACTTAACCCCAATTGCCTCCCCCCAAGAAAAGAACTACAACTTTAGCATGTCTCTTTATATATATATATAGTCTTAGAAACAACACAATTAAAAGCATCACAAAAGAGAGCAATGAAATTTGTGTATGGCATGAAATCCAGCACCCAACTGACAGAAAATTAACTGAAGGTAGGAAAACTAGCTGAATTCAGTTTCTTTAGTCCATGTCAGAAGTCCTAGGTCAACCTAGTAACAGAAGAAACACACATGTGTTGCGATCACAAAATGAAGCCATATCAAAACCACTGATTGTCCCAAGTAATACATATACAATGAAACATAAGAGTCCTTTCCTGACACCCAGGTCAGCACCTTCTCTTTGCTATGGTTAACTTCTCTATATGCACAAGGGATCCAATTCTATCTTGTCTTCTCCAGCAGATTGCCCCCTCTAGGGGACTAGGTGGCACAGTGGACTGGATCTGAGAGTCAAGAAGATCTGAGTTCAAATCTAACCTCTGCACTTACTAGCTTTGTGACTCTAGATAAGCCACTTAGCTTTGCCTCAGATTCCTCCACTGTAAAATGGGGGCTTTCATGAAGATCAGATGAGGTAATATTTGTAAAGCATTTAGCACTTAGTTAAGTGCTATATAAACATCTACTCCCTTCCCTCTATCATTCTTACTCTCTCACTAATCTTTAATTCCTCCTTTTCTACTAGCTATTTGCCTAAAAACAGGCTCATGTCTTCCCCATTCACAAAAAAAAAAAAAAATCACTTATCAGTCTATCACCACTACCAAGTATTTGATATCTCTCCACCCTTTTGTGGCTAAGCTCCTTGAGAAAGTCATCTACAACAGTGCCCCCACTTCCTTACCTCTTTCTCACTCTCTTTAAAATTTAATTTCTGACTTGTCATTCAACTGAAACTGCTCACTCCAAAGTTATCAATGAATGATCTCTTAATTGCCAAATCGAATGGCCTTTTCTCAACCTCCATGCTTCTTCTTGACCTCTCTACAACCTTTGACAATGTTTCTCACCTTCTTCTCCTTTACACTCTCTAGTTTGGCATGACTTCTCCCTTCTGGTTCTCCTCCTACTTGTCTGACTGCTCCTTTTCAGTCTCCTGTGCTAGATCCTCATCCAGGTCATGCCCACTAAAGGGGTGAGTCCTCCAGGGCTCTGTCCTGGGCCTCTTCACCTTCTGTGCTGTAACGATTGGAATGACGCCACCTGCTGGAGACTTACTGTAGAAAAGCTCCGCCATGAGGTGAAGGTCTCTGAGGGTAAGACCATACATTTTTTCTTTGGCGTCAGGAAGTGACGATTGCTTGTGGGAGGAGGAAGGGGGAGCCTGGCGCTCTGACTCACTCTCTTTCCTGTGGACTCTGGCGGACAGCGGAGCTAGGAATGCTCTCTCCCTTTAATAGATAGGAATCTAGGCCTTTTCTTCTCTCTTTACCAAATTCTTATTCTCCTTAATAAATGCTTAAAAGTCTAACTCTTGCTAAAGCTTATAATTTATTGGTGACCACTTATTAGAGATTTTAGACAGACTAGCTAGAATTTTAGCCTTAACAGTGCTATTTCTCTTAATGGTCTTTCTCAGTTCCTATGGACTTAATTATCAAATCTATGCAGATGATTTTCAGGTCTCTGCCCCAAGTACCATTATGAACTAATTCCCCAGACAAACACTATGACTTTAATGCTTCAAAGTCCCACCCAGCCCAGCAGTTGGCAATAGTGGTCCAACCAGGCCTGGTTGTGGCAGGTAGAACATTGTTATGGCAAAGTAATATGGCTATTGGAGCTGGTAGCTATTTTTGCATTGTGTCTATAGGTATTTCCTATGTGTTTGGAACTTTCACCTGGGGGCCATAGTTTGTGTGCTAGGATGTGCTGCCAAGTTTTCCATCTAGGCTGATGAATCTGTGACAGGTATACTGTATTTCCAGTCATGCCCACTGAACTATTCTTTCTCCAATTGGGGGAATGAATTTAAGGTCATGGGTTATGTATCATATTCCACAGATCCTGATACTTCTGTAGTCATCTTTATCTCTATGACAAAACATCAGATTTACTTTATTTCCTATACTCTGAGGCTTGGTAAAGCGTCATCTTCAGCAGTATCATTTCTGCCCCTCCTCACAGTTTTCTCCAGTGAATTACTTCAGACACCCAACTACACTTCTGTGCCAAACCTATTGTTCTCCACAGCTTGTTATACATTTATAGCTGCCCTTCCCACTTCATATTCCATTCAAATCCCTCCTTATTAGACAATCAAGTCTCTAGAGAAATGCATTCTTCCCAGGCTTTATCAAGTACAATCTAACTTTTGTCAAGAGCACCCAAAAGAACAGGAAAGGGGACCATTTCCTCTTGCCTCAGCATACCTCTCTCACTCATATCTTACTGAGATCTTCCCATCCCACTCCCCCACAACCTTCCTACCTCTAGTGCTCTTCCTGGCTGGGGGCTAGCCCCTCCTATCCCTGAGGAAGAAAGCCCAAAGCATCATTTCTACTCTAACCTTCTTCCCCCTTCCCCCTTGTAGGATAGACCCTTCCAAATCCCCATCCGTTGGGCAAACAGGGGCACTCATACTACTTTGATGAGAAGGGAGTCTCCGATTGATCCAATATACCAATCCTGACAAGATGGAAGACTGTGGAGCCTTACCAACTGCCTAGTCACTGTGCCCTAAGGATTACCAGACATTACCATATGGCCAGCCACTACATTCTCCAGACCTCCAAACATGCCATTTGACCTGTTTATGAACCCTAAAGATCTTTGGGCCTTTCCATCCACACTACAGCTGAACTTTCTTTTATGGGTTATCTTCCCCAATTAGAATGTGAGCACCTAGAAAGAGAAGAGGTCTCAATTTTCTATTTATGTCCCCAGTGTTTGTCATGTAGTAAGTATGTAATAAATGTGCTGTTGGTGTTGGTGTTGTTGTTTTAATTCACTCATCTAATTTAAGGAGCCCTAAAGATGCCCCGACTAAAAAAAATCCTCAGTGTTAGGGGATTGAGCTCAATATTAGAGGACCAGATTCATGGTTCTGAGACCAAATCTGTGGGACATCATTGCCACTAAAATTTCCTCTCAGATGTACCCTAGGTCCTGGCTCTGAGGCATTAAAAGACCATATAAGACACCTGGGAGGTTGGAGAGGAGGGGAATATAGATATATTTGCATGAGCTCCTGACTGCCTTCCCTAGAAGTACAATATCCAGGTCCATGCATAACAGAGAGGTAGAGGGGCGAAAACCTGGATCATCAGAGCCAAGAGCCTACATGCTTCAGAAATTCCCTCTCACCCACATTAACAACTCTCACAGAGGATACATTGGTCTGTCTAGGGCATAACAAAGCAGCACAAAGTTGGCTTAAATACTTGGTCCCTTACCAAATGAGGCATGGTTAGAGTCTCTGATGATCCAACCACCAGTCCATAGTTGACATGATCCCTCTTCCCTATGCCCTTAGAGGAAGAGTACATGGTTTTTGCAGCTGGTTTTAGATGAAAACTTCTGACTAGTAATAAGATATATACATTTTCTACCCATTTTACATCTTATACTCAAAGTTATGTCCTTAAAATGCTTTTAAGTAATACCAGTGCCCACTAGGAAAATAATGAAAAGAGATTGGACGGGGGCGGGGGGGGGGCGGGGTGAGGAAGAAGGTGAGGAGGGAAGTAGATGGGAGAGGAAGGGGACCCAGGAATGCTAAATCTCAAACTATAATCAAGATCATATGGTGCTGGTTAAAAAAGTGAGGTCCATCAATGGAACAGATTAGATACATAACATATAGAAATAAACAAACAAAAACAACCTAGTATTCTACAAACTCAAAGGCATGGTTAAGAGGTACAGCTAGGTGAGCTGGATATCAGAAAGACTAATCTTCCTGAGTTCAAATCTGGCCTCAGATATTTACTGTGTGACCCTGGACAAGTCACTTAACCCAGTTTGCCTCAGTTTCCTCATCTATAAAATGAGCTAGAGAAGGAAATGACAAACCACAGTACCTTTGCCAAAAAGTAATCCCAAGTAGGGTCACAAAGACTTAGACACAGCTGAAAATGACTGAACAACAGTTAACGACTCTGAGATAAGAATTCTCTATTGAACAAAAACTGATAGGGAAAGTGGAAAGCACTCTGGCAGAAATTAGGTTTAGACAAACACCTCACACCATATGCCGAGATAAGTTCTAAATGAGTATATGACTAAGATGTAAAAGGTCACATGATAAACTAATTAGAGGAGTAAGAAAGAAATTAGCTTTTAGATATATGGATAAGATAGGAGTTTATAGCCAAAACTAGAGAAGAAATTTATGAAAGAAGGTCATAATCCTAGCTATGCAGTAATTGATCTACTCATTCTATGCAAAATATGCCTTACAAGTTCTAATAATCAAAGGGCATTTGGGGGCCCTGGCCCCTAATTGTAGCTAGCAACTCAGGAATAGATTGAGAGGTGCAGAGGCAACTCTAACTCCAACTGAAGCAGGGTGGGGGAATCACTGCTTAGGATTTTTGGAGTATCTCTAACCCCAGCTGAGGAGAGGTCATAGAAACCCACATCCTGTTCAATATAGGGATTATGTTGTCACAACTATGGCAAACCAAACACCACTGCAATCAATTACCCCTTTAAGCCATTGTTCCTCTGATATCATCTGCCTTCCAAATGAGGAAAATCATTTTGTACCTCAATCAACCAATGAGCATTGACTAGATACCTACCAAACACTGTGATGGCACTGGGGATACAAGACAAAAGTGAAATAGTCCCTGCCCTCAATGAGTTTACAATCTATACAATCTACCATACTAGACATTCCCACAGATACCTGTCTTCCAGTCACCACATACTCAGGTATTGCCTTTCAATAAAGAAGTATATCCCTACTTCCTCCCTCCCCCATCTGAATCTTATCTTCATATTTTGTGCCTCCCTGAGGTCCTGAGGTCTCAACACATTTCTGCCAAGATAGTGAGCTAGACAAGAGAGTTCCTTGCTGCCACTTCTCCAGACTTGCCTGTTGATTCCTGGTAGGCTCTGTCTCCCCAGGCTGCTGAGAATTGTACCCCTCCCCCTTCTTATTCCCAACTAAGTTTATTTCCCAGTCCTGATTCACCTTCCTGAAGCTAGTAATTAGACTCACTGCATCTAAAACAAAAATCTTTGCTCTGAGATCTGCACCAATAGTCCAAGCCACTGGAACCTCATAATTAAGGTCCAGTTGCCTACCAGGCTTTTCTCGGACTTCTAATTTTGTTGGAAAACCCCAAGGAGCATCCTCCATGTCTTCAGCTAATTACTATTAAATACCATTCAATCTAAGAATCCGGCTAAATCCTGTGGTCCCACATGGCCTGCAAAAGGATACCACAGATCCTCACCTGTTTGTCTCCTGAAAGTCTCTATCAATACATCTCAACCCTGAATAGTTTGCAGTCTCTGGATTCTTTCAAGGTATTCAATTAAGGATTTCTTTCCCTGTCCTATCCCCAACTTCAAGGATGTTTTCCTCTTTCTCTGAAAGTACTCCAAGATTCCCAGGAACTCAGGTTTGAATCATGAATATTCCCTAACAAAGAAGTCCCCTCCTCCATTTACAATGCCACCCAGTTACTCCTTTATCCTTAACTCCCCACTAGAGGACCTGAATTCAAATTTTATCTCAGACACTTACAATGTGACCCTGGGCAAGTCACTTAACCCCAATTGCCTTAAACATCCAGGGCCATCTCCAGTAGTCCTGATGTATATCTTGCCACTGGACCCAGATAGATGGCTCTGGAGGAGAGAGTGAGGTTGCTGACCTTGCACAGCCCCCCCCCCCCACAAACTTAAATCCAATTCAGTGCAAGTCATGACATCACCTGGATGTCATATTCCTCCTCAAGAGCTAAGAACAAACAGCAACAACAACTCCCCCTAATTTCTCTTAGTTTGCTCACTAAGTAGCCAAGCTCTTGAGTTATCAGAAAAGCCAATTCACACTGACCAAGAAGTCTCAACCGTAGGGTAGCACAGTGGGAAGAGCACTGAATTTGGAATTAGATTTGGGTTCAAATCTCAGTACCGTTCACTAGCTATGTGAATAAATCACACAACCTCTCTGGGCCTCAGTTTCCTCAGCTATAAAATAAGATTGGACTGGACAACCTTGAAGGTCCCTTTGAGCTCATGATCCTGTGTTGTAGGATCCTCCCTGTACCTTCTAAAAATAAAGATGTCATATGGAACAGGTTCCAGAGAAGGTGGAATCATTAATATATGCAGAACAATGAGGCTTGTGGGAGCTCCTAATCCAATATCTATGAACTTTTTAAAAAATATATTTCAATAAATTAGTCAGGCAGGGTTTTTGTAACCTAGGGTCACTGATCTTGGGTTTTTAAAAATGTTTTAAAATAATTTCAATATAATTTATTTCCTTTGTAATTTTGTGCATTTAAAACAATTATTCTGAGAAGTGGTCCAGAGGTTTCATCAGTCTGACAAAAGAGTCCATAGCATAATAAAAAGGGTAAGAATCCCTGGGCTCAAGGGATGGTCAGTGTGACCTAAAGCTGGTATTTTTTGGTAGGGCACTGCAAGGACAGTGACTGTCCCCAGCTGTCATCATTGCTTTTTCCAGGGTAACCAGGCACACTGGGGGCCCAGGAGCCACTGGACTGCTAAATGTGCTACAAAGATGTGTATCCCTCCTCTAATACACTATTGGTGGATTTGTGAACTCATCTAACCATTCTGTAGAGCAATTTGGAGCTATGGCCAAAGGGCTATAAAACTGTGCATACCCTTTGATCCAGCAATACCACTGGGTTTATATCCCAGAGACATCCCCCAAAAGAAAAAAAAGACCCATTTGTACAAAAAATATTTATAGCAGCTCTTTATGTGGTGGCTAAGAATTGGAAATCAAAGGAATGCCCATCCATTAGGGAATTGCTAAACAAGCTGTGGTATATGAAAGTGATGGAATATTATTGTGCCATAAGAAATGACAAGCAGGATGATTTCAGAAAGGCCTGGGAAAACTTATATGAACTGATGTGTAATGAAGTGAACAGAACCAGGAGAAAGTTGTGCACAGTGGCAGCAATATTGTTCAATGAAGAACTGTGAATGACAACTACTCTCAGCAATATAATGATCCAAGACAATCCCAAAGGCCTAATGATGAAGTATACTATCCACCTTCAAAGAAAGAATGCAGACTGAAGAATGGTTATTTTTTACTTTCTTTAATTTTTTTTTGGGGGGGGGTTGGGCAGTGAGGGTTAAGCGACTTGCCCAAGGTCACACAGCTAGTATGTGCCAAATGTCTGAGGCCAGATTTGAACTCAGGTCCTCCTGACTCCAGGGCCAGTGTTCTATCCACTGCGCCACCTAGCTGCCCCCTCTTTAATTTTTTTATTCGAGTTTTCTTTTACACAATTACTAATGTGGTAATGTTTTAAATAATTGCACATGTATAACCTATATCTGATTGCTTACTGCCTCAAGGATAGGGGAGGGGAGGGAGGGAAGGAAAGATAAAACTTGAAGCTCAAAACTTTAAATAAAAATTTTATTAGAAAAAAGATGTATTTCCCTCAAGGAAACACAGACACACTACACGAACTCATGTCTGCCTTTCCTAGAGAGGTTCACCATCACTAAGACAGGAAAACCCCAGGGGATGTCCAGATCAATTGAGCTGGGCTGTTGCAAGCTTTAGCTGCTGTTTCAGGCTGCGTTATGACTTTCAAAGGTCTGACCAGAGTAGACTAGCACTTAATGCCATTAAAATCAGCCTTAAATAGCTCTGTAGAACCCCTAATGATTATCTTTGGTGTATATAACAGGCTCATGGGGCAAAGCATTTGTATTTCAATATTTCCCATTAGTGCTTTAAAAAATGAGTCGATTTTGTTATCTGTGGAGAGGTAGGCGTCTGGGGACATTTGAAACAGGCAGATGTCTCAGCTACAGCACCACAGGGGACGTGAACATAACTCACTTGAGGCCATCAGTGGCTTGTCTCCCTGACGTGTAGAGAAGTGGAACTGTATCCTTATTTCCCCTCCCCAGCCCAACTCACCTCTCCCAAACAACCATCTTGGGTTTTATAATCAAACTTACTTTTTATGGTAGCAAAGAACTGGAAACCAGGTGGATGTCCATCAATTAGAGAATGGCTGAACAACTTCTGTTATATGAATGTCATACTACTATGTCATAAGAAATGAAGAAAGAGATGGTTCCGGAGAAACCTGGGAAGACTTCCATAGCTTCCCTCTACTAGGGCCCACCTTCCTGGTGTCTCGAATCCTGCTTCCCCCTTAAAATTAGGGGGTTCAGGGATCTCTCTATTCCTATATTCCATTTGAATAATATCACCCCTAACCATGGTTCTGCAGTGCAAATTATGGTCCATACTTTGGGTGGAAGACCCCAGGTTAGCTAGCCTTCCAATGAATGCTCAGAGAGCTGGGTTCTAGATGAGAAAATAGAGTAGAAAGATAGGAACAATAGAAATAGCCACCTCGGGATCTTTCGAGGGTCTCAGATCCATCCTGGGCACAGCCATCCTGGGCCAGTCCAGGCCTATGTGTTTCATATGGGACTCCACAATAATCTCATTTGGTTTATTAAGGAAAGCATTGTTATCTCTCCCTCTATTAAAAAACAATACTAAGTCCCCCTCCTCCAGATTAAACTCAGATGCTGGGGCTGATCTCTCTTGTGAATCCCCCATAACCACTAGAATCCAGTTCCAGGGTCACTAAAGATGAAAAGCTGCTCTTTCCATCAGTCATTTCTCAACTAAATAATTTAATAACTCATGGTTCACCTACTGTATGATTATGATATTTGCAACTGCTGCTGCTCTAATCCCTGAGATCCAGAATTGATGTCTGCCAAGGTGTACGTAAGCCCCTTTCCCTTGCTATCTCCTTGTATATTCTTACTTACTATCCAGTTCAACTATCCTTACCCTCCTCCAGTCCCTATCCTTCTCTGCCCTCCCATTCTTCTATACCTTCTGGAACCCTCGTAACGTTATCAACAAATTCCTTACATCCAAGGTCTCTTTCATCATATTTCCATCTTCTTGCACTGCTGGAAACCTATCCCCAACCACACCAGGCCAAAGGCTTAAAGTTAGAACCATCTAGTCAAACCCTTTAATTTCATAGAAGAAGAACTGAGGCCCAGGGAGCTTGAGTAACATGCCCCAGGTCCCACGAGTAGTACATGCCAGAAATTACATTTAAACACTAGTCTTCTGACTCTAGAAGAATTATTCTTTGTGGAGGGGTATTTAATTTTGATTTTTTTCAATTAGAAGTGCTTCTAATTTCTTCCTCCTACCCTCTCCCACTGAAAAAGAAAGAAAATCAAAAACATTGTAACAAATATACATAGTCAAGAAAAAACAATTCCCATGTTGACCATTTTCCAAAATATATATCTCATTCTGCATCTGGAGTCCATGTCTTCTCTATCAGGATGTGGGCAGCATGCTTTACTTATGAACCTTGTTGGTCATTGCATTCATCAGGGTTCTCAAGTCTTACAAAGTTGATTTTCTTTATAATTTTGCTGCCTAAATTATTTTCCTGGTTCTGCTCACTTCATTCTGCATCAATTCAAATGTCTTCCTAGGTTTCTTTGAAATCATCTCTTTCATCATTTCTTATGGCACAATAATATTTCATTACATTCATATGGCATAAATCGTTCAGCCATTCCCTAGGTGATAGACACCCATTTGGTTTTCAGTTCTTTGCCACCACAAAAAGAGCTGCTATAAATATTTTTGTATACATGGATCCCTTTCCTCTTTCTTTGATCTCTTTGAGGAATAGGCCTATTAGTATCAGAGCCAAGTGCTATTCCTACAGTACCTCCAGTTGGGGCTGCTCTTTCTCTCATGTCCTTTGACTCACTTGGAACATTGTCTTCTCCTTGCTTCCCACTGCCACTTCCAGACCCTCTCTCTGCCACCATCACCCAGTAGGTTCTTCTCCTTTGATATGCACTCCATCTATCTCTGTTACACTCTCCAGAACCTTGTCACTGTCATCTTCCGGTCTTCCAGGTCACTTTCCAGGCTTTATCATGGTATTTGGTGCCTGGTTTATGGTCTCTCTCTTTATTCCAAACCCTGTCCTCATGCTTGGGGACCTCAATATTCATATTAATGTCTCCTCAAATACCATGCCCACCCAGTTAATCAACCTCTTCAACTCTTATAACTTGTGTCTCCAGGCACCAGGAAAGTTGACTCATTTGGGGTCACAAAGAGTCAGACACGATTGAACAACAACAAACAATAATGTGCAGATGCAGAGCACAAAATACAAATGAGATTAAAGGAAAAGAAGGGAAGGGGAAAATGATTCCCTAACACTGTGTTGTTGTTCAGTCTTGTCAGACTCTTTGTGACCCCATTTGGGGTTTTCTTGGCAAAGATGCTGGAGTGGTTTGCCCTTTCCTTCTCCAACTCATTTTACAGATAAGGAAACTAAGGCAAACAGAGTTAAGTGACTTGCCCAGAATCACACTGCTAGTAAATTCCTGGGGCTGGATTTGAACTCAGGGAAATAAGTCTTCCTGACTCCAGACCCAGCACTCTATCCACTGTACCACCTAGTTTTATTTCATTTGTATAGTAATAGAGGAAGGTACCAATCAACCAAGAAGTAACTGCCCTACCTTCCCATAATCATGTACTCAAAGGATTTCTGTGTTGTGAAGAAGTCTGCATCAAAAATAAGCTTGGAAAATGGAAAGCAACAACAATAATAACAATGGTCTACACTAAACTGCGGCTGACCTTCCCCAGCCCTTCCAAACATGAAACCCTGCTTTCTTCCTGGAATCTTTAGAGAGTGTACTGACCAGCTGTTCCTCATCTCCCTTCAGTACAAAACAGGAGGAAGTAAGTTAAAAATACCATCAGGAAAAATAATCTCAGTCAATATAAGGAAGAATTTCCTGAGCCTGTGAACTGTAAGTCATGGGAGCACACTAGTGAAAGAAAGACTGTTGAATCAGCTTCTTTGGATAGCTTTAAAAATAGGAAACACCAATGGTGCTAAAACAACTCTCCTCTAATGGGTGTCCATTAACTTGTTGGTTCAATCTATGATTTCACTGATGGAAACTCACACAGCCCTGTGACTTTCCTGCATTGGGAGGTCCATGGATTGAGAGCTAGAGGTCACAGAATCCATCCCCATTTTACAAAGGAAGAAAATAAGTCACACAGCTAGTCAGTGTCTAAGACAGAATCCAAGCCTGGGTTTTCTGACCTCCCCACCCCCCCTGCCCCAACTTACGGCTCTCTCCACTCCACCAGGGTGACTTGGTATGAGTCACCCTGCCAGTATTTGTTAGAGGTAGGACCAGAACCTGTGAGTGTGCTCTTCAACAAGTCTCCTGTCTTGGTGTTCATTCTCTTTGACCCCTCTGTGGTTTTTGACAGTGCTTGCTACGAGTTCCTTCAAGATAACTTTTCTCCTAGCTTCTGAAGCATTGCACTACCTTGATTCTCTTCCCAGCTCCCCTATCTACTTCCCAAGCCCTTAATGTTGGTATTCTCTAGTGCTCTATCCCTGACTTTCTCCTATTCTCCCTCAAAGCTCTCTCTTAGAAATTTCACTCACTCCCACAAATTCAGTTATCATTACATATATCATCAGAGGCTTCCCACATCTGCCTCTCTAAAAGCCCTGGTGTATGTTTCTCATGCTTCAACCATGCATTACATACAATACTAGCTGTATGTCCCTAGGCAAGTCACTTAAGCTCTGCCTGCCTCAGTTTCCTCAACTGTAAAATGGAAAGAATCACAGTGCCTACCTCCTCTTTTGAGGATCAAGTGTGATCCTTTTTTTTTTTTTTAGTGAGGCAATCAGGGTTAAGTGACTTGCCCAGGGTCACACAGCTAGTAAGTGTTAAGTGTCTGAGGCCGGATTTGAACTCAGGTACTCCTGACTCTAGGGCCAGTGCTCTATCCACTGCGCCATCTAGCTGCCACAAGTGTGATCCTTTTAAAGTGCTTACAGCAGTACCTGGCACATAGAAGGTGCTGAATGAATGAATGAATGAATGAAATTAAATGAATAAATAAATGAATGAATGAATAAGTAAATGAATAAATAAATAGATAAATAAATAAATGTGCTGGTCATTATTAACAAACTTCTCTTCCTCTATTGAACATCGCCTGGCTGTTTCACCAATACCTCAAACTCACTGTGTTATGTTCAGTTTATTTTCCCCCAAAATCTGCTGCCCTTCTGACTTCCTCTCTCTGTCAATATAATACAGTCAAGTCACCCAAGTTTGAAAACTTGTTATTATTTTTTAATTCCACCCCCTACTGTCATGAATGAACAAAATGTATTTGTTAATAATAATAGATAAGATTTGTGTGGTACTTATTATATGCCAGGCACTGTGCTAAGTTCTTTACAATTATTATTTTATTTAATCCTCACAATAATCCTGTGAGGTAGGTGCTATTGCTATTCCCATTTTATAGTTGAAGAAACTGAGGCAAACAAGAGTTAAGTGACCTGCCCAGGGTCATACAACTAATAAGTGTACAAAGCTGAATTTGAAATCAGGTCTTTCTAATTCCAGGCATTGCACTACCAGTACTTACCATTCAATAATTAAATCCTATTATTTTGGCTTCCAAATTTTCTCACATCCAACCCACCCTCCCTAGGTCTGTATTAATGAATCAGGATTGCAATAACCTCCTCCCAAGCTTCCCAGGAACATTCTCATCTCCCTTCAATCTTACTCATTTTTTCCACCTGCCCCACCCTCAATCCATTTATTTCTTTTGTGCACAGATTTAATCATGTCACTTCTCTACTCAAACCATCCAAATAGCTCCTACTGAATCAAGTTCAAATTACTTAGCTTGGCATTCAAGATCCTCTTCAAACTGGTACAATCCTAACTTTTCAGCCTTATCTGCATTATTCTTCTCTACATAAAATATGACAGATGTAGATACTGTGGTCCATAGAGGTTAAATAATTTCCCCGAAGTTACACAGGAAATAAGTAGTAGAGCTGGATTTTGAACCTAAGTCCTCTGCTTTCAAATCTATTTCCTCACCATGCCTGTTATCATCCTCATCCCTCCCCCCCAGAACTTTTGTCTTACCTTGCCCAGAGCACAGGCCTCCAGGCCTCTTCCTGGCTGTCTGCTCTCTAAGGCCTCTATGGAAATCACATGAGAAGTGTTTAAAAAATGCTCTATCTTCATACTACAAAATATTGTATCTCTGTCTCATGCTATCCCAACTCCTTGCTTTTGTTTATATTGTTCTCTACTGGAGTATGTGGGTTATTTAATATTTGTATCTCTCCTAACATCCAAGATACTATTTTTCATTTTTTTTTTGGATCAGATAGACCTCTTTGTGAGGAACTTCTTTACCAATATAGATTGCTGCCTTCTTTGCAACTTGTAGTCTTAGAAAGTTACCTGGCACACTTAGAATTTGAATGTCTTTGCCAGGGTCACACTGGAAGTATGTGACAGACATATTAAATTATATATACTTAACATACATTATTTAATGTTACAGCTATTTATATAGGGTGTGCTAAAGATCTTAAAGCAGTTTGAAGATTTAATAAACTGCACTGATTCTTTTGAAGGGGGGGTATGTGTGTGCGTGTGTGTGCGTGTGTGTGTGTGTGTGTGTGTGTATAAAGTATCCTATACACACACATATAATCAAGGAGATATAGGATATATAGATGTGTGTATGTATGTATATATACACATATTCAGACATATACCTATATGTAAATATATGTGTATCTATATATAAATATATAGATTTTATATATATATATATATATATATATATATATATATATATATATATACATGAGTTTCTTGAGGTCAGGAACATATCTAACTTGTGTTTTCTACTTCTCCCAGTACCTACTATTCTTCACATAACAGAATAATAATAATGTTTATGAAATAAGTCCAAGTTGAATACTTAAACTATCCCCTTGCCTAAAGGCAAAGAAATGGCCCTAGTAGCCTAGAGAATCCTCTCCCTGCTCTCTGATGCTTTATTTCAACACTTCAGTGTTCTATGTAGAGTCGTAACTAGAGCAAAACCATTGGGCCATCCAAAGTTCCAAACTATGGGAGGGTACTGACAGCATGCAGGAACAACTGAGCTTAGCACCTACTTAGTTAAAATAAGTAGCTACCAAATGGAAAGGTCATCTCCCCTCTCTCTCCCATTGCCACACCCCAGGTGAGTTCCTGGTCCTGCCCTGATCCCCATCCCAAGCAGCATCCTCCCAAGCTGCTGATATCTTTTCTCATGGGGACATGTGTCCTGAGTTCTCTCCCCAAGTCCTCTTCTTAACCAACACCTCCCCTTATTAATTAATTAATAATTAATTAATTTCTAGTTATGGCAGGGTCTGGATTTATGGTTTTATCCGTGTAGGTATATCATTCCCTATGAGACAGACCATAGCCCCTCTACACACTTGGTAAATGGTCTGTCCTCAAGGCCATTTGAACCAAAAAATATCACCTTGTAGCCACCCAGGTAATGAGCTTCTCAAACTTAGCTAAGCCAGTCCTTGGAACACAGATATAAAGTATGACCCTAGAACCATACCAGAAGTCTCTCTGCCACCACTGTTTTCCATTTTATTGGCACAGCTTTCAATAACCCAAGTTGTCATCTCCTTACCATGATGAGGTTTTGATACCTTAGATTTCCTGTGAGAAATAACTGTTTCAGCCGATAGTACCTGAAGCAATTATTGATGAGAGTCTATCTGTAACTTCTCCATGGTATGTTCTCTACTCTCTACCCTTGCCCTTCTCCCACTTTCCTTTCTTCCTCAGTTTCCTCATCTGTAAAATGAGGAGGTGGGCTGGACAGCCTCTGAGGTATTTTCTAGCTCTAGGCCTATGATTCTATAACTTCCTTTTTCTCTCCATTTTTCTCTCATTCTTCTGCCTCCCCTGTCCATTCCTAAGGCCTTCCTATGACCACCAGGGACATTATTTGGTCCTGCTGGTTGCCTTAAGGTTTGAGGAGGTTGCAGGGGCTCACTTACACTGTCCAACTCTCCAATGAGTCTGATACCTCAGCAGTCTGCCCATGTTGCTAGGGGGCCCCCCTCCCCTATGACTACTGCTTCTCCAACAAAGAGCCAATTAGCTCCCCTAGAGTTTCCCCAGCTAGTAGGTTAATTGGCTTCAGTGACAGAGATGGAAAGCAAAATGCCCAATGTTAAATTGACCAGCTTCCTAAAACAATTCCCGGTGGCTTCCCACCCTTCTCTATCCCAGCCTCCAATAGACAAGTCAGTGGCCTGGGCTTAGAGATGAGGGATGGTCTCTCATTAGCTCCTTTCACCTAAGAACCACGAAATATTCCTGGCCCCCTTCTCCTCTCTGTTCCCTCTCAAATTCATTCAGGGCACAAAGAAGATTCATCGGAGGCTTACCAAAAATTCAGGCAGGTGGTTTGTGCCTTTTTTCCTTCAACAAGCTCATATCCCTTTTTATATCCTGTTTCTTATCAATGGTTGAAATGTTTCCTCTATTTTTGACTGTCTGGCACGAAGGAGGAACGTTAACAAATGTTTGTTGGCTGATTCATTGATTGAGATACTTTAGGGAGAAATCCAAAGGCAAGTGGTAGGAAGGAGAGAAAAAGGAAAGAGGAGAGAGGGAAGAGAAGGGAGGAAGGGGAAAGGAGGTGGAAGGGAGGGAAAGAGAGGAGGGAAGGAAAAAGAATGGAGAGAGAAGAGATGAAAGAGAGGAAGGAGAAGAGGGGTGGGGACCGGAAAGGGGGAACAAGGGAAAAGCCATGGAGAATCTCTCCAGGGCTTTTCATGTAATTTAAAAAAACAGCAGATTCTAACGTGCTGTTTCATCGTATTCCTTCATTTCAAGGAACCAAAGAAAATCTATTATTCCCTCTCAGACTTACAAGTCAAAGTCCTCTGAGTAATATCTGCCCTGTTATTTCATTCTAAATAATATTGATCTTCCTGCTTGCTCAGTCTCCAAAATGCCTTACAGAGTGCCAATAGTTTTGCAGTAGAAGCCTTCTATTAATGGACTCCCCACAGCTTAATTTTGTTTAGATAAGTCAAAAACCAGGGAGAAAAACCGTTGACAAACTTTTATTTGCACCAAAAGTCAGACCACCTGTGGCTAGAGCAGCACACCAAGCTGTAAACAAACTCCAGCCAGATGCTGCGGGGTTGGGGGAGGGAGGGATCTGAGTCACAGAGGGCTGGTGCACAGAGCAGGATGTGGAGCTGCCTGAGACGAGGCTGCACCCGGAACACCTCTGGCTGGGCAGCTCCGCCGAGAGGAGATTCGTGCCACCTGGAGGCCCATGAGAACGGACGCAGAGGCGGCTCACCGAGGACCGTCCCACCGCTGGGAAAGTTTACAGTGGGCATCCCCACAGGGAGTGGGGTTTTGGGGGCCTGGCTTTTCCCGGGGCAAGAAAAATCAAGATAGACCTAGAGGCTTGTGGGCTGAACTCTCTAGTATGCTTGATGCCTCCTACCACCCCCCCCAAAAGTGTGCATTAAGTCTGCATCAACCTTAGGGAAAGGTCTTCAGTACCTTAAGGAGTGGACTTTCCTACTAATAGGATCATAAATTTAGAGCTAGACCGTAGAAGCCGTTAAGATCAGTTCTTTCATTCTACTGATGAGGTCCAGAGAGGTTAAGTGACTTGCCCATGGTCTCACAGCTAGCAAATATCTGAGGTAGGGTTCAAAACAAGATTTTTTTTTTCTGATTCTGACTCCACTGCTCTATCCACTACACCACATGGCCTCTCATTCAGGCCTGTGATTATGAAGCACTCACAGGAGCTGGAAAATGAGCCAGTCAGACTGAAAACAACGACATTACCAGGATGTGACCACCTTGAGGATGGCTGATAAAAGCAGAGAACAGAAACTCCAAGGCCCCCTCAGCAACTAGAGTGGAATCAGGTCATCAGATTCTGCAAAGGTAGCCCCGAAAACCTCACTCTAACCAACCACCATTGTAGCACTATGGACCTGAACCCCAAGTCAAGGTTTGAGAGTTTGCACAAAGTTTCTGTTTGGTCCATTGACAGAATGGGTAAATTCCAGAGAGGTTCAGTGAACAGGGCCAGGAATGAGTGCGTTTGAACCAGAAATGGGCACAGATGTCTTCAACTCTGGATTGTGGCTTGACGAAACAGGGTATGGCTTTCCTATGTAGGCAGTGAAGGCCTGTTCTGCTTTTAGTCCTACTCTGGGAATAGTAAACAAGCAGTGATCTATTGAGTGGGCCACCAGCTTCTGGGAGTGAACCACAATCTTCACAAGCCTGGGAGGTGGCAGGCCAGCACCTAAGCAATGGAGGACCATGATGGGTTGGCAGAGAACTGTACAATGTAGAGGTGGCAGGCCAAAGGCCTTAATTAAAGGGTCTGAAGCATGCCCTTCTATAATACCAATGTCCTGAGTTATAGTTTTGCCAAGTCAATCATCATAACATCTTTTGGATCTTTCTCTTCCTCATTATTCCCACTGCTCACAATCTAGTATGCTTTCCAAGGTATTTGCCACTGTCATGGAGAATATCCATGAGTCTACATCTCACCTCTAGATGGTGAGATCCTCCAGGCACTTCTATTTGTCAATCCATTGTACTATTAGCACCAAGCCTCAGAACACTGGAGCAGCTAGATGGAGCAGTGTATAGAGTTCCTGGCTTGGAGTCAGGAAGACTCATCTTCCTGAGTTCAAATCTGACCTCAGACTCTTATTAGCTGTGTGACCCTGGGCAAGTCACTTGCCCTGCTTGCCTCAGTTTCCTCATCTGTAAAATGAACTGGAGAAAGAAATGGCAAACCACTCCAGTATCTTTTTCAAGAAAACCCCAAATGGGGTCACAAAGAGTCAGACACGACTGAACAATAACAACAACAACTAATTACAGAACCTCCTAAATGAGATCTACAACCATTCAAGAGTTCAGCCTACTATTCACATAGGAAAAAACAAGTGTATGAAGAATGCCTATTGTCTATACTCACTTGCAGTTGGATGGATGACCCATAGAGCTGGTCCATAAGCACATAGAACTTAGTCAGACATTGCAGGTGGACAATGAACTGGGGCCTGAATTGAATAGGAGGATAGTGGGCTGGATTTCCTTTGGGAAATTATGCAGTATTTTTAATGATCCCAAGATTCTCTCTGAAACAAAGGCCTATCCTTCTTACATTAATATTCTACCAGTGATATGGTACTAGTTTTCCCAGGGACCTAGAATAGTGCTTCGTACTTAACAGGCACTTAAGAGATGCTTATTGATTGATTGATTGATTGTTGGTGTATGGCTATAAGACATATATTACCACATTCTGAAAAATTAAAGTTCCCAGGCATTGGAAGGGGGTATGTTGGACATGAAGGCAACAAAATACCAACAAAGGTATTGTTTTGGCATAAAGGATGTCATCAGAAAGGAAAGAAGCATGGTCAAAAAGCAGCATGAATGGATGAAGCTCTAGTCTAGTGAGTCAAAAAGACTTTGATTCAAATACTACCTCAAACACTTAAGTAGATGTTTGATCATGGGCAAGTTACTTAAACCTCTAGGAGCCTAGTTTTCCTCATCTAAAAATGAAGGGCTTATACCCAGAGTCTTCTAAGAGCCCTTTCAGGTCTAAATTTATGATCCTATTGTCATATGGAGAGTGAAGGTTGATCAGTGAACAGCCTTTGTATTCCATTCATATATACACACACTGTCAAGAGATCTATAGTAAGGCCCTCCATATTAATAGGGGACCTCCTGGGTTGGATTTATGGGAAGACTCAGACAAAAGTCACACATGATAAAAAGGTATGAATGGGGTACAAACCACTTGAGAAAGTATCTACATCAAGGAAATTATAGATCATCAAAATATTGAAGTAGTAATGGAAGGCTCATTAGGGAGACAGTTAAAACTATTGATCAAGGGGCAGTTAGATGGTGCAGTGGATATAGAGCACTGGCCCTGGAGTCAGGAGTACCTGAGTTCAAATCCAGCCTCAGACACTTAACACTTACTGGCTGTGTGACCCTGGGCAAGTCACTTAACCCCAATTGCCTCACAAAAAAAAGAAGTAAAACTATTGATCAGAACAATATTTTAGGGTTATATATACATTCTATCTGTGCTTTCTTTGACTCTTACTAACATTTGCCTGGATGACAGCACCTTCTACTCTTTAAGATTCAGATCCAATTTCACCTGATCCATGAAGCTTCCCTTCAATACTTCAGTCTTCATTGAATTTCCCTTTCTGTGTCTGTTGACTTGACTTGACTTCTACAGCAATTATCATCCATATCACACAGTTTAGCATTTAAATATGAACACAGGCAGAGCCCATGTCTCCTAGCTCTGCTGTAACCCAGTACTACCTTACAAAATACTAAATAAGTACATGATAGACCCTCAAAGATAGTAGAAGGGTTCAATAATTTAAGAGAGAGAATGTGAGAGGAAGGAAGGAAGGAAGGAAGGAAAAAAGACAGTGCTGTATCACATAAGCACAGTTGAGCAAATAAAAAATGCCACATTGGTTGTTTCCAAAAATACATTTCTTATTCTGCATATCAGTTCATCATCTCTCTGTCACGAGATGGGCAGTGTTCTTCTTTGCCAGTCCCCTGGAATCACAGTTGATCATTTAGTTTATCACGGTTCTTAAGTCTTTCAAAATTATTTGCTTTAAAAATATTGTTGTTGGAGTAAATTTTTTGGTTCTGCTCACTTCTCTTTGCTTTAGTTCATACAAGTCCTTCTATGACATGCTCAAACTATCTTTTCCATCATTCTTTATAACACAATAGTATTCCATTAAATTATTATATACTACAACTTGTTCAGCCATTCCCCAATTGATGGGCACCCACTTAGTTTCTAGTTTGGGTTTAATTTGGTTTGGGCTTTTTGCCACCACAAAATTAGCTGCCTTAGTTTCTCATATATAGCATCTTTTCTTTTTTTCTTTGTTTTATTTGTGTTATGTATAGGTCTAGCAGTGGGGTGGGGAATTCTTAAGAAACAGAAAATACAGTCCCTAGGCCTCAGTCAGTTGATAAGTATCTTATGTGTCAGAATTGAACCAAGGAACATGCTGCTTACTGACCAAATGAGCTGTTTATTGAGTGAGGGGCACATGAACTACTTCTCCGGTGGACTTAGGCCCCTGATTCTCTAAAGCCCTGAATGCTGGGATATACAGATGCCTGACTCTCACTAAAATTGCAACCATCCAAAAAATGCAGATACCTTGCCCTTTCTCTGGGGACAAGCAGAGAATGAGCAAGAGTGTTATGAGCTATGTGAATCAACACAAGCACATCAGCCCTTTCAAAGCACCAAGAAATGGCCCAATAAGGGCATTACATAAGAGATAATTGACCAATCATAGTAGGGGAATCAAATACTCTTACTCCTGCATTATATATAAAGTAAGGCCTTCCACACACCACCATGCCCTGGAATGGGTCTGTTGGACCTCTATTTTGGGGGAGCTCATAATGGAGACTGTGCCTCAAACATGGAAGGGTATGGAGACAAAAAAATAGGTAAGAATAACTGACATTTATATCTAACAGCTAGAATTCATATAGCAATTTTTTTTTTTTTTGCGGGACAATGGGGGTTAAGTGACTTTCCCAGGGTCACACAGCTAGTAAGCGTCAAGTGTCTGAGGCCGGATTTGAACTCAGGTCCTCCTGAATCCAGGGCCGGTGCTTTATCCACTGTGCCACCTAGCCGCCCCCCATATAGCAATTTAAGGCTTGCAAAGCACTTTAAATACATTATCTAATTTTATCCTCACAACCACCTTTGGTGATAGATACTGTGGGTATTATTAACTCTCTTTACAGATGAGGAAACAGACACACAGAGGCTAAGAAATTTCCCCTTGGCTTAAGTTCATACAGCAGAGGAGGCAGTATGACAAGTGGGGAAAAGCACTGATTCAGGAATCAAAGAATCTGGGTTCAAATCTCACCTTTGACATTCATTATTTGTGTGACCCTGGACAAATTGTTTTAACTTCCCTAGGCCTCTGTTCCTTCATCTATAAAATGAGGGATTGGATTAGGGTCGTTTCTGGATTCCTTCTAGCTCAAGATCTATCATCCTATGATCCTTCTGGAACACCCTCTCTAGCGCCATATGCAATGTTCCACATCCATAGGCACTCCTTCCACACCCCCTACAAAGAAGGGAATCAGCTACACCATCTCATCTCTCCTTTCAGGTCAAGTTTGGTCATTATAATCACAAAACATTCCATTTCCTTTTGCTGTGGTTCTTTCCACTTACACTGTTGTAGTCACTGTGTTTCATACAAATCTTCTCATGTTAATCTGAATCTCATATTCACCATTTCTCAGAGCACAGGAATGTTCCATCACATTCATGTACCACAGTATGTTTAGCCATTCCCCAATCAATGGGCATCTAATTTTTTTCCACTTTGCTACCACAGAAAGTGCTGCTATGAATATATCAGTGAATATGGGACCATTTTTTTGTCTTTGACCTCACTAGGTCATATATTTAGCAGTGGGATTTCTGAGTCAAAGGGTATGGGCATTTTAGTCACTTTACAAAAGCATAATTCCATATTGTTTTCCAACCTGTTTGTTTAACACATGAGGCAAACAAAATTTAGAGAGATTAAGCTACTTGCCTGAGATTACACAACTTCCTCAGTTAAATTGGAACTAGAACCTGGGTCAACTCACCCTCTTTCCTGTACTTTACCCATTACGGCATGCTGCTCCTAAAATGGAGAGGGCTTGGGAGGTTTCAGAGGGATCCAAGCATAAACCATGCCCTTGAAAGCAGCTCAGACACTGAAGTGGGATGAGCAGTAAGTGAAATACTTGGAGAAAATAGCTACCAATTTAGCTATAAAACTCTCTTGGAAGACCAGCAGCCCAGCTGAGCTGCTGTTCCCACTGAACAAAATTGACTTAAATCAAGACACCAGCTTCAGGGCAAGCATTTCATTCATGAAAATGGGCCACAGGGAAAATTCTTCATAAAGAATATGCTAGGGTCATTCCGAGCTTGGCACATGGGAGCCAATTTTCTGGACAATGCTGATGGAAAGGTAGCTGCTCTCCCATGTAACTAACCTCGAGGACTATCCTTCAGCTTTAAAGGTCTCCCTTACCATGATTTATCTCCCTCCCTCCCCCAGCATCATCTGTGTGTCAATTTGTCCCCACTCTCTTGGGCTGCTTTCTTCTCCCTGGGAGGTGAATTCAATGTTTTCTTCCTCATCCCCACCTCAACCCCTTCTTCAGAAGGTTCCCCTTCTTTATCTCATCTTCTCTGTTGCAATTTGTGACAGGGTGAGGAAACACGTCAGGAGGGAGAAGGTTTCTTTTTTTTATTGGTCCAAAGGTCTGTTGGCACATCTGGTGGGATGATGATAAGGTGGAGGAGAGGGGGGAGACTATCAAATGGCAAAAACAGAACAGGCAGTTTACATATAGGTCAGAAAACAAGCCAAAAACACAAACAAAAACCCTCCCACAATCCTCTGATCCTGTTTCTGCCTCTCCTCATTGTCTGAGCTGGGGGCTTCTCATTGTTTTTATATTTAGAGACCTGGGAAAGCTTGTTCAACACCATACCCATTGTCTTTCCAACACCACCACCCCCCCATTCCCTCAGCTCCTACAAGCACCTTTTAAGAGCATTAACTAGACCGTCTAATTAAGTTAGTTAATCCTCAATTGGGGAATTCTAGCTAGAAAAAAAAAAGAAAGAAAAAAGTTCTCTTACTCTTTTCCTTAACAAAAGGGGAAGAGGGAGAGATAGTTCTAACTATTTAACTGCTTTTTTTTCCCTATTAAGGTCCTAGCATCAGGGAAACACACACCTTGGGACCAATGCTGATTAGATTCATAATGGTATCTCTCTTTGGAAAAATAATGCCCAATTAGGTTTTTGGCATAGCTACATTTAAACACTGAATGACCCCAAATGCCCTATTTCCTCATTGATTTCTTCAGAAAGGTATCGTACTGTAAGGGATGGAGAGACGCAGGGGGAGTTTAGGGGCAAAACCAAGAAGTACCTGAAATAGATGGCTGTGCCTGTCCCTATAGACCTTGGGTCCTGCCCCTAGATTGGGTAGAAAACACTGGTGTGCTTGGAGGAATTGTCACCTCCCCCGTTGCTCTTCTCAGGACCAGACTGGATGGGCAGTCTGCCCACTCATAAAACAAAAGGAGGCAGGTACCTGGCTTTAGAAAGCGAGAACTAACTTTGGAAATTAAGTTTCAGCATGTTGGCAAACTGAGACAAAGGGAACACGCATGAATCACTTTTTTTTTTCCAAGAGGGCGTTCTTGCCTGAAGGGCTCATAAATTGCTTTTGTGGACCAAGTCCAGCTTGGAAGGCTTGGTTATGATCTTCACAATGGAGAATGATTTGCTACCGCACTGGAGAGGCAGCGCAGCATAGTGAATAGAAAGCCAGGAGGAGCTGGGTTCGAGTTCTGTCTCTGATGTAGACCAGCTGTGCTGCCTTACTTTTAGCACCTCCACAAAATGCGTTATAACAAAGTTCATAAGCTCCCATATTTCAAGTTAGAAAAGACCTTCCAGTTCATTGAGTCTACTCATCTCATTTTCCAGATGAAGAAGCTGAGGCCCAGAAAGGTTAAGGGTCACGCAGAGAAGTCCTCTGACCCCAAATCCAGCTGCTCTATTTCAACTACCGTTTGCTGCCTCTCTAGGGGCAGGGTTCATGTCGATCTGCATCCAAAGTTCCCCACAAGAATGAAATCACAGATAGAAAGAAGGGAAGGAAGGAAGGAAGGAAGGAAGGAAGGAAGGAAGGAAGGAAGGAAGGAAGGAAGGAAGGAAGGAAGGAAGGAAGGAAGGAAGGAAGGAAGGAAGGAAGGAAGGAAGGAAGGAAGGAAGGAAGGAAGGAAGGAAGGAAGGAAGGTATTCAACATTCATTTATTAAGCACCTATGGTATCGTGTGCAAAACACAGAGACAAAAATGAGACCGTCCTCTCAAAGAGCTTAAGTTCTGCTGAAGCAGTTTCTCTAATCTTGAAAATCTGGTTATTGATACTTTTGGGAAACCAGACCTGTAATTCTACAAGTATAGGAAATTTCTTCTATAAGTGCAAATAAAAGACTAATGTGCAACTTATAGTCTTATAGAGGTAGCTGGGATATTGAAAGGCTAAGTGAATTGAATAGTATGTGCTGTGATGGTACAATGGATCAAGTTCAGGGCCCAGAGTCAGAAAGACCCTAGTTCAAAAGAGGCCTCAGACACTTACTAGCTATGTGACCCTGGACAAGTCACTTAATCTCTTTGCCTCAATATTCCTCATCAGTAAAATGGGGAAAATAATAGCACTTACCTCCCAGGGTTGCAGTGTTATCAAAAAAGATGTTTGTAAAAAGAATTAATACAGTACCTGACACATTTACTATGTGCTTTATAAATGTTAGCTATAATTATTATGTGGCAGATCTTGTTGACTCTGTAGCCAGTTCTCTATACTACACTGCCTTTCTATTGTTAATTCCTATGGCCCAATATAGGAAATGATGCTTATAAACTCCCATGAAAAGTCTTTGAATAATACTTCTTGGATCTGGAAAGCATCTCAAGACATCATCTGGTTCATCCCCCTCACCCCCTCAAGCAGGTAATGAGTGGGTCAGTGACCCTTTCACTGATGAGGTAACCTGGACCCCAAGAGGTTAAGTGACTTTGTGATCCTTGCTTTTGCCCATCCTCCACCATCTGCTCTCAGGTGCCCCCTGTTCCTTCATTCTCTCCTTCTCTCAGGCAGGGGCACTGCTGCACTATGTGTGACCTTCCCTTGGGTTCCCTCACTCATTTTGCTGTGTGGTTCTGTAGCATGTATGGTGTTAAGGTAATTAGACAAGTGTTATTGAGCTGCTAGTCTACACTCTATGCATCTTGCCTTCTAATGGATTTATCTTCTTCTTGGCTCACTCAGGTTGTTTTTTTTTTCCCCCTTATTCCACCCAACAAAAGCACGGAAATGAGAATTTAGATCCTTTTAATTGGGATCATACTTTCACTAAGTCTCTTATCTGATTTACAAACTGGATTTCTATGCTTCATTAAATGAGGGCAGGGACCAAGGACCTCCCCCAGTGTCTTATACATAGTGAGCACTCAATAATATTTATGGAATGAATGAATGCGGCCTTGTCTTTCTAAGAAGAATAAACCCTTAGGTGTGAGTTTTCTCTTCCCCTTAAGCCTTTGTACAGTGTGACCTATTTCACTGGCTTCTTTCATCCCTATTTTCCTTCTTCTCTAAAGAATAAATTAATTTGAGCCTCCCGGGATGTTGAGTAACATTAGCTAGGTTTGTTCCTGCATAGTTCATTCTGTCCTCTTCACTTTACAGGTATAAAGAAAGCAAAAGAGGGAAATGAAACATGATCTCCTTTTCAGGCCAAAGTGAACACACAATGCTCCAGAAAGAGAGATGGATTCTGACAACCTGAATACACATTCCCAGCTCTGGCCACTTACTCAGTGTGATGGGAGAGGGAGGCAAATGATTTCTCCTCCCTGGGTCTCATTGAAGGGACTGCAAGGCCATGCTTCATTATACCTATTTACTAAAAGGAAAAAAAGGCTCAGGAAGGAATAATATTAGATGATACAAACTGGAAATCCATGTGTTCACATCTATAGTCTAAAAATTCCCTTCCCTGTATGATACCTCTCATTAGCATATAAGCTTCTTGAGGGGAGGGGCTGCCTCACTTCGTATTTGTATCCTCAGCAGTAAGCACAGTTCCTGGCTCATAGTAGGTACTTGGTAAATGTGTGTTCCTTAATTCATTCCAGCTATGTAGATAATAATGATTTTTTTTTTTAATTTAGGTCTGTGATTACATCAGTGAAGGGAAGTCCTTGCATGGAAGCTCCTTTTATTGATGCAAATTAGCAACTCCTTTGCAACAACTACCACAACTACCACAACAACGTCATCATCATCATCACTAACATTTATATAGCATTTACCATGTGCCAGACACTAACTATGCTAAGTGCTTAACAAATGTTATCTCAGGGGCAGCTAGATGGCGCAGTGGTTAAAGCGCTGGCCCTGGATTCAGGAGGACCTGAGTTCAAATCTGGCCTCAGACACTTGACACTTACTAGCTGTGTGACCCTGGGCAAGTCACTTAACCCCCATTGCCCTGCCAAAAAAAAAAAGAAAAAAGAAAAACAAATTTTATCTCATTTGATCTTCACAACAACCTGGGGGGTAGGTGCTATTATTATCCCCACTTTACAGTTAAGAAAACTAAGGTTAGGTGACTTGCCCAAGGTCACACAGCTAGTAAATGTTTGAGGCAGGATTTGAACTGGAGTCTATCCTGATTGTAGGCTCAGTTCTCTATCCAAACTACTTAGCTGGCTCTAAGTCTTAAGGTTGCCTGGGACATTCGGTGGTTAAGTGACTTGGACACGGTCACAGAGCTGGTATATGTTTAGAGGAAGAACTTGAATCCTAGATTTTCTGCCTCTGCAAGACTGGACCTCTGCCCACCATCCCATGCTATTCTTATGTGGTCCCAGTTCACATTAATCTAACACTTTCAAGTTTACAAAGCACTTTCCTCACAACAACCAGCCAAACAATAGGTCCTATCTTCTATTATCATAAATTATCATCTTCTTTTGTAAATGTCTCCCTAGTTATCCAGGGAGTAATGGGTGGTTGGGAGCATATGCATTTACTAAAGGGGATCTGAAAACTTAATAGGTGGAAATTTAATAGGCCAACCTGACAGAATTGTCAGAGATGAATGATGGTTTAAGGGCATGAAATTAGGAAAGGCATGTGGTCAAGATGGATTCCCAAAGGTCTGCTTCCAAAGCACACACTGGCAGAGGCGCAATCTCCTTTGGACAAGTTTAACGATGTGTCTAATGAGAGAAGGCACCCATCTTTCTTAGTAGGGGTGAGGAATGGACTTACTCATCAGTCACAGGAGCAGCTCCTTTCCCTCGGCCCCCTCCCTCTCAACTGAACATAGGCCCTTGATTGCAGAGTCAAGTTCCCCTTCCTTTCATCCTGTAGGATTTCATAACTGGCTCTCACTGAGCCTACTAAAAGCATTAGTCATCCTTGCAATACACCATCAAGAAAGCTACCCTTAGATGGCATGGCTTAACTTTAATGTAAAGACACAATGGAAATGGTGCTGTATTCTGTTTGTCAGTAATCATTAACTAGGTACTTACTCTGTGCTCAGCACTGGGCTGACTGCTAGTTGTCCTCCCAAAAAGCAAAGACAGGCCCTGCCTTCAAGGAGCTCATATCCTAATAGGGAAGACAATGTAGAAATACCTATGGTCAAACAGGATAAATGCAGAGTGTTACTTATCTTAGGCAGTAAGCTTTACCTTAACAAACTGTGGTAAGAAGCTTCTGCTCAGAGTTACCAAGGAGTGTTTTTTTGTCATTGTTGTTGTTTATTTTTTAATTGTTTTTGTTATTATTGAGTTTTTGGGGGGTTTTTATTTAATTTTTTTTTTGCAGGGCAATGGGGCTTAAGTGACTTGCCCAAGGTCACACAGCTAGTAAGTGTCAAGTGTCTGAGGCCGGATTTGAACTCGGGAACTCCTGAATCCAGGGCCGGTGCTTTATCCACTGCGCCACCTAGCCGCCCCATATTATTGTTTTTTAATTGTGTAAAATATATTCTCCCATACATCTGTGACCTCATCACTATAGGCCTTGTCTCCAACTAGAGAGAATGCAACAAATCCAAGCCTGCTCATCCTGTACAATTCTCTTCTGTGCCCTCCTGTTAAACTCAGGGGGTCCACCCACTGTGCTAGGTGGGCATCCTCCTTTACAGCCTCTTGACACTGTGTTGATAGCATCAGAAAACATGGCAGCCCATAAAAAGATAAAGATATATAATATACATGTATTTTTTTATTTCAAGAGGATTCCTCTGTGCAAGGCATGTAGAGACACATAGCATATGTCTCTTTGGTGGTGATGCTATTATCTTCATTTTTTAACAGCTGCTGACATGGCCCTCTGACAGAAATGAGAAGTTTGTTACTGCTATCTCAGCTCATCCTAACAAATTGTGACAGTTCCCCCAAGCTCCTGTTTTCCACACTTAGCAGGATGCCCGGACAAAGAAAAGCTCTCTACAACACCAAGTCAGATGTTCTGTAACAGGGTCCTCTCCTCTTTTGAGGTGTTCCAGCTTCTGTGCTCACACTTCCTCATCTTCACTTTTCCTCCTCCCCCCCCACCCCGTCCCCACCCCCCAGAAAACCAATGAATCTTTTTATAGGGCCATCTGGCTTGTAGTTGAAAGTAATAATGCTGGAGGCTCTGCCCCCACCCCCTTTATTGGCAACCAACCACCCTGACTGAGAAAGAGAGGATTCTGCTTCTTTATTTATACCAAAATCCAATGTATTCTAGTTATATCTTGTCCTAAGGGGAGGGAAAGACAGAGACAGAGATAGATGAAGGGGAGGAGAAAGGGAAGGAAAGTGGAAGGAAGGGAGGAAGGAAGGAGGGAGGGAAGGAGGTATATGTTTAGAGGAAGAACTTGAATCCTAGGTTTTTAAGCTTTCTAATTTTTAAAATCAAAATGCATTCTTCTTTATTCCTAAGACCAAAAAATAAGAGGAACCTTTTAAAAGGTTTTATTGATAAGCTAATAATAAGACCTACAATTTCTTTGCCATAGTGAATATCCCATGATGGAACCTTCTCCTCTACCAATGCAGGTTGGTGTCTTCTCTTCAAAATATAGAGTGATAGAAAGTTTCCTAGATAGTGAGAGCTTAAGTGACCAGGCCAGAATCACAAGCCAGTGTATGTCAGATGTGTTCCTGGTTCCAAAGTCTACTCTCTATCCTTTACACCACACTAACTTTCAGTATTTTATTGATATTTTTTTGTTTTTATATCATAGTCACTCCCCAACACCACCACCACTTATGTTCAAGTTATGTTATGTTATGTCTTAGGCTAAAGAAAAACAGTTAAGGAAATCAAACTAGTACAATAATCTCATCTGGTAGTAGTTTGAAATAGTAGATAACTCAGAGAGAAAGGAAATATATTTCATAATCAGCTTTTGGGAGACAGATATTGTGTTTAATCTGAATTCTGATGTTTTCAGGGTTGTTTTCATATATGTTATTATAGTCATTGGGTATATTGTTGTCTTGGCTTTACTTTCTTCACCAAATACTCAAGTTTTACAATAAGGTACTGTAAAAGAAAAAGGAAAAAAATCATACTTCTCTAATATTAAGGGAGAGCCAAAAAATTTTATCCAGTGGGTGGGGAGTAGCACACCCTAACCCCCATATTGTGGAAGGGATGACTATACTCCATCTTATTCACATAACACAATTTGTTCAACTATGCCCCAAAGGGAACCCTCTTTGTCTCCTCTTTTTGCTAATACTAAGACTACTTCTATGACGATTTTGTTTTCATTCTGTCTTTGACCACCTTGGGGAATGTGCTCAATAGGAGGATCACTAGGGTAAAGGTTATAGACAGGTTAGTTTTTCCTAGAATAATTAATTCTAAACCAGTTTCCAGAACAGTATAGACCCATTCCTCTCTCCGCCAACAGTCTGTATGTGCCTGACTTTAGGGATAGATGTTCAAACATGATGGTCACTCCAAGCAAACAGTAGCTAGAAATAATAAGTATTGATTGAATAGAAATGTTTTAAAGACAAATAACTCCCATAGTGGGTCTTCTTCGATCCTGCTGAATTTGGCAGAGTTGAAAAAGACTTCAC
The DNA here is from genome assembly GCF_019393635.1 of Dromiciops gliroides. Lineage (NCBI taxonomy): Eukaryota > Metazoa > Chordata > Mammalia > Microbiotheria > Microbiotheriidae > Dromiciops > Dromiciops gliroides. The sequence goes on from NC_057863.1 coordinate 376,609,528, forward strand.
CAGTGCTGGGAGACTTGAAGTAGAACAATGTAAGCAAGGGAACATAAGAGAAGGGGATCCCCCCCCAAAAAATGGGGAGGAACTAAGAGTTGAAACCATTTGGATCTTATTGGTTTTTGCGTCTGAAGCTACTAGGTTCAGGCTTTCTGAGTTAACACAGATTTCAGCTCTCATAACAAAGTACAATCACCTACTCAAAGCCAAAAAAAAAAAAAAAAAACCTTATGGAGGAGGTGTACAAAATGGTTAGTGGATTTTTGTGGCTATCCAATTATTATCTGAAGACTATGTAGTCAGTGTAAATAAATTCGGAAGTGTGTTTCTTAACATTCCCAGTGAAATACGTGTGGTTTTAAATATGGTATATGAGTGGGCAAGGACCATTTTGTATATTCCCCATCATTTGCCATATTGTGTTTGTACATGTTAGGCACTTAATAAGTAGTTGTTAAATGAATGAGTAACTGAATGAATGAATTGGGTAGGGGGGGAAGAATATTGTGAAAAGGGTTCTGGATTCGTAGTCAGAACTGGATTTAAATCTTGTATTTGTCACTTTCTTCCTTGTGACTTTGGACAAGTCACTTCACCACTCTAGGCTTAAATGTCCTCATCTGTTCAATGGGTGGTGTTAGGGAGAATAAGTAGTCTCCCAAGTCTCTTCCAGTTCTCCATCTTACAAATCTCTCTGTCGGGTAGAAGGAAGTTCTCATTGAGTATACATTTGGACCCAAATGCTTAAAGGGTTCCGAAATTCTCTGGGCTTGATGTTGTATAAAATGATGTTTCCAGCATTCAGTCAAGGCACTATTTATTGAACTCTGACTGTTTGCCAGACATTGTGCTGAGAACACAAAGACAGAAATGAAATCAATCTCTGCCCTCGAGGAGTTTGAGTTCCATCTGGAGAGACAACATGTACCCATACCAGTATATGCATAATAAATAAAAAGTTATTTCATGGTTGGCAGGAACATCTGTGGGGAAAGGACTCACAAGAGACCACATGTAGGAGGTGCCGTTTGAAATGAACTTTGAAAGAAACTAGGGAATCTAAGAGATTCCTTCCCATTCTGTGTGAATTTTGTATTCAGTGTGTCTGTAGAAACACAGCATGAGTTCCGGTCCCCAAGGACCATCATGATTTAAGCTTATATTTATATAAATAGAGCCCTAAGGCATTATCTCTGCCGCTACACATACTCAGACTCTCTACTTCCCAGAGTGATGTCCAAACAGTTGGTGAATTAGCAGTAGTTCTGAAGCTGCCATGTAGTGTGGTGGAGAGAGTTCTGGACCTGGAATCAGCACTGAGTTCAAATCTGACCTCATATATTTACTAGCTGTGTGACCCTGGGCAAGTTGCTTAACCTCTCTTTGCCTCAATTTCTTCAGCTGTAAAGTGGGAGTAATAATAATAGCACCTACTTTCCAGGATTATTGTTAAGACCAAATAGTGTCTGGCACACAGTAGGTACTTAATACTTATTTCCTTCCTCTGAAATAGGAGAAAGGAGACCTCAGGTTCTCTAAGCCTCAGTTCTGCCACTCTTTGTCTTTGTGCAAGTCACTTAATATCTCTGGGTTCCTCATCTGCCAAATAAGGGAATAAACTCAGATCATCAAGAATCATAGATTAGATCAAGAAGGGACCTTTGATGTCATCTCTTCTTATGCCTCTAATTTTACTGAAGAAGCAACCGAGGCCCAGAGAAGCCAAGAAACTGGACCAAAGTTATCCAAGTAATAAAGTGGCAGAATCACTTTTGTAACGATTGGAATGACGCCACCTGCTGGAGACTTACTGTAGAAGAGTTCCACCCATGAAGTGAAGGTCTTTGAGGGCAAGACCAGGAGTCTTTTCTTTGGTGGGAGGAAGTGACGCGGGCTAGTGGGAGGAGGAAGGAAGAGACTGGCGCTTGCTCTCGGTCTCACTCTCTTCCCTTTGGACTCCGGTGGAGAGCAGAGCTAGAAATGTGCTCTCCCTTTAATAGATAGGAATCTAGGCCTTTTTCTCTCTCTTTACCAAATTCTTATTCTCCTTAATAAATGCTTAAAAGTCTAACTCTTGCTAAAGCTTATAATTTATTGGCGACCACTCATTAGATATTTTAGACAGTTTAGCTAGAATTTTAGCCCTTAACACTTTCAGCCCCAACATTATATGATTCTATGACACAAACACAATAATTTTTAACTTTAAAAATGTACTTTAGGGCAGCTAGGTGGTGCAGTAGATAGAGCACCGGCCCTGGAGTCAAGAGTACCTGAGTTCAAATCCGGCCTCAGACACTTTACACTTACTAGCTGTGTGACCCTAGGCAAATCACTTAACTCCAATTGCCTAACAAAAAAACAAAAAACAAAAAATGTATTTTAATCTGGATATAAAGGCAGTATAGTATAATCAATGGAGTGATAGGCTTGGAGTCAAGAAGACCTGAATTCCAATTCAACCATTAGTGTCATCCTGAGCTAGTCACTTAACTTCCATGACACTCAAGTATCACCATGGGATTTCCCTACTAAATATTAGACAAGTTCAATCTGCACAAGTGAAGAGAATTCCCACTCAGGGAATTCCCCGTGAAGATGAAATCACAGGTGTTTCTGGATAATCTAATCCTATCTATTCCACTCAGAGACACAATCATGTTCCAGACCTCCTTGGTCCCCCAAATCTCCCCTCATAGCCATATTCACCCTCAGAAGCACCCCCTACCCACCATGCTGCCTTGAAATCCATCTAGCCTGTTCAGAGTGACCCAGTTTCAGGACCACATTTGGTCTTGGTTTCAACTGAGAGGGCCTGACAGATGAGCTGCAAGAAGACTATGGATTTCTTGCCAGCTGGATTCTGATAGCTCATAGAGCTTCCTACTCAAATCAATGGGAGGCTCCCTGGTGGATAAGGAAAACAAGCCTCGGGCCACAAAGGCCCATATGTGGGAAGGCCTGTAGGCAGCTCCACTTAACCGTAGTTGTCTAGTCTGGATTTATTGCAGGGAATGAGGTAGAAGGGGTGGCAGGAGGGAAAGAAGAGGGGAATGGCCTCGATGGCCATGGAGAGGCAACCTTACCTGCCCACTGGTGTGGATTTGAAGACTCCAATAATTTCCAGACCATTTAACACATTCACTCTAGTAATGCTTTATTTTCCAGGTCACAAATTTCACGGGCATCCTCACTACTTACATGATAACTATTGATTATTTAATTGCAAGGCAAGTGCCACAGAGCAGCTGGGAAATTCACTCGGTAGTTAGCTCCAACGCCAAAGAAGGCACAGCGGTCAGCTGGATCTATGCGGCTCCGGGCTTTGTTCACTAAGTCCAACTTACCATCCCGACATAACCCTAAGCAAGTGAGATTACTGTGTATAGCTTTCATTGTGTCAGTGATGCAAAGTGGAAAGGAAGCTGGATTTGGACTCAGGGGACCCAAGTGTGAATCCTAGAGCTGACACTCTTTAGTCACCTTGGGCAAGTTGCTTCAACTCTATGGGCCACAGCTGGACCTGTGATGTTATGGATATAAGGAATACTAGGTAAAGGAACTCCTCATAATAATGCAGGTGGGAACCTTGTGGCAAGAAGTCTGAGAGGTCCAATAACTTATTAGTGTCATGGGTAGTTTTTCACATGTGAAAGTTGTAGATTGAAAGGAGGAAGGGAAAGGAGGAGGGAGGAAGAGGGAAAAAAGAAAAGGAAGAAGATGGAGAAGGATAAGAAGGAGGAACAGGAGGGAAAAGGAGGAGGAGGAGAAGAAGGAGGAGGGAAAAGGAGGAGGAAGAGGAGGAGGAGTAGAAGAGGAGGAAGAGGAGGGGGAGAAGGAGGAAGAGAAATTCTCCCAAAATACCAATGTGGCTATTAGCCTTATCTTCTACATGCTCACTCTGTAAATCCTGTATTTAATATTTATTTTGAGGTCCCTGGCAATTTGTTATGCAATAATAACATTGCATTAGGGGCAGCTAGGTGGTGCAGTGGATAGAATACCAGCCTTGGAGTCAGGAGGACCTGAGTTCAAATCCAGCCTCAGACATTTAACACGTACTAGCTGTGTGACCCTGGGCAAGTCACTTAACCCCAATTGCCTCACCTAATAATAATAATAATAATAATAATAATAACATTGCATATCTGGAAGAAAAATACATTTTGGTTCTAGAACTCACCATAGAAAGGCCTGTTTGGGGGCAGCTAGATGGCACAGTGGATAAAGCACCGGCCCTGGAGTCAGGAAGACCTGAGTTCAAATCAGGCCTCAGACACTTAGCACTTACTAGCTGTGTGACCCTGGGCAAGTCACTTAACCCCACTTGCCTCAATTTAAAAAAAAAAAAGGCCTGTTTGCAGATTAGAGATGCTAATGCATATAATGCTGATGCAAGTGCTGTGCAGATCTTAGAGTTCTGTATAAACGTCAGTTCTTAAGGTACTTTATAAATTTATAAATGTATTGTTTATGGTAATGTACAAATGTCAGTATTATAGCACTTTAAAGTACCATATAAGTGTCAGTTTTTATTGTTTAATTTATATAATATGGTATCAAGACCTAGTGGATAGGCTAGCCTCAGAACCAGTAAGAGCTGGATTTAAATCCCAACTCTGACATATACAAGCTGTGTGTCCTTCAACAAGTCACTTAAGCCCCCAGTTCCCTAAGCCTCTCTCTATGACTACAGGTTGCAGAGAAGAAATCCATTTGCACTGCTACAGTTTCTTAACCTAAGAATTCCTTACACTAAAGTCCAGCCCCTATCCCTATTCCTATTCCCAGTTATTATGATCTCATCAGCTTCCAGGGGTTCTATTATAACCTCTATGCAGATTATTCCAAGAGTTATAAATCTAATCCTAGTCTTCAAGTCATAAATGAATCACCTTTGGCTGGGGTTCCATGTCACGTAGGCATCTCAAACTCAACACCTCCAAAACAGAACTCGTTATCACTCTTCTCAAACACTCCTCTCAGTTTCCAATTACTGTTGAGGGCACCACCATTTTCCTAGACCCGAAGCTCAAGATCTCAGTGTCATTCTTTACTTCTCACTCTCATTCACCACATATATGTAACCCATTGCCAAATCTCATTATTTCTACCTTCACAACTAAAATCCCACCTTCTAGAGGAAGTTTTCCCTCTTTGTTCCAGTGCCTTCCCTTGCTTAATTATTTCCTATTTATCCTGTATGTATTTGTTTATATGTTATCTCCCCCATTTGATTGTAAATTACTTGAGGGCAGAAGATGTTTTTTGCCTCTTGGTATCCCCAGCAATTAGCACAAAGCCTGGCACATAGTAGATGCTTAATACATGTTTATTGAATGATGAATGAATGTACATCCACTTCTTTCCACTCAAACACCCACAGCTCTAGTTCAGATTATCACCTCTTATCAGGACTATTGCAATAGCCTTCTAACTGATCTTTCTGCTTCAAGTCTCAGAATCCAGTCCATGCAATCCAGCTACCAAGGTAATTTTTCTAAAGTCTTCATCTTAATACATCAGCTTCCCTCTTCAATGACCTTCAATGGTTCCCTATTACCTCCAGAATCAAATACAACTTTGTTTGACATAGAAAGCCCTTCATCATTTGACCCTTTCCAGTGTTCTTATACTTTCCAGTATTCTTGTATTCACTCCCCTCCTTACACTCTGTTATCCAGCTCCACTGGCCTATTTGCAGTTTCCTGCATATGATGCTCCATCTCCTGTTTCTTTTCCTTTGCACAGACTGACCCCACCTTTTAGTTTCCCTATCTTCCTAAAAGATTCCACTCACATACTGCTCAGAGCCCACCTTCTATAAGAAGAATCTTGCCCAATACTCCAGCTATTAGTTCCTTCTACTATTAGATTACCTTCCATTTATTCTGTAAGCACCTAATTATTTTCCTATTGTCTCTTCCATTAGAATGTGAACTCTTTGAGAAGCAGGGTCTGTTTTTCCTTTCTTTGTATGTCCAGCACTTAAAACAGCAGCACTAGGGACATTATGAGTGACTAATTGACTTACTGATCTGATTAACACACTTGCTTCACCTCTTTCCAGAACCTAAAATACAGAATTCTGGCTTTAGAGCCCCATCCCCATTAAAGGAACCCATACAATATTACAACCTGCAATTTTTAAAGTACAATTTTTATATTAGTTGATCACCAAAAATAGCACTTTAAGCTTTTTCTTATGAACACAAATAATTTAAAGAGCTTAGCTAACAACTTATTTCCAATAACCCCTAAGAACATATCCAAGACTCAGCCTCATGTTTTCTGAATCCATAGAAAACAAAGTCAAATCGATATATATTTTCTAATATTTTCCAGCTGCGTACCAGCAAAGATATCAAGAAATGAATTAGCTGAGAACCAGAGAAGGAAATAATAGTGAAGGATAAGGAAAAGTTTGCTGGTTGGCTTGTTTTATTTTTTTAAGTCAGTGAACAAAGTGCTATTTATAAGATTGAACAGTTGGAAACAGCCCAAAGGCTCACAATAGGGGTATGGCTAAGAAAATGAAGGTACATTCACACAATGTAACAGTGTATACCTATTGAAAATGAAAAATAGGTAGGCTAGTGGAGGCAGAATGGACTATCAAAAAGAATATTGAATTTTAACTATATCAAAGCTTCTTAAACTGTGGGTCTACAACCAATATGGGGCTAAGTAACTGAATGTGGGGGGTCACAAAAAATTTGGCAACAGTAAAAGATTATGTATATCTATTTTATATACTTATATACCTAGGTTTTTTGGGGGGAGGGGTCATAAGTGGAAAAGGTTTAAGAAGCCCTGCTTTAGATGATCATGGGCAATTACTTAATCTCCCTAGCCTCAGTTTCCTAATCTGTTCAATGAGAGATTGAACAAAATTACCTCTAACGTCTACTATACTACTTTTACTACTATAAATCTCTTACCCTATGATCCTAATTCAGCAGACTTAAAATCGAATCCCAGCTCTGCTATTTAATGTCTGTGGGACTTTGGGCAAGTAACATAACTTCTCTTTCTGCCTCAGTTTCCTCATCTGCAAAATTAAGGGGTTGAACTAGAGTGCAGGAGCATGGGTTTTGAGATAAAATGGCCCTTAGAAACCACCTAGTCAGATCCCCTAATTTTATAGAGGAAGAAACAGAGGCTGAGATGTGGAAGTGGCCGAGCCCATCTAGATTCGAATTCAGGTCCTCAGGCACAAAAAACAGCCCTCTTTCCACTGCATTATGCTTCTATAGACCCTTCTAGTTATAAATCTATTCTCCTTTGATCCTGATATCCTAGATCCAAGGACTTGGGTTCTAATGTCCCATTGCTCTGTGACTTTGGACAAGTATCTCTGAGCTTCAATCCCCTCCTCTATAAAAAGAAGGTGAGGCAGTGTCTGGAAGTTCTATAAGATTCCCTTCCAGTTTTAAGTAGTGATTCTGTGGCAATGCTGATGAATGTAAAGGAACATATCAAATGTCAAGTGGGGAAAAGGAACATAAAATATGTGCACATTGATTGAAAATAAATAAAATTGTAAGCATGTACGTTAACAAAGACTGAAAGAAAAATTGGAAGGATATGAACAATTGAAATTTAAGGTTCCATCAGTATTTTTTTCTATAATGCTGCTTAAATTAGGGCTAAGAATTCTTTTAAGTACTGGTAATTAAGCATTTCCTATAGGCAGAAGGACTCACTGCTCCAGGCAGGTGGAGGCAAAAGACCTTCGTTCTAGTTGCCCCCCTATACCCTCTACCCTCTTCCCCACTACACCACCCATGCTGATTACTAATGGTGTGATTTTGGACATCATTACTGTTGTTTTATCTGAAAAAATAGTATTTACTTTCCTGGAGGCAGGAGGTTAGACAAGGAGATGGCTTTGGGTACCTTCCATTTCTAAGACCTCTGATTCTCTCTGCCTTTGTCCAGATTGATTTTTATAAATAAAAATAATAGCTAACATTTACTTCAATCCACTAAACATTTATTGAGTGCCTGTGTGCCAGGCACTGTGCCAAGCACTGGGATACAATAAGAGGCAAAAGAGAGCCCCTGCCCTCAAGGACATTAAAATTTAATAGGGGAGATAACATGCAAACAAATAAATACAAAGCAAGCTTTATATAAGATTAATAGGAAATAATTAATGGAAGGAAAGCACTGGAATTAAGAGGTGTTGGGAAAGGCTTTTCTATAGCACTTTAAGGTTTGTAAAGTGCTTTACAAATATTGCCTCATTTTTTATCCTCACGGCAACTCTAGGAGATGGATACTATTATGATCTCTATGTTACAAATGAGGATGCTGAGGAAGACAGAGGCTAAGTGACTTGTCCAGAATCACAAAGCTAAAAGGTATCTGAGACTAAATTTGAACTTGGATCTTGCTATATTCCCTGTACCACCTAACTGCCGCCAATTACATGAAAGATCTTCACATTTGAAAGCTCTTCTTAATCTTCCTCAGAATAATAAGCCTTATTTATACACATCCATAAATATATACATATATACAGTCATTCCATTTTCCACAGTTTATTTCCATAAAACCATAAAGTCCCTCTCAGAGACTGTATATCAAAATTAGAAATAAAAGCATAGACAAAATCCTTATCAGCTTAGCCCAGCATTATAGTGCATTATGATAGTTCTCCATATTTTTCACTCCCAAATGGTTGTTTCACACTTCTCTATACTAAGGCTAATGGAGGGTTTACGGTAACAAATGGTTTCCTATGTGACACCATCTAGATTTTCCAACCAGTGGAATTACCAAGTCATCTCTCCCTTTGAAGCCTTGACTTGAAAAACAAACACCTTGAAGAGATCAGCAAAGGGTTCCTTCAAAAGCCTAAGCCAGTCTCACGGCTTCAACAAAACAAAACAAAAAGGACAATGAGGTAAGCAAACTTCAAGGGGAAAAGATGTGCCCATCACACAGCAGTGGACCAATCAATTAGCACCATGGTGGAAGGGAAGGGAAGCAATAACAAATCAGTGGGTCTGCTTTTTCCTGGCTTTTACCAAATGATTGTCAAACTGGAGAGGAAACATGGAAAGGGCCCCAGTGTGGGAGTCAGAAGAAATGGGTTCTAGTCTCTGGCTATAGCTTCACCTAGCTGTATGACCTGGGATGAGTCATTTCATTTCCATGGACTTCAGTTTAAAATTAATTAAGGGTAGAGGTATTTAGATGATCTATAAGATTCATTTCATCTACATGGCCCAGAGGCCCCCGAGACAGAAGCCTGGGAGACAGGAGGGATATAGACTTTTGAGGACCCATGCAACATAGTTAAGAAAAGGACACAGACCTTTCAGAGTATACACCAAAGGTAGGATTATGAGAAGGATACTGGGGAAGGGCAGAGAGGAATGCCCATTTGCTTATCCCCTAAGAGACACTTCTGGCAACTTTCTGTCACCACAATCAAAAAGGCTGGACCGTTGATCTGCAGTCCAAGAAGGCAGCAGCTGTTACCAATTATCATTCAGTTGCCTGTGGCCAAGCTAATAATAACTGACATTTATGGAGCACTTTCAGGTTTGCAAAGCACTGGGCAATTTCATCAAAATGAAATGTAACAGGTATCCAAGCAAATGTCACCGAAATATCATTTAAGCTTCACAACACTGGTTCATGATAGGTTCATGAATGGGGATTTTATAATCCCCATTTTGCAGAAGAGGGTACTGAGGCTTCAAGAGATTAAGCAGCTCACACTCTGTTAGAGGTGGGATGTTAACCCAGGCCTTCCTGATTCAGATCAATCTGCTATTCGTTAGGCAATGCTGTTGCTCTATAAGGGCAAAACAAGCCCAGGCTTTTGGATGGCTGTTTCAGACTTGGACCACACCCTACTGAGATGACTGTGTTGTCAGAAGAGTGGGAGGGCCAGGTAAGCCTTCAGTGAGGCAAAGCAGAGTAGCTCTGAGGCGTCTGGTTACCTGAATGACCTTCCTTGAATTGGGTAGGTTACTGAGGAGAATCTTATATAGTAAATGGCTGGAAACTTTAAGGCAGAGGTTCTTAACCTGAGGTCAAGGGGCCCCGGAGATGGATTTAGGGAGGGAGGTCTGTGAACTTGGATGGGGGAAAGATAAATGGATGGGTGGAGTATATATGCACTATAGTATGATACACTATCTATAGAGATAATATTATTAAGATAAATTATATTTTTCTATTCTGCATATATAATCTTTATAAATTATTTATATACTATATCAACAGATGCTACATATACGATATATGTTATATAACTATATACTATATCTTTATTTTCACTAATATCTGATATTCAGCATCTCCTTCAATTATGAATTTTTAAAAATTAATGCTGAGAAGGCTCCTTCAGTTTTATCAGACTGACAAATGGGTTCATGATGCAAAACACATTAAGAACCCCTGCCTTGAGGAGGAGCACACACAAAAGGTTTCTGAGAGGGAAGTTTAGCAATGGCAGCATCCTTGGCAATGCCTCTTGAGTCCTTCCTAATTCTCTTGAGTGTGTCTGTGTCCAAGTTCTCCAGCCCTTTTCGGTCAGAGGTTAAGGAACCCTGAAAGGTTTTAGGAATCAGAGGGGATTCCCCAGGGACCCAGGAGCTTTTAATCCATCACTGTACAACAGTGGACAAAAGCAAAACCGAGAAACAGAGTGTGACTAGTTCCAGTATCATGTCACTACTGCTGGGTAGAAGAATTAAAAATATACGTCCAAAAAAAAAAAAAACAAACAAACAAATATACGTCCAACTGGCTGTGGGAACATTGTCTTTCAATTTATTTACATCTTCCCTAAAGACTGATTTTCTCAATAGTCTAATGTGCAAAAGATTTAACTTGTCTTTCAAATATTCCCAACCTTTTCTAATTGAACATAGACTAATTCTGAAGTTGTGTGTAGAGTCACATACTCATAGACAAGAAAGAAGGAAAGAAGCATTTATTAAGTGCCTACTATGTGCCAGCATTGTGCTAAGTGCTTTTACTCTGGGAGGTCATGTTGTTGTTCATCCTTCATTTTCTTTTTTTTCTTTTCTTTTTTGCAGGGCAATGAGGGTTAAGTGACTTGCCCAGGGTCACACAGCTAGTAAGTGTCAAGTGTCTGAAGCCACATTTGAACTCAGGTCCTCCTGAATCCAGGGCCTGTGCTTTGTCCACTGTGCCACCTAACTGCCCCTTCATCCTTCATTTTCTTTTATTTTTTTTAAGTGAGGCAATTGGGGTTAAGTGACTTGCCCAGGGTCACACAGCTAGTAAGTGTTAAGTGTCTGAGGGCAGATTTGAACTCAGGTCCTCCCAACTCCAGGGCCAGTGCTCTATCCACTTCGCCACCTAGCTGCCCCTCATCCTTCATTTTCTTTTCTTTTTTTTTCCTTTTTTTTTTTTTTTTTTTAGTGAGGCAATTGGGGTCAAGCGACTTGCCCAGGGTCACACAGCTAGTAAGTGTTAAGTGTCTGAGGCCGGACTTGAACCCAGGTACTCCTGACTCCAGGGCCCATCCTTCATTTTCAAAGAGAACCAAATGACATTATGATGTTGGGGTAAAATAGTGATGTCTTGACTTGTTCATGAACTGGATTTAAGTGAGGGAGAGTTGCACAAAGTTGTCAGTTTTTCTCTCTGTTCCAGAATCATCATCAAAATCCTGTGGCAGGGCAAGTCTGGACAACTGGTGGTGGTCCAGGATGCAGTGGATGACCTTGGCACCTTGAATGTCTGACTAGTCTCTAAGCTCTCCATGGGGCCATTGGAATAAATTGTTCCCATCTGCCCCTTCTGCTGGGGGAAGTCTTCCCACGATTGGGGTAGCATTCCCCTAACTCATCGATGGGTTTGAGACCTGTAAGTTTAGCCCTTCTACCCAGACAGTTTTACTAAGGTGTGGCTGCTATGTATTCTACAGCTTCTGGGAGCCACAGGTGGGAGCTTGGTGACAGGTAGACAGTGAGGTGGATCGGCAGCCCTGAGAAGGGCTGGGAAATCCCTTACACACCAGAGGAGCTAGTCCTCCCTGAACACCCTACCCCAGGAGATATGTTCTATTATTATCCCCATTTTACAGTTGAGGAAACTAAGTCAAAGAGAGGTTTAGGTGACTTGCCCAAGGTCACATAGCTAGTATGTATCTGAGGGTGGATGTGAAGTCAGGTCTTCCTAACTCCCAGCCCCAGTACTCTATCCACTGCACCCCCTAGCTGAAATGTTGGGGTGAGGGGAGGAAGGGAGCATGTATCTATAAACACCTACTAGGTGCCAGTAAGCACTTTACAAATATTTCATTTGAGAGAGGGGGAGTTTGCCTATAGAGTTTCATTTGAAGAAGACTGGGAAGACCACTCCTGCCCTCAGATTGTCTCCCAGCCCCAGGTAAACAACAGTACCTCTAATTTCAGAACAGAGATTTGTCCCTTTGCTTCTCTCACTCTGAGAAACAGAAATATTTCTGAAAAGAAAGAATACCTTAGGGGGCGGCTAGGTGGCGCAGTGGATAAAGCACAGGCCCTGGATTCAGGAGTACCTGAGTTCAAATCCGGCCTCAGACACTTGACACTTACTAGCTGTGTGACCCTGGGCAAGTCACTTAACCCCCATTGCCCTGCAAAAAACAACAACAAAAAAAAATAGAAAAAAAAAAAGAAAGAATACCTTAAAATAACGGGCATAAAGGCTTCAATCTCGCTCTGGGAGGAGGGTTAAGGCAGTTTGACAGTCCTATGTCCTCAGTTGGGTAAAAAGGTGCTCAGATGGAAGGACAGAAAACCAAAAACAAACAAAAAAAACCTTCACCCACTTCCTGGTTTTTCAGAATGTTAAAAGATCTTTCAGAATGTTTCCGATGAATCTGGGTTAACATCCTTATTTTTCCCCCAGCATTCTTACTTAGCCTGAACTGTATTTCCTGGCTCTTAGATGCCTTCAGCCCCAGGTGTCCTCTGCTCCTTGATGTGGTTGTTCTCACTCCTTCCAGAGATGACGACTCAGCTCTGTGAAAACAAGGGGAAACCTATCAGCAGCAACTTATCTGGGACCTTGGCTTCTTCAGCCAGCCAAGCCAGAAGAGGTTCAAAGGGTTCCATCTCTCCACCCTCACCCAACCCCGGCACCAGGGTGACTCGGGCTCTGAGCTGATCAATGAAGTCACTGCAGTACATAGAGTCAGGACAACGTCCCCTTTGAACTGACTCATAATCTTTCAACTGCCACCCTGCCTGGGTGCTGTCGGACCCCGGCAGGGAGTAATAACCTCAGGAGCAGGCTGGCTGCTGCCAAATGATCCTAGGTTGTCCGACCTCGTTTACATAAGTCTTGCTCCATCTGTTAGAAGCAGCAGTATCTGTTCATGCTAATCTGATTGCCCCTTCCACTTATATTAAAAACACGGAAGATCCCCCAAGCTTCGAGCTGACCTTTGATTTTTTTTCCATATCGCATCTGGGGTAAGCACTTCCTTTTAATCTCTGCAGACAATAGACAAAATTTCACCGATGGGACTTCTGACTGATGCAGGGACCGAGATGCACGTGTCTCTGACCCCTAGGTTAGATGATTATAATAAAGCTTTTTAGGCCCTTCCCATAAGAATATGTTGAATAGTTTCCAACGGGTGCAAGGGACTAATTGCCGTTAACATGTCACTCCGATCAAGGGGTGGCAACAATGCAATGACTGCTTGTCAAATCCAGAATTGATTTTGAAATTGCTTTAATGAGGCAGTGAATAAGTTTGCTGGGGCCCAGCCATCTGAGAGGCCTCCATAGCCAGATTAGCCCAGATCACCTGCAGTTGCATTGTTGACCTTTTTTCCCAAATGAAGATGAGCTGTACCAAGAAGAGCAGTTCTCTTCCGGAAGGTTTGCTAGCTCTCAGACGATGTGCTTGCGCACAGCTAGCATTTGCAAATACGGAGGCAGTTCTATTGTATTTCAGGTGGGATTTTTTTTCACCTCTTTTTCTTTTGGACTCTCTCCACAAATAGGCTTCCAGCTGTCACGGCTGGATTGGCTTTGTTGAAGTGCTCAAGAACACGTGTATAAGCACAATGTATAAGAGGGGTCCTAAAGACTCAACCAACAGTTCTGAGTTGTTCCCTGCCAGATAAGATTGACTGAATGAATGATAGACTAACGGATCAATAGATACCCCATTTCTGAAAAAAACTTCCCTTTACCCTTCAGCTGCTCTGTTCCACCTGGAAGATCTAAATAATAGTTACATGGCTCCTCCTCCCTCCCACCTCACCCCACTCCCCAAAAAATTCCTCCCAATTTTTTTCTGATGGAAAGAAGCCTGTCAAAGCTTACCAAAACACTCCAGAGTTCAGAATAGGATAAGAAGTGGACCTGGCAATAATAGCTAGTAATTATATAGTGTTTTAAAGTTTCACAAAGCACTTAAAATATATTCTCTCATTTCATTCTCATAATGACCTTGGAGCATAGGGGCTATTATTATGTCTGTTTTACAAATGAGTCAACTGAGGCCCAGGGAGGTCAAATAATATGCTCAGGGTCTTAGAGACTAGATTTGATCCCAGGTCTTCTCCACTAAACTGCTATACATGATCAGAGGCTTGCAGATCAAGGGCTCACAGATATAGAGCTGAAAGAGATCTTAGAAACCATAAACTCCTACCATTTCATTTTAGAGATGAGGAAACTGAGGCACAGCCGTTAACTCACCCAGTATCACACCACAGCTGGAATCCTGAAGGAGAATTAGAACCCAGGTCTTCTTGAACCCATGTCCAACCTAGGACTCTATCCACTATAGCAGCAAGTACCTATATTAGGGTTTCTAATACCTTGTAGGGTGAGGGGGGCATATCAAAGTAACCCTCCTATCCCCACCCAAATTTAAAAGAATGTATGTCTGTGGCCAGTGTGATCTGAGCCGTGCTTCCAGATTATCCCTGATTAAATGATGTTACTCCAGCTGAGCAAACTGAATAAACCTCCTGCTTCTTTGTCCTTCCCTTGTAAACAAGCCCAGAACCTTGACAATGAAGACAAATGTTGGCCCATTTGGCAATAAAAATGAAAAAAGTGCCAGCAACACTTCACAACTGTCGCATTGATGACCTGCCTCTCCCTCTCAGAACATTATTTCACTCTGAACCAAGATGGGAGAGCCAAATTGTTTTATTTCCAAAGGATATGAGTGCATTTTAGAAAAGCATTTGTGTGCATTATATTCCCTGGTACCCAGGCACATCTGTACTGTGCTAGTGTTTATGTGTCCATGACTAGCATCCTTATTGGGTACACATGCCTTCAAGAAATGGGATGCTACAGGGGCCATACATCAATGTTATGATGATGTATTTTTCATGAAATCTGTAAATAAGGTCAACTGGATGGGGATATTCAGGACGACAGAATCTTTAATAGTTTTTGAAGAATGACCTGTTTTCCTGTAAAAAGTCAATTTACTTTTCGGACCTTGGCTTATTAAAAAGTCTTCTCTGTATATGGGGAGACAAAACAGCCCTGTAGCATTCTAGAGGTAGGGAAAAGGGAGGGAGACAATTAAATAGCCTCATAGTGATGGATATAATACAACCGCCAAGCGTTAGAGGGATTTGTAATTCTCTCTTCTGGGGGTTATGAAACTTTGCCTTCTCTTCTCACCTGAAGTAGCATTTCAAGCTGGATTTGGTTGGTATGGAAGATGGAGACACAAAAGAATAAATAAAATACTAGGAGTTATGGAAGCTGGAATGTAAAGTTCAACAAAAAATGTAATTTCTGGGAATACACTAGAAAATGAAAAGCAATCCTAACATCTGCCAAGATTTTAGTGTCTCTTAGACACCAGCTGGAATTTGAAGTGTTTAGGTCAGTTTGAATGCTTTGGTCCCACCCTGGAAAATGGTTCCTGGAAGCCATTAGCAATGGATAATGTCAGATCTAAGAACTGTTCAGGGCAGACCAAGCAGACTATTTTAATTGCCTCAGCTGAAGAGCAAAGGCCCTAAAGGAATCTAAATAGTTATTTAATGGGCATTTATTAAAGTGCTTACTATTTGCCAGACAGCACTAAGCACTTGAAATACAAGGAAAAGTAAAAACAGTCCCTTGCCTTCAAGGTGCTGCCATTCTGATGGGGGAGACCACATATAAATAATTCACGCTTACAATAGACAGTAGATGGAAGACAGTCTGCAAGAGGAAGCCATTCCCCTTTCAATCCTGTGTCCACTGGGAAAGGCCTCCTGTGGAAGGTGGGATTTAGCCAGTGTCTGAAACAAATGCAACAAGTCAACAAGCATTTATTAAGACCCTGTTATGTATCAGGCACTAAAGACTGGGGATACAAAGAAAAACAAAAAACAGTCCCTGCCCTTAAGAAGCTTACAATCTAATGAGGAAAATAACATGCAAGCAACTATGTACAAACAAGATGGTTGAGGAGAGGTAGACGGATGGAGAGAGATAGATGATAGATAACATGATACATGTGTGCATATGTAAGATATATCTAATATGTGTATGTATACACACTATATATACACAAACATACACATAGATACGTAAATATATACATACACATACAAAACAATTTGTAGAAGGGGCAGCTAGGTGGTGCAGTGGATAGAGCACCGGCCCTGGATTCAGGAGGACCTGAGTTCAAATCCAGCCTCAGACACTTGACACTTACTAGCTGTGTGACCCTGGGCAAGTCACTTAACCCCAATCACCTCACCAAAAAACAAAAAACAAACAAACAAAAATAATTTGTAGATAATGTCAGAGGGAAGGCACTATTATCAAGGGGAACTGGAAACGGCTTCTTGAAAAAGAAGATGATTTTAGCTGAGACTTGAAGGAAGGCCAGTGTTTTACTGTGTGCCAGGCACTGGGCCAAGCACTGGAGATAAAAATACAAATAAAAACAAAGATAATCCTTGCCCTCAAGGAGCTTACAGTGAATGAGGAAAAACAATATACAAAAGGAAGATGAAAAGGAGGGAGAGGGGAGGTACCCAGAGCAGGTCATGGTGGAAAATTCTGAAAAAAATCCCCAAGCTAAAAGTTTAGCTACTGGGAAAGAGGGAAGTGTCATGGGATGCAGAGCAGAATTTCTCTGGGGCACACCAAGGAATCTTGTCCTTGAGAGACTAAACCAGAAGACAGATACGCCTAGAGAGATAAGTGGAACCAAGTGGGACTGAACTAGCTTCCATCTCCACCCTTCATTCTGGTCTCCCTTACCCCCCCCCCAGATAAGTTTGGGTGTGGCTGCATCCTTTGTGTCCTGAAGAGTGATCTGTAGCCACCCCTCACCCAATTCCTCCAGTCACTGCCAGTGGGGGATGATACTCACTCACTAAAGGAACTTTCCACAGGCAGATGGTCCACCCCCATCAGTCCTCTATAAAAGTACCTGCTATTATCCTGATCGAGGAGATTGGTACCTCTGAGCCACATGCTTTGTGCCTATCTCCCTATGAGAAGTCTAAGGATTTCTGTCATGGTTTCCCTTCCCCCACCCTTCCCTTCCCTTGCCCCTAAATAAACTACCACCTTATTTTAACTACTTTTGTGTGCAAGAGGGTGTAATTCTTTAAAGAGGAATTCCTAAGAACCCCAACCCCTAACCAAACCCCGTACCCCATTTCCCCCATTACAGAAGTGTCACAGGGCTGTGAAGCACTTTACAAAATATGGAAAAGTCATAGAAGTCTTAAATATCTCTATTCATAATTCAGACTCTTATGCTTTTGGATTGCGAGAGAAAGAGACAGAGATGGAGAGGGAGGGGGGGAAGAGAGGGAGGGAGGGAGAGGGAGAGGGAGAGGGAGAGGGAGAGGGAGAGGGAGAGGGAGAGGGAGAGGGAGAGGGAGAGGGAGAGGGAGAGGGAGAGGGAGAGGGAGAGGGAGAGGGAAAGCTCACAGGCTACCCGTGCTTAGAGGGGAGGGGGGAATCATCTCAACCTTTTGAACAACTCTTTTTTTTTTTTAAGTTCTTTTTTTATTGAGGCAATTGGGGTTAAGTGACTTGCCCAGGGTCACACAGCTAGTAAGTGTTAAGGGTCTGAGGGCAGATTTGAACTCAGGTACTCCTGACTCCAGGGCCGGTGCTCCATCCACTGCGCCATCTAGCTGCCCCCTGAACAACTCTTTTTAAAAAAGCAAAAATGTGATTTTATGTTGAAGAAATTGCTTTCTTATCATAAGTCATGGGTCTAAAGGTCATTAGAAATCATCTAGACCACTTCTTAGATCCATGAGCATTATTAGGTTCAAAATATGACTTCAATAAATTTTGAGTGACAACTACAATTCCACTTTCTTCTGCCACATGCTATAAGTTGACTATTATACATAAATTATCAACTTCTTCACCTTCTCCTCTGTCCTACTGTATCGCTGATGGCTGTGGCCCTGACCCTGATGCATCTAGGCACTTTTGACTCCAAAATACCCATCCAAGCAACACATGGTTTCCTCTCAGTAGTCTTGCTCTCACAAGAGACATTCATTCCCTGGAACATCCATCAACTGACACTGAGCGGCTGACCAACCCAATTCTGAAAATCACAGACTCTAATTTAAGGATGGCAGATATTTGCTTGGAGTCCTAGAAAATGCCAAATCAACAAAGAAAATGCCAAATTTAGGTGAGGGGGTTGTTGGGGCTTTTGCGGGGGGGTGTTTGTTTGGTTTGGTTTTTCATAAAATGGCAGTGGATAGATGGAGCACTGTTCTTGCAGTATAGAACAGAGCTTCTTAAACTTTTTCCACTTTCGACCCCTATATGTCCATGAAATTTTTACATGACCCCAGGTATATAGGTATATAAAATAGGTATATAAAATACATAACCTTTTACTGTTACCACATTTTTGTGACCCCCACATTCAGTTACTTGACCCCATACGGGGTTGTGATCCACAGTTTAAGAAGCTTTAGTTTACAAGACCTGGGTTCAAATCCCAGTTCAAACACTTACTGATGACATAGACCTAGAAAAGTCACTGAACTCTTCCTGAGCTGCCTCATCTGTAAATATGAATTAAAGTTGATGGCTTCTAAGACTCCTTCCAGCTGTTAATATATGGTCCTTCTACAATCCTAGAATGAAAATTAACCAAAAGTCTTCCCCAGCTTGGAGTTGGTAGTGGCAAGCAATTTCCAATCAGTTCACTAATCTATCAGCTGGACCCTCTCCAGGCAGAGAAAAATGTCTGGGTTTTAGTTACACATCTTTCTTCAGGGTCTTATTCAGTCTCCCCAAAACTGCACCTAGGGAGTTAGATCCATTTCCATAGAAAATGCTGAAATATTATAAGCAAGCCCACATGGCAACGGATTCTTAACATCTGTCAAAAACTGCAACCAGAGCACCAGAATGGCAAAATGATATTCCTTTCAAGTTAAAAATAAATCACAAGCCTAATCTGGGTCTCTAATCCTATGTGATATGCCCTAAGACTGACCTTTCAGTGGCCTAGACAAATTCTGCTCCTTAAGGAATTGGAAGAAATTCAGTACTTCTGAGTGCTTAGTTCTGGGATGCTGGAGAACAGAGCAGCCAGCCAAAGGCAGAAGAAAAGCATTCTCTTCTCCTTCCTCTCAGTACCAAGTGGGAGATGTCTGAGAAGTGATCCTGGAGCACACTTTGGATTTTCATCTCTGTATAATCTACTACCATGGAAGGCTAGGGGACTTAACCATCATAAACCAAGTGGGAAATAAGATAAACAAATGTACATCTAATCTTGGGTTCAAAACACTTAATTTCAAAAGTGAAAAATGAGAGGTATTATCAAAGATCTGGAAGTTTACAGAACCTCAAGAGTTGGAAGGTGCCGTAGTTCAACAAATACCTCAACAAAAAATCTTCTAAAATTTATCTGAAAAGTGGTCAGCTAGTCTTTGCTTAAAAACCTCCAGTAAAAGGGGACACCTGCTAACTTCTAATATAATCCAGTCCTTTGGGGGATAATTTTAATTGTTAGAAATTTCTTCCTTCCCTCAATTCTAAATTTGGTAACTTCTACCCATTGCTGTTAGTTCTGCCTTTTATGGTAAAGCAAGCTTAATCTCTCTTCCATAAGATAACCCTTCAAATACTTGAATACTACTATCCTCTACCCTGCTGTGTCTTCTTTTCTGCTGGTCAAATACTCCCAGTTCCTTCAACTGATCCTCACATGGTATGATCATCAAAATTACATTGGAGGGCGGGAAGAGCAGCTAGGTGACACAGTGGATAAAGCACCGGCCTTGGATTCAGGAGGACCTGAATTCAAATTTGGCCTCAGACACTTGACACTTACTGGCTGTGTGACCCTGGGCAAGTCACTTAACTCCCATTGGCCTGCCAAAAAAAAAAAAATTACATTGTGGCCCTTCCCTTCCAGGTCTCCCCGTCTAAAAGTGAAGCTGAAAAGGTGGAAGGAAGGTACCTGGCATAGGGGCATGACATTCTAATCACGTCCAGAGGAGTGCAGCTGGATGGAAAATGAAGAAATTACTGCGCTGGGTGCTTCCTTGAATGGAGTTTCCCTATAACATTCAGGTCAAGTGCTACCTCCTACACGAGGTCTTTACTATTCTTCCATTGTCCCCTCTTCCCCTACTCGTTAGTCTTCTCACCACCCCCAAATTACTTTAGTTATGTTTTATATTTATTGATCTACATATATGTTGTATCAACCAGTCAGAATATAAGTTTCATGAGGGTAAAGGCTATTTTATTTTTGTCTTTGCATCCCCAGCACCTAACACAGTGCCTGGCATCTAGTAGGCTGTTAATAAATAATTCTTTGAATTGAATTGAGCAGGCAAAGAGGAGGAAGAACATTCCAGGCTTAGGGAACTATGTGAGGAAAGCCCCTTGAAAAAGAATGGGGTCTGATTAGGAGAGACTAGTAATCGGGCTATCACATTAAGGTGATGACCCTAGAAACAGAGAGGAGGGGAAAGTAGGTGTCATAATGCTAACCCATAATTCAAATGGTAATTTTCCCAAAGGAAGCTATACTAGACATAATTCATAACTGAATTACTGATACATAATTCATAACTGAAACAGTGCTGTTTCCAAACACTGATTCTAGGTAGCTGTTGTCATATTGCCAGTCATTTGAGCTAGCATTTATTAGTTCACCTGCTATGGAGCATTTTGGCTAACAATGGAAAATATGACATAATCCTATCCAGAACACAGTTACAGTAGGCAATGTGGGCTGGAATCCTGATTATGAAATGGCCAATGAATGTAATAAATGGATTTAACAGTCAAGAAGAGCAAACAAGTCCAGCAACTTGAAGAAAATGAGAAAAGGCCTAAAACTTGCTTAAAGGTAGCCAACAGTGTTGTAATCAAACAAGTACTTCAGGATTATGGAGCAAATAAAGTTAAAAATAAGACACTTTTATGGAACATCAGTGAAAAATTACCTAATGATGAGATAACTTTTACCTTAGATCATACTATGCATAGTAAATTCCAGGACTTTAATTCTCCAATTTGTTCTAATTCAGTCTTTTTCAGTCATGTCTGACTCTTTGTGACCCTATTTGGGGTTTTCTTGGCAAAGACACTAGAATGGTTTGCCTTTTCCTTCTCCAGCTCATTTTATAGTTGAGGAAACTGAGGCAAACAGGGTCACAAAGATACTTAATGCCTGAGGCCAGGCCTGGCACTTTATCCCCTACACCACCTAGCTGCCTCAGTTCTCCAATAGATTTCTGCTTCTATCAATGTGGGTATTCCAAGGGAGGCACCTTGCCTCAGTGATGAGACTGATGCATAGTGGAGGGTTGAACACGTCCAGGGCTTCTACTGGGCAATAATCAATGCCTTGAGTGCTTGACTTTGCTTTGTTTTGCTAATCATTTATCAACTACAATCATTTTGATAAGAAATATAGTCCCAGGTAAAAAACCTGTGTGTAACAAAAGTAAGATAGAGTCCCAGGTGAACACCTGTGTTAGTTAGAAGTGTAGGGGCAGCTAGGTGGCACAGTGGATAAAGCACCAGCCCTGAATTCAGGAGTACCTGAGTTTAAATCCAGCCTCAGACACTTGACACTAGCTGTGTGACCCTGGGCAAGTCACTTAACCCCCATTGCCCCACCAAAAATAAATAAATAAATAGATAGATAGATAAATGAATGAATAAATAAATAAGAAGTGTAACTAGAAGTACTTAGAAGTGTAACTAAATCATTATAAAGTGTGTATCTTAAGTATGTGACCATAATAATCATACCTATTTATTAATCTTTATATTAAAATGTAGTCATTTGCCATGAGCTTCTGATGTAAAATGACCCTATTTTTTTGCAAGAGCTTGCTTGAGTAAAAGAACTGATTTGAATAATAGCAAGCCTTTTTTTTTTTTCATCATCCATGAGTCAAGAAAGCTAGAAATGACTGTGAATTTTGTATTTCAGGGTCTCAGACCGTACTAAGTGGACTAGAGACCCCACCTTTGCTTCTCATAATAAAGATTGGTTTCTTTGCCCAGAAAGGCTTCCCAGCTTCTTTCTTAAATATGTTGCAGCCTGATCAGGTCCACCATGCTCAGTTCCTCTCCACTATCCTTTGTGTGATCCTCATTCCCAGTTCTTCAGAGACTGTGGTGTTGCATGACTCACAGTTTTATGACACCTGGAGAATAGAGGTATTAAGAAGAGGGACCTTTTTTTCAAGGAGATGCTTAATTTATCCACCTGCTAAAGATGTTAAAAATGAAGGGCATTAGAGATTCCGAATTTTCATTAACTGATAAAATATATGAGTTATTATTACTCAGAAAGGAAGCTACTTCTGAATGTTCCTATTTGCATTCTTATTTTTAAGTAAAAAAATAAACAAATCTTTTTTTAGAATTATCTATTATATATGTATATAATATTACAGTGATACATCATGTGATGGTATATATGTATATGACATACCTATATATAAAATTGATCACTTTAAAATTGATAATTAATACTCACTAATAAATCTTTCCTCCTGAATCTGGTATGAAGGTGAGCTAAGCCCCCAGAGGTCTGATTAGTGCCTAACCCCCTGGGTCTCTTGACTGTGTGATTACAGGCAGAACAATATTTCTCAGTCTTTACAAAACCTCATCCTTATACTTTGTCTCTAGTCTCAAATATATGTAATTTAAAATCCAGAATTAATCTTCAGGAGCAAACTCATCTACTTAGATTTCTTCGTCCAAACTTGGGGCAGAGAGTTTGAGATTACTGTAGACTGGGTAAGAGATTGCAAAAGTGCACTCTGAGATCTAATTCTGCAGGGGTTCTCCATGTCATTGAATATCATACAAAGGGAATTCAGCTTCCACTATTGGCAGGTTTCACTTGCTTTTCTGCACACCATCTTCTTTTCAGAGAGTTACTGCTAAGCACACAAACATTCCTCATTTGGCTACAGGGTGTGACAGGAGTCTTGGGACAAACCCCTCTGCAACGGGAAAAAATTTCACACTTTATATTCCTAAACATCTAGATTCCCTTGCACACCATCTATACACACACACACACACACACACACACACACACACACACACACACACACACACACACAGAATGTCTATTTCTCATGATTAAAAAGCCATGTCCATAGGCTCAACATGGACAGACGATATTTTTTGCAAAAGGAAATGGCCTATTGTCATGTTGTCTATGGATTTAATCTTCATTTTTAGATTTGGGTTTGAAAAGAGCTAAGAGAGACCCTTGAAAGCCTCTGCTTAGCAGGTGGGGGGGGGCAGGTTCTGATAAGCCTCTCCTTTCTGTGGAAAGCTTTTGGGCATTTTTAGTTTGGCATTGAAAATATCTTTTCTTCTAGGGGAGGACTCAATAGGGCTTAGAAAACAAGCATGTTTTTAGTAGATTGTCACCCTGGGCAAGTCACTTCACCTTTCAGTGCTCTAGATCAGGGCTTCTTAAACTTTTTCCACTAGAACCCCCTTTTCACTTGAGAAACTTTTGGAGGGGGGCAATGAAGGTTAAGTGACTTGCCAGGGTCACACGGCTAGTAGTTGTCAAGTGCCTGAGGCTGGATTTGAACTCAGGGCCTCCTGAATCCAGGGCTGGTGCTTTATCCACTGCGCCAACTAGCTGCTCCCAACCTGAGAAACTTTTTTTGCAATCCCAGGCATATAAAACAGGTATACATAAGATTTTACAGTTGTCAAATTTTTCACAACCCCCATATTCAGTTATGTGTCCCCATGTGAGCTCATGACCCACAGCTTAAGAAGCTAAGTTCTAGGCAACTCTCTTGAGACCATTTAAGACCCAGACTGATAGAGGGAGTTCCCAATACCACAAGACCTGCCCCATCCCTATTCAAACCTTCTAAACCCCAGGACATTGTCCCTCCTTTCTCAATACTCTCTTCCACTCATGTGACCTGTTACACAAAGGGATGGTCACATACCTTGATCTTGCTGTCCCTGGCAAGTATTCACCTACACAATCAAGAACTCTAAAATTCCTTTATCCTATCTTAATGTCCTACCATTCCATCTCTTCCTATAACTCACTGCTTAGCTTATAAATAAGGGATTCATGAACAGATTAAATTGATTCCTGAAGTAATGTGAATTGTTTGTTTGTTTGTTTTTATGGTTAAGTGACTTGCCCAGGGTCACACAGCTAGTAAGTGTTAAGTGTCTGAGGCCGGATTTGAACTCAGGTACTCCTGACTCCCGTGCTCTATCCACTGCACCACCTAGCTGTCCTAAGTAATGTGAATTTAACCATTAATATGTTGATGGAAATTATGTAGTAATGAATAATGTTGCTAATTATTCATATTTATTATTTAATTTATATGTGATTTGCAATTATATTTGGAATTGTTGTATATTGCAGTTATATCCTGAGTCAAGAAGCAAATTCACATTCTTTGGTATCATTATTATCCTCAGTATTTGAATCCATATGAGGCTTTGATTCTTGGAATTTACTATTTAAGACATTATGGGACTGTTAATTGATATTATTCTGAGTCTGGCTGCAGATATGATCATTGAGGAGTACTACTGAGCCAATGAGCCATGGTGCCAGGAACCATAAGAGGTTTCACATGCATGAATTGCAGATGGTGAAATTGTCATGGGAAAGGCTGGGAGAACAACTTTTGGCAAGAGCTGAAGTAGGATTCTTCTGACTTAATTTCCCCAATATGACACATGAAGCAGAAACATATCCCACCTACCTGACTTTGGACCTGGCTCAATGCACTTGGCTATCTAAATAACATTTGCCTGGAATTGTCATGAAGCTTGGGAACGATTTATCCTCTGTTACAATATAGTTTCTTTTCCCATTCTTTTGTGGTAACTACCTATAATCATGTCAGATGTCATATGATGGACACAATATTAGATTTAGGCTTGACATCTGTTACTATGTTAGATCCTTTAATTTTTCATAATGGTATGAGGATAATTAGGCAAATGATGCAAAGAGTGATGAAACCAGGATATGAATCCTTTTGTTATTGAATATCACAATTGTCTCACTCCTTTATTAAAGAAGGGTATATCAGCATAACTTGTGGACTCTTTTGCAAATGCCTTAAAGAGACATCCACTTTTATTAGAGGTTATTCATTTAGACATGGCTAGAAGTTGAAATGTTTCTATAACTTGACATGCGCTTGTGAAATCAATTACTTAATATATTTTTGTATATCATCCCTGAACTTTTATTACAACTGAGGTTAACCTGGCAATTTTTATATGATTTTATTTTTATATTGAAGAACATCTTATAAATAGGAGTCTGAAATCCCTTAGGGGAATCTCATCCTCAAGATGGGGAATTGAATAATGTCAAATATATGAAAAAAAATTGGGTTCTAATTTCTGTTTTGTTTCCTTTTTATCTGAGTTTCATATGTAACAACTGGATAACCTATAATTGAAAAATCTCTAGTTTGGAATTTCATTAAACATAAGGGTTTGAGCTAACTTTCATTATCTGATCTGGTTATTGACAAAGTAATTTAAAGTTGTGTCAAGATCAGTTCTATAGGAGATTCTCAGTTGAGGAAAAGGATCTAAGGAACATTACAGAAAGAGCTAGCTGGGGGAACCAGGAAAGGCCTCCTCAACATAGAGAGCTTGAGCTGAGTCTTGGGAAACCAGAAATTCTAAGAGGAAGAACAAAGGAGAGAGAACTTTCCAGGCATGGAAGACATCCAGTGGAAAGGCTTGGAGATGGTAGATGAAACATCATGTTAAAGACAACAAGGGGGCCACTAGGGCCAAATGATCTCTGTTCCACTCAAACCTCCTCCACCTCTCAGCTGAAATCATTGCCTCAGACACAATGTACTCTTTCTTCCTTTCTTCTCAGCTCACAAGCCCATACCAAGACCAACCAAGCCTTCTACATGTACCCTTAATTCCATCCACTTCATCTTCTTTAGCAAATTGTTACCACTATCAGCCTCTCTCTCTCTAGTTTTCAACTTCTCCTTATCTACCAGTTCCTTCCTTGCTGCCTGTAAACATTCCCAAGACTTCTCCATTATTAAAAAAAAAACCTCACTAGAAGCTACTATCTGTGCTAGCTATTACATCTCTCCTCCCTTTCCTCAGTCAAACTCTGAAAAAATTGCTACAATAGGTGCCTTTCACAGCTTCTCTCTCTGCTAAACTCTCTGTAGCATGGCCTCCCACCTCAACTGAAATTTCTCTCTCCAAAAGTACCGATACTTTCCTAATCGCCAGATCTAAGACTTCTTCTCAAGCACCATTTTTCTTATCCTCTTTGTAGCACTTTGACAATTTCAACCACCTTCTCCTCTTGGAGAGTCTCTCTTCATTCATCTTTCATGATATTGATCCTCCATGGTCTCTTCCTACTTGTCTGACCATTCCTCAGTCTCTTTCCCTAATTAGTCATCTATACCATAGGCTCTGTCCCAAGCCCTCTTCTCTTTTCTATCATTCTCCCTTATTTAGTGACCTCTTTATCCCCCATAAGTCCAATTAACATCTCTATGCAAATGACTCACAGATCTATATTCCCTAACCCTAGTCTGTCTTCTGAGCTCCAGGCTTGCATTACTCATAGTCTACTGGACATTTCCAACTGGATATCCCGGAGTCATCTCAAATTGAAAATGTCCAAAACAACTCATTATCATTCCCCTCAAACACACTCCTTTTCCAAACTTCCTCATGACTGCTGAGGATACCACTACTTTCTCAGTTATCCATGTTCTCAATTATGGTGTCATCCTCTACTCTCTTTTCATCCCACATATCCAGTCAGATGCCCAATATTGTCATTTCTATCTCCACAATATTTCTTGCATCTGTTCCCTCTTCCCCACTCACTTGACTACCTCCAGAGGTCTGGCCTTGATCATCTCTGCCGGAACTGTGTATTTCAATAGCTTCCAAATTGGCTACCCTGCCTCAAGTCTTTCCTCACTCCAATCCATCTCCATTCAGACACCAAAATGATTTTCCTAAAAATTTTTATTAAAAACATAGATCTGGGGGCAGCTAGGTGGTGCAGTGGATAGAGCACTGGCCCTGGAGTCAGGAGTACCTGAGTTCAAATCCAGCCTCAGACACTTAACACTTACTAGCTGTGTGACCATGGGCAAGTCACTTAACCCCATTTGCCTCACTAAAAATAAATAAGTAAATAAATAAAATAAATAAAATTTTAAAAAAACATAGATCTGACATTACACACACACACACACACACACACACACACACACACACACACACCCCTTCCTACTTATTACCTCTAGGATCAAATATAAACTCCTCTTTTTGGCATTAAAAATTCCTTATAACCTGTTCTCGTACCTTTCCAGTCTCCTTACACACTAATCATCTTTGTAACAATCTACCATCTAACCATACAACCTATACTCTACCTCCAGTCTCTATGCCTTTGGATTAGCTGGCTTCCCTTCCTTAGCTCTGATTCTTGGTATCTTTGGTATCCTACAGAACTCCACTCAAGTACCTTCCTTAACGTTCTCGTAGAGCCCTCTCTCCCCAAACTTATCATCTATCCTGAGTACCTTTCTTAATACATATGTACTCATGCCATGTAAAGTCCTTCAAAACCTAGTCACAACCCATACCTCCAGCATGCTTATAGATCACCTCCCTTCACACATTCTACTGTTAAGCCGCCTAGGCTTTCTTGCCACTCTTCACCTACAACTTTCCATCCCCTGTAGCCTTGCCTTTGCACAGCCATCTCCTGTGCCTGAAATGCACTCCCTCCTTGCTATTTCTTGGAATTCCTCATTTTTCTTCAAGGCTCATGTAGGGCCCAAATTTAATATATGAAGCATTAATTGGGTGACTCGCTGAAATATTGGGGTCCTGGAAATAATGAGGGACCTCTAAGTCCAAAGCTCCCTCCAAACTGCCCTTTTAGATATTTCTCCCAGGCCAACAAGAAAGGAGCCTTACAGCTTCTTTTCCACAAAAGGATGAGATTTTATTACTCGGGAATTAATTAAACAACAAAGGTGAAATTAATTAAAATCAAAGATAAGGAAATAGGGAAAAAGAAATACAGATAAATTCTCCTAACTCTAACCTAAGTCTATACAATCCCTAGATCATTTCCAATTAAGCTAATTCAAGGGAATGCAAGGCTTTTGTGTTCACTCACCGCACCGAGGAGAGAACTGGAGCAAGAGCATTCTGAAGAGGTTCCAGCTTCCCCTCAGCAAACCTTCAATCTCCCTCCCCCAAAAGGGGAGGTCCTTCAAAAAGCTGCCTATGGAGAGGTTTCTCCTTCTGACCTCAGTAGCATACTTAACTTCAGAGTGAGCCAGGTGTGGCCCCTCCCAAATGAGTCAGCTAAACTCCAATAATTTTTACCACACTCAGCTCAAATATACTTCCTATATCAAGCCATACCTGCTAATCTCTACCATCTAGTACTTATTTTTTATCTGTTCTTTATATATTTATATGTGTGTATTTTGCCTCCCCAGTAAAGAAGCTTCCTGAGGACAGGGATTATTTCATTTTTTGTTTTCATATCCCTAGCACCTACCACAATGCCTGTCCATTAATAGGCACTTACTAGTCATTGATCAACTTATTGACTGATGAATTAACTCATTAGGCTGCCCATCCAACTTCATATCATACTCTATATATCATCTTCTTGTTTTCTCCTATCTGGATTCCTAAAATGATCTGTTTTGAATGATGGTGGATCCCACTGAGGAGGCCCTATAGTGTGACCAGGTTTACAGAGTCAGTACAATGTCCTCTGCAAATAAGAACATCTAAAGAACTTCCCCATCTGAAAAACAAACTCTTCTGCTTGGACTTTCTGCAATATGATCTCTACGAAAATGGCTTCATGGAGCATACGTCTCCATGTTTCATGTCTCTATTGCTATTAATGAGAAAATCATTAAGTATAGTTATCTCTTTGATTACCATGTTAGAGGAGAGCCTTGAAGGCTGAATTTTGTGCTGCTCTGTCAAATGTTTGGAAATCGTTATAGTTGTTTTTGCAACCCCCAAACTAATCAATACAGCAGAATTTTGTATACTCTATGTCTTTCAATCAATCATTTGTCTCCTCTAGGAAATCACCTGCAAAAGTCTGTTCCTTTATCATATTTTTATCAAGAATGTCCTCTGTCTATGAATAAACCATTTCCATAAAGATTTTATAGGCATCAAAAAGAGAGAGAAATGTGGGTTGGTAGCTATTAATACATTTTCCATTATCTTTCTTGGGTAATAACGCTATTAATGATCTTTACCATTCTTTTGGAATTTTGCCCAATAGGGGGAAATATTTCCCTCAAATTGATCATTGAACCAAGTAGGCAGAGAATAAGACACATATTTTCAGACATAATCAAAATGAGAATTTGTTTTGCTTGACTATGAATATTATTACAATGATTTTTTTCTTTTCTATTCTTTTTTTCTTCAATAGGAGAGGGGAGATAGGAGGAAGAGAATATAAATACTTGTTAATTGGGGGGAAGAAAGAAAATGTCCTTGAGTTTAAGATTCTGTCACATCCAGAACATATTTATTCTATATCAAATCAAGCTGTTCTTTCTGACTAATCTACTTATGGGTCATTTCCATTTTCTGATCTAGCACATCAGGTGAGTCCAAATGTGGCAGTTCTATTGTCATCACTGAAAAGATTACCGTAGGAACACTGGAAAATTATTTTCCATTTTGTATCTATTTGTTGTTCTTTCATTTTAATCTACCTGTTTCAGTCTAACTAGTGAAAAACTATTACAATCATTTTTTCCATAAAATAGACTGCATTGATAATTCATTTTGGCCTTAAATGAATGAATGAAAATCACTTTTTAAGCACCTAATATCTGCTAAGCACTAACCATGCAAATACAAAAAGCAAGATTGTTACTCCCCTCCAATATCTTGCATTCTAATCAGGGAAGACAACAAAAGAGTGGTGGCCAGGAAGGAGTTTTTCAGTTGGACAAGTCAAAGGTATAGTGAATAGAGTCAGAGGGCAAATAACTGGCATATCCTTTCCCAAGATAGTAGTGTTTATTTTATTATCATTCCCAGAAAAACAAGCAGGAAGAGAGTGAAGGGGTACTTGAAGGCAGCATGGCATAAGGATGGCTGGGGATTGGCAGCATGGTGGGATGAGGTCCAGCCAGAAATGATGAAGCCTCACTAATTAGAAAACTGGGGATTCCTAGGTGAAAGGCAGAATGCAAGATTGAGGGGCAAGTCTATCACTGCTATATAACTAGCAGGTGCTCAGAAAATGTGAAGAAAGAAAGAGAAGGAAAAAGAGAGAGAGAGAAAGAAAGAAAGGATAAATGAATAGATAAATAAGTAAATGAAAAAATAAATGGATAGGTAGATGCATAAATGAATGAATGAATGAACAGACAAATAAATAAATGGATGATTGAAGAAAGAAAGAAAGGAAGAAAAGAAGAAAGAAAGGAAGGAGAAATAAAGAAATAGGGGGCAGCTAGGTGGCACAGTGGATAAAGCACTGGCCCTGGATTCAGGAGTACCTGAGTTCAAATCCAGCCTCAGACACTTGACACTTACTAGCTGTGTGACCCTGGGCAAGTCACTTAACCCCCATTACCCCGCAAAAAAAAAAAGTTAAAAGAAATAGATGAATAAATGGATGGATGGATAGATGGATGGATGGATGGATGGAAGGACATGCCACTGTGCTATCATCTATAGGGGACACATTTCCTAGCCACTACTCCTCCATACATGTTGTCTCTCTTTAGAATGCAAGCTCCTTAAGGGCTGAGCCTATCTCAAGGTTTTAGGGATTTTTTGGCTTGTGCTTTTTGTTTTGTTCTATATTTGTGTCCCAGTGCTTAGCTCAGTGCTTGGCATATTGTAAATATTTAATAAATGCTTTTTGATTCATTCATTCATACCAGAAACGAAAGCCTTGGCCCTGACTTTAAGCATCTTATAATCTAGTTGTAAGTACCTTACTAGATGGTTGATTAAATTGGCAGGTAAATATATTTACAAGTTATGTTTGCTGTGTTAATAATCTGTTCTATGAAAAGATTGTGAGAAAGCAATCCGTACCTCTTTCTCTTTCATGAGAGACTGAATGACTTAGAATTAAAGATCAAAGAGAACCCAACTACCAAATAGGACAAAGGGAAAAGGAGCCAGAAGAATTCACAATTAACTAAGTTATTTGTACTTGTAGGTCCACAGAACTGCAACTAGAAGAAAGTTCAATAGCCACCTACTTTAACCATCTCCTTTCACCAATAAGGAAACTGGGGCCCAAAGAGGGTAAGTAATTTGCTTCTCATCACAATTGTGGTAAGCTTCAGAAGGGAAATTGAACCCAGGTCCTCAGACTCCAAAGACAACACTCTTCCCATTATATCAATGCTTCAGTAACCCTGGAGAAAGCATGGTAGCACTTTGTCTGGAAGTTATTTTTTTTATTCCATTTTCTTTATTGAGGTTACTTTATTTAACATCCTTTAAAAAAAAACAGTTCCAAATTCTCTCCTCCTCCTATCCTCTTCCCAATCCATTGAGAAGGCAAGCAATATGGTACCCATTATACATGTGAAATCATGCAATTAGCCTTGTTGCCAAAAATAGCTAGAAAGCTAAAATAAAGAAAGTAGAAAAAAATATGCTTCAATCTACACTCAGTTCCTCAATTCTCATTCTCTCTCTCTCTCTCTCTCTCAAAGTATGTAGCATTTTTCATTATGAGTCCCTTTGGAATTGTCATGGTTCATTATATTATTCAAAGTAGCTAAGAATTTTGCATCAGTTGATATAAGTCTTTTCTAGGTGTAAATTCTTAAAACTCATGTTCAAATCTACTAGGTCTATATCCCAAGGAGATCAAAGAGAAAAGAAGAGATCCCCATATGTTCAAAAATTTTTATAGCAGCTCTTTTTTCAATGACAAAGAATTGGAAACTGGGGGATACTCATCAATTGGGAGATTGGTATATGAATGTGATGCAGTATTATTGTACTGTAAAAATGATGAAGATGATTTCAGAAAAAACATGATAAGACTTACATGAACTGATACAAAGTGAAGTGAGCAGAATCAGGAGAACAATCTACACAGTAACAGTAATATTATAAAGACAGTAAACTCTGATTAATACAATGATCCAACACAACTCCAAAGGGCTCATGATATAAAATGCTCCCTACTTCCAGATAGAGAACTGATGGACTCAGAGTGCATATTGAAGTATATTTCTTCCTTTCTTTATTTTTCTTCCTTTTCATTTCAAAACACAGCTAATGTGGAAATAGGTTTTGCATAAATTCATATGTATAATAGTTATCATATTCCTTGCCTTCTCAATGCATAGAAGAAGGGAAAGAATTTGGAACTGAAAATAAAAACAACATTTTTTTTTTATTTATATTCAACCTCCAACCCCATCATTGATTATTATCGCCATCCATGAGACTTGGGAGAGAGAGACCCAAGCTCTCAGATGGAGACAACAAAAGCTGAGAGTCAGAAGCTAGAGAGAGCATGACTCTGGGTACTATGGCTAAAAAGTATCATTTGACTGAACAGTCTGTTCCTCTGTAGTGTAGCAATTCATAGATTTTTTAAGTGTTTTCCAAGAATGGGCAATTTTTTAGCCTTCAGACAGTTGTAACTTGCATAAATCTCTCTTAGATGCATTATAAAGTTTAGGCAAAAGCAACTCAGGCTAGTCAATGAATAAACATAGTGCGGGAAATATATATACTCTATCTCAGATAGTCATCTAGCCACCCCTCCCCCATCTTGGAATTGGGTGATATTCTGAACCCAAGCATAAGGGACTTGTGAAATATAATTCACCCAGCATTTCCATCAAAGAAGCATGGGGTGGAAGGGGCATATTTCCCACCCACCTTACTACCAAATTCCCCTCTTACTTTATTTATAGTCAAGAAGGATTTTGCACATGTGTTACAAATCCTTGGTTGATGTCTGTGATTCTCTATTCCCTTAACCTCCTCTGGTCCACCCAGTCAGTAATAACCATCTCCCATGAGCTTCACAACGGTCTGTTTTGTAGCTCTCTAATCCACCTGTAATGAAATATTGTATATTATAATTATCTATGACAGTTTTTCTTCACATTTCATCTCCATGAAGATAGAAAGTATATCTGATCTGCACTTTGGAGATTTTTAAGCATTTAATAAATGTAGAGTTAAATTTATTGAATTCATACAGTGTTATCCCCATTTTGCTAGGCACTGTGGGGGAAATAGAGAAAGTTACAGGATGCTTCCAGCTCTTAAAGAACTACTGATCTAAGTGGGGAGACTCTATACCCCTGAAAAATGGCAGAGTATCATGAAAAAAGTAAAACCAGGATTCAGAAGACTTGGGGTCTAATCTTGGTACTATCACTTACTTGTGATTTGGGTAAATCCTATACACAACTTTTCTGAGTTCTACTT
The DNA here is from genome assembly GCF_019393635.1 of Dromiciops gliroides. Taxonomy (NCBI): domain Eukaryota; kingdom Metazoa; phylum Chordata; class Mammalia; order Microbiotheria; family Microbiotheriidae; genus Dromiciops; species Dromiciops gliroides. The sequence goes on from NC_057863.1 coordinate 376,643,484, forward strand.
TCCTTGTATATAAAATGAGAAGAAGATATTCCCTGTCTATATTATAGTATTCTAGTGAGTGTTAAACATCTGATTGCCTCTACTTCAGAGACAGATGATGGTGCAGTAAATAGAGCATGGGGCCTGAAATCAGGAAATCCTGAGTTCAAATCTAACTTCAGACATTTACTAGATATACAACTCTGAACAAGTCATTTAACCTCTGTTTCCCTTAGTTTCCTCAAGTGTAAAATGGAGATAATAATAATAGCACCTACCTTGTAGGGTTGTTGTGAGGACCAAATAAAATCATATTTTCTCTTTTAAAAATTTATTTCATTTTTAATTCATGTAATAAAACAAGCATTTCCATAACAGTACAATAAAAAGATGATTGCACATAAAACTACAAATCTATTAAGCATAATTTAATCTTCCTTTCAAATATACCACAAAATTATCATGTAAATTTCTTTTTTCCCCAATTGATGAACACCCCTTCAATTTCCAGTTCTTTGCCACCACAAAGAGAGCTGCTATAAATAAACATTTTAGAACATATAGGTTCTTTTCTTTTTTTCCCTAATCATCTTTGGAAGTAGACTTACTACTGGTATTGGTGGGTCAAAGGGTATAGTACCTGGCTCATAATGGGCACTATATAAATACTTATTCCTTTCCCAATATATCTAAATCTTTGAAAACCATAACTATAGTAGTATTCCATCACAATGATATACCATAACTATATTACTAACTTTACAATGTAGTTCTAAATATAAAGTTATAAATAAATATATTACTATCTAATATCAATAAATGCTGATTGTCATACAGGTATCTAAGAAGAAGAATGCATTATGTAGGTGTCCAATAATAATTGTTGCTATTAATAGTTAGAGAACAATGAAGTGCCTAGTGGTATAAACCATAAGTGCCAAAGAAATTCTGCAAAGGGAGACATAAGTGTGAACTAAAGTCCAGCAGGAAAACACAGTGGGAGAGGAAGTTGAACAAATCACTTCATCTCCCTGGGTCTGAGTTCCTTCATCTATAAAGTGAGGGGATTAGATTAGATAGTCTCCAAAAACCAATCTCTAATTCAGCTCTACATCTAATGGTAGAATTTCAGGTATCATGACAGTGATGTCATCACTGTGCTGATTGACTTTACTTAAATATTTTTTTCTATGTTCCAAGCAAGGGTAAAGTGTAGGGGTTAAGGGGAAATGAGAGTGGTATTAAAAACAAAAGTCAATAATGAAACTTTTTTTAAAAAAAATCAATGTAGGGGGGCAGCTAGGTGGCACAGTGGATAGAGCACCAGCCCTGAAGTCAGGAGGGCCTGGGTTCAAATCCGGCCTCAGACACTTAACACTTACTAGCTGTGTGACCCTGGGCAAGTCACTTAACCCCAACTGCCTCACTAAAAACAAAACAAAATAAAAATAATCAATGTAGGGGCAGCTAGGTGGTGCAGTGGATAGGGCATCTGCCTTAGATTCAGGAGTACCTCAGTTCAAATCTGGCCTCAGACACTTAACACTTACTAGCTGTGTGACCTTGGCAAGTCACTTAACCCCAATTGCCCTGCCAAAAAAAAAAATCAATGTAGAAAGGTTGATTTTATTTAATTTAGAGGGCCTTATCAAATTCTTCATAAAATTTCTATCTCCTCAAGCTCAGCAACAGATATATTGGCACAAAATCTGAAATTATCTTCATGGAATTCTTTTTTGTTTACCATGAGTACCAAAATGCAAAATTATCAAATGTCCTATGAAACAGTGCTTCCTATTACCTTTGAACACACGATAAAACCAATTCATCCAACACTTTTATTGTCTTCTCCAATGAGAACCTGTTAGCTCTCTTTCCATTTAGTACAAAAATGCTACATACCATACCTAAAGGGAACATGTTGAGGACTCACTCCTGCAGGTCTTCCAGGAAATGTTAACCCTTTGCCACTTTTCCCTGGAGTTTGTGTGTACTCCTGTGAGTGTGTGCCTTTGAGTAAGAGACAGAGGAATGTTTTGTGCCAACTGTTTTTACCATACCATCTTGGTAAATGACCCTTTCTAAAAACCAATTAAATCTGGCTGACTAACTGATATCAAATGACAATCATAGGAGGAAGCAGTCAGGTGCGGGCCTATGAGCTACAACATTAGAAAACAATCACAACAGCTGTGTGACCCTGGGCAAGTCACTTAACCCTCATTGCCCCTGCAAAAAGAAAAAGAAAACAATCACAACCTCTCAGGACTATCCCTAGAGCCATTGAGTAAATGTAGTAACCACCTTCTGGAGAACCAGTCAGCCAGTCTGGGTAGGAATTAGAGACTGTCATGTGCTGTACTTTCCTAATATTAAACCTAAGTTTCCCTCCTATTTCTGCCCTGTGAGGTCAAACAGAAAAAGTCTAAGTCCTCTTCCACATGACACCTTTTAAAAATTCTTGTTGACAGGTACCATATACCTCCCTAAGTCTTCTCTTCTCTGGGCCATATAGCTGGACTTTCTTTGACTAATGCTCACAGGGCATAAACTTGAAGCCCTTCACCATCCTGGATGCCTCTTCACCATCCTGGATGCCTCTTCCTTGGTATTCTCCAGTTTATCAATATCTTCCCTAAAATATAGTGCCCAGATCTGAGCCCAATTATCCAGATATGACCTGACCAAGACAAAAAACAGCAGAACTCTCACTCTCATCCCCTCAAACTGTGCATCTCATATTGTTTGATGAAGAACTGTGAATGACTTGACTATTCTCAACAATCCAATGATCCAAGACAATCCCAAAGGACTATTGATGAAACGTACTATCCACCTCCAAAGGAAGAACTGATATTGATGGAACAGACTGAAGCATGCTATTTTTCACTTTCATTCATTTTTTTTCTTTTAATCAAGTTTGCTTTTACAAAATGACAAATGTGGCAATGTTTTATATTTTTAAAAAAACTATGCATCTCAGTGCACCTTGTAATTCTATTATCTTTTGGCCCAAGTTGAGATTGTAGTTCACTAAGAATTCTAGATCTTTTTTCAGATGACCTGCAACATCATCCCCATCTTTTATTTCAGTATTATTTTGAACCCAAACATAAATTTTTACATTTATCCCTAACAAATTTCCTTTTATTTGAATCAGTACAATGCTATTGCTTGACAAGTTTACCAATCGCTACTACTCATCTTTTCTTCCTCTTATCTATAAGAGACCAGATTATCCCTTTCCAGAAAAGATGATTGCTTAATCAGTGAGAATGGAAAGATCATGGGGAATAGAAGGGGTCCTATGGAGTTGGAGAAGAGCAAAAGTCTAAGTTCAAAATGGGAAGAAACTGAAGTCTACAAAGTACAAAGTACAAATCACTCTTTTTTTTTAAACTTTGATTCCAAGGCAGAAAGAAAGAAAGAAAGAAAGAAAGAGGATAGGTAGATGCATAAATTAATGAATGAATGAATGAATGAACAGACAAATAAATAAATGGATGATTGAAGAAAGAAAGAAAGAAAGAAAGAAAGAAAGAAAGAAAGAAAGAAAGAAAGAAAGAAAGAAAGAAAGAAAGAAAGAAAGAAAGAAAGAAAGAAAGAAAGAAAGAAAGAAAGAAGGAAGGAAGGAAGGAAAAATAAAGGAATAATTAATGAAAGCCCAGATAAGGAAGCAGAGATTAGGAAGAGTTTAATCATGTTTTCATCATAAATAAGCTATACAAAACTAATCTTATTGCCCTGTTTTGACTGGGTTGCTAAACTAATGTGTTAATCAATCAAGAACCATTTATTAAGCACCTATTATGTGTTTGCAGGTGCTGTATCAGGGGAATATAATTTGCTTAGATCTTAGCAAACAAAGCATTGGTGAAAGTCCCTAATGTTGCCACTATGAAAGAGAGAGAGAGATGCAGGTTGGAACATAGTACAATTCAGTACATTCAAAATTGGAAGAATGACTATACTGATGTCATAGATGGCATCCTTATCTAATTTACAGATGACCCAAAGTTGGGAGGGATAACATCTACCAAATGACAGAATCAAGATTCTACAATTTCTCATCAGCTTCCAACACTGTACCAATCATAACTAGTTGAAATTCGGTAGAGATAAATGTAAAGTTTTATGGCTTGGTTCAAAAAAGTACAAATACAGGATAGAGTTTATCTGGGAAAGATCTTGGGGGGTTTTAGCAAACTACAAACTCAATATGAGTCAGCAGTATGAAAAAGGAGCCAATTAAGCTAAGGTGATCTTTGGCTGCCCCTGAGAGGCATAGCCTACAGGAATAAGGAGGTCGTGGCTCTGTTGTACTCTGCCCTGGTCAGACTACATTGTGTTCAGTTCTGGGCACCACATTTGGGGAGGGACACTCCTAAGCTGGTGAATGTCTACAAGAAAGCAGCCAGCATGGTGGAGGACCTCAAGCTCATACCATACGAGGAATAGTTAAAAGAGAGGCATATAGTGGGAGAGATACCGGATTGGGAGTCAGAAGACCTTAGTTCAAATCTTAGCTGTGCTAATTATTATCTGTGTAACCCTAGGCAGGTCATTTAGCCTCCCGCAACCTCAATTCTCTTATCTGCAAAATAAAGGTATAGGACCAAATGACCTTTTCCAGTTCTAAATCTATGATCCTAGAACTGGGGACATTTAGCAAATAAAAGCAAAGACTTACAAGGGACATGGTGGTTGTCTTCAAGTACTTTAAGCACTCTCATGAGGAAGAAAAATTAGATTTTTTTTCTGATTAGTTCCAAAGGACATAACTAGTAGCAATAGATGGAATTTGTAAATAGGCAAATTTAATCCTGATATGAAGAAAAACTTGCTAACAATTTGAAGCTACCAGAAAGTGGGATGTGCTCCCTTGGAAAGGAGTGGATTCCCCCTCATTGGAGCTTTGGGAGCAAGACTGAGAACACTGAAAATGCTGAAAATTTTGCCTAGGGCTGACCTTGATAAGCCTCAGGGCTTTATCAAAAGAGAAGGAGGGGGTTGCAGCTAGGTGGCGCAGTGCATAGAGCACCGGCCCTGGAGTCAGGAGTACCTGAGTTCAAATCGAGCCTCAGACACTTAACACTTACTAGCTGTGTGACCCTGGGCAAGTCACTTAACCCCAATTTCCTCACTAAAAAAAAAAAAAAAAAGGAGGGAGGGGAGGGAAAGTGGGAGGGGAGAGGAGAGAAGGAGAGAGGGAGGAAGACAGAGGAAGAAGGGGAGAAAGGATGAAGGAGGGAGATGGTGGGGGGAGGAAGAGAAGGAGAGAAGAAGAGAGGGAGAGAGGGAGAGAGAGAGAGATCCAAGGATTTGAAATTAGCTCCTCCCTGGAACTACAGCCTAATACAAGCCAAACAGGGGCAATAGAGAGGAGTATTACCTTTGAAGTGAAAAGATCAAAATAGCTTTTAGGAAATCAGATCTCCTTTAGATGGATTTAAAGAGAGAAATCTGGTTTCTCATGAATGAGGTAGTAAAAAGAAAATAGAGGGCAATAAAGTTCATAGGAGGGGAGTAAGGCAACTGGTTGAACCACTCACTCTCTTGACATTCCCTTAAGGAGAAAAAAGTACCCCAAACTAAAAAGGGAAATCACTTTGATAAATAAAACTCGATCCCAAGAGATGAGTTATAAAGAGTTTTTGTTTGGTTTTTTTTTCTTTGTTTGTTTGTTTGTTTTGTATCCTTTGAACTCTATTTACCTAATGGAAGGGGGGAAATCCTAAAGGATCACTGTGCTGTATAACATTCATTTAGGCATGATCACAATTTCACCCCAGGCCCCAAGAAAAATATGGAAGAGCATACGATATCAGTTCCTTTATAAGATGTTAGCAATATGTCTTGGTGTCCTTATTTTTTATTTTTTATGAAGTGAAAAGAAACACTAAACTTACTTTTGCCTGTAGAATAATACTGTTTGGCTAGAAATTAGCTTTTTTCCTCTTTCTTTTTCTTCCTTCCTTCCTTGGCTTTGCTTTTAGCTCCTTCATCTCCCCACTTCCTTCTCAAGTTGTGCTTTCACCAGTGACACCATGACAAAGAAAATACCCAGTGGAGACCTGGTTTGCAAGATTCAGTCAAGTATCTTTACCTTGTCCTTAATGGAACCCTGTATCTCTATGGCTGGGCAGAGCCCCCCCCAGACATTAATGGTTTTCCAAAATAATTAGGACATCAATTATGTGTTCCAATCTTCTTGCTGAAGAGGGAGCAGTGTTAGGAAGGACAGATATCATTGATGTTCCTGTTCTAAACTGAAGAAGATAAGCTCAAAAAATCAAGCAACCCAGGGTACCTAAGATCTAAGGCCTTGCCTGCCCCCATGGTCCACTATGTTCTCTTGTTTTACAGCAAAGTAGCTGCCCTATTTCTGGTACATCTATCTCCATTTCCGCCTGCTGGGGGATTTTTCAATGAGGCTACAGGATGAGATATACCCATTTCACAGGAGAGGAAACCAAGGCTAAGGGACTTGCCCAGTGCCACAGAGCAGACATAATAAGCCTCAGCAGCAAAGATTCCCCCCTGCCAGCTTATCTGTTAACCTCCTGTTTCCTCTCTCCCCTTTAAGGAGCAACAATATTTCCCTGGAGGACCAGTGTGCCAACTTTCATTTGTCAATAAACTTGGAAAGCTGGAGCTTGTCTTCATTTCCCCAGGAGGCAGAGTTGATAACGGTTTCCGAGGTTTCACTCTGTCTTTGTAGCCAGAGGTTAGAAGGAAGTCTAAGTTAAAAGATTCCCTTCAGAGACAATTGAAGATGATGAGCTCACCAGACACAACAAAAAATATGTGACAGCTTTGGGGGCAATCTAGATAAAGGGAGCCGGCGTAGTACAGTGGAAAGAACACCAACATCAAGTCAGAGGACTTGAGTTCAAATCTCATTCCTGAATTTATTTCCTTGGTCAAGTGACTTCCCCTCCCTTGGGCATATCAGAGGGTGGACTAAATGACCTCCAAGGGACCTCCCACTGTACATCTGTGATCCAAATCAAACCAAAGACCAATATACTAACCCAGAGAAGGATGCACAACCACAATAAAGCACTGTGCTGGACCCTGGGGGAGCCGCTCAGAGAGAACTCAGTGGAGTCACATCTGGCAGGGGAAGATGCAGTGCTGAGACACAGAGGAGCCTAAATCCCTCCCCCCTTCCCCAACATGCCACTGGGGCTTAGAGGTGCACTGTTCTACTAAGAAATAAAATCATTTGTAGATTCTCCCACACAGCCAAGCCATCTACAGAGGGACCTCCAAAGTCCTGTGGAGATCCAGGGATAGACAAGCCTGGGCAGGTCTGGGATGAAGTACAAAAAGCCAAGGGAAGGGGGCCCTTGGAGACAGATCAGACCCTCTCTGCCTGTTAGGCAGCCTCAGCCTTCCCAGAGGCAATGGCTCTAGTAGGGCCATTCTTTGGAGTATTCTGAGTGGTCTGTGTCAGTGGTGTCAAACTCTAATAAAAATAAGGGTCAGGGCAGCTAGGTAGCGCAGTGGATAAAGCACCAGTCCTGGATTCAGGAGTACCTGAGTTCAAATCTGGCCTCAGACATTTGACACTTACTTAGCTGTGTGACCCTGGGCAAGTCACTTAACCCCAATTGCCTCACAAAAAATTAAAAAATAAAAATAATAAAAATAAATAAACAAATTATATATACACATACATATATATGTGTGTGTGTGTGTATATATATATAAATGTCACTAAACCATACATAAGGATCCACACAGGTACATATTGACTTAGAAAACCACATACTGGTTTTTTGTTGGTGGTGGGTTTTTGGAAGCAATCAATCACGGTTAAGTGACTTGCCCAAGATCACACAGCAAGTGTCAGAGGCTGGATTTGAACTCATGTTCTCTTGACTCCAGGGCGGGTGCTCTATCCATTGCATCACCTAGCTGCCCCAGAAAAACACATATTAACATTATCTATGGTTTAATTTTTGTTGTTCAATTGTTTTAGCTGTGTCTGCTCCTTCATGACCACACTTAGGGTTTTCTTGGCAAAAATACTGAAGTGGTTTGCCATTTCCTTCTCCAGCTCATTTTATAGATGAGGAAACTGAGGCAAACAGGTGGAGTGACTTTCCCAGAATTACACAGCTGCAGGAAGATGAGTGGGGCCTGGTGCTTTATTCACTGTGCCACCTAGCTGCTGTATGGGGGAATAATTAGGTGAACATGGGACACAGGATCACAAATATAAACCCACAAATAGTGGCATGCTGGTAAATATTTAACAACCGGTTCTCTGAAAATGTGGAATGCACTTTCAAGTTTAATCTGCATTATTAACATTTTCTCCATCACTTTATTGTGTCTAAACAATCAACAAAACAATATATAGAGCCCCACTTGAAATCAGCTTAGCTGATTTCAAAGGTATAAAACTGGCTCCTGCATACTTACTTCTAGCTAGAAGGAAACTTAGAGACTATTTAGTCCAACTCCCCCATTTTAAAGATAAGGAAACTGAGGCCCAGGGAGGTTAAATGAATTGCCCAAGATCACACAGGTCATATATGACCGAGACAAGGTTTGAACCAAGTTTTCTGACTACAGAGTTGGTCTTTTTCCCCCTCTGCATCACCCTGTCTTCCACCAAAAGCATCTAAAGCAGGGTTCTTAATCTATTTTGTGTCACAGAATCCTTTGACAATCTAACAAGTCTCACTGTGGTTTGTTGCTTATTTTCATCACTGTAGGAAATGCTAAACTTCAGTTACAGTTAGCAAAAATAAAGACAATTTTTCCCACCTAAGTTCATAGACTGCCTGAAATCTGCCCACTTGTCTCTTGGATCTGAGGTTAAGAACTCCTGTGCTGACAGAGCATCTGGGTGTAAGGTATCCCAGAAGGAATTGGTAGTACTGGTCTGGATCCTGGAAAAGAAATCAGGGCAGAAGATAAAGATTTGGGAGTCATAGTTGAAGCCATGAAAATATGATACATATTCCAAACAGATTTCTATCTAGGGGTTTCTCATCAATAAATAACCTTTATGATTCATCTTTGCCCCCATCAAAATAACTCTGGGAACTTCTGAAATTAACTCAAGCCAAGATTATTCAGTTTCCAAGCAACCTAGCAAAACTAGGCTAGGAATAACATTGAAACAATAAAACATTTATTCAATTTATTCAGAAATTCAGGGAGGCTACAACAAGCAAAGTACAAATTGATTCCCTCCTCCCCCACCCCTATAGTTTGGGTCTCAAAGCATTCAAAAGCTCTAAGACTCCAATGAGTTTGAGCAAAGTCTCTTTGCAGCTAGAGTGGGGCATTGGAAACTTAATTGAAGGCAGCTCCTAGTCTTTTTCTAAGAGGGGTTGAAGTGAGCCAGCTTTCATTTGAGCATGCAATTTTGTAGGGTCAGGTAATAACACTCAAAAAAAAAAAAAAATCCTTGCTTTTAGATCAAGCATCCAAGTCTGCAGCTTGACCTCTCAACAGCACTTCCAAGGACCCCCCCCATAATGTGTTGGCCCTAGGGGCTGTTTTCTGCTCTCTTAGATTAGGCCTGGCTATTCCTGGAATATAAACTCTGACCCTAGGATTTCCCTACCAAAAAGGCTAACATTGGATTTGTACTATGATAGCTCACAAGTTGGATGGTAAACTACCCCATTCCTACATGACACAAAACAACCCTTTAGTGGAAATGTGATGTTTAAAAGGTTTGAGAGACATAATATCTGGGTAATTAGTCATTTTATTAATAATGCTAGCATTTTAATAAAAGAGGTCAGTGACACTCTAGAATGCCAAAGACCATCATGGTGGTGGGCTTCATTTCTCTCAGAAGACAACAAAGCTTCTGTCTGGAAAGTTAGAGTTCGTTTTTCAACAACTTCTAGGCCACCCATTCAGATATATTTGCCTCTGGTCCTAGGACTTTCTAAGGTTTGGGTCTTGATAGACGACAAAGCTCTAGCAACTTTATAGGCTATAGCCCAGTTCAGTGGGAAAATGTCTCTGTATGGCCTTATGCCATCATGGTAATGGTAGGAATGATCAATGACAGGCTTTTCCAAACGGCTCCCATCAGTCACAAATTTAGTACTCCAAAGATCCTTATGGAAAATCACAATGATTCCCTTGCTTTTGATGTCACCAATTCATCATTATAGCTTTCAACATCTTGTGGCCGAGCTTCTATGATCCCCACATCTATTGGCAATTTTAAAAGCCTATGGTTTTTCTATACATTGATCAAGTTTACTGATTGTTCTGTGTGTGTGTGTGTGTGTGTGTGTGTGTGTGTGTCTGTCTGTCTGACTGTCTGTCTCTCTTTCACATATTCTTTGTAATAGGAATGAGTTTCCAGTAAGGAAAAATTAGGCATTGTAAAAACAAAAAATATAAATAAAAAGTTATTTTGAAGAAAGAAAAATAGAAACAGTAGACAGACAAGTCAATCAACTCCTCAAGCAGAGATATATCATGGTACATTAGAAAGAGCCCTAGATTTAAAATCAGATAACCTGGGTTCAAATCCTGCTCCTGTTACTTCCCACCTGTGTGACTTTGGATCAATCATTAACCTTCTTGCCCCTGATCTGTAAAATAAGGGAGTTGGATTACAGGACCTCTAATCTCCCTACCTGCTTTAAATCTGTGATCCTGATCACTTAATAAATGCCAGTTATATGCTAGACACTGGGGATACAAAGACACAGAGACACAGACAGTACAGTACCCGGCACAGAACAGGAGCTAAATAAATGCTAACTGATTGACTGATAATCCCTGCCTTCAAGAAGCTTACATTCCAGTCATCTCTCTGTCCCAAAAATGCATCTAACCACTCTATGAAACTACCAGCCACAAAGCCCTAACAAACACTATGAATGCCAAGATATCTTTAGAGCCACCTAAGTAGAAATCCTGCATCCCTATGGTATCCATGATTTGTGATTAATCTAGTCACAGGGGTCCCTGTCCCTGTAGGCCTAGCTATTCAACACCATATTATTCCATGGTTCTTTCTTTAAAGTATATTTAGGTAGCACACCTCTAATATGAGGGGCTTTCCTGAACCTCAGTCAGAAAGACTTGGGTTCAACTCCTCCTTCTGATACACACTAGTTGTGTGACCCTGGACAAGTTATTTAAACCTTCTCTGCAGCTAGCAATCCTCTGAGACTCTAGGTTGTGGAGCTTTTGCTGGCCTAGTTGCTAAAGGGATTATCATCAGTTGGAGTTAATAATAATTACAGCTGACATTTGCTTTAAGGTTTATAAGCCATTTTGCATATATTACCTCATTTGATCTTTTTACCACAATCTTATGAAATAGGTACTCCTGGCATACTTATTCTAATTTCAGATCAATGGAGGTATTCGAGTGGTTTTCTATTACCTTTACTATTAAATACAAACTCCATAATTTGGCATATAAAGCCCTTTAAAATCTCACCCTACCCACCTTCCCAGCCTTGTTACCGCGCGCTCTCTCTCTCTCTCTCTCTCTCTCTCTCTTTCTTTCTCTCTCTCTCTCTCTCTCCCTCCCTCCCTCCTCTTCTCTTTTTTCTCTTCTCTCTCCTCACCTCTCTTCTTCTCTCCTCCTCCTCCTCTTCCTTCTTCTTTTCTCCTTTTTTCTCCTCCTTTCTCTTCTTCTTCTCCTTCCCACCCACCCTCAGTTGGGTCTCCCATTCTTGACTGAGCTGGAAGTACAGTAACCAACCACAAACTGATCTCTTTTGCTGATCACCCCTGAAGGTCTGAACTACTCTGTTCCAACCCAGGTACTAGTTCGTCTTTAGAAAGCCACGTGGCCCTCTACTCCTGGGGGTCATCATAATAGTGCTGGACTTAGTTTGGACACCTAGTACAGACTTAGCCCTATTGTGGCGAAGAAACTCCAAACTCAAGAAAACCACCAGGTCAACCTTCCCTGGTAGAAGGGATTGATTACACACATGCACCACCACATCATTCCCTTTCAATGCCTTCAATGTCAACAGCATCACTTTCCCTCATTGCCAGACATCTGTCAAGATAATGGAATGTGATAGAAGAGATTTGGCAGATACTCGGGAGCTCACCTGAGTGGATTACTGCCTGATTTGACTGGATTACTAGTTGACTAGATTCTAAGCACATCTGGCTGGTACTTGAGAGTACTTAAGAAAGCATAGTTCAGGGGCAGCTAGATGGCATAGTGGTTAAGCACTGGCCCTGGATTCAGGAGTACCTGAGTTCAAATTCAGCCTCAGACACTTGACACTTACTAGCTGTGTGACCCTGGGCAAGTCACTTAACCCCTGTTGCCTGCAAAAAAAAAAAAGAAAAAAGAAAGAAAGCATGGTTCTCAGAAGCTAACAAACTTTGAACTTTTGGCCCAGTCAACCAACCAGCTTGAAGAACCTGCCATTTCTGGGAGGGGACAGGAAGGAGGAAGGAGAGCCTGCGCAAGAAGCTCTATCTCTTTTGGTTCCTGACTTCGTGGTGGCGGCAGAGGACTACACAGAGGAGTTGAGGAAAGGACTACACAGAGGAGTTGAGGAAAGATAGGATTGCCAGGTTGTAGGAATTCTGTTCTCAATCTTTCTCTTTCTTTTACTATCTTTCAATAAACCCTAAAAAAACTTAAACTTGTTTATCAGTGATTTTAGTCAGTTTCCCCCAAAAACTGGGGGGACAGATTAGAACCTACATTTAGAAATTTAAATTACACACATCTGAACAAATTGGAGTGGGTTACTATGTTTACTAAACTGAACTTCTATGGAGAATGCAATCTAATTCAGCATTCCCCAGAAAGAAAAATGGAAGGTAGCTTTCTAGGCCCAGTTCAGCCAGTATATATCTGTGGTCTTGCCCTTTAGACTATTTCTCTCGTCGTGGTCCAGAGTCCTCTGCATTTTGTCCTCCAAGACAGGATTGCCTGAAGACAATCTCCTTGAAAGACATTCCCATCTATTCACAAGACCCTAAGCACAACGTCCTCATGACTCTAGTTGCAGAGGACAAGCAAAAGGGAAAAACTGCACATAACCCTGATGTGGGTTTTTTGTTTTGTTTTGTTTTTTTGCTGGACAATGAGGGTTAAGTGACTTGCCCAGGGTCACATAGCTAGTAAGTGTCAAGTGTGTGAGGCTGGATTTGAACTCAGGTCCCCCTGAATCCAAGGCCAGTGCTTTACCCAGTCTGCCACCTAGTTGCCCCAACCCTGATGTTTTAAGATGAAGTAACTGAGAGACTAGTAGTATTAACAACAGAGAGACCTGAAGGAAGTATCTGTGGGGAGCAAAATAAGTTCAGGGTCAGTAGGATATCTGAGAGACAGCTGGAAATATAGGACTAGAGTTGAGGCTGGAGATCAGGGTTATACCTCTTGCCTAGGGAATCATCTGCATAGGAGTGAAGATTGAAGCCATGGCAGTGAGTAACATTCCAAGAAAGAGAATGAAGAGTTAGATGAAAAGGCCAAGGGGAGACATGAGAAATGTCTACATTTAGGGAACAAAAAGAGGAAGATAAACCATCAGAAGAGCAGTCAGACAAGAAAGAAAAGAAAATACTATCATTGAATCCAAGGAGAGAAAGTAGGTAAAAGAGAAACAAAAGATCAATGGCATCAAATGCTGCAAAAAAGATCAAGGAAGATGAAAACTGAAAAAAAGAAAATGAGAGGTCATGGGCAACTTTAAAAAATCAGTTTCAATGAAGTGTTAAGGTCAGAAACTAGATTTCATGAGGTCAAAGAAGGAAATGGCAGGGGCACTAGATAAAGTGCCGGCCCTGGATTCAGGAGGACCTGAGTTCAAATCCAGCCTCAGACACTTGACACTTACTAGCTGTGTGACCCTGGGCAAGTCACTTAACCCTCATTGCCCCACCCAAAACAAACAAACAAAAAAAGGAGAAGGCACTGAAGAACCATTGAGTACAGATTACTCTTTTTGAAACTTTTACAGTGAAAAAGAGGATAGATATAGAATATCTGGATAGGGTTTTTTGTTTTGTTTTTGGGTGGTGTTTTTTGAAAGGGTTCTGTTTGCTTGTGTGTGTGTGTGTGTTTTTAGAAAGGGGAGATCAAAGTATGTCTGTAGACAAGGGAAAGAATCAGTAAAGGGAGAGGGATAGAGAAAAGAAATCGGGGCAGCTAGGTGGAGAAGTGGATAGAGCACCGGCCCTGGAGTCAGGAGTACCTGAGTTCAAATCCAGCCTCAGACACTTAACACTTACTAGCTGTGTGACCCTGGGCAAGTCACTTAACCCCAATTGCCTCACTAAAAAAAAAAAAAAGCAAAAAGAAATCTAGTAAGATAATTGTCCAATTGAACAAGGTCCTGTAGGAAACAGGAAGAGATGAGGACAATAGTGTACGTGGAGGAATTACCCTTCCCAAGTCTTCCCTCCCCCAAAATAGAAAGGATAAAAGAATTGGAAGGGGTATGCAGAGTTAAATTTCATGGTAGGGAAGTTGAGAATGAGAATGAGTTGAGAATGATCACATTGGAATGGCCTTGATATTCTCAGTAATGAAAAGTAAGGTCCTCTTCTAAGAATGAGGAAATGAGGGAAAGAATGGGAGATGGGGGGAGGGGTGCAAATGTTTAGAACTGCCTCTCTGAAAGTCAAAAAGTTAGATAGAACTACCAAAGTGAAGGTCAAGCCTAGCTAAGGTTTAAAAGAGCAAAAACTGCAATAAAAACATTTGAAGCTGGGACTGGAAACCTTTACCATCCCTTTCAACTAAAACATTACGATTCTATGTACTTTATGTGCTCACCCAACCACTATGTATAATAGTATTCCTGTAAGAAAATATGGGCTTGGGACAGCTAGGTGGCACAGTGGATAGAGCACAGGCCCTGGATTCAGGAGAACCTGAGTTCAAATCCAGCCTCAGACACTTGACACTTACTAGCTGTATGACCCTGGGCAAGTCACTTAACCCTCATCACCCTGCCAAAAATAAAATAATATAAAATAAAACAAAACAAAAAAATCCATTCTGAGTTCCAAACGACTTAGATTTATACACAAACTTTTAGAATAGAATCCATTTGTAAATTTGGAACTTTCTGCAAAAGACACAGCCTTATAATCTTGATAAGAGACAGAGACAGAGGCAGAGAGACAGAGAGACAAAGAGAAAGTTATATAGCAAAAAGAAACAAATAACACTTCAATCTAATATTATTGACTGATTCAATCCTATTTTTAGCCCAATGTTTCATAAAGGGACCCTAGGATCATACATTTAAAGCTGAAAGGGACCTTAAGAGACATCTAACCCAACCTTCTCACTTGACCAGGGTCAGACAGGGAGTAAGAAAAGCCAGGATTTGAACCTGTCACTTGTCTTCAAACCCAGAGATTTTTCCATTGACCTTGATATCAAGGCTTTATAATCAAGACTGATCTGAAACCACAAGCTGATATTCAAATACTTAGGTGAGTATCCAAATGGATACTGTGCAAAAAGTTCACTCCAACTACTTCATCATCAAGTCCAATTTTGGAAACAGCAAGAGACAGCTATGAAGAGTGTTCCGTGTGAGATCATAAAATCACAGGACTTAGAGCCAAAAGATACTTTAAAGGTCACCCAAACATGGTTGGACCCTATTGTGATATTCCCATCTAAGTTTTTCTTTCAAATCTCTGCTGTTCCAAGATGAGAGTTCATGGCATTGTTTTCTGTGTTGGACTCACCAAGCCATGGGACCTTGGGCCTACATTATTTTTTTTTAATTTGTCTTGCATCAGGGGCAGCTAGGTGGCACAGTGGATAAAGCACTAGCCCTGGATTCAGGAGGACCTGAGTTCATATCTGACCCCAAACATTTGACACTTACTAGCTGTGTGACCCTGGGCAAGTCACTTAACCCTCATTGCCCCACCCAAAAAAAAAAAAAGAAGACAAAGAGAGATTTATTTCATGGGGGTCACAAAGCTAAAAAAAATATTTCATCATAATTTGTCTTGCATCACCCACCCACTGACCTAAGCAGCTGAGTGGTCACCAATGACTTAGGCATTTGTTGCATTAAAAAGCCATATGTAATCGTACAAATGAACGAACTGGACCATGTGAATGTTCTGGGGTAACTGGAGTTACATTCTGTATGTGACTAAGCATCTTGGAGGGGATTTTGGAAAGTTGCCTCTGGTTTTGCAACACATGGAACAAAATCTATGGAATTAAAATGTTGTCTGCCCTTGGTTCCTGAGCTCAAACAACACTTTATTTGAATCCAACAAACTATTTCAAACCAAAAAATCAGGTTGTTTCTTTGGGACTCTGGAGCCAAACCATTAAAATGCTTTGACTACAATATCCCAAACTACTGACAACAGTTGGAAAAGAGAAAGTAAGACTGATGCGTTTAAATAATGGCCAGCTGATATTTATGCTGTGGGAGGGAGGAGGAGGCAGAGACGGGAAAGGAAGAAGAAGAGAAAATCTCAAAGGAAAATGATTTATCATGGTTAATGCTAAAACTTTAAAAAGTTCATTGCCTGAAATCATGTCTTAGAGATGTCTGGCTATAGCCTAGACACCTTAGAACTCAGAATCATATCGCTTTACAAACCCCCAAAACACTTGTAGCCGGTATTCAGAATAGTAAAATCACGGGTTAGGTTACACAATAGTTCCTAGATCTGAAACTGCACATAAATCAAAATTGACAAGAAGTTAGCTGACTTATAGCCCTTATAGTGAAATCACAGGGCCAGATCTCCTTCTGACTCATAGGCCAAGAGATATTTGATTACCCCTGATAAGTTAAAGTCATTAACACTCAAGGGCTGGAATACTGAATGTATAGATTTTACCAGCACTAACACAGGCATTTCTGTAAGCCTTGCTAGGCTGTTATTACTAAAATCAAGCTTAATAATCAATCCTTCATGGGACATGTAGTAAAGAACACATGTGTCTTCCTAAGTCTCTTGAGAAGGAACCTAGAAGGGGGTAGAAAAAAATGTTCCAGTTTAATCTTGTTAAAATATCTGTTTTCTCAGTACTTATTGAAACCACCCAGAAAAGAAAGTATTTTCTCAGTGGGTGTTTTCTCTAAAAAGTCCAGGAATCATGTGTAAATGATAGTAGTGGAAGATGGAGGAAATAGTAATATCAAAATCGAGTACCAATCTCAGCTTCCCCTAGCTCTACCTAGACATATGAATGAACAGAAAATGCTACCACAATTAGCCTCAGTTCAAAAGTTTTCCCTCCATTCCTCCTTAATTTTCACCAAAAAATCATCAGACCTTATTGATTCCACTTTCTTTTTGTTTTATTTGGTTTTTCTTGAAATTTTTTTCATACAAATATTTTATTATTTTCCAGTTACATTTAGAAAGTTTTCAACATTTGTTTTTATAAGATTTCTAGTTTCAAATTTTTCTCCCTCCCTCCCCCCTCCCCAAGACAGCAAGTAATCTGACATAGGTTATATATGTACAATCACATTAAACATATTTCTGCATTAGTCATGTTATGAGAGAAGAATCAGAGCAAAAGAGAAAAACCTCAAAAAAGAAAAACATCAATAATAGAAATAGTATGGTTCAATCTGCATCCAGATTCAACAGTTCTTTTTTTTCTGGATTTGGAACTATCTTGGACCATTGTGTTGCTGAGAAGTTGATTCCACTTTCTTAAGGCTTCCTATCTTTTCTTTTCCTTTCTCCTCCCCATGACTCCATCACATCCTTAATCTAGGCCATTACCACATCACACCTACAGTATTTGGATGCTTCTGATTGGTCTCCCTGCCTCTAATCCTTGTCCTTTTCACTCAATTCTGCAAATAAGGCTGGATTAATCTACCCTAAAACTCACTTAAGAATTTATAAAGATTTGCTATTATATGGAGACACAAATCTTTGAGCTCTGTACTGTGTGGTACAAGAGAAAATAGGTGGATTTGTAATCATCAGAGCTGGCTCCTAGACCTTCATTTGCCTTCTGTGTGACATTGATCAAGTCACTTGATTTCTCTATGCCTCAGCTGATGATGTTCAGTTGTTTTCAGTTGTGTCTGATTCTTATGATCCCATTTGGGGTTTTCTTGGCAAAACATACTGGAATGGTTTGCTATTTCCCTCTCCAGCTCATTTACCAGATGAGGAAACTGAGGCCAATAGGGTTAAGTGACTTGCCCAGGGTCACACAGCTACTAAGTGTCTGCAGCCAGATTTGAACTCAAGAAGATAAGTCTTCCTGATTCTATGTCCAGCACTCCATCCACTGTGCCACCTACCTGCCCAGGCCTCAGTTACCCCATATTTAAAATAAGGAAGTTGTACTATATTTAAGGCCCTTTCCACTTCCATAGCTATGATTCAAATCCAGCCTCAGACATTTGACACTTACCAGCTGTGTGACCCTGGGCAAGTGACTTAACCCTGATTGCCTCAAACATCAGGGGCCATCTCCAGTCATCCTGATACATCTCTTTCCATTGGCCCCAGATGGCTCTGAAGGAGAGAATGAAGCTGGTAACATTGCATAGCCCTCCCTTGCTTAAATCCAATTCACTGACAGCCATGAAATCTCTCATGGTCCTCTTGGAGAACAAAGGACAAACAACAACAACAACATCTATGACCCAAGACCCTCAACTATCATTCAATAACCTCCATCAATTGATTACACCTTACTTGTTACCTGGATGAGTCACTAAACATCACTGAGCTCTCAGTTCTTCATGTGTAAAATGCAGAAAGATTAGGTGACTTCTAAGATCATTCATTCATTAATTAAGATTATTAGCCCTAGTATTCTATTATTCTATAAGTCTGTCTGTCTAAACCTATTTCACATTATTCTGTAACACAACTCCACTCCTTTGTTTCAGAGTTTGATCTCTGTTCTGTATTCTACACATACACACTATGACTCTGTATCTCCAGCCTGGAATGTCTCCCCTTTTTCTGTCTACCAATCCATATCCTGCACATCCTTCGGGGTTCAATTAAAGATTCCTTTCTCCAAGAAACCTCACCCAAGTATGCCAGCCTGCAATGACCTTTGACTTCTTTTTTTTTTTTTAAGTGAGGCAATTGGGGTTAAGTGACTTGCCCAGGGTCACACAGCTAGTAAGTGTTAAGTGTCTGAGGCCGGATTTGAACTTAGGTACTCCTGACTCCAGGGCCGGTGCTCTATCCACTGTGCCACCTAGCTGCCCGACCTTTGACTTCTAAACTCCAATAGGACATAGAAATTGTACTACCATGTGATCTGACATTTAATTTACATATTCCCGAGTTATTCTTAAATGGTTTTGTGTATGTGTAAATATCTTTCTCAACAAGATTTTAAATTCTCCAGGTTTGGCATTTTAATTTACAGAATCATAGAATTTCACAGTTGGAAGGGACCTCACCAATTATCTAATCCAACCCTTACTTGAAAATGATTTCCTGAAACAGGTTCTCTGATACAACATACCTGAAATCCATCCAAAATACCATCACACATCTTTTGCCCTGAAGCGGGGCAATAGCTTGGCTCAGTGAGGAGGAATACACTCCCTCCTCAAGCAACTGAGTCAAACTCTAATTGTTAGGAAAATGTGCCTAACCTCACACCTAAACATCCACCTTTCAAAACTTCCACCTATTGCCCCTACTTCTTTCTTATGGGGCCAAGAAGAAAAAATCTAAACCCTCTTCCTTCAAATACTTAAATTATCCTATCCCCTTTTAGTCTTCTCTTCCCCATTCTGACCATTCCAAGTTCCTTCAACCCATCCTCATGTGACATAAACACAAAGACCTTTGTCATCTTAGTTTCCCTCTTTGAGCCATTCTCCAACTGATCGATGTCCAACCAAAAATGTGGCACCCAAGACTGAACACGATATTCCTGATGCACTCTGACCAAAGGGGAGAATTGCAGGATAATCACCTCCAAATTCCTGAATGCTTTTCTTATCAATGAGATAAAAGAGTACATTCACTTTTGAGGAGGCAGTCTACTGAAATTCTCAGATCTTTTCCCAGAATTTCCCTTAGCTTACTGGTCACAGTAGGAGAGTTGAAATATTCCTCCTCCCCATTACCACTTCCAAGTTCTCTTTCTGCTCCAGGCATTGTCCTAAGGCATTATTTCCATGTTTTTTTGAGCAATCTTGTCATGAGTTCCCAGGTTCTCTTTCTACCTCAATGACTCAGTAACCTTTCTTCCTTTGAAGTTCATGCTATTCATATCTATTACCCAATGAAAATTCTAGTAACTGTTCTCTAGAGACCCCTCCCCCAGTGCCCACCCAGGTCACTCTCTTTCCTTCCTTCCTCACTGAGTTTGGTACATGACTCACAATTTTTCTCTTCTTTCCAATTCAAATCTTCATACTAGGGGACTTCAAAATATACTGATTCTCCCCTAAACACTAAGTACCTGAACCTACCCACTTTCCATTACCTACTCCTCCACCATACTTTATCCACAAAGATGGTCATACCCTCAATCTTGTCATCACCCACATATGTACCATCATCGAATCATAATACATTAGAAAGGACCTTAGAGATGACCTGATCCAACCCTTTCATTTTACAAATGGGGAAACAGGCCCAAAGAGGGAAGTATGGCTTGGTCTAAAAGCAACAGGTCCGAGATTCACACTCTGACTGTTTGCCATTATACAGCACTGACAGGAATGCTGAGATACCTCTTTCTTCATGATTCCCCAACACCTTTAGTGGCCTTTGGGAATTGAGGTGTGGGTCCTGACTGCCATCATTCTTTGGCATTGGCCATCAACCTTTCACAAAGGGGAAACAATGGTATCACTTACTATGACTCCTATCTAAATTCAAAGAGATACTCAGTAAAATTTAGATTGACCAGAATGGTCAGGGAAGGGAATATTCTGGATAATTTCTTCCTTTCCTTCTTTCTTTCTTTTTCTTTCTTTTTTTTCTGTTTGTGTGTGTGATCTAGAGTCAATCAGAAAATGCTCTTTTTTTAAAAAAATTAGATTAAAAATTTAGGGCTGGAAGTGACCCTAGAGGTCATCTAGTCCAACCTCCTCGTTATACAGAGAAGGAAACTGAGGCCAAGAGAAATGAAGAAACTTACCGTAGATGAAAAAGACAGTAAATGATAAAGCTGGGATCCAAATCCTGGTTCTCTGACTCCAGATCCAATGTTCTCCCCACTAACCAAAAGTGCTTTAGCATAGTCTAGAGAGCATCACTAAATATCTTTTTTTTTTTGGTGAGGCTATTGGGGTTAAGTGACTTGCCCTAGGGTCACACAGCTAGTAATTGTTAAGTGTCTGAGGCCAGATTTGAACTCAGGTCCTCCTGAATCCAGGGCCGGTGCCCTATCCACTGTGCCACCTAGCTACCCCGCTAAATCTCTTTTAAATGGATGAAAAACATAAGCTGAAAAGCCAGTCCGTATTGGTAACAGGGCAGGGGTGAAGCACTAAAACCCAGAGAACTAAACATTTACCTATGTGACCCTGGGCAAGTCACTTAACTTCTCTGTTCCTCAGTTTCCTCATCTGTATGATGAGGTTTTTGGACTTGGTGATCTCTATGTTCTCTTCCAACACTAAATTTATGATCCTATTATCTTTCTGGGCCCCCTCATTTTGAATACCAACAATGATGACATATAGACCGTTTGTTGTAAGGATCAAATGAGTTAATATGTATAAAGTGTTTCATAAACCTTTTGCTAAGACTGGAATCCCTAATCTATAGATTGAACTCTTGTGGTGGTGGTGGTGGTGATGGTGGTAGTGTTTTTTCAGTCATGTCTAACTCTTCAGGCAGTCAGATGTCACAGTGGATAGTGACCTGGAAGTTGGGAGGACCTGAGTTCAAATCTCACCTCAGACACTTACTAGTTATGTGACCCTGGGCAAATCACAACCACAATTGTCTTAAACATCTGGGGACATGTCCAGTCATCCTGATGTATGTCTTGCCACTGGACCCAGATGGCTCTGGAGGAAAAAGTGAGGTAGATGAACTCATACAGCTAGCTCTCCCTCACTTAAATCCAATTCAGTGCAAGACATGACATCACTCCAATGTCATGGTCCTCTTTGAGAACAAAGGACAGACAACAGCAACTCTTCATGACAGAATTTGGGGTTTTCTTGGCAGATATTGGAGTGGTTTGCCATTTCCTTCTCCAGCTCATTTTACAGATGAGGAACTGAGGCAAACAGACTTAAGTGACTTGGCCAGGGTTATATAGCTAATAAGTGTCTGAGGCCAGATTTGAATTCATGAACATGAGTCTTCCTGACTCCAGGCCCAGCACTCTATCCACCGTGCCACCAAGATACCCTAAAATTGAGCTTTTATTGTCTTTTACTGTCACTATCCCTCTACCCTTTTGGCCTCTCAAAGTTTGAGGCAACTGAGAATAGGTCCTTCTTACAAAAAGATTGGAAACCTTTCTATAAAAGATGAATATGAACTGACCCCAGACTATATCCTTGAAGCAATTTTTTTTTCTTATCCAATTGGTCTTTAGTGAAATCACAACTTGTTTTATTGTTGTTCACTTTATCTATCTATCTATTTTGGTGAAGCAGTTGGGGTTAATTGACTTGCCCAGGGTCATATAGCTGGCAAGTGTCAAGTGTCTGAGGCCAGATTTGAACTCAAGCCCTCCTGACTCCAGGGCTGGGGCTCTATCCACTGCGCCACGTAACTGCCCCTGTTGTTCACTTTAAAATAAAATTTAAAATTCCAGGTAAATGAGAGCTCTGATAAATTGAGGTTTTGCTACATCGAAGAATATGAGGCAGCAACTCTTCATGAACTCTTCATGAGTTCATCAATAGTATGATGAACTTAGAGTCAGACACTTACTTACCTGGGTTGTCCCCTTTCTAAGCCTCAGTTTCTTCATCTGCAAAATGAAGATAATGACAGCACCTACAGGTTGTTGTGAAGATCAAGTGATAAACCTTAAAGTGCTTTTAAGTTTAACTTTTAAGTTCTAGCTAATGTAATTAATTAATATCATTATAAGGTTAACTTTTAGGTTCTAGCTAATATAATTATGTAGTATTTTTTTTAAAGATGGGTGCTTATTCCCCCAATCTCAGAGGTCATCTTGCCCAACACCTTTATTTTACAGATAAGGAAACTGAGGCCCCAAGAAATTTATTTGCCCAAGGTCACTCAGGTAGTAAGTGACTGAATTAGGGCTCCAGTGTAGGTCCTTCGACTCCAAACCTAGAACCTCTTCTACTGTGCCACACAATCTCTGTGATGTGCCCCCAGTAAAGGATAAACACCTTGAGGAAAAAGACTATTTTCATTTTGTCCTTCTAACCACAAAGCTCAGCACTGTGCCTTGAACAGAGTAAGTGCTTAACAGATACTTACTGAATCGGATTCATTCATTTCTCTATTTGTGAGCAAGCCATTTCGCTTTTTGGCACACATTTTTGTAACCTATATCAGAAATATATGTTAACTGTTATTGGAAAAGAAGTTTGGCTAGAGGGCTTGCTTTGTAGTCAAGGAGACCTCAGTTTAAATCCTGTCTCTGATGTACTGTGTGCCCTTCCTATATAGGAGGAATCACATAGTAGGTGCTTCATAAATGCCTATTGATTGACTCCTTGATTGATCCTGGGCAAGTCACAACTTCTCAGTGGTCCCAGACAACTCTTTAAGAATGTAAGCTCCAGGGGGCAGCTAGGTGGCACAGTGGATAGAGCACCGGCCCTGGATTCAGGAGGACCTGAGTTCAAATCCAGCCTCAGACACTTGACACTTACTAGCTGTGTGACCCTGGGCAAGTCACTTAACCCCAATTGCCTCACCAAAAAAAAATAAAAAGAATGTAAACTCCAGGGGGCAGCTAGGTGGCACAGTGGATAGAGCACCAGCCCTGGATTCAGGAGGACCTGAGTTCAAATCCAGTTTCAGACACTTGACACTTACTAGCTGTGTGACCCTGGGCAAGTCACTTAACCCTCATTGCCTTACCAAAAAAAAAAAAAAATGTAAGCTCTAGATCCATTGTTGGTCAGCATTGGTGGAGGAAGTTTCCATGAGTAGAGTTCCCCCCACAGATGAGATCACAGGCCTAGACTTTAAAAAGTTGGGAAAATATCCAGTTAATTCTTGAAATTCACCTTCAAGTCTATTAGGAAACTTCCTTACTGCCAGATTTATTTTTCCCAGCTGGCTCAAGGCAACGATGAGTCAAGCCTATGCTTCTTTTTTCCAGCTGACTTCACTGAAGCACAAGAAGTGGGTCAGGTGATCTCTTCACTTTTTCAGACGCCCCTCCACCCCCTCCACCCACATCTCCTAAACACAGCTTCTGCTGTTCACGTGCTTAAGTTTAGGGAAGTCAGAGGCTGGGAAAGCAACAACCATTTTAGTGTGTGCTATGAGTTTCTGCCCTCCACTAGGCTTTCCTACTCTCTGAGACACAATCCTGGCAAGTCCCTTTATGAAGGGGAGAAAAAAAGGAACATCTATTTGACTGTACGTGGCATCTTCCTCTTTGTCCCCCCCAGCTTCCTTGGTAGCCAGTGGTAGGGTTATCTTCTCATCGTTCTCTTCCTGAATTCCCAGCATCTACACTGGGTAGAATCTCCTGGCTATGCAAATCTTCAAGTCAGGGTTAAACTATCCAAGCAGGCAACTTTGCCAAAAGTCCTATGAGATAATCTGAATTGTTCCAGGGTAGGAAGAGAAGCAATGGATTAACCATTGGAAAATCTCTGCCTAATGACTCCATGTCAGTGATCACTGTGGAGGTCATCCCACCCCAGATTTGAGTCATTGATATTCCTCACTCAATATTCATTTCCAAAGGAGAACTTGCTTGTCAGCAGTTCATGAAATGTTGGCCACTTGTGTTTGAATTTTTGTTGTTGTTTTTGTTTTTAGAGAAAACAACAATATCTCATAGGATGACTCACTTTAAGATAGTTCCTTTTTTTCCCCCCAGTAGCTTCTAATCAAAACATGTTTTGGAAACACTGAGTGTTCCACTGTATGTTCTATTTCTAGGCAGTTAAAACCATACAAAACTGGCTTCCACGAGACAGGCATGTTAACATTTCTCTCATGATGAAGACTCTGGAGGTTTTGAGGCATTAACTCTTTTCCTGTGTGTGTATTAGTTGTTAGGAGAAGGGGGGTCATGTGAATCCCTTGCATTTCCATGCCCTTTTAATATGTTTGACTCTCAGGGAAAAAAAAAAGTATCTATCACTGTGTGTGACAGATACAGTTCAGGGTAATGGGGACAGGAAACCACTCTAACCTCAATGGGTCCACAGTTTCAAAGTCAACTTTCCTCCCCTTTTTCTCCCTTTGCTTCACTTATGGTGAAATCCTCAGAATAAGTCAAAGTCTCCCAAGGGATACTCCAGGGGACTTGTGGGATAGAGCCATTTCTGGCTACCCAAGAGCATCCTCCTAGGAAGCCAAGAAACCAGAATTTTAGGAGTTCATTTCTCTCCGCAAAAGCCATAGGCATGTGACACAGTATGAAGAATCTGGTCTACTCTTAGACACATGATAGCTATGTGTAAGACTTGGAATCAGGAAGACCTGCTTTTAAATACTATTTCTGTCACTGAGTGGCCATGAACAAGTTGTTACACCTTCCTGAGCCTTGGTTTCCATTTCTGTAAAATGTGAAGAATATTATCTATCAGGTTCACCTATGGCCATATGAGAGTAAACATGGGGCAAGGCAGTGGTGTCTGTGGGCCACATGACTTAGAAAACCACAACTTAACATTATCTATGTTGTATTATATTTTGGGTTATTTTCTTAAACATTTTAATCTGGCTGCATTTGAAAGTTTTGCTAGCCCAAGAAACCAAGCAGGCTGTGAGTTTGACACCTCTGGAATAGCAGAGAGCCAATCACTGAGCAAGGGCAATTAAAGTACTGTCTCTGACATACATTGTTTTCACTGTTTGATTCTAGACAAGGCCATGAACTTTCTATTGCCCCCACATATCTCTCTACACCTAGAAGTGGGAGACAAGTTGGAGACCTGAGCTGGCAGAGGAACTAGCTCCCTTACCAGGAGCTTCCTATGCCAAAGAAATGACAAGTCTGAATCACTACCCTCTCCAAAAGAATCCAATGTAAACCACTTTGCAGACATTGTCTGCAACTACTGTAATGACCGAGGGTTGATCAAAATTTCAAAAGGAAAAAAAATTCAGAAACATTCCCCAAAATCAAGTCAAGTTCAGGCCTCAGTCCCTATCAGAAGTGAAAATGAAATGGAAAAGAGGAAAAGAAAATATGGCCTTTTTAATGGAGTTATTACCAGTGCCAGGGGGCAGCCCTGATGATCATTTTGCCTTTCCTCTGTTTTGAACTAAGAAAACAATAGGCTCCACTGTTTCAGAATTAGAACATTGGTCTTATAAATCAGGAGCCATAAACTTTCATTTTCCTGGGGTCTGTTTAATGTATTTAGGAAGAGGCAACCTTATCCAGTAGAAAAGAGAAGACATGGGGCAGCTAGGTGGCGCAGTGGATAGAGCACCGGCCCTGGATTCAGGAGTACCTGAGTTCAAATTCGGCCTCAGACACTTAACACTTCCTAGCTGTGTGACCCTGGGCAAGTCACTTAACCCCAATTGCCTCACTAAAAAAAAAAAAGAAAAGAAAAGAAAAGAGAAGACATGAAGTCAGAAGACAGTCCTAGATGATCATTCCAGCCTTGAATCCATCACTTACTAGCTGTGTGGACTTGAGTGGGTCTCAATTTCTTCATCTGTAAAATGGGAGAATGTCACCTACACTATCTACCTCCCTAGGTTATTATGAGGAAAATTCTCTTGAAGCCTTAAAATACTATGAAAATCTGAGTTGTTCTTAATGTTGTTGTTATTAATCTAGTCATTCATAAAATTACAATAATAATAAATCTTGCTTGGCCAAACTTCATCTAAATTAGCATAAAAATCAATCAAAAGGAAGCTATAAATCTTTGCCAATTGTAGGCGTGAGCTGGATGAAATGCTCCAGCTGCTCCTCTAGGGACTCCCTCAGGGACTTGGGGACTGAACTATCTATCAATCAATCTACAACTATTTACCAAGGACTTAACTTTTCTGCCAGGCACTGTGCTAGGCACTAGAGATAGAAGTACAAAGAATGATGCAATGCCTACTCATAAGTAGCTTAAGTTCTAATGGGAGAAACTGCAAGAAAGATGCAAGCACTTTGTGCAAGGCCTACAAAGACAAAAGCCTCAAGTTTTATGTCAGAATGATTATAAAAAACAATACGTGAGGCAGCTAGGTGGTGCAGTGGATAGAGCACCAGCCCTGGATTCAGGAGGGCCTGAATTCAAATCTGGCCTCAGACACTTGACACTTACTAGCTGTGTGACCCTGGGCAAGTCACTTAACCCCAATTGCCTCACTTAAAAAAAAAACCAACAACAATAGCTAATATTTAAGTAGCATTCACTATGTGCCAGGCACTAAGTGCCTGGCTAAGCGCTTTACAATTATTGTCTCCTTTGATTTTCATAGCTATCTTAGGAGGCAGGTGGTATTATTATCCCTATATTACAGATAAGGAAACCGAGGCAAACGAAGGTGAAGTGGTTACACAGCTAGTAAGTGTCTGAGGCAGGATTTGAACTCCTCCAACATCCTGGCTTCAAATCCAGCACTGACTCCATTCAGTACACTACCCAACACAACAATGGAGAGGCCTTGACTTGAAATATGCAAGAGCTATGGAACTAATTCACACAAAGTTTATAGTTGAGCATCTGCTGCTATTCGATGATGATGCTGCTGCTGCCATGCCATCCAGCCACCTGTCAGGACACGAAGTCTGATCTAGCAGAGGCATCTTCACATCTTCTCTGCCCTTCCGTTGCTCTCAGATGCCAGCCTTCGGGGGGAGGGGAGAGAAGAGGAAATAACCCACTGAACTTTGGCCCTCTCTCCTGGACTAAGCTGTGCTGATTGGTGGGTGAGTGAATGAAAACTCACCTCAACCCATTTTATCGAAGGAGTCAGAGAACACACTTTACATTCTGTCCATCCTTCCAGGACACCAGGGTCAACCCAACACAGGCATTTTGCCATCGTCACCTGCTACCAGGTACATCCTCCACTTCCACTACACGCTCTTGTTCTGAGAATAGCAGTCAAAGCAATGTTAGCATTGCCACTGTAAAGAGAATGACAAACTATTACCTTGTGACTCCATTCACTGTTCCTGTGACTGCCTAGACTAAAAGGTCCCTCTTTCCTAATCAGCACTCTTCTACATATACTGTAACCCCCTCATAAAATGTAAGCTCCTTGAGGACAGGGTTTGTGTCCCCAGTGCCTAGCACAGTGCCTGGCAAACAGTAGGTCCTTCAATGCTGGTTGACTGAGGATTCCTAACTGTACATGAGTGGGAAGAATGAACCTGGTGGACTGCTTATCAGTATCCATTTCTATTTCTCTCAATTCCAACACTTCCCATAATCAATCCATCCTTCCATACATCCACCAATCAATTATTTTCTTCTAACCAGTATAGTACTTGCCAGTAAAAGAGAAAAATAAGGGTCGATCCATGCATTCAGACAACTTACAGTTTAGTTGTCGGAATAAGTTCTGTGACAAAAATTAAAGGATACCAATAAGAGTCTAATTACATGCTAAAAGAATGTGAGTTCCATAGGCAGGTGTATGCTGCTAAATGTTTAACAGCCTGGCTTGGGGTGGGGGTGGGAGTCATGAACAAAACAATTTTAAGCCTAATATGAATTATTAACATTTTCTCCATCTCTTTAAGTCTAGGCAATCAACAAAACAATGAAGCAAGCCAGAATTTGCAGCATTTTCTAATTTCCAAAGTATAAGTGGCTTAAATTACAAATTTTAATTGTAAATGTTAAATGGAAAATTTAACAATTTGCTCCAGAGCTAGTTCTAGCACACATTTAATAATTGGCTCTAGAGCTGGCTGTAGATGGGGGGGGGGAAGAGTGATATATTTTACTGTGTACTACTATGGTGTAGTACAAAGAACATTGGATTTGGGTCTCTGCCACTTAATGACTGTGTGACCTTAGGCAAATTGCTTGACCTTTCTGGGCCTCAGATACCTCAACTGTAAAATGAAAGGAGTGGGCTGGTTGAGCCCTCAAATTCCTATGAAGGGTAGGTAGTGTTACATAATGGATAGAATGCTGAGAAATGGCTCTGAAATCAGAGCACCTGGGTTTAAATCCTCCCTCTGATACTTACTGCCACTGTGACTTAAGGTAAGTGACTGGGCCCCAGTCTCCTCAACTCTCAAGTGAAGGGGTTGAGGTACATGGCCTGTGAGGTCGCCTTGTAGCTCTAGATCCACAATCCTATGAAATCCTGCTTCAGACACTTCATATCTGGGTCACCCAGAAGAAATGACAAACTCTATAAGCTTCAGTTTTCTCATATGTAAAGTGGGATAATAAACAGCGCCTTCCTAGGTCACAGGAAACACTTTGGAAACCCCAAAATGCTATTAAAATGTGAGTGTCTATTATTTGTAAGGAAGAGTTTCAGGGAAGAGATGAAACTTGAGCTGGACTATGAAAATGGAAAGGATTTGGGTAGTTGGAGAGGAGGTAATGAGATATTCCAGGCAAGGGAAATAGAACAGAACATGGTAGCCAACAGGATTTAAAATAAAATGCTTGAGAGGAGGGAGATGGGATGGAATAGCAATAGAGGGAAATGTTAGTGAACAAACAGTGTGAAAGATTGTAGGGAACTTCCTGGGGCCTAAGACTCAGAAGAGAATAACTGACAATAAATCACATTTCAATATGGGGGGTGGGGAGGGTGGAATCAGTTACAGTCAATGTCATAACTCTTTAGAAAATAAATGCCCTTTTCAAGTCAGGTTTTCCCTTCCTTTGATTTTCTCTACTTGCCCATATCCTTAATCCACTTTTTTTTTTCAAAATTTTTGTACCTATCCCTGGGTACTACCTATATTTCCTGCTGCTTCCTTTAAAACATTATCAGTTCCCTTGTTTCATTGTCTTAACTGATGTTTACACAAATTTGGGACTGGCCTTAAATGAGGTAACTCACAAATAGGGAGCTATCTTTTGTTTGTTTAAAAACAAAAATGTTTGAAATGCCAGTCCATAGGAAATAGCATTATGAGCAACCCTCACAGACACCTCAGCCATTTATGTATTATCTTAGATCTGGGCTGGTGAGCACAGCTGGTTGGAACAGTGCTAATGTGACCAGGGTCGTAGATTCAATGGGCCAGTTAGTTTCACACAGATTAAACGTCTCTTCTGAAGCCAAAGATTGTACCCTTGACCCTGGCTTGCCAAATCACAAACATTTGCCATTGGTCCCAAAGGAGACCAGGCTAAAGAATTCACTTCAATTCAATTAAATAAATATTTTATTAAATGATGATTCCATGCTAGGGTCTGAGGATATAAAGGTGTGGAAAACAACACAGGTCCTACCTTCATGTTGCTTATAATCCAATTAGGAGAAGGAGAATAACATATGTATAGAATAAGTACAGCAAAAGGTAGGACACGAACGCAAAAGAGAGTTCTAGGCAAAAAAAAAAAAAAGAAAACATAAAAAATGTGTACTGAAAGAGATTTTTTTAAATTGAGGACAATCAAGGAAGGCTTCATAGAGGATGCCTTGAGCTGGGCCTTGAGAGAAGAATTGTTAACAGAGTGCATTCTAGGGGGTGATGGTCAGCCCACATTAATGCACAGTAGTGAGAGGAGACCAGACAAGAAAGATTAGGAATCACAGAGTCCATGAAGGAAGATGGCGTGAAATAAAACTGGGAAGGTAGGTTACAACCTGTTAATGAAAGGCCTTAAATGTCAGGCTAAGGAGTTTGTGACCCCCAGGTAATGGGAAGTTACTGGAGATTTTTCAACAAGGGAGTGATACATCAGAGTTGTGCATTTGGAAGCCATGAAAAGGATGAATTTGAGAGGGAAGGAAAGGCAAGGAAACTGATTAGGAGGCAATTAAAGAGATCAAGTGAGAGTCTGAACTAGGTGGTGACTGTGTAAATGGAGAAGAGGAGACACATGAGGAATACCACAGAAGCAGAACTGACATAACTTGGCAACTGACTGGGGACAGTCAGTGAGGAAGAGGGAATAGACCAAGATAATTCGTCATTGTGAGGCTCCATGTCTGGGAAGATGGTGGTGGCATCAATAAAGACAGGGAAGCTGAAATGAAGGATAAATTGCAGGTGTGGTAGAGGGACTTTATGAACTCAATTTTAGACATGATATTTGAGGTGTAACTGAAACATCCATGTAAAGATGCCATGTAGGCAGCTGGAAATGTAGGATAGGGGTTCAGGAAGAGATTGGAGCTGGACATATTGATTTAGGAATAATATGCAAAAGGTAATAGGGTAGCTAGATGGCACAGTGGATAGAGACAGGCCTGAAGTCAGGAAGACTCATCTACCTGAGTTCAATCTGGCCTCAGACACTTACTAGCTGGGTATCCCAGGGCAAGTCACTTAAGCCCATTTGCCTCAGTTTCCTTATCTGTAAAATGAGCTGGAGAAGGAAATGGCAAACCACTCTAATATCTCTTCCAAGAAACCCCCAAATGAAATCACAAAGAGTAGGACACAACTGAACAACTACAAATAACAAGAGCTGAAGCCATATAAATTAACGGGATTACCAATGGACCAGAGTGCAAAGAGAGAAGACCAATAAGATAGCTTAAGGGAATACTCATAACTTTAATGAAGCAGCAAGGGAAAAGGAGAAAACAACATCTAATAAGTGCCTCAAAAGACCCTTCCAACCCTAAATCTATCATCCTCAAAGCATATATCCCAATGATAGTTGTTCTATAGATTATCATCATATACCAAAAGAAGTGCATTCCAGATTCGTGCATTTTGGGTCCCAAAGAAAAAATCGATATTCACTCATAACCTCCATAATGAGGTGGCCAGTTGTTTGGATCATAATTCACATTGGGAAGAAATGTGAAGCAATCACAAGTATGAACCTTGAGCTCTCTAGGCCAGCGCTCCTATCTCAGCAGGGCAGAAAGATCTGTATTCACACAGGGGAGAAATAGCATCAAGGGACAATTGTCCTGGGGTAACTTCAGAAACCAACCAAGGAAGATAGTGTTTCCATGTTGTATCCTGGAATTCAAGCCTGGTACATTTGCATAAGACTCTCCTCATCAGTAAAGAGAATGATGCCTGGACACCGCATGCCTGAGTACAGGGCAGAATTGGTGTGCAAGCTTAAGAGTCCTTTTTCTTGTTTACTTCAAGGACACATGTGGCTCCAAAACCTTTTCAGGGAGAACTGTAGAGATAAAGAGACTTTGAAAAGACTTTGTAAGTGGAAGGTAGACACGTGTAGGGTAAAGATGGCCCCCCAAAATGTCCCTGATCTCCAGCTTGCTTCCTCAGAGACTTCATGGGCTCTCCCAATACACAAGATCAAGATGTGTCTGGGTTAAACTAAAATTTCTATCCAGTGGGAGAGTTTGTTCACTCCCCATATTACCTGATATCTTCTATTCAGCATAACTTCTTCGATTTCTATTTCTTATCTGCTTGGATTAAGTGGGATCTCTCTCTCTCTCTCTCTCTCTCTCTCACACACACACACACACACACACACACACACACACACACACACACACACACACACACGCACTATTTGCGATGGTCTTTTGCATAACTAGAACTTGGTAGGAACAGACCAAGCCCTCAGATATGACCTACATCTTTTCCTCCTTAAGGGAGAGCCACCAGGGAAGCAGTTTGTCCCTAAAACTTAGCAATATTTGGGGGCAGTTAGGTACCACAATGGATAGAGCCCAAGACCTGGAGTCAGGAAGACCTGAGTTCAAATCTGATCTCAGACACTTAACTAGCTGTGCGATCCTGGGCTTAACCCTATTTGCCTCAGTTTCCTCATCTGTAAAATGAACTGCAGAAGGAAATGGCAAACCACTCTACTAGATTTGTCAAGAAACCCCCAAATGGGCCACAGGGTCAGACACAACTGAAATGGCTGAACGACAACAAAGCAATATTTAGAAGAACAGAGAGAATTCCAGCAACCCTTCTCTCTGAGAAGATCAGAGTAGCCAGGCTTGTGACCCCTACTCTGGCTCCCCTCCAGGCAGAAATCAAAGTCTCCCTTGGAGAAGGAAAGACAAAATTCCAGCGATTCATGCCTTTAGATAGGCCAATGTACACACACACACACATACACACACACACTCACACACATGCTACATGGGTAACACCCTCCCACAAATCTGCACCCTGTGGAAATGAGTCTCTGTGGTTCTCATGCTTCTGCATTGATAGATTTGTGATCTCATTGATATGCATATTCTCTCCCACTGTACAAATCCCAATCATTCCATACCTTCTCATTCAGCACAGTACTTGTCCATGTTCTTCAATCAATCCTTCAAAGAGGAGCTATCTAATGGGCTGGAGCACTCTCTCTGTGTCATTTTTTACATTTCATGGATACCATTGAAGCCCCAGGCTGTCTATTATCTCTTGTTCTCTTTACAAAACCAGCTCATCTCCTTTTATGATCATATAGTTTGGGATTATATGCACCACTTCTCACATGGTTAGAGACACTCAATCTGTGCATGACTCCATTGTCCTTTAGATCACCTTCAACTATGACTCTTTGGAAAAAGTGCTATCCAAGATTTGTCGTCATTCAGCATCATCAGACTCACGCTGCTATTAAAAAGATAGCTTCTGTGAGAGAGCAGTTTTCAATGACAAAGCATTGTACAACTTCCCAAAAGCAATCCGGTCTGTTCTCTCTCTCCCTTCCATACTTGGTCTAGCTCGTTGTCTGTCTGCAGTACCTCTCCTAGATACAGGTAGTGGTGTATCTAGGTCTTCCCATCTAAGGCGATGGAAAAATCATCCAACTATATGTCCACTCAATGGGCATTTTTCATCCATGTGGTTCTTTCCATATCATCTGTGAGGATGCTCTCTTCGAGGAAGACTTATATCCAGGAGTTGGTTGTAATCAGCACATTGTCATCTGCAAACAATCACATCTAGATAGCATCTCACCAGATTATTGCTAATAAACTAGTCTTTTACAGATATTTTTCTCCCAATTAGAAAAGAGAAGTTGCTATCAGTAGCTCCACCTTCATCTGAAGACATAATTTGGATGCAGCTCTTTGAACACCTAGGATCAGAGATTTAAAGCTGGAAGACCTTGGAGGCCATCAAATTCATCACCACCACCTTGTTTTTTTTCTTATTTTTCAAATAATGAAACTGAGTCACAGATTGGTTAAATGTTTAAATCTGGTATTGTTGCACCTTTCTCAGGTCCAGATAGTAAGTGTCTGAGGAGAGATTTGAACCCGAGTCTTTCTAACACCAAATCCAGTTGGCCCTTGCCATTCTAGCATAAGCAAGTTCAGAGTTACTTTATAAGCCTAGAACTACAGAAAACAATGGCTTTAAGCATTGGACTGTCCCTTCTTGGTCCTGAGTATATCTCTTTAAAGGCAGATCTACATTTTAGGGGAGGGAGATTGAAACCTCATCTTTTAGTTATTCTCCCTCCCCCCCAAAAAAATATCAGTGTCTTTCTCTCCTCCTTGTACCATCTCATATGGAATCTAGAGGAGCCCATAGTCCTTCTGTCTCGTATGGAGACAGATTGTATTGGGAATTCTGGTACTCTAGACCCATGCTTTCTTTCCTGATGATGTCATGCTACAAATCCCTATATACATACACTGAGAAACCCGATCCATGTCAATCTGGTTTCTTCTTATGAGTCATGCTTCTATTCAGGTATAATTAATTGCTCCCTGAAGAGCGTTAAAAGGATAAAATGGCAGCGATAACAAATGGAGGTGGGGAGGGGGGAAGCCTCTTTATAATAAATAAGAGCCCTCACAGGGCACTGGAATTGTGCTGGCTTTGCTGGGAATTAGCAGGTGTTTCTAAGAAAGCAATTTTAGTCCTTTGTGATAGATTCAGGAGCAATTCCAATTTGTTCAATGAAGGTGAAGAGTGGGAGGTAGAATGATTTCATTACAGCTGAAGGATAAGGCCTGAAAAATTCAGATTTAGAATTTTTCCATGCAAATCATTGCTTGTCTAATACAATATTGTTGGTAAGACGGAATGACCCACATGCTAGAAATTTTGTGTATGCAGTGTTATTGCATGAAGGTGCTATGAGAATATAATTAAGAAAAATCAGGAAGACTTCCCTGAGTGCACCTGAGTCATTAAAGAAAACTTGGGTAAGTGGGCACAGCAGATTAATTTGATTGAGGGTATGTAAGTCATCTCTGCTCTATAAATGAACTGAAACTTAAAGGTAGCCCTCAGAGAGGAGGCACAAACTCACTATGTGGACCAGGAAGGAGAAAGACACGGAAAGCCTGCTTTTGGTTATCTAGGACAAAGCTTCTTAAACTGTGGGTGGTGTCCCTATATGGGGTTGAGTAACTGAATGTGAGGGGTCATGAAAAATTTGGCAACAATAAAAAGTTATGTATACCTATTTTATATACATATGTTGCCAAGGTTGCGTAAAAATTTCTTGGGCAACAAGGGGTTGTGAATGGGAAAAATTTAAGAAACCCTAATCTAAGAAACCTGGTGAAGTGCTAAAAAGCTCCAAGTAAAGAAGTCTGTCATCAATCATCAAGCAATCATCAGGCAAGAATTTATTAAGCACCTACTGTATGTCAGGCATTGTGCTAGGTACAGAATATAGAAGAGGGGATATCAATAAATAAATAAATATTTATTAAGTATCTATTGTGCCAAACACTGTGCTAAGTTCTGGGGACGCATAGAGGCAAAAAACAAGTCCCTCCCCTCAAGGAACTTTCCATTTAATAAGGGAGACATAACATATGTATACAAAGCAAACTATATATAGGATAAATAGGAAACCATTAACATAGGGAAGACGGGGTTAGGGAAAGATTCCTCTAGAAGGTAGGATTTTAGTTGGAACTTAAAGGAAGCCAGAGAGGTCAGTAGTTAGAGCAGAAGACAGAGAGAGCATTCCAGGCATGGGGGACAGACAGAGAAAATGTCTGGAGCAAGAGATAAAGTGTTGTTTGTGGAACAGTCAAGAGACCAGTGTCACTGGATCAAAGAGTATGTATTGGGGTGTTAGGTATAAGAAGACTGAAAACAACGGAGGAGATCAGGTTATGAATATGTATGTATATGTCTATATGTATGTACAGTGTAGTGATGTAAAAGCGCTATTCCCCTTATGTATATGTTTATATGTGCAACTGTATACACGCACAAAATATATACCAAATAAGTACATAAGTACAAGTAATGGGAGAGGTAGAGGGGACACTAGCAGCAAAATCACCTGGCCACTCGGATCCTATAATAAACCAAGAGGTGAAATCTAACTTCACTTAAGTATAAGACCAGCCCTAATAACTGGCCAATTAATAGGATTCAAACAAACTAAACAGGACAGAGAGAGTTCAGAGTCAGAGCAGTAGGGCTTCTGGGTTCACAGAAATCTACAGGATGGCTGAAGAAGATGAATGACAGGATTGCCTGAAACCCAGGTTCCCTACAGAGTAAGTGCCTTCCTTATCCCAGGAACTAAAGCAGGAGGTGCCCAAATTAAGTGCCAATTAAATCCACCTTGAGCGAGGGGTTTGAGTCCCTTTGTATACTCTTGGCCAAATCAGAAACCTGGATTCAGCAAAGCTCTTCCTTGGTTTGTAATTCCATACACTTGCCTGTAACCTCTTCTGTAACCTTATTGTTTGGTTTGACTCTCTTAGTTTTAAGAACCTCAGATAAAATCATCCCTCTAAACTTTAAAACTGCTTGTGAATTTGTCGAGGTGAAAGCAAAGATGTTTCATCACCTGGGTCAATAGACAGAATAGAGATTTGGCAGAATAAAGTTGGGATCACAGGTAGCCCCAGAGTTAGAGCTAGAAGAGAAGTTGGGGGTCACCTCATCCAACATCTTCAACTTACATATGAGGAAACTGAGGCTCATCAAGATGAAGTATCTTTCCCAAGATCATACAGATAGTGTAACTATCCTCTCTACACCTAGAACTAAGATTTGAACCCATGTTCTCTGAATCTAGTTCCTGTGCTTTATCCAGTGAGCCACACTCATGTTTTCTCAGTCTAGGAATATAATCTAGAAAATGATCTATAATAGACAAATCGTTTATGGGTACTTTTCAGTTACACAAATTTTAGAGTAGAAAGTAACCAGGATGAGACAGCTAGGTGGTGAAGTGGATAGAGCACCGGCCCTGGAGTCAGGAGGACCTGAGTTCAAATCCGGCCTCAGACACTTAACACTTACTAGCTATGTGGCCCTAGGCAAGTCACTTAGCCCCAATTGCCTCACCGAAAGAAAGAAAGGAAGGAAGGAAGGAAGGAAGGAAGGAAGGAAGGAAGGAAGGAAGGAAGGAAGGAAGGAAGGAAGGAAGGAAGGAAGGAAGGAAGGAAGGAAGGAAGGAAGGAAGGAAGGAAGGAAGGAAGAAAGAAAGAAAGAAAGAAAGAAAGAAAGAAAGAAAGAAAGAAAGAAAGAAAGAAAGAAAGAAAGAAAGAAAGAAGAGGGCAGCTAGATGGCGCAGTGGATAGAGCACCGGCCCTTGAGTCAGGAGTACCTGAGTTCAAATCTGGCCTCAGACGCTTAACACTTACTAGCTGTGTGACCCTGGGCAAGTCACTTAACCCCAATTGCCTCACTAAAAAAAAAGAAAGAAAGAAAGAAAGAAGAGAAACCAGGGTACTTTAAAAATTACTTTTTCAAATTATATTTCTCTTTGGAATGTTCTACATTATTTCTTGTAGCAAGTTGGTAACACACCTAATATCACAATCTCAAAAAACCCTAATGGATAAATGAGAAGAAAGTGTTTGTTCTTCAGAAAAGAATAGACCAGCATATAGGTAAGTGCTGTGTTTGTATCACTTCTTGACTGCAGCCTACCCAGGAATCCACACCTGTGAAACCTGCCCACAGACCCCCTTGGGGCTCTATGGATCCCAAGTTAAGAACCTTGGTTTGAGTCCAATCCCCTCATTCTGCAGGTGAGAAAACTGGGACCCAGTTAAATTAATGCCACCTAATCACACATATAGTCTCCCAAGGACATGCAAAGTCATGGTTAAGTGGCATGAGTAACTCAATCCAAATGAAACAATAAATGTATAATTGAACAATCCTAGTCCTTCCAAAGCTTCCAGCCATGCAGCTACCACAAGCTGACAGACAGTGCAGCTGCCACCACTGTATTCTAATCAAGGAAATTCTCTTGCCTTATGTCCCTTATCTTGATCGTCCCACATTAAGCTGTGTCTCCTCTAGGTCATCTGTCTCTCACTCATTCCCAGGGGCTCTGTCAGGCTATCAAGCCTTGTGCACTTGACATGTTGAATTTGACAAGATCTGTGCTGAAAACAGAGACACATAACTGACTCTCTGAGAAATCCCCTTTGACCCTCCCAAGGGAACTCCCTGAATAATGGATAGAAGCTGCTTGGTAGTTCACAGGTAGAGTCCTGCAAAAACAGA
Source organism: Dromiciops gliroides (assembly GCF_019393635.1). Classification (NCBI taxonomy): domain Eukaryota; kingdom Metazoa; phylum Chordata; class Mammalia; order Microbiotheria; family Microbiotheriidae; genus Dromiciops; species Dromiciops gliroides. Next base: position 376,682,035 of record NC_057863.1, read on the forward strand.
AATCTGCCCTCCAAAGGGGGACTCTGAAGCTACCAATTTCTATGTTCACCCTCTTTACCCAGATGCAGATCATCACTTGTATTTATAGCCTGCTCTAACACATACAAAATACCTTACCTACATTGTCTCATTTGAAATATGCTACTTCCAGTGTTATCTTCTTTACTGTACAAATAAGGAAACGAAGGCTCAGAGGGGTTGTGATTTGAACCAAGACCTTCCTAGGTACAAGTCCAACCAGCGGTTGTGCTATAGCCAGCTCAAGAGAGCAGATTGTTAAGTTTTCACCAGAAAATGTGAATTTCAGAAATCTCTGCAAACACAACAAATCCGCATTTGATTTACTGTTTTGATGGTTGTATAGATTTAAGAAAGTGATGGAGAAGATGTTAGTAATGCAGATTAAACTTAAACATGTCAAGTGTACTTTTTCCCCTGGAGAGCTCCTAGTTAAACATTTACCAACATACTACCAGATCCAACATTCTATCTGCCTCCTAGGATTGTCACTTTAACATCTAGCCATGAAAAAACTCATAATAATTAGCTACTTCTTTTTTTGTCAGTCTTAATAGTATTTTTCCAGTTACATATAAAGATAGTTTTCAACATTTGTTTTTGTAAGATTTTGAGTTCCAAATTTTTCTCCCTCCCTCCATTCCCTCTCCACTCCCCAAGACAGAAAGCAATCTGACATAAGTTATATTTGTACAATCACATTAAACATATTTTCACATTGGCCATGTTGTGAAAGAAGAATCAGAACAAAAGGGGAAAACCTCAAACAAAACAAAACAAGGAGTAGAGATAGTATGGTTCAATCTGCATTCAGATTCCATCAGGAGTCCTTTGGAATTGTCTTGGATCCTTGTATTGCTGAGAAGAGCTAAGTCTATTATTGTATTAGCTACTTCTTACTTTTCCAGCTACTCATGCCCACATGAATTTATTGTGTGCATAGGTATAAGGATATATGCATATATATTTTATATCAAAATTACATAAGGGTTGATATTCTAAATGGATAAATGATGTTTAATTGGCAGCTTGGCTCAGAGAGGACATATGTGAATGTTAACTCATTCAAGGTTGAATTCCTTCAGGACTACCATTCAATCAAGAAGCGTTTATTAAAGCATCTACTAGCTGTCAGACTAAGCACTAGTTATACACAAATAAAGGCAAAAATTCTTCTCAATGAAAGAACATTAATGCCACTCTAGTGCAGGCCCTCAACACTTCAAGCCTTGATTACTGCAATAGCCTTCCTCAAGGCTCTCCCCGCTCCAAGCCATCCTCTATTCAGCCTCCAAAGAGATTTTCCTAAAATGCAAATCTGATCATGTCACCACCACCACCAACACCTCCACTCCATAAACTACAGTGACTTCCTATTGCCTCCAGGAGAAAATACAAAATTCTCTCTGGCATTCAAAGCCCTTCACGACTAGCCCCTTCCTACCTTCCTAGTCTTCTTATACCTCGATCCCCGACATAAAACTCTTCTATCAGTGACACTGGCTTCCTTACTGTTCCACTAACAAGACACTCTAGGCATTTTCTGTGGCTGTCCCCCGTGCCTGGAATGTTCTCTCTTCTCCACTCCAACTACTGAACTCCCTGCCTTCCTTTAAGGACCAACTAAAATCCTACCTTCTATAGGAAATCTTCCCTAACATCTCTTAATGCCAGTGCTTTCCTTCTCATAATTATTTCCCATTCTCCTCCATATCGCTATATATGTGTTTGCATGTTGTTCCCCTCCCCCCATTAGATTGGGAGCTCCTCGAGGGTAGGAACTATCTTTTGCCCTTTTTTGTATTCCCAGTGCTTGTCACAGTGCCTGACACATAGCAGGTGCTTAATAAATGTTTATTAAATTATATCAAATTAACACTTGCTCACAGAACTATAGATTTCAGGCTAGAAGAGAATTTAAAACTTCTTAATTTTACAGACAAGAAAAGTGAGGCACAAAAAAAATTAAGCAATGAGCCCAAGGCCTCATAGCTACTAAGTATCTTAGGAAGGATTTATCCTAATTGGTAAAGTAAGTGGGTTGGATTAGATGATCTCTCAAGTCCCTTCCATCACCACATGGAAGAAAGACATAGATTTGACCTAAAAAGAAAAGAATATCTGTCTTTCCTGCCTCATTGGTGTGCTGTGAGAGAGCTTTAAACTGAAGATATTTGCCAGGTAGCCCACAACACTCCAAGTAGGGCCCAAACAAGATTGAAACATCATTGGGAAATACTTAACAATGTAAATAAAAAATATAATAAAACAAAAATAATGTTATGTTTTAAAACTATAGATACGAAGCCTGCAGGGATCCTTATGTATAGTTTAGTGATCCCTGTTTCTATTTTAATTTGATACTCCTGCTTTAGGCCATTAAAGCTTTAAACTACACTAAGACTTTTGGGACATCCCATATAAGAAAATATTTGGGACAGCCTCTTTATTGTCTTCCAGCGTTCAGAGCCTTCAGAGATCTGCAACACTCCTCTAAAAAACCTCTCTCTATCAAAATGTACCTCCCATTGTTCTCTGGCACGAATTTTCTACTTCGGGCTGGTCTCTTCTGTCCCACAATCAGGCATCGATAATCATTTATTAAGTGCCTACTATGTGCCAGGCACTGTGCTAAGTACTAGAATAGAGATTTAAGAAGAAAAAAAGGGGACTTCCAGGGCAGAGCCAAGATGGCAAAGGAAAGGCAGTGAGCTCTCAAACTCATGACACAATTGCTCCAAAAAACATGCAAATAATGCCATAGGAAAATGCCCGGAGCAGCAAAACTCACAGAAGAATGTGCTGAAATCATCTTCTAACCAAGAATGGCTTGGAAGGTCAGAAGGAGGGAGCTGCTGTGCTGATACAGGAGTTGAGCCCAACCCCACAGTCACCCTGACACAGATCTAGTCCCAGGAAGGCCTCACCAGAGAAGCGGACCCCCAGAGCCTCTGAAACAGCTGAAGCACCAGTGTTGTCTGGAACTAAGCTCACAGTTTGGTGAGTGGGCTGAGCCCCAGGCAGGGGAGAGACTATAGGGGTCTATGCTGGTGCTAAGGCAGAACTTGGATTTTATACCCCTGCTGAGAACCAGGAGGTAGGCTTGAGTAGCAGTGGCTCAGGTAGGGGAGGGGCACACAGGCTCGTCGGAGCTAACAACCACAACACACAAAGCTGGTTGATTAGCAAGTTGGTCTGGGATCATCTATGGACCACGGAACAGGCCAGGCAAGTGAAGAACCTGATCCTCCTTAAATCATACCACCTGGGACTTCTTAAGCTTGGGATACTGCAGCCTAGAAACAGTGCCCCACTTTAAGGAGCTAAAAGTCAAGTAAAAGAAAGGCAAGATGATCAGACACAGAAAGGTGAGGACCATAGAAAGTTTCTTCAGTAACAAGGAAGACCAAGGGGCACCCTCAGAGGAAGATGTCAACATCAGGGCCCCTATATCTAAAGCTTCCAAGAAAAATATGAATTGGTGTCAGGCCATAGAGGTGTTCAAAAAGGACTTTGAAGATAAAGTTAGAGAGGTAGAGGAAAAAATGGAAAGAGAAATAAGGGTGATGCAGGAAAGACATGAGAAAAAAGTCAACAGCTTGAAAAGTCAAACTGGCCAAATGGAAAAGGAGGTACAAAAGCTCTCTGATGAAAATAATTGCCTAAGAATTAGGATTGAACAAATGGAAGCCAGTGACTTTATGAGAAACCAAGACACAATAAAGCAAATCCAAATGAATAAAAAAATAGAGGGCAATGTGAAATATCTTCTGAGAAAAACTGTTGACCTGGAAAATAGGTCCAGGAGAAATCATTTGAAAATTATTGGTCTACCTGTAAACCATGATCAAGGAAAGAGCTCAGACACCATCTTCCAAGATATTCTCAGGGAAAATTGCCCTGAAATTCTAGAAGAAGAAGCTAAAATAGAAATTGAAAGTATCCACCAATCACCTCCAGAAAGAGTTCCCAAAAGGAAAACTCCTAGGAATATTATAGCCAAATTCCAGAGCTCTCAGGTCAAGGGGAAAATATTGCAAGCTGCCAAAAAGAAAGAATTCAAGTACTGTGGAGCCCCAGTCAGGATAGCACAAGATCTAGCAGCTTCTACATTAAAGGAGTGGAGGGCATGGAATATGATATTCCAAAGGGCAAAGGAAATGGGATTACAACCAAGAATCACCTACCCAGCAAAACTCAGCATAATCTTTCAGCGGAAAAAATGGGACTTTAATGAAAAAGAAGACTTTCAGATATTTGTGATGAAAAGACCTGAACTGAATGGCAAATTTGACTTTCAAATAAAAGACCCTAGAGAACCATAAAAAATTGGAGCTGGGGGACATACCTCGGGTTGTACAGTGGACGACTGTCTTGTGTCTGAGGCTGGGTTTTGGCTGGGATCCCTCTTGGTCCAGGGGTGATGCTTTGTCCACTGTGTCACTTAGCTAGGTGATGACATCTTTAGGGTTAAATTGAGGGGTGAAGGGAATTCACTGGGGGAGGGGGAAGGGCAGAGGTGAGATCCTACATGAAAGAAACAGGAAAAGGCATATGGAGTAGGGGAAGAGATGGGAGAGGAGCAGGGCAGTAAATGAATTTTACACTCATCAGAAAAGGCTCAAAGACCTTAAACTCATCAGAGCTGCCTCAAAGAGGAACTAACAGACACACTCAACTGGGTGGAGTAATCTTTTTAATCTGGGCAGTAAATGAGCCTAACACTCATCAGAATTGGCTCAAAGACCTCAATCTCATTAGAATTGGCTCAAGGGGGGAATAATGTACACACTCAATTGGGTGGAGTAATCTCTCTAACCCTGCAGGAAAATAGGAGAGGGGATAGAGAGGGGAAAAAGAAGGAAGGGAAGAGTGAGGGAGGGGACAGATAGAAGCAAATCCCTTTCAAAGAGTGATAGGATGAAAGAAGATGGATCATAGAATAAATATCATGGGGAAGGGAATAGGATGGAAGGGAAACAGTTAACAATAGTAATCATGAAAAAGAGAAAAGGGGGGGAAATTGTACAAAAAATATTTATAGCAACTCTTGGTGGAGGCTAAGAATTGAGAATCAGGGGAATGTCCATCAATTGAGGAATGATGGGAAAAGCTGTGCTATATGATTGTGATGGAATGGTCTAGGAAATGACAAACAGGATGATCCCAGAAAAACCTGGAAAGACTAATGAACATCAATGTATAGTGAAGTGAGCAGAGCTCGGAGGACATTGTGCATAATGACAGCACTATTGTTCAGTGAGCAATTGTGAATGACTTAACTACTCTCAGCAGTGCAAGGATCCAAGACAATCCCAAGGAACTAATGAGGAAGCTTACTATGCAACGCTATAGAAAGAATTGATAAAAAGAACATTTGTGGATTGTACATGTACAACCTGGTTGCGATCTTGTGGAGGGGGGAGGAAAGGGAGGGAAGGAGGGAGGGAGAAAAATTTGGGACTCTAAATCTTATGAAAATGAATGTTGAAAACTACCCTTACATGTAATTGGAAAATAAAATAAATGTTTGTTGCAAAGAAGAAGAAGAAGAATCTTGATCCTCTAGAATCTTCCATTTAAAGACAACATTTGCAAATACAAGTGTATGTGAACAAATAAATACAGAAGGTAGGTAAAGATAATAAAGATAGATTTAAAAACTAAATGAATAAACAAAAGGTAGATAAACAGAGCTTGTTGGGGAAGGAGAGTACAGGCAGTTGAAGGGATCAGGAAAAGTTTTGTGGAGGAAGTGGTGAATGAGGTCAGTAAGGAGAAAGTCCCCATATGCACGAAAATATTTATTGCAGCATTTTCTGTGATGGCAAAGTACTAGAAACAAAGTAGATGTCCACTGGTTACAGGATGGCTAAATAAGTTGTAGTACATGAATACAATGTAATATTACTATGCTGTAAGAAACAAGAATTGTGGTAACTACAGAGAAATATGAAAAGAATTACAGGAACTGATGTAGAGTGAAGTAAGCAGAGTCAGGAAAACCATATATACAAGGAGTTCAATGGTGTAAATAAAAAGAAAAAACACCACAAAAATATCAAAGAAGAATATTGCAAAATTACAGAGGACAAACATGATCCCAAAGAAGAAATATGAGAAGATACACCCACCCCATTCCCTTTTCAGCAGTGGGATGTCCAAAGGTTTGGAAAATACCATTTATTTTCAGTTTTTTTCATTGGATTGATGGGTTTTGTTAATCAGGTGTTTTTTTTTCTTTTTCCTCTTTTTCTTTTCTTTAAAAATATTATTTGTTATACGAGATGGCTCTCTGGGGGGAGAGGGTTTTGCTGATCTTTTTTGGTTTTCATCTTTTTTATTTTTCTTTAAAAATATTATTTGTACTGTGGGATGGTTCTCTGGGAATGAGAGAGGGAATGGTATTTGGAAGAATTCTGGTGATAAAAGAAATATTAATTAAAATGTATTTTTTTAAAAAATGAAAGTATTGCCTGAGCTAAGTCTTTGAAGGAAGAAGGGGATTCTAGGGAGTAGAAGTGAAGAGGGGGGTACATTCTAGGCATGAGGGACAGCCAGTGCAAAGGAACTGAGAAATGAGTCCCTCTTGTGAGGAACAGAATGAAGGCTGAAGCATAAGGTCCAGGAAGGGGAATAAATAAGACTGCAAAGATAGGTTGGGGCTTTAAAAGCCAAACCTGAGAAGTTTCTATTTCATCCTAACAGAAACAGGGAGCCACATACCATGTATTTTCATGGCTCTCTGCCTTTGCTTATTCTGTTTCTCCCTATGGGATTCTAGTTCTTCTCTTATGGAATTTTCTTTTTCTTTATGTATTTGCCCCAGCAGGATGGTAAAATTTTGAATCAAACGGAGAAATATAACTTTCCCCTTCTTCCTCTTCTTCCTCTTCTTCTTGCCCCACCCTCCCCCACCTCCCCATGACCACTCCAGGAACACCAACATGGAGATCTGGTGCTTGTCCACCAGCATTGATCACAATTCCCAAAGTTTCCAGAGCTTTTGATCTTTGAAAAACCATCTGCCAAGATGGGTGACTGGGTAGTACGCCTAGGACAGAAAGTTATTGTTTGTTCTTAATTCTCAAAGAGGACCATGACATCAAGGTAATGTCATGACTTGCACTGAATTAATTGGATTTAAGTGAGGGAGGGCTGTGCAAGGTCACCAACCTCACTCTCTCCTCCAAAGTCATCTGTGTCCAGTCACTATATATATATATATATATATATATATATATATATATATATATATATATATATATATATATATATATATATATATATGGATGACTGGAGATGGCCCCCAATGTTTAAGGTAATTGGGATTAAGTGACTTGCCTAAGGTCACACAGCTGGTAAATGTCTAAGGTAAGATTTGAACTCAGGTCCTCTTGACCCCAGGGCCAGTACTCTATCCACTTCACCACCTAGCTACCCCTGGGACATAAAGTAAGGAAAAGCAAAAGACAGCTGAGGCCTGAAGGTGTGGTGGAGCATGTAGGAAGGTAAGGAGAAACACAAGTGGATTGACAGACATACCAATCACAATACCCACCTTTCCTCCGCTTCTCTAGAGGTCTGCTTTGGGAAAAACCCAATTCCCCTTGAACTATCTGATTATATCTGCCACTTCATTTTTTACTTCCCACTGACTAGGGGAGAAAGCATTAGCAGTAAAGAGAACCCCATCAATTGGAACAGAACTTCAAGTACCTGCAGAAACTGCTTGTTCCTTTAAATGTTTATTTCCACTCCTGTGCAATTTTAAATTACTGTTAAAGTGTGTAGCCATTTGTATCCAAGTCTAAGGGCTTGGTTTGAAACTGAGATAGGAAAAATAATCTAAAAGTAAGAGGTTTTCTCAGTTCTGACTGACATATGAGACCAGCTGATTAGAGGAAGAATTTCTACAGTATTCATTAATCCCCAAAATATCCACACCCTAGATTGCTTTGAACCCAAAGAGAATCTTATTAAAGAAACTAATAAAAGAGCCAACAGTATTTAAAGGTGAAAGTGGGTATGTTTCTTCAGGTGAATACTACACATAGTCAATCCCCCATGTCATTTACAATGATAGACAGACAGACAGACAGATCCAGTGTGGCATAATAGAATGAATTCTGGGCCTGAAATCAGGACATTACAGTTCAAATTCCATATCTGACATTTGCTAAGGAACAATGAATTTCTCTCCTCTAAACTTTCATTTCCTCCTCTAGAAAATGGTGATACACACACACATACACACATGTAGTATCTAGCCCACAGGATTGTTGTAAGGAAAGCCCTTTTAATTTTAAAACACTATAGAAATGAAATTTATTATTATTATTGCTAAATTTTAAAAGTCATCATCAGGGATCTCAAACCCACAGAATCCCAAATATCAAGGGTTTTTGTCCCTTTGTTCCCAAAAGGTAACTGGGAGTCTTTCTGAAAGACAAAAGACTGTGTACAAAGAATTTTTCTAGGACCTAGGAAGATATGAAATTTAAATATGACATGATTTCTGTCCTCAAAGAACTTTCAGTTCAGCAGGAAGCTCATTTGCAAGGGAGTAAGGAGACATTGAGTGGTAGGCAACATTTTCAAGAAGTGTAGCAGTATAAAAAATGACAAGCAGGATACTTTCAGAAAAACCTAGAAAGGCTTTTTGAACTGATGCAAAGTTTAAATGAGCAAACTGAAAATTCAAAGTGAAATGAGCAAAACCAGAACACTGTACACAGTAACAGTAACATTGTACCATGATCAACTGTGAATGACTTAGCTATTCTCAGCAATACAATGATCTAGGTCTGAAGGACTTATGACAAAAGATGCTATCCATCTTCAAAGAAAGCACTGATGGAGTCTGAATGCAGATTGAAACATACTTTTTTTACTTTTTTTTACTTTCTTTATTTTTCTTGTGATTTTAGATCTGTGTTTTCTTTTGCAACATGGATAACATGGAAATGTTTTACATGACTGTACATGTATAATGTGTATCAAATTGCTTGCCTTCTCAAGAAGTGGGGGGGGGAAGAAGGGAGAGAAAATATAGAACTAAAAATTTTGAAAAAAAACAAGTTGAATTTTTTTTTGTTTAAATGTAATTGAGAAAAAATTTTAAAGTAAATGTAAAAAATTTAAAGTAAAATTTAAAAGCACATAGCAGTGAAATGAAGAGGAAGGAGCTATAGGATGGTAGCTAAATGGGGTAGAAGGAACAAGTGTATTTTTTTTTTTAACCAGGGGAACAACCTATGTATATTTGTAGGCAAATTGAAAGGCTACAACAGTAAAGGGAAGTTTGAAAATGCATAAATGGAATAAAATGACTGCCAGAACAAGGTCCTAGAGAAACCAGAAAGGAAAGAGGATCAAGAGTACAGGTAGAACCTTAGTCAGAAAAAAAAAAAGTTAAGAAGCTAGGAGTACAGTGGATGGAGTGCTAGGTCTGGAGTCAGAAAGACTCATCTCCCTGAGTTCAAATGTAGCCTCAGACACTTTCTAGCTGTGTGACCCTGGGTAAGTCACTCAACCCAATTTGCCTCAGTTTCCTCATCTGTAAAATGAGCTGGAGAAGAAGCTGGGGTCAAAAAGAGTCAGAAATAACTAAAATAACTGAACAACAACTTCTATGACCAGAGGCCAGTACTTACTATTAACAGGATAGGATTCAGAGCTGGCAGAGGTCTTAGTGATCACATTCAACATGCTCATTTTTACATCTGAGCAAACAGGCCCAGAGAAGTTAAATGACCTAAAGAGACACTAGTTATAAACAACAGAATGAGCACTGGGATCCAGGTCTTCTGACTCCAGTTCCATTGATCTACTGTATCACTATACCCAGGGGTATGCTAGTAAATGTTTAACAATCAGCTTTTGGTGGGGAGGGGTTGGGGGGATGAGATAAAATGTACACAAGACACTTTGAAAATTTTGTTGTTGTTCAGTCGCGTCTGACTCTTCATGACCCGAACTGGGGTTTTCTTGGTAGAGATATTGGAGTAGTTTGCCCTTTCCTTCTCCAGCTCATTTTATAGATGAGGGAACTAAGGCAAATAATATTAAATTGACTTGGCCAGGAACACACAGCAAGTAAGTGTCTGAGGCCAGATTTGAACTCAGGAAGATGAGTCTTCCTGACTCCAGGCCCAGCACTGTATCCATTGCACCACCTATCTGCCCCATCACTTTCTTAGTCTAGACAAGCAATAAAACTAAATCAAGCCCTGATTGATGGTTTTTGCTCATTTCTAAGGTACAGTTGCTCACACTGAATTTTTTTTTTGAGGGGCAATGATGATTAAGTGACTTGCCAAGGGTCACACAGCTGGTAAGTGTCAAGTGTCTGAGGCCGGATTTGAACTCAGGTCCTCCCGAATCCAGGGCCAGTGCTTTATCCACTATGCCACCTAGCTGCCCCAAACTGAAAATTTAACAAAAATGTAACCATCTGCTGGGTTTGAGCTGGCTCCAACACACCCCTGGCAATATTTCAATGCCTTTCAGAAAGAGCAGAGATTCAGAAAAGTTTTGAGAAACAAAAAACAGAAGGCTGAGGGAATTCCTCTCAAATGGTCTCAATCCTATTAGTGACAGAAAGCCAGGGTATCTTCTATAAATACAGAGGGGGAGGGCAATGTTGGTGATGAGAAGAGAGAAGGAAAGGATGAGAAGATCTGCAGGGGGGAAATGAGTTAACAATGATGCTGATGATGATCACTGACATATCATGCTTAAAGGCTTACAAAACACATTCAATTTTCTGGACAGTCTTTTGAGGTAGCTGCTATGACTAAGCCTCTTTTACAGATAAGGAAACTGAGATACAGAAAGATTAAAAGCTTTACCCAGAGGTTCCACTGCTAATAAGAGAATGAGACAGAATCCAAACTGAGGTCTTTCTGACTTCTAACTCAGCACTCTGATGCCTACATTACAACGTGATGAGTCACTAAAGGTAAAGTAGAAAGAATGCTGAGCAGCATCAAAGGCCCAGTTTGGGTTATGTTATGTAAATAAATATTTAGATTCGGGACAGATAATGGACATAAACTTAAACTTCTCACTTGAGCTGGAGACCACCGAATCAGCCTGAGCTGGAAGAAGCTTTCAAAGTCTTCTAGTCCAACCCCCTCATTCTACAGAGGAAGAAACTGAGGCTCCGGAAGGTTAGATGCCTTGCCTGAGGTCACAAGGGTAGTAAATAGCAGAACACAGGCCTGCAAAAAGTTCCAATGCATTCCAGACACGAGCTCTTTCTGCTCACCCACATTGCCTCCCAATTGGTTTACAAAATACAGTTTAACATTTAATCATGCCCTAATTATTGTTTTCATTCTAGTGCTGGCTCCATAAATAGTTCAGAAGTTCCTCTGGGTCAAGGGCCACATATTATTTCTGCCTTCATATCCCCCATAGCACCTCTTGTTATTAATAAGCTTGGTTTCCTGTTTCCTATTTCCTTCCCCCTCCTCTGCCACCCCCAAACCTTCCCAAACAGAAGGAAAGAAGACCTATCCCAGTGACCAATGACTAATTCTTTAGAAAGTTAATGGAGTACTTTTTTTTCTTTCTTCTTTTTTTTTGTGGGGCAATAAGTGTTAAGTGACTTGCCCAGGGTCACGCAGCTAGTAAGTGTCAAGTGTCTGAGGCTGGATTTTAACTCAGGTCCTCCTGAATCCAGGGCTGGTGCTTTATCTACTGTACCACCTAGCTGCCCCCCAACAGACTACTTTTTAATTGTTTCTTCCCCACACATGAAACATGTTAAGTAGATACACACACATATCCAAGAAGTAGAGCAATGTTGACAGCATGGAAAATATCCTTGCTGAACAATATATGTGGGGGTTCTCTTGCAGGGTAAATAGAGGGAAGTCCACCACATTGAGAGAGACATATGGTACCCAGGGGGTATCCTCTCCAATCTCTTCAGGGCCAGTAATACCTCAGTTCTCAAATCTCATCATTTCTTTCTACACCACATCTATCACTTAAGCCCCCTCCTCCCCATTCAGTCACCAAATTATTTTTACTCCTCATCACTTCTAGCCTGGGTTATTGCAAGGGCCTCCTAATTCTTCTCCCTTCCTCAAGCTTCTAACTACTTCAATCCATTCTCCTCACAGCAACGATGTGATTTTCCTAAAGTCTAAGTCTGAACATGTAATTTGACTATTCAATAAATTCCAGTTGCTTCCTATTATTACCTCTTTTGTTGGTGTTCAATCATTTCAGCGGTATCTGACTCTTCATGACCCATTTGGAGTTTTCTGGGAAAAGACACTGGAATGATTTCCTTCTGCAGCTCCTTTTACAGATGAGGAAACTGAGGCAAACAGGGTTAAGTGACATGCCCAGGGTCACACCGCTAGTAAGTTCTGAGGGCAGATTTGAACTCAGGTTTCCCTGATTCCAGGCTCGGCACTCTGTCCACTGTGCCACCTAGAAACCATATTATCAACTCTAGAATTATATATAAACTCCTCAATTTTGCATGTATAGCCTTTTGTGGCCTAGCCTTTTCTGGTCTTTCTAATCTTCTTGAAAACTATTCCCTACATTCCCTCTGAGGACCACCCTGCAGACTTACATGCTGTTCCTCCATCTCCCGTCTCCATGGCACAGCCCCTATTCCTAGAATGTTCTTCTTTGTCATCTCTTCTTTCTGGATTCCCTGGTTTCCTTCAATATGCAGCTCTAGCATCCCCTTCTTCCAATGGCACCTTTCCTGGTGCCCACCCTGGCCTCCCTCAGCAACTTGTGCCTTCCTACTTTATAGGTATCTTGTATATATCCATACAGGTGCATGTGTCTTCCATTAGAATACAAGCTCTTGGGGCAGCTAGGTGGCGCAGTGGATAGAGAGCTGGCCCTGGAGTCAGGAGGACCTGAGTTCAAATCCAGCCTCAGACACTTAACACTTACTAGCTGTGTGACCCTAGGCAAGTCACTTAACCCCAATTGCCTCACACACAAAAGAGAATACAAGCTCTTTGAGGACAGCTTTTGTCTTTGTAGCTCTAGTGCTTGGTACAATGCCTGGCCCCTAGTAGATGCATCATAAATGCTTGTTGAATGATTGATGCCATCCACCCCTCTCCGGCCCCTGGTGGTACCCTCTGGAGAATTATGGCTTCCTTTAGGACTAACAAATTACTTTAAGACTTCTGTTTTGTTTTCCTCCTTTTAATGAAGCTTGATTCTGTAATATTGTGAATTACACACTTACAAATGAGGAGCTGGTCACAGTGTAGGGCAGTGAACTATATCTATATAAGTCTAGTTTTTCTATGGGAGGGATGTAGACCAAGAATATAGGAAAACCTCCCAAAGGGTCCCTGTGCTCTTCGTGTTATGGTAGTCTCTGACATAAGAGTTACCCTTGTCAAAAATGGGCATAATAATAATTTCATTACCTACTTCATAGGGTTACTGTGAAGAAAACTAGTGAGATATAATTTGCCATAGAAATGTGAACTCTTCTTATCTTTATAATAAAAGAGAGAATGAAGATGTTCTAAGAGAACATGCCCCCTTGATCAGCAAACCTCTCAGAACCATTCACTTGTTAGGGAACTGCTTTGACAAGGAGCAGCATCTCTGTGCGTGACCAGTGGTACGAGACCCATTTGGAAAAGGACAAAGGTATTAGCCGGTGGTTGGGGAATCACCTGATTTATTAATACCTTCTGTTTGGAGTGCAGGAGGAGGCGAGGGGATCTTAGTACAGGATGTGGGACATAACCTCCTGTGGTTGGGGTGACCCTGCTGGGTTGTTTGGAGGCGCGTGGAGACGTGATGAATCAAGTCTGAGTGGAATCCACAGGCCACAGATTAAGTCAGAACTGTCTGGGAACACACTGTCTGAACCACCCCCTCTTCTAAAATGAAGTCCAAAGGGCAGACAGAGTGATTAGAGCAGAACCACAGTGGAGATTACCATAACAGGGACATACCTGGGACTGGCTGAGAGCTGGGTCTTTTAAATGAGCATCAAACCTACTCTGACATTATGTTTCTGGCCACCAAATGATAATAGCTAGCTCATATTGATAGGTCTGTAAAATACTTTATAAATTTACACTTTACACGTTGTCTCATTTAATCTTCACAATAAAACCTGGGAGATAGATGCCTTTATCTACATTTTACAAATGAGGAAACTAAGGCTCAAAAAATTAAAAGACCCTACCCAGAGTCACACAATTTAAAGCCAGATCTTCCTAATTCCAAACATAGTATTCCCTGTCAAAGAAGGCTAAGAGCTAAGGGTTTAATGCCAGCAGACCTTGAGGAATTAGTAGGTGGAAAATGTGTTTTTTTTTTAAATAATAAGCTGTTGTGGCTTTATTATGTCCAACTCATCAATAAAAGAGTCTGGAGTTTAGTGGTGTATTTGTGTTAACTAACCTCTGCCCCACAAAGTCCCCTGTTCTGTCTTCCTCTGTGTTGGGGAAGATGAGATATGTGTTGTGGGCATGGACAAGGATGCTCTGAGAGTACCCCAATGGGATTCTCATCCTATATGTCTGCATGTTAGGAAAAGGGTTCCTGATGTTGGCAGGAATACACAGTACATTATAGAATGTCACATACACATACTAAGTGGATGATCGACCACTGAGAGGCTTCTGCGGCTCCACGGACAAAGTTTTAAGATTTATAGTATTACATTTAGATATTGTTCTGCCTGAAGGAAGATTAAATATAAAGGCCTGATCATTGAATCTCAGTCTTGGGGTGGGAGTCGGGGAGATAATCAAGAGCCCATGGATTAAAAGTAATCACTAATGTTTGAGGGAATATGCCTCCTGGAGGTTAGGGTGTTCTCCACACTGTGACCTGAGAATAAAACAGAGGCTAAAACTGCATCAAATCAAAACTCCACGAGAAGACCCGAGCCAATGGGCAAGACAGAAGATAAGGGGGGGGGGAGAGAAAAATGAATATAAGCTTCTTGAGGGCAGAAGTTATGTTATTATCGCCTTTGTAACTCTAGCCCCAAATACAATGCCATACACAGAGGAAAGGCTTAATAACTCTGCTTTCGAACTGTTGGCTGTTTCTCAAACATATAATGACACCACAATTTGCCTGAATCAACTTCCTTCCCCAAATAGCATTATTCTAGGACCACGTGATAATTACCATGCCCCTTCCTTATTCTTCGGCATCAGTATATCCATGAACCTAGACAGGATAACTGTTGCATGCAGACATGCCAACCGTTGACACTTGATACTTTTAATGACTTGTGACCTCATCGATGGGGGTTTTCATGCCACTGACAGATTGTAAGTCCCATACCTTCTCATTCAGTATGACACTTGTCCATAAACATTGGACTAAATGTTGTTCTCTAAAGTCACTTCCAGCTTTAAATCTATCATCCTGTAATCCCAAAGATCATCTTCCCAGTGCACAGGTCACATAATTCAATAAACAGTGGTGAGTAGTCATTATACCTGTCTTACCAACCATCCAGGATTCTTTTAAAGATCCAGTGAGGTAACAGACATAAAGCATTTTGTAATAGACAGATAGATGATAACTGTTAAGTGGGGTAAGCAGAGCTGTATTATCTCAGTACAACTTACTATTCCCAATTCTTTCACAAAGAAGGTCCTTTGCTTTTGGAAAGCATTCCTTCTTCACTGTTGTCTCTTAGAAACCAAAGGTTCCTTTAATGCTACACAGACCCCTTCCTGTTCCTCCCAGGTGTATTGTTCTCTTCCTCTTGAAATTGCTACTATTTTGTGGGTGCCACTTTGCATTATTAAAATCCATGTGTTTTATCACACACATATTCACACACCATTAGAATATAATAAGCATGTGATGGCGATGGCAGGAACTGTTTTGTTTTTGTCTTTATATCTCCAAAGGGGGTCATCTACAGTCGTCCTAATCTAAGTCTTGCCACTGGACCCAGATGGCTCTGGAGGAGAAAGTGAGGCTGACAATTTTCAGAGCCCTGCCTCACTTAAATCCAATTCACTGAAAGTCATGATATCACCTCCTGATATCATGGTCCTCTTTGAGAACAAAGGGCAAACAACAACAACTTATCTCCAGAATCTAGCCTGATGCCTTTCATATATGTATGTATGTATGCATGTGCATGTGTGTGTATATGCACGTACATGTATGCATACAAATATATTTGTATATTATATATACATATATACACATGTGAATATATTATGTGTGTATTAACACACACAGAGTTCCTATGGGACACTGGTCCCTTACACAACAAATATTTATTAAAAGCCTATACAGATCCATAACAAATAAACGAATGAATGAATGAACAAATGAGTGAATGAATGAATAAATAAATAAATGATAAACAAATGATGCCTATATGTATATAGGCTTTTTATTTTATCTTTATTTATTTTTTGCTGGGCAATGAAGGTTAAGTGACTTGCCCAGGGTCACACAACTAGTACGTGTCAAGTATCTGAGGCTGGATTTGAACTCAGGTCGTCTTGAATCCAGGGCTGGGGCTTGATCCACTTCACCCACTAGCTGCCCCCTATGTAGGCTTTTAATAAATATTTGTTGGGTAGGGGACCAGTGTCCCTTAGAAGATTGAGTCTGAGTAAATAACTTACTCTCCCTATGGACTACATCTCTCAGAAGACTTTGGGGAGAAAAGTACATGTGTCTAGAAAGTGACTCCCCTAGAAGT
The DNA here is from genome assembly GCF_019393635.1 of Dromiciops gliroides. Lineage (NCBI taxonomy): Eukaryota > Metazoa > Chordata > Mammalia > Microbiotheria > Microbiotheriidae > Dromiciops > Dromiciops gliroides. The sequence goes on from NC_057863.1 coordinate 376,698,758, forward strand.
CTATGCATGCAAAGCTGGAAGGTAAAGGACAGAGACATGACAACACTAAGGAACCTCTCTTCCTGTTCCTAGGGCCAGTAGTACCAGGACAGGGAGTTCTCAGTTTCACTATCCTCCAAAGGTACAAAGAAAGACATGAACCAGATCCTGGCAGAGACAGTGTAAGCAGGTGGCTTAAGTAGACCATGAATTAAAAGTGTGATCAAGTAGAGAAGCTATTAGTTTGAAGTACAAAGCTTCTGGTGACCAACACATGCTCCGCTGCCCTGTGAGAGCAAAAGGGGACCCTATATCTATTCATTATCTAACTGGCATAACTGAAAGCTGCAATCTCCAGGTCCTATCATGAGTGAACATGGGAGTTTTTATTAAACAAGCAAACATCCCAGTTATTTCTCTCACAACATGGAAGACAGAAGAGAGTAGAAATGAACTCCAACCTCGGGGGCCATTTGCCTTGGAAGTTCAAGCAGAGAAGTATTTGAATGTTGTAATTCAAGGTAGAAGTAGCTAATATGTATTGCTTTTAACATGCTACCACTGATCTAATTAAACTGTTTGTTTAACCCTGACTTTAAGGTAAGCGGATGAAAAGGTACACTGACCTGGTAGGAGATGGAGTGACCAGTGGGGGGTTGGTACCCAAGCCAATGAGTGTCAAGGGATGACTGAGAGGCACAAAGAGGGACAGAGTTCTGCATGATTGAGAGTCATGTCCTTAGTAGAAGGAGGAGGGAAAAGGGGGATTCTTCTAAAAAAGACCACACAGGGCAACTATAAAATATGAATTGAACAGATTAGGCAAAAGGCAAAAATTCCAAGTCAATGGGTAGTATTTTAAGGGAGGTAGGTCTTCCAGAGATTATACCATGAGATTTTTCTCCAGAATGTGAGCAAAAGCTAGCAAAGTGAAGGGGAGAGAGAAGCTGGACAAGACAACCAGAAACAGAATTCAGCCAAATGGGCTGAACATTCATTCCTTACCAGACAGTAGAGACTTGGGTAAAGAGTTAATTTGGGAATTTAAGGATGTGCTATTTTATGAAATCCCATAAAATGGATTTGGAAAAATGGCTGCTAGAACACCTGCTTTTAGTGTTCAAATTTAAGAGGATCTTGACTGGTTTACCAACTTATAAGCCAGAAGATTTGGGGCATTTGGACACTATTACACTTTCTTGTTTGCAATTTTAAATTTAACTTTTTTGAAGGGAGTTTCTTATCTGCTGCTATTATTTATAGCTGGCTAATTTTCTTCCTGGCTTTCAAGTTGTTTTTGTTAATCAATGATGATGACAACAATGGTGACGTTGATGACATTAACTCTCATTTACATGGTGATTTGAGTGGCAAAATGCCTTCTATATGGTATTTCATTTGATCAAACAAAAAGAAACCTTCAGAGTTCAGTGGCACCACAGACTGATGGTTTATTTCTATATTTCCAACCCTTCTACCTCCCTCACCCGTGTGAACATTATTAAAGTGTTTTGGAATGGTTAAAGAGCCATAGAAAGACAAATTGTTATGTTATAATAGTGTTGCATGCTGTCCTTCATTCAGTAGATTCTTGAAAGGCCTTTGATTTTTTTAATGTTTCTTTATTATTTGTTGAAAAGAAAGGAAAATTATTAGGCTCGCCCAATTCTGTTAGCCTAGTACATACAAAGGAAAAACCAATAAGGCCAATTACTATTTTTCATGGACATCACTATGTATGTGTTATGATATATTTTCATTACCATTTTAGAATATATGGAATAATGGTATTGTAGGGCTAAAGCTGGAAGGAATCTCAGAAGTCCTCTGGTACAGCCCCCTCATTTTATAGATGAGGAGGTCTAGAGATGTTAAGTGTTTTGACCAAGGTCACACAGGTTCCTATGAGTCCAAATTTAGCACTCTTTCCACTGAACTATGCAACTTCCCATACCTACTTCCTCAATCTAGGCTTCTCAAGATGCCGGGTCTTTCCCCTCTACCCATCATCTCCCCCCCCCATAAGGTCTCTATCACATGGGACAAACCTGATATTGAAAGCTTCAAGCATTAATTACACCCATGTTATATCATCCCAGTCACAATTATGTCAATATAATCTCCAACCTCCCTGTGACTTGATGGGTATGTCTTAGAGACTGGCCTAAAGTTCAGAGCACACAAGTATCCAAAGTGCGATTTGAACTCAAGTCACTCTAACTCCAAATCTAGTAGTCTAGTCATTGCATCACACTGTCTCTCAGATGGGATTCATAGTTGATGTAACATAGAGTTGGTAACACTTTTGTTTGTGTTTTGAAATACTGTAATTTGAAAAAGTTCCTAAATTCACTTTTGTTTTGAATTCTCCTTCATAGATAGAGAGAGAGAGAGATGATAGACATATTCACAAATATGTCCTCCATAATGTCTTTTATGCTACTTCTCACAGAAGTCATTGATGGTAACATGATTTCAACTTACTTGCAACCACTTGTATCTTTCCATTACCCTTTTGAGTTAGTTGTAATTTTGATTTTTCTAAGATCATGATGCTTCGTGATTCATAGTCTTATTATATTACTGTGAGAATACTGAGACAACCATTAAGAATGAGAGATATCAGAAAACCCAAATGCTGATTACCCCAAAGATATTGTTAAAGAGACAGAGAGGCAGATGGAGACAGAAGGAGGAGGAAAGGGAGGGAAGGAGGGGGAGAGAGACACACAGAGAGACAGACAGACAGACAGACAGAGACAGAGACACAGAGACAGAGAGAGAAAGATAAAGTCACAGAGAGGGGAAATAAGGGACAGAGATGAGAAGGAAGGAAGGGAGGGAGGGAGGGAGGGAAGAATGGAGGGAGGGAGGGAGGAAGGGAGGGAAGGAAAGGAGAGAGAAAGACAAAAAGAGAAGAGGAGGGAGGAGACAGAGAAAACAGACAGACAGACAGACATGGAGAAGACAGAGACAGAAAGAGAAGAAAGAGTGTGCAACAGAGACAGAGAGAGATTAAAGGAGAGGAAAGAGAGAGAGGATAGACTAAGATAGAGAAAGAGACAAAGAGAGGAGAAAGATAGAGAGAGGAAAGACAGAGACAGAGAGAGATGGACATAATGGCAAGGGCAGGGAGGTAGGGGAACAGAGACATTGGGGTGGGGAGAGAAATGCAATAAAAAAAAGCTTCCTGTACATTAAATGGATGCCTCATGAAGGAGCTGTGGAAGGAAGAAATCCTCCAGAATGAGAAAGCTTGGAGGGTGCATGGTATGTATCTGCTACAGTGGAAGGACATGGCACAGCTGCTTCCTCTCAAATTTAGCCTCTGCCATTACTAACTATGGGAACTTCAGGAAACTATTCTATCATCTACAAAACCAGGCGATTGTACTAAATGTCCCCTAAGATCACTTCCAGCATTGATATTCTGTAATTTGATCATTCCTGATACCTTTCCCCAAGTCCTTTCCTAATCTCTACAGGAGTTATGGCACAATGGATAGAGCCCCAGACCTGGAAACAGGAAAACCAGAATGCAAATCCTGCCTCAAACACATACTAGCTATGTGACCTTGAACAAGTCACTTAACCCTGTTTGCCTCAGTTTTCTCATCTGTAAAATGAGCTGGAGAAGGAAATGGCAAACTATTCCAGCATCTTTGCCAAAAAAACGCCCAAATGGAGTCATGAAGAGTTGGACACATTTGAACAATGATAGCAAACAGTTGTTGTGACCTCTTTAAAATACTTTGCATATATTTTGTCCTTAGTCGTCTGTGTACAAGGTGTATTTCCTCAGTCAAAAGTACCCCTCTTCGAGGGCAGGAATAGTATTATTTTTATCTTTGTAACCTAAACCCAGTCATTCACAATGATGGGGAGGGAGAGAAGGGGTCCAAATTTGTAGAAACTGTCCATGTATATGGCCTGGCAACTCTTCAGTAATTTATAGTCTTTGAGAATAACCTGGGGCACTCAGAGATTGAACCTTGCCCATAGTCACCCAGTAGTCATTCAATAAATACTGAATTAAAGAATCACAGAATTGGAGAATTGAAAGAGACCTGAGAGGCCATCTTGTCCAGCCAGTTGTTGGGTTGTGATCACCATTGATCAGAGTACACACAGAGATGAAATAAAGTACATGTATAAGTATGTATAGGTATGTATACATTGCTTGTGTATGTACGTATATTTATGTATGTGTATGTATATGTTTGTGTGAATTGTTAAAGAAAGAATTTTAACTTGCAGTATCCAGTGACATGAGATGTTTTACAGCTCATTTCAGCCAACACTAGGGAAGGAGGCCAACCTTTTTCTTCCACACCCACAAAGTTCTGCACAGCCTAACATGGAGGTAGAGTGAGAGAAAATTTTGTGTCTGCCTGGTTTCAACCAGACATGGCCCTCTTCCAGCAACAGCCCCAAGTCCCTGGGAAACAGAAAGGATTGGATGTTTTCCTACCCCATGGGAGTGGTGCCTTTGTGAAGTTTGGCTGAGGCCAGAGAAGATGCCAGCTAAACGTGCCCATAAGTGACTGTCCAATTGTTCTTGACTTTCATTTTCAATCCCGACCTTCATTTAGCAGGGATTTCATATGCAGAAGGAGCAGTGGGTCAAATCTAGAGTGCTTACTTGGATGATTTTGTGGAGTTTCCCCAAAAAGTTTTCAGCCCATTTTTCTTTTCATTTTCTTGGACTCTTATTCTATACCTATATCTTATAGAATATAAATGTTCTTATTGCATATGTGTAACCTATATCAAATCGCTTGCCATCTTAAAGAGGGGGGAGAAAGAGAAGGAAGAGAGAGAATTTGGAAATGTTTTTCAAAGAATGTTAAAAATTGTTTTTACAAATTTTTGTACAAACAGAAGCAATGCATCCAAAATTAGAAGGGAGGCAGAAATCTGGGAAACAATTTTTATGGCCAGTACTTCTGATAAAGGCCTCATCTCTAAAATATATAGGGAACTAAATCAAATTTATAAGAATCCAAGTCATTCCCCAATTCAGAAATGGTCAAAGGATATGAATAGGCAGTTTTCTGATGAAGAAACCAAAGTTATCTATTCCCATATGAAAAAATGCTCTAGGGGCAGCTAGGTGGCCCAGTGGATAGAGCACCGGCCCTGGATTCAGGAGTACCTGAGTTCAAATCCGACCTCAGACACTTAACACTTACTAGCTGTGTGACCCTGGGCAAGTCACTTAACCCCAATTGCCTCACTTAAAAAAAAATGCTCTAAATCTCTAATGATTAGAGAGATGCAAATTAAAACAACTCTGAGGTACCACCTGACACCTATCAGATTGGCTAAAATGACAAAAAAGGAAAATAATAAATGTTGGAGAAGCTGTGGAAAAATGGGAACACTAATGCATTGTTGGTGGAGCTGTGAACTGATCCAACCATTCTGGAGAGCAATTTGGAATTATGCCCAAAGGGCGATAAAGCTGTACATACCATTTGACCCAGCAATACCACTTTTGGGTCTTTTTCCCAAAGAAATCATGGAAAGGGGAAAGGGACCCACATGTACAAAAATATTTATAGCTGCTCTTTATGTGGTGGCAAGGAATTGGAAGTTGAGGGGATGCCCATCAATTGGGGAATGGCTGGACAAGTTGTGGTATATGAATACAATGGAATTCTATTGTGCTGTAAGAAACGATGAGCAGGAGGAGTTCAGAGAAACCTGGAGGGTCTTGCATGGGCTGATGATGAGTGAGATGAGCAGAACCAGAAGAACACTGTACACAGTATCATGAACATTGAGTGTTGATCTACTGTGATGGACTATATTCTTCTCACCAATGCAATGGTACAGAAGAGTTCCAGGGAACTCATGATAGAAGAGGATCTCCAAATCCAGGAAAAAAAAAAAAAAAGAACTGTGGAGTATATATGCTGAATGAACCATACTATTTCTTTTGTTTTTGGTGCTGTTGTTTTTCTATTTTGAGGTTTTTCATCATTGCTCTGATTTTTCTCTTATAACATGACTAATGCAGAAATATGTTTAATGTTATTATGTGTGTGTGTGTGTGTGTGTGTGTGTGTATATATATATATATATATATACATATATATATATATATATATATATATATATAAACCTATATCAGATTACCTGCTGTCTAGGGGAGGGGGGAGGGAGGGGAGGGAGGAAGAAAAATCTGAAATTGGAAAGCTTGTATAAACAAAAGTTGAGAACTATCTTTACATGTAAAGGGAAAAAAATAAAATACTTTATTAATTTTAAAAATCGTTTTTACATGTAATCAGAAAAAATATTATTAAAAAACAAATGCTCAGAATAACTCTACAATATAAATTAGGCATATACCAAGAATAAACATCTTCACCTCCAGAAAGTTATACAAATGAAAATATGAATGTAATAAAAACTCACAGTTATTACTTTAAGGTTTTAATATTCTTTGCATGTATTATCTCATTTGATCCTCACAAGAACCCAGTGAAGTAGGCACTATTATTATCCAAGGTAAGGGAGCTAATTAGGGAGAAAAAATGGAAAAAATGCTGACTTTGGAGTCCAGATCAAGGTTCAGATCCCATCTCTGTCACTACTGGTGTGATCTCAGGCAATTCACTTAATCTCTCTAGGACTCCGTTTTCCTTCTCTTTAAAATGATGGCATTGATAGGGGCAGCTAGGTGGCGCAGTGGATAGAGCCCTGGATTCAGGAGAACCTGAGTTCAAATCCGGCCTCAGACACTTAACACTTACTAGCTGTGTGACCCTGGGCAAGTCACTTAACCCCAATTACCCCGCAAAAAAATAAAATAAAATAAAATAATTTTTTTAAAAAATGATGGCATTGAACTAAATGACAAAGACTTCTGCATTCCTTTTCAACTCTAGACCTGTGATTCCAAGTCCCTGGTGTAGGATATGAACCTGGGTCCTCTTGACTTCAAGTTCAATGCACTATCCATTACACCACTTTCTCAGCCATAAACTTACATACCTTGAGGTTTCATTTTCTACCTGCCTGGTCGGTAGAGAAGAAAGTGAAATGGAGGTCAGGTTTTGTGGTTACAACTTTCTTCTTCCTTCGGAGGATCGAATAAATCAGTAAACAGGAGCAGGGTCATGCTGACCCTCATGAAAGGTCACATAATACTAATCATGCTGTACAAACACCATGGATCATTTTCACTAGAGCAGACCACTTCCAAAGAGATAGAAAGGAAAAGCAGTGAGCCAGAAAAAGACTAAAAGGACACAGGGGTTAGCTTTGACACATAGAACAAAGACTCATGTACAAAGCATCCTAGCGGAAGGAATTGGATCCCCATTTGAAATGGAGTATTTCAGTTCAAGGAGAGTTGTCCTCACTTCGTTTTGGTTTTAATTTTTCTCCCTTCCAAAGAAGATAGAGTGAACCACAATTGGTCAAAAAAAAATTTTGTAAATAGGGAAGTGTCTGCTTCTGAGAAAATCAGCTAGGCACCTGACAGCTCTCTCTACGCAAATCTCATTTATTCTAACAAAACAAATGACTAAAGCCTCCATCTTTGGGGCAGAACTTGACCCTTCTGGTTTCTAAAGTCGGATGACTGGTGTCAGTGGCTTACAAAACAGGAAGCTCCAGATGTAATTTCAAATGACCCAGACAGCAAAAAGCAAGACAGAAAACTAAATTGGAAGACAGGAAGTCCCAATCGCACCACAAACAATACAGATATTTGTCTGAGATATGTTTGGCAATCTGCCATATCAGTTATAACATAGACCAACAAAACTATAGTGACTAGAAATGGGGGGAGAGAGAGAGAGAGAGAGAGAGAGAGAGAGAGAGAGAGAGAGAGAGAAAGAAAGAAAGAAAGAAAGAAAGAAAGAAAGAAAGAAAGAAAGAAAGAAAGAAAGAAAGAAAGAAAGAAAGAAAAAGAAAAGAAAAGAAAAGAAAAGAAAAGAAAAGAAAAGAAGTAAGGAAGGAAGGAAACACCTCTTTAAAAAGACCTTATCAGCAAAGTTGAATTTCTTCTCACAGGTTATATCTCTGGGCTGGAAATGCCGCTCAAAGGTGGGAAGCCAGATAATATTACATAAGTGCTGGAATTTAGCCTGCCAAAATAAAAGTTCTGGGCCTTCCTCAGGTCCCCTTTTTACCCAAGGTGGGTACATAGCTGGTGCATCATATCCCTGGGAGTTTGAAACTTCTCTGTGACCTGAATTGGAGGCCCAGCTCTTCTATTAAGGAGCTATGTGACCTTGTTCAAGTCACTTTAACATCTCTAGGTCTAATTCTCTCATTAAGTCCAAAGTGGCATGACTATCATAAATTAGCTGTATGTCCTTGGGGCAAATCATTATCTTTCTGAACCTAAATTTCCTCTTCTGTTAAATGAGGATTACTAGATGCCTCAGGTCCATTCTATCTGGTAAAGGTCTATAAATTAATGAGATCTCATATCTCTATGATTGCCTCTCATCTCATTGGATCATACATATAGAGCTGGGAGGAACCTTGGAGACCATCTCAGTTCGCCCTCTGGCAACTGTGTGGAAGATAGTCTAGAGAGAAGAGAGATTAGGGACAGGGAGACCAATTTATAGCCTATGTGGTAATCCCAGCAAAAGAGAATGAGGACCTGAGTGTTGAATGTGAATGGAGAAAAGTAGGCTAATGCAAGATGTGTTGGGGAGGTAAATTCAACAAGACTTGACAACTGACTGGATGATGTGAGGTGAGGGAGTAAAAGCAGAGTCCAGAATAACTCCAAACCTTAGGTGACTGAAAAAAGGGTGGCACACTCAACAGAAAAAGGGAAGTAAGGAAGAAAAATGAATTTGGGACTAAAAAATGTTTTGGACAAATTGAATCAGTGATACACATAGAACATTCAGCTCAAAATAACTAATAGGAAGTTGATTGGGAACTGGAGCTTGGGAGAGAGACAAAGATTGGATTTCTAGATCTGTTAGTCATCCGGGAGCTGATGAGATCTCTGAGAAAGAGAAAGTTTGTTAAGATGGAAGAGGGCCCAGTACATAGCTTTGGAGTACTACCAGTTAGCAGGGCAGGGCACGGATGAAGATCTAGCAAAGAAACCTGAGATGGAGAAGCCACACGGGTGAGAGGAGAAGTCAGAGAGCACTGTCACAAAAACTTAGAGAGGGCAGAACAGCCAGGAGAAGAAAAGGGTCCAAACAGTGTCAAGTATGCTAGAGACATCAGAAGAACAAGAAGAGGGGGCAGCTAGGTGGCGCAGTGGATAAAGCACCGGCCCTGGATTCAGGAGGACCTGAGTTCAAATTCGTCCTCAGACACTTGACACTTACTAGCTGTATGACCCTGGGCAAGTCATTTAACCCCAATTTCCTCACAAAAAAAGAAAAGAAACTGCTTAATAAATAATAATTTTTAAAAAGATAAGAGCCAGCTCTTCATTAGAGACCATTGTCGGAGAAAAAATAAAGGGAATGATGTTGAGAGGAGTTGAGATGTAGAATAGAGAAGAAGGCCACTCACAATAAATGGTTCTTTTCTCTGTAAAGTATGAGTCCTCAGCTGACAGCTTTGAGGAAAGGGTGGTGTAGAAGAGAAAGTTTGCAACAACTTCATGAAAAGTCGATTAGGGAAGAGTTAAAGGATTGCCTTCTCACAGGAAAAGCCAAGTCAAGATTAGATAACATAAATTTATGGTGGAATCAGTCAGCATGGTTGCGTGACTTCCTCTAGTTCCATTTCATATCACATGAGTGGGAGCAGAAAAGGCAGATGGTAGAGGTTTGGCAAGGGCACAAGCTGTAATAAGAAAAGGAAACTAGGAGTTTAAAAGTAAAGGACAACAAACAATTCCTTTAGACTGTACCAGCATATCCTTGGGGAGGTCATCTCACCTCTACAGGGTCAGTTTCTTCATCTTTAAATTAAGGGGTAGGACTAAATTACCCTCAAGGCCACTTCAATCTATAAATCTACAGTCTTACATAGTCTGTCTTAAGCCAATAATTGAAGTCCTTGACCCTTGAGGCAGTGGATGGAGAGCTGGACCTGGAATCAGGAAGACCTGAGTTCCAGTCCAGCCTTAGATGCTTCCTAGTTGTATGACCCTAGGCAAGTCACTTAACCTCTGTCTACCTCAGTTTTTCCATCTGTAAAATGGGAATAATAATAATAGAACCTACCTCCCAGGATTGTTGTGAGCTTAAAATGAGATATATATTTGTAAAGCACTTAGTAAGTGGCATGTAAATGATAGCAATGATGACAACAACAATGACAATGACAATGATGATGATGGTCAGGATGTACATAACTCACACAAGGAGGGCAAAAGGAAATTCCTGTTAGGTAATGGTAAAAGGAGATGACCTCTAAGGGCATTTTCCATCTGTAATGGCTTATTTCAGGGACAGTGTTATTTGAACCCTGAAGTTTTAAAAGATAATCATACTTCAATCCAGTACCAATTCAGTTCAATTCAAAAAAAGGATTTAAGTGCCTATTATGAGCACAGTACATAGATAAAAATGAATGAATGAATGAATGAATGAATGAATGAATGAATGAATGAGAGAGCAGTCCCTGCCTTCAAAAAATTTACATTCTGCTAGGAGAATATAACATGTGAATGAATAAGTAGAGTAGGACAATAGAACACTGGGCCTAGAGCCAAATCCAGCCTCAGACACTTAGTAGTTATGTGATCCTAGGCAAGTCACTTAATCTCTGCTTGCCTCAGTTTCCTCAACTGTCAAACGGGGACACTACCAACTTTAAAGATGAGTGAAAATGTCCTGACTGAGGTGACCTTGAAGCTGAGGAAAACTGAAGGAAAACAAGGATTGTGAGAAATGGCAATAAAGGTGGATTGGATTCTAGATAGAAGAGGATGATGCAGGGTAGGAGGTAGGAGGTAGGAGATGGAATACTGAGTGGAGGGAATGACTAGTAGTCCAATTTGGCCAGAAGATAATGTTCATAAAGGGGAGCTTGACAGGGAGGTGGAAGACAGACTGTGCAAGGTTGTAAATGCCAGGCTAAAGAGTTTATCTCTGATCTTTAAGGCACATGGGAGCCACTGGAGGGTTTTAAGCAAAGGAGTGACATGGGCAGGTGTGTGCCTCAGCAAGATTATTCTGACAACTGGGTGGGGAAAGGATTTGGGGAGGGGAGAGACTTATAGAAGGAAGATCAATTAAGAGGTGATTATGGTAGCCCAGCAGAGAGGTGATAGAGCCACACAAAGATATATGAGCTGCATGAGGACAGAGGAAGGGGAAAGATGCCAGAAGTGATAGACACAAATGTACTAAATGGTCTCGGTGGCCAAGGAGGCCAAAAATGAAGAAATTATATCCAATCTTGGGTAGGATCCATTAATGGGTGCCATTGGTGCCCATTATCAGTCACTGGGCAGATAACACTCTTCTAATCTCCAATGATAAAGGCAGCTATCCTGCAAACAGTTCCATCTTAGCACCTTAGTGGGACCACAGATCTAGACCCAGAAGAGACCTTTAATGTCATCTAGTCCAACCCTCATTTTACAATTGAGGAAACTGAGGCCCAGAGAAGGAAAGTAAATCCCCCCAAATCACACAAGTAATAAGTGGCAGAGCCAGTTTTCAATCCCATGTCCTCTAACTCCAAACTCAATATTTTTCACTATGGATGGCCATATTAATGGCCTGCCACCCTGACCAGTCTATCAATAGCACCACAAGAGTGGACCAAAGCCTATTTAGCTGGGCAGGTATCCATGGTACTGACATCTTCATGTTGAGGATAATGCCAGCAACCTGGGAGCAGAGGTGCAGAGAGAGAAAAAAATTGCTTCCCCTTGTTGCCCACCAAATTCAGGGGACCACTAACCAAAGTGAAAAATCAGGCAACTGAGAATGCTATAAATTCCACCAGCTGACAGTACACCCAAAGGGTGAGGAGGTGACTCAGACATTTGGTTCTCAGAATAAACTGCCCATTGACCTTGGGTATTCCCTGAAAGCACAGGTCACCCCCTTAGATTGAAACAGACTATTTCCATATACCAACCACTTTCTGTTCTCTCAATTCTCTCAGATATACCGCAAAAGCTCTAGGCAAAGGTGCCGAGGGTATTCAATAGCCACATCTCAGTAGAAATCTCTCTGGTCAGTCTCCCATGCACTATGTGCCCTTTCCTATGCCCCTACAGTCTTCTGCCTTCAAATTCTGCGGTGGCTCTTTTTCCTCAGAGAGGCAACTGGTAGAGCAGTGGATAGAGTGCTGAGCCTAAAGTCAAGAATACCTGAGTTCAAATCCAGTCTCAGATATTTACTAGATATATGATCCTGGGCAAGTCACTTAACCCCTGTTTGCCTCAATTTCCTCAACTGTAAAATGGGGATAATAATAGCACCTACCTCCTGAGGATTCTGTGAAGATCAAATGAGATATTTCTAAAGTGCTTAGCACAGTGCTTGGCACATAGTAAGCATTCTAAAAATGCTGATTCCTTTCCCCACTGTACTGACACATGCTGGATGACTTCAGCAGGCAAATGGGAAAACAGGTCCTGAAATGTACCAAATGTGGACCCAGCAAATAGTGTACACAGGGATGCAAGACAGAATGAGCTATAAAAGATAAGATAGGTCCTTTTGTGACTGCTGGTCCTCCCCAGCCACACTTCTTTCTGGGATTCCAAGGGGCTAAGCAGGGAGAAGTCACTCTCTCCCCAGCAAAGCAGCAAGGCAGCAAGGTGTACCAGACAGGGAGCTGCTAGATTTGGAGTCAGAAAGACTTGGGTTCAAATCCCACCTCTGACACATTCTGGCTGTGTGATCCTGGGCAAGGAACTTAACCTCTCAGTGCACCCAAGGACTATAAGTTTCAGGGGCTGTGACAGTTGGCCTGGATAGAAGGATTTCTTCACTGGGAGCTCTCCATACCAGTGAAATCACAGGCACCATTGAAAACAACAAATATTTCAACAGCAGCAGGCTGAAGCAGAATCAGAAACACCTGGGTTCAGCCTCCATCCCACATACTTACAAGCTGTACAACTCAGGGCAAGTCACCTAAATCTCTGGGCCTCAGTTTCCCCATCTGTAAAAGAGGTCTCTTTTTATATTGTGTTACTTTTTAATATTTTGATAACTGTATTTCAATATAATTGATTTCCTTTGTACATTTTATGTTTTGGTTTTGGTTTTGGTTTTTGCAAGGCAATGGGGGTTAAGTGACTTGCCCAGGGTCACACAGCTAGTAAGTGTCAAGTGTCTGAGGCCAGATTTGAACTCAGGTACTCCTGAATCCAGGGCCGGTGCTTTATCCACTGTGCCACCTAGCTGCCCCTCTTTGTACATTTTAAAACATTATCTGGAGCCGGGTTCATAGCCTTCCCTGGTATGAAAAAGGGGTCTCATGACATAAAACAGGTTAAAAACTCCTGCCCCAGAGGCTATCCTATGTTCCCATTTCCCCCCAGGAGCTTGCTGAAGACTGAAGTCTTAATACCCAAAGGAATTAATCTCTAATGGTGATACATCTAGAACAGGTGAGAAGTGTAAGAGAGAAGGGAAGGAAGGGGCTGTACTGAACAGGCAGGAAAAACCTCCAGAGGTCCTTCCAGTCACCCCGCTTAGCCTGCCTCCTTCTGAGAGCATCTCAGCTTTCCTGGTTCTAGGGTAACCTATTCTCTGCCACCCACAAACACCTCCCCTTGGGGACCCAGGGAAGCACGGGCTGATATCTGTGGTAAAATGCTAACGGAAGGAATGTTGTAACAAAATTTCACTGTTTATATCTATGTACATCTTCTGCAAAACAGGATAAACAAACTGATCTTCCTCTCTGGGTTTTTGTGGGGATAACGAATAAAAATTCTGGTTTAAGCAACCTGTTGACATTCAGCAAATCCCCATGGGGAGGGAGGACTCTTGGTGGAATAGAGGCCCACCTTCCTGTGTCTGCATGAAGCCCTTAAGTGGCCACTACCTTTCCTCTACAGAACACTTCGCAGTCTTAGCATTACTTTAGGGTTTCATTTATTTTTATTTTATTTTATGTCAGCCCATATTAGACAATCAATCTTCATGTCTAATACCACAGATGAAAAAACTAAGGATCTTGGAAGATTTTACCAAATCATAGCTTCAGAGCATTAGAGATGAAGGACCTGAAAGTCAAGTCCAACTCCCCCAATTTCACAGGTTAAAAAAAACTTTGAGGGACTTTCCCAGGGTCATAAGTTTGTGTCTGTGGTAAGATTCGAACCCGGGTCTCTCTGACTCCTAGTCTAGCACTTTATCCACTCCACTACAATAGTTCAGCTTACCATACAAAGTCCAAACACACCTCCCCGTCTTTCACACTCTCCTATCCTCTGTCTTCTAGGAAGTTGGAGATTTTAGTAGATGCAGGCTTATGGAGTCGGGAAGATCTGAGTTCAAATCTTGCCCCAGATACTTACTAGCCATGTGAATATGAGCAAGTTGCTTAGCTTCTCTCAGCCTCAGTTTCCCCAACTGTAAAACAGGGATAATTATAAAAATATCTACCTCACAGGATATTCCCCCACAATGGGGGATATAATGAAATCATCTATGTAAAACCCTTTGCAAACTTTAAAGTGCCATATAAATGCTATCTATTTATTAGATAAGAGGCAGCTGAATTCAAATAGAGCCTCAGATACTGCCTAGCTGTGTGACCCTGGGCAAGTCACTTGACCTTTGTTTGCCTCAGTTTCTTCATCTGTCAAATGAGGATAACAAAAGCACCTACCTCACAGGATTGTTGTGAGGATCAAATGAGATGATAATTGTAATGTACTTAGCACAGTGCTGTTAGCTATTACTTTATTATTATTATTATTATTATTACCCTATATATCCAGTCTGATTCACCCTACTCCCATGCACACAGCCTGTACTCCAAAAATGCTATCCTCTCTACTGTATTTTCTCCATTAAGGCAACATTACACAGTTGATTGGCCCAAGACCTAGTTGTAAAGAACTGAGCTCAAATCCTTACTCTGATCCTTGTGCTGTGCAACTATGCAAGTTGTTTAACCACTCTGAGCCTCTTCTCATTTATAGAAATGAGATTTTTAAAAAACTTGCAGTGCCTACCTTACAAGGGTGTTACAAATCTCTCAATGAGATAATGTATGGAAGGTGCTTTGGAAACTTTGAAGGATCAAAACCAAATAAATGTCAATTTTTACCCTTTACACACACACAAGCACACACATACACGCACACATGCACATATGCTCGCCACACACCCCTACCTGTTTTGTTTTTTAACTTCCTTACACTTCTCTCCACCTACAGAAATTCTATCCAACTTCAGGACCCAACTTAAATCCTATTTCCTCTATAAAACTTTCCCAATCAGAAGTGACCTCTCTGGGGGCAGCTAGGTAGCACAGTGGATAAAGCACAGGTCCTGGATTTAGGAGGACCTGAGTTCAAATCCAGCCTCAGACACTTGACACTTACTAGCTGTGTGACTCTGGGCAAGTCACTTAACCCTCATTGCCCTGGAAAAAAAAGTGACCTCTCCCTATTTGTCCCCAGTAAATAATTTATCACAGGCATCATTTAAAAACCCCAAAACTTTGTATCCCCCATACCATCAGAAACAGTACTGTATTTACAATCCGAACTCAATTAAATATCTGTTGATTAATTGGGGTCACTTGGAGGCAGAAATATTGCAGTACCATTGACTCTAGTGATGCAGGTCAAAAAGCATCCATTGGGACTGTGAAAGGTGATTCCAATTCCTGATGTCTACAGGACAAGGAATAAACCCAGGTCCTTCTACACTACCCAAAGTTCACAGACAGCTCACATATTTTAAAGAGAGAACTAATGAACAAAGAGAGGGAATGATTTTCCTTTCTCCCATTTAATTTTATGTTGTTTTCTCCTATAGGAGGCCCACTGGCATGCAATATTTTTGGCAAAACTGATGTATGCACTTGAATGAAGAAAGGTCATAAGGAAAGAAGCATGGAAAGACATATGAACTGATGCATAGTGAAGAAAGCAGAACCAGGAAATGGTTCGTACACATGTAAATGAAAAGAACACTAAAATGAAACTGAACACTCCACAACTGTAATGATCGATGCTCTACTCAGAGAAAAGATGAGGAAATACATTTCCCTCTTTTCCTTGGAGAGGGACTATGAGTGCAGAAATTTGCTTCTATTCCTAGACGTGGTCACTTCATGGGTTGGCTTTGCCTAACTGTATTTCTTTGTTACAAACAAAAGCTTACTGGGTAGAAAGGGAATGATTATTATTCTTTAGAAGCATCAATAAAACATTACTTTAGATGAAGAACAAGAAGAAGAAAGATTCTAAAGCTTTATGTAATGTCTTATCTCTCAGGGCCTTACTAGGGATGCCTATTGATTGACTAAAGGAACTGGGATTCTTTTTCAAAGAGAAGGCTGAGGGACAGTTAGATTTAGATAGAGGGCAGCAGGTTCAAAGGTGAAGAGTTATGTTTATTTCACAAGCACTACAAAGGAAAGACTAATTCAAGAATGCAGATTTCAAAGACTTCTGCCAAGTCTAAATTCAAGTGGCATCAAGGAGAGCAATTTCAAGCTATAACTAAGGGGTGGATGGGTGATCCAAACAGAAAAAATTACTTTAAATCCTCAGGAGTCAAGGGAATAGCTTTGGATTACACTTGTATAACCCTCCTAAGCTAGAATAACAGATAACAGACACTGTACACATAAAAGTATTTATAAAAGCTACCATGCCTCAAATCAAAATACTTTAGACTTACATTCAAATTCATTGCTAAAAATTATAACAGCACTGCCCTCCTTCCAGGATGGGACTCCCTGAAAGGATATCCTGGCATTGGCCTGTGATATAGCCTGAAATTTCTGCAGTTGTAGAATCAGGGTGAAAGAAGCAACATTGGTCTGTTGCCCCTGGAAACTCTGCCTACTGGCCTGGCATTCATGGGAATCAGCCTGGCCTGCTTTGTAGAGGTTATATGACCCTGAATGGCTTTTAATGGGAAAAAAGAATCAAGCTTCTTATTCTTTAGGAAGTAAAGGAGTCCACTCTCCATAGCTGGTGGTTGTTGACATGGTATGATTTTAGGGATGCCTAAAAAACATTCCACCACCACCACCACCCCCCACTGATGCCTGAATTGTTTCCATAAGTTTCATTTTGGGATTAATCTGAGCCTTTGTCTTTTGTTAAAATACAAATAAGTCCTAAAAAGCAGCCTGTAAAGTCATTTACATCTTAGTGAGAATGAGTTTATCAGAACATTTCCTGAAAATGGGCTTTTATAGAGCAAGGTAGGGAGAAAACTTTTCCACCTTCTGTTCTAAACCATCTATCCTTTTGTTATCTCTAATTCCTCTCCTTATATCTTCTTTTAGTTATTTTATTATGTTTTTCAACCACTGAGAGTTCTTTACAATAGTTTCATTCTCGTTTCTGAAGACTTTGTCATTATTTCTTCCTGGAAATTTCTCTTTTCTTTTGTCTTGAGCTCCCTGTCGATGTAAGTTCTTTCTTTACAGTGTAATTATTTTCCTGTTTGCTCATTCTTCTACCCTTACCTCCTAACTTTGGATTTTATGTTAAGTCCAGACTCTTCACACTTCTGTAAAGAACATCTGGGACATGTTAGTATCCTCTTGGATCCTACTGCTACTTTCTCTAGATATTTAATGTTGTATTATCCCTAGACCTCAGGGACAACTCAGGCTGGCTACCTGCAAGCTTTCAGTATGTCCAAAACAGCCTGACAAAGGTGCCGATGTTCTGGTCAGAGTTCTGCACTTCCTAACCTGGGTGTGGATCTGAGCCAAACCCAGTTGTAGGTTTGCCCTTCCAGTAAACTGCTGCGAGACTCAGCCTCTATCAGCCAGCTGGAAAATTCTACTAGTTCAGAACAACAGAACCACAGGCTCCCATTTGCTTTTTGATTTCTGCCCTGATGATTTCACTGTGGGCTTCAGATTGGGCTGGAGGCTATAACTGAGACCCATTCCTCTCCTAGGATCAGAACCACTCAGCTGCTGCTTACTTAGCATACAACACCAAACCTAGCCCAGGCCCCCTCCTTAGTCCTATACTGGGTCTTTGACCCAACACTGGGCAATAAGAAATCTTATTCCATGCACAAGGTTCAGCCCCTCTGTGCTATATATGGGACATCTTCTGTCCCTGATGCATATTCCAGGCAGGCCCTCTCTCAATTCCCAAGCTTCATGTGTTCTAGTCCTGGCTAGAGGCCATTCCCCCAAGTCCACAGACTTCTCTGTCTCCTTATGTTGACATGGGCTGGAAAATAACCTACTGTGATTTTTTTTCTATTTCCTACTCAAGACTCAGCCCAATTCATTTTCTAGATCCTTGTAGAACAGTTGTCTAGGAGAGCTCAGTTGTGCATATTTCTGCTACTCTGGAATCTTGGCTGGTCTCCCTCTGACTTTTTTTATATTCCACATCATCTTTTCATTGTATTAGGAGTTTTATTTGTTTGCTTATTTCTTCTGTCCCTCTAATAGTTTTTCTACAGTTTTCCTTGTAGGAATTTCTTTGTTTCTCCTCTTTTGGCTTGTTCTTTTACTTTCTTTGGCATATTTCTTGCTATTTCAAAGTAAGGAGAGGGAGCTAGACTTAGAGTCATTCACTCATCTATCTTGCCAGAAATCCTGGTAGTTTTGTGATTGTTATTTAAAATATAGATTATGTTATTTTTTCAAAAAATAACAACAAATATAATTGTTCTGCCTCTTTCCCATCTCTTCATTCCATACATTTGTAAGGTTTGATTTGCTTTTTTTGAATATAAGGTTTTCTTAATCCCCTTCCCTTTTTTTTTTTTAGTGAGGCAATTGGGGTTAAGTGACTTGCCCAGGGCCACACAGCTAGTAAGTGTTAAGTGTCTGAGGCTGGATTTGAACTCAGGTACTCCTGACTCCAGGGCCGGTGCTCTATCCACTGTGCCACCTAGCTGTCACCCTTCCCATTTTAATAGAATATAAGCTCCTTGAAGGCAGGGACCATTTTTTTGTTTTGTATTGCTAGTACCTAGTATAATGCTTTATACACAATAGCTGATTAATAAACATATGTTGAGCTAAGTTGAAGACAAGTGACTATACTAGCCATCTGAAGAGGCATGGAGAAGAATACCACTGAGGGGAACACAAGGATTGGGTGAGGCTTTGTCTGCATTACAGAATTACTAAGACCATCCCTAGAAGAGAATTATTCAAGATTTTCCCTCTCCCCCCCCCATTATTCTGTATCACTCTGATCAAGAATATTAATAATAGAGCCAAAGAGTGAAAGCAGCTAAAACAGAGCTGGTTCTTTTCGGTCTCCAACTTGAATAAAATATTCCACACTGAAAAGTGTTATTTGGGAAACAAAAACTTCACTTCCCCCCAGACCATCCTTTTTTAAACTAGAAAGCAAAAATCCAAGGGCCATTGGCAATCAGAGCTAGTCCTTGATGGTTTGCATTTCCTTCCTCGAAACTGGCTCTAATATTTTAAGCCATGAGGTGAGGAGGGAGACAAAAGAAAAGAAAATAATAAGAAAAACAGGAAGAAGCCAGAGGAGAACAAAATCCCACCTAATCATGGCCCAGAATACTCTATACCCATAAACCCCTGGGCTCCCTGCATCCTGATAAGATATGCTCAGGAGAGAGCTGGATGCTGTTTCGCCTGATTAACTCAACATCGTTCAGTAGAGGTGAGTCCAAATGGCTAGAAAACAGCCAAATGATTATCACAGAGCTCTCTGCAGAGTGTTTAAAAATGAATTTTTATGACATATTCCCCAAGTCTACCTGGTAACATCAAAGGAGCTCTGAGCAGTGGGCAAACTTCCTAACGAATAATGTGTTATCGGCAGGGTGAAAATCAAGTCTTTTTTTCCCCCTCCTATCCCAACCTGTCTCCTTAGAGCACAAGAGAATAAATCACAAAGCCAAAAAGAAAATAATAATGAAGACACATGGTACCATTCCTGAAGATCCATCATGTGTCTGCCAGTCATTGATATAAAGAGGACCATTAATCAGCCCTCCAATTATCATCTTTTGATTATATGCTTATGGGGGAAACCCAAATGTATTCACTTCCCTCCTGTCCCTTTACAATAATGATTTTCTTTTTTTAACCCCAGGAGCTTAATGATGGACAGGCTCCAGTACAATGAACTTCAGGCAGGAAGAGTTCCCAACTCAGGACCCAAACACCTTTTTAACCTGTCCCAAGCAAAGGAAGCAAGGCATTTGGCTTCTTTTCACACCAGTGTCTCAGCATTGAACTATGGTCCAGCTTACTGCTCTGCTTTATTACACATTCTGCTATTTTCCACACATCACTACCGCCCAACTTTCCTGTTCCCAGGGTCCCTTTTCATCTTACTTACCCTTTTCTTTAGAATCCTAGAATTTTGCTTTGTTTTCCTTCACTGCCTTTCCTCACTCAAGGAATATGTACTGAATACCTACTATGCATGAGGCCCTTCCATTCTGCCCCCTCCCTGCCCTTTATCTAGCTCTTGTCGGTTCCAATCCTTTTTTTTTCTCATCAAGAATATTTCCCTTCTCATGTCGATGTCACTCGCTCACAATCACAAATTCTTCGGTTTAGTGTGGATATGGTAATGTAGGCAGTGATTGCTTTTTGTGTGTATATTGTAATGAAGACAGTGATCTTTGCCTGTACTCTTTAAATTGCCAGTGAAAAATTCACTTCTACCATAGGGATGTTCTGTGTCTGAACTTTCACCCTTTTCTGTCTCATCTATGACTTTAAAGGACTTGGACATTCCACTTTGATCACTGAGGTCTAACGGGCAGACTTTAGAAGATGTCTTCTCAAGGCTCTCTTCTTTCCAGCTCTGCCTCTCATCACTATTTAACCAGGCCAGGCTTAAAACCCTGCAACAAAGCCCGTTAGGCTGCATTCCCCAAGGGGAGGAGAGGGGGGAGAGGAGGAGGAAAGAAAAAAGGAAGAGATGGGGAGTGGAGTGGGAGGGAAGAAATCTCAATGCAAAATAAAGTTATATGTATTGGGTTTTATGAAACACATCTGACCAGCTGTTCCCTGGAACAAAGGACTTGATGCTTTCCTGAGATGCTAATTTGGATTTTCATTAAAATTTAAACAAGCACAACACATCTCATCCTGACCAAACTTGCTTCTTCCCTTATTTTCCCTAAGTCTGTATTTCATTTCTGCTGACAGCAACATAATTTAGCCTTCCCCACGTAACTTATTTGGGCTGGGATGCCATTTCCAAGATTTGTTCACTTCAGCTGTTTCATTTTATTTTCTCTGCTTCATTCTTCTTGCCTCTGCACCCAGATGCTTATTAAATAACCCACCAAATATGCCTTTAGAAGACCCTGAATATATCTTTATAAAGACACTCAAGATAGTTATCTGTCAGAACCAACCTAGTAAGAATGAACCCAAAAAAATTATTTGGTAGAGGGAAGAAGTGAGAATCCTTTCCCCAGACAATGGCTATCCAAAGATATGATCATATCTGACTGAAGACAAAAGCATTGTAGCTTTATCAATATCACAAACCCACCTTTTATTATTAATAGCTCTCATTTATGCAGCACTTTACAATTTAAAAAGTGCATTCCTCACACCAACCCTGTGAGGTGGACAGAATTTTATGATCATTATGAGCAAGAAAAAAATCAAAAGATGGAAGGGAGGGAGAAAGGGAGATAGAGGGAGGGAGGGAAGGGAGAGAGAAAGACACAGAGAGAGAGAGAGAACAGAGAAGGAGGAAGGGAGGGAGAGAGGGAAGGGAGGAGCAGAAAAGAGAGAAAGGAGGGAGGGGAGACAGAGCTAGAGAGAAAAGGGTGAAGGGAGACATACAACGAGAGGGAAAGCAAAACAGTCAGAGGGAGGCAGAGAGACAGAAGAAGGAGGGAGGGAGGGAGGAAGGAAAAGAGAGAAAGAGGGAGGGAGAGAGACACACAGTGGGGTAGGGGAGAGACAGAGAAGGGGAGGGAGGGAAAGACAGAGAGAGGGAGGAAGAGAGGGGAGAAGAAAGAGAGGGAGGGGGAAGAGAGAAAGAGACAGAGAGAAAGGGAGGAGAAGAGAGAAAAAAGGGGGAGAGAGAGAGAAAGAGATACAAATGCAAGCAAACAGGAAAGCCTTAGTACTATCTTCAAGGAGCTTACACTCTAATGAAAGAAGAAAACACAAATAGCGTGCTGAGGTGGGAAGAGAGAAAAGGCTACTGAGAAGGCAGAAAAGTAGAAGTCTAGAGCGAGAGTCCAGGAGAGGTGAGATGACAGTGGTTGGGATCCCTCCCAAAATGGTGATCTGGGCCAGGGAATCACCCATCAAAATAAAAGGGCCTTAGGGCAGAGATTTTTCCTACCAGCAATGACATGCCCATCTGCCAGTCATCTCTCACTTACTGTACTTTGATTTATGTATCTCGATACTTTAAACCACTGGCAGAATTCAGTTTACAAAACTATGTTTACAAAAACTCGATGTTTACACCAATTTCAGAAACAAATCTTTCACACAAATTGAAGCACACACTATCTCGGTCAATTCCTAATCCCTTTGTGTACACGAAGTAATACATTCTCTCTCCAATTCAGTCTCTCCCACGGAAATTCTATAACATGATCTCTATATGCTTGTCCCCCACCACCAGTGTAATAATAAAAAGACCTTTGGGAATATACACTTTGGCCTTTTCTATGTCTCTGCTTCTAATGCCTTATATGGTCTTGGCTCTCCTATGCCTATTAGAGAGCACTGTTCTTTTATGTGTGGGATTCCAAAGAAAACAGTGATCAGCAGTCTATGGCAGATAATTATTCACTGGGTCTTCCTCATCTGTAGCCTCATTATTCTCAGAGTCTTATTCAAAGACCGGCTCCTCCAAGCGCTGCACAAAAGTCATATGAAACCAGGATATTAAAGGACAAGTGAAAGATGAGGCTTAAGGCAGATGTGGATTTCCACTTACAGATTGAGAGGAAACATGTTCAATGTTGCGGAAAGGGAACTGGATTTGGTATCAGAAGCCCTGGGTGTGAGTCCTAGCTCTGACCTGGCCTAGCTGGGTGACCTGGCAATTGGAATCTCACATGGCTTCAGTTTCCTTCCCTGAAAAAAAATGAGAATACTTCTCTCTGCCTCACCAGGTGGCTAGAGGAGATGAGCTTTGTAAACAGAAATGTGTGCTCTTAAGAAAAGATTGAAAAGAGCCCTGGGTTGGGACTTAAGAGGACCAGGATTCACATGCACCCCTAATGTGGCTCTCCCACTTCTTACCTAAGTCACTTCTTTCTGTGCCTCAGCACCCTTTCTACAAAACAAAGGAGTCAGATTTAAGCCCTCTGAATTCCCTTTTACTTTTCAATCTTATATTGTTGTTGTTCCATCCTTTTTCAATCTCATCTGATTCTTTGTGACCCCCATTTGGGGTTTTCTTGGCAAAGATACTAGAGTGATTTGTCATTTCTTTCTCCAGGTCATTTTACATATGAGGAATTGAGGCAAACAGGGTTAAGTGACTTGACCAGGGTCATACAACTAGTAAATATCTGAGGCCAAATTTGAACTCAGGAAAATGAGTCTTCCTGACTCCAGGGCCAGCACTCTATCCACTGTACCACCTTGCTTATATTAAAGTCATATTAAATCTTATATTAAAAGCTTCATTTATTGAGCAATTAGTGATGTTCTGTGTGATGGTGAGTGCTAGGAAAAGAAACAGGTTGCAAATTCCTTGAGGGCAGGGACCCTAACTTAAATACCCTGGTAGGTCCACATCACCTAATACAAGCGCTTTGAACCTGGAATGTACTCAATAAATGTTTGCAACATCTCTCCAATAGGCCCCTTCTCTCCTCCCTGACACCATTCTGGTGAATACCCTCATCCCTTCACACCCAGACTACTACAATGGCCTGCTGGTGAGCCCCCCTGCCTCAAGTCTCTCCCCACTCCAATCCATCCTCCACTCATCTGTCTAAGTGATCTTCCTTAAGTGCAGGTCTGACCATGCCACCATGCTATCAAATAAACTCCAGTGGCATGCTATCACCTACAGGATCAAAGATCAGATCTCCTATTCAGCTTTTAAAGCCCTTCACCCGGCACCTTTCCAGTCTTCATAGACCTCAAACCCCTTCTCCTCCCCTCCCCAATGACTCTTTGATGCAGTGATACTTGTTCCCTCACTGTGCCTGGAGTAAGACACTCCACTCCCAACTCTGGGGATCCTCACTGGCTGGGACTCATGCCTGGGATTTTCTCCCTCCTCATGTCTGTCTCCCGGCTTCTCTGGATTCTTTCAAACCCACCTAAGATCCTACCTTCTGCAGGAAGCCATTCCTGACCCCCCTTAATTCTAATGCCTTCCCTCGATTGATTGATTATCTCCAACTCATCTTGTACATAGCATACATAGTTGTTTGCATGTGGTTTACCCCATTTGACTTGTGAGCTCCTTAAGAACAGATGTCTTTTTACTTTCTTTGTATCTCCATTCTTAGCACTGGGCTTAGCATAGTGGATGCTTAATAAATTTTTATTGACTGACTGTCAATGTTATAGCAAGGATTAGGAGTAAGAAGAAGAAGGTAGCTGAGTGATGTAGTGCCTAACGTCAGAAAGACTCATCTTTGTGAGTTCAAATCTGGCCTCAGACACTTACTAGCTGTGTGACCCTGAACAAGTCATGTCACCATGTTTGCCTCAGTTTCCTCATATATAAAAATGAGCTGGAAGAGGAAATGGCAAAGTACTCTAGTATCTTTGCCAAGAAAACCCCAAAATGGGTTATATGAGCTGGGCATGACTGAAAAATGATTGAACAACAACAGCAGAAGGCAAGTAAGGCAGTCTCCTAAAACAAAACAGGAGCAATGGAGTGATTAGGGTGTATTTCCAACTTGAGTCACTCTAGATTTCTCCACCTCTTTACCACCTACCTTCCTGCTGGGAAGAAACCTTTTCATCCTATAGGCCTGCCCTCCTCCATGGTGACTCTCTTTCCCAGACCACCATTCAGAAGGAGCTCTAGTCACGCTTCTTCCTGTCCCAGTTCGACACCCCTCTCCCCAGATTTCTCTACCTCTTCTCCAGCTACCTTGCTCTTATATAAGGACCTTTCAAGCTCACCCTTTATGTACCATTATATGTCATCTTCCTCCATTAGAAGATCAATTCCTTGAGAAGGACTGTCTTATTTACTTATATTTGTATCCCCAGAGCTGAGCACTATGTTTGGTACATAGGAAGCATTCAATAATGATTTATCTTTGTATCTATCTATCAATAAGGGACACTCATAAATATAACTTTTTACAAATGCAAGTATTTTTGTGTGATTGGATAACCTTAATAACAGCTGACATTTCTACAGTGTTCTCAGGTTTGCAAAGTATTTTATTTACATTATCTTTTTTAAAAATATAATATTTTATTTTTCCACTTACATGTAAAGATCATTTTCAACATTCGTTTTTATAAGATTTTGAGTTCCAAATTCCCTCCCTCCTTCCCTTCCTTGCTCTCCAAGACAGCAAGCAATCTGATATAGGTTATATATGTATAATCGTATTAAACATATTTACATATTAGCCATGTTTTGAAAGAAGAAACAGAACAAAAGGAAAAAACAAAAAAAAACAAAGAAAGTGAAAATAGCATTTTTGATCTGCATTCAGATCCCATTGTTCTTTTTCTGGATGCAGAGAGTGTTTCCATCATGAGTCTTTTGGAATTATCTTGGATCATTGTATTATCAAAAAGAGCTAAGTCTATCACAGTTGATCATCACACATTGTTGCTGTTACTGGGTACAATGTTCTCCTGGTTCTGCTCACTTCACTCAGCATCAGTCCACTTAAGTCTTTCCAGGCTTTTCTGAAATCTACCTGTTCATCATTTCTTAAAACACACTAGTATTCCATTACATCCCCATGTTGTATCTACCCCATGAAGAGTAGCTGGAGTGTCCTCTCCAGGGCGCTGGCCTGGGCGGATCAATATGGAAAACAAGCTGTTGCCTATGCAGCAGGTTTTCCCTCTCTGAGACATTGGTGGATCCAAAGGAGAGGCAGAGCCAATATAGTTTGGCACCAGTGCTGCCACAGGAGTTGCCAGAGGGATGTGATGTCCAACATCCAACTGCCTAAGGGACTCCAACTCCTGATTTTTCCTCAGGGTTAACTCCCGAAGCCTTGATACAACACGGGATGCAGCAGTTACCAGTTATATAAGTCACTCAGGAGCTGTGGCTCCCATATCAGACTGCACAGCCACACTGTGGCCTGTGGCTCTTCAAGGTGCTGATCCATGGTCATCCTTGACTGGTGGAGGCCTACTATTACTACTACTATTCCATTACATTCCTATACCGCAATCTGTTCAGCCATTCCCCAAATTGATGGGCATTCCTCAATTTCCAATTCTTTGCCATAAAGAGCTGCTCTAAATATTTTTGTACAAGTAGGTTCTTTTCCCTTTTTATGCTTTCTTTGGGATACAAACTTAGTAGTGGTACTAATGGATCAAAGGATATGCAGTTTGCTCTTTGGGCATAGTTCCAAATTATTCTCTAGAATGGTTGGATCAGTTCACAAGTCCACCAACAAAAATGCAAGTATTTTTACTGCTAGGTAATTTGCTGTCTATGGTCTCTGGCTGTTTTGTGGCATATAAAGTCCCACATGTTATATAGTGAGTGGTCAAAGTCATCAATAAACAGTAATTCCCCTGAGACTTTGGGGTACATAAATGGCTTATAAGGACTTTCATGCAAAGACAAAATAGTTCTACCCTCAAGGAGTAAGTTCTGCCTCATTACTAGCTATATATCTTTGGACAGGATATGTCACCACTCTGAGGTTCAGTTTCCTCATCTGAAAAAATGTAGATGATAGTTGTACAACATCTCTCACGAGATAGTTTTAGGGCAAGTGCTTTGTAATCTGTAAACTAAGGAAATAAGAACTATTATCCAAATTTCACTGGAATAAGATGATTTCTCCCAGCCCCAAAGTGATGTGATGTATAAACAAAAAATTTAAATGCATGAGAGGAAGCTCACAGTTGAAAGGAACTCTTGGAAAAGATTCATAATCTCCCCCTCATTTGTCTGTTTTCTAAATTGGGTTTTCTTAAAGCACCTGCTTCTGTAGTGGCTTGAGCATGGCTCAACTCAGAACATGACTACTCTATTCCTTCCTCACCTATTACCCTTAACCCTAGCCAGATTTCTTCCCAAAGGACAAAAGAATTGCTCACAGTGTCTGCCCTATGGATAGCAGGTTAGTGGTGATCTCTCTACGTAGAAAGGACAATCCTTAATAAAACAAATCATATGAATTCAATTCAATTCAACACACTTATTAAGAACCTATTATAGGGGCAGCTAGGTGGCACAGTGGATAAAGCACCAGCCCTGGATTCAGGAGTACCTGAGTTCAAATCCGACCTCAGACACTTAACACTTACTAGCTGTGTGACCCTGGGCAAGTCACTTAACCCCCATTGCCCCACAAAAAAAAGAACCTATTATATACATGGCAAAGGCAGCATGCTGCAGTGGATAAAGAACTGTCCTTGGGGCAGCTAGGTGGCGCAGTGGATAGAGCACCGGCCCTGGAGTCAGGAGTACCTGAGTTCAAATCCGGCCTCAGACACTTAACACTTACTAGCTGTGTGACCCTGGGCAAGTCACTTAACCCCAATTGCCTCACTAAAAAAAAAAAAAAAAAAAAAAAGAACTGTCCTTGGGACCAGAAAGACCTAGGTTCAAGTATGGCCTCTGAATATAGACTGTGTGAGCCTGGGCAGGTCACTTTACCTCTTAGTGTCCCAGGAACCTCTCTAACCCTATAAATTTCAGGCAGAGTGCCAATCAACAGTTTCTTCACCTGAAAGTCCCCTCCACCAATGTAATTACAAGTCTGATTCCTACCCCTACCATATATGTAGGACTTAGTATTTCTCACCAGCCACTGGGTCACTGAACTCCACACCAGCCCCCTTTCTTCCACTTCTGGAACCAGAATCAAATCAATGTTGTCATTGTTCCAGGACATGATGTTTCTGTCTCTCCCCTATGGCTCCACACACCACCCCTGTAACTGTTCAAACCAAAATATTCCTCCCTTGCCTAAATATATATGCTGTCTCCCCCTATAAACACACAAGCTCCTTGAGGACAGGGACTATATTCACTTGTATTTATGTGCTCAGTGCTTAGTACCGTGTGTTTGTTGTTCATTTGCTTTAACTAATGCTAGCACTTAGTGTTCCTAATGTCTTTTCTATTCATTCATCCATTAATCCAGTGTTCTGGATGCTTATGTATATATATATATACATTATCATACATATTCTCATATATATTCTCATTTTGATAGATAGATGATAGACAGACAGACAGACAGACAGACAGATAGATAGATAGATAGATAGATAGATAGATAGATAGATAGATAGATGGATGGATGGATGGATGGATGGATGGATGGATGGATGGATGGATGGATGGATGGATGGATGGATGGATGGATGGATAGATAGATAGATAGATAGATAGATAGATAGATAGATAGATAGATAGATAGATAGATAGATAGATAGATAGATAGATAGATGATAGAGAGATAGAGAAAGGTGAGAGAAATATAAAAGCACCTTAGGCAAGTCACCCCCCCAATCTGGACCTCAGTTTCTTCTTTTGTAATATAAGAGGCTTAAGCCAGGTGATCTCCAGCTAAAACTTCTTCAGATTCTAAAATCTGGAAGAGCCAACTTTCCATTCCTACCACAAGCAACGACACTGAAAAGCAGGACAATGCCAAAACATTCCTTTCCTATTCTTCTTTTGCATCCCCATCTGTCACCCAGCTGTACCTCTGGGCTTTCCTAACACACAGTAACTTGAGACTTAATTAAATAACACTGGTAAAGACACCATATAAAATTTTTATTACTGTATTAAGTTTGCTTCAGCCCCAAGAGACTGAGTTCTTCCTGAATCTGCCAAGCATTTCTGCTTTAGGGTTTGAGAGGGGATGTTCAGAGTGTGCCCTGGGTGGATATTAAAAAGTAATCGTGACCCACCAGAGAATGAGGATGACCTGTTTGAGGAAAGGAAGTGAACTGTGGCACTACATTTTACTTGTGAAATAGGACAACCACAGTGAGTTGTGACCCCAAACTGCCCTAGGCAGTAAGAAAAAGAAAGTCTGCAACGATCTGCTCATTTTCAAACTAACTCCACCAATATCTTTTTGCTAAGCAATATTTTTCCCCACCAAAGAACAGAGAGGGCTTGGAACAGACCTCCTCGACTTCCCTCTAGACTATAAACAAGGTTTTCAAACTGCTTTCCAGGAAATGCAGGGATTAACATTTAAAAGAAACCTCAAAAAAAAAAAAAAGGTGAAGTCCCCGCGTCATTAACAACCAGGTGCCGAGAAACCCTGCAAAGCCGGGTTCCTGGGATCATTTACTACACTGAAGCACGCTTCGCAGCTGATTTCAAATTTCAGTGAAAAAGGGGAGGAGGTGAGTGGCCAGCCCTATAGAAGAATGAGCCCCAACTTTAAAACCGTCGGACGGAGCTGAGGGGCCGCTGTCCAGCACTGGCCTGTGGAGTTCTGTGGACTTGAAACTGCTTCTCTGGCTACTCGTGGAAGGAAGGAAGGGAAATCAAAAGACCTTAAGTGTTTAAATTCTGTAAAGCCCCTCATATTATAAATGAGGGGGACCTGGGCCCCACCTCGTCAGACAAATGTTTTCTAGGACATCACTAGGTTCCCAACCACATACCGAGTGTCAAAATACAGACCTGAGAAGGTGTCAGCATCGGCCAAATTGATGAGGCCACGGGAAGCCAACAGGAAACAATCTGCTTATTATCCCCACTGAACCCTAGAAACCAGAAAAATAAACAAACAAACAGCAAGTGAGTGACCTTGGGGATGTCATTTTGCTCCTGCTGGGGCTCAGCTGTAAGAGAGGGAGGGGGGAAAAGACCTCTGCCACGCCCACTCAGCCTGGTCTGACAGATTGATAGAATCCTGGGCTGAGACTTCAATGACTAGTTCCTTTGCTTCAGTAATCCAAGCTAAAGTTATTTCAACTGAGGGATGGGGGTGGGGAAGGGGCGGGGTGCAGAGAGAAAACAGTTGTGTCATAGGAACCAAGTTTTAATTGCGGAGGGATTAATAATAAGTGTTAAAGAGGGTATGAGCTCAGCTGAAGGAAAGCCTCAGACAGAGCACCAGATCTCATTTTTAAAACTAATGGGAAATGCAAACAGCAGAAGAGATGCTCCAAGCTGCACATTTTTAATAAGAAAACACCCACACAGACACGGCAGGGAACAAAGACCCAATAAATTAATTAAGAATGGCGTCACCCTGACAAATGGTGTTATCCACGCATCAATTTAATTTCCTTTTATGAAAAAAATCAAAAATAAAAAGAACCATCAGGCAAGGGAGTTATTGATTATCCCCAGAGCCACTGTTGGGTGTATTTAGTGAAGAGATTGAGATATGCATTGGGTTTCCCAGAGAAACAATTAGGAAAGCTGATCACTTGGGCAGAAGAGGGAGATGATAAAGTAGAGAAAATGGGAACCCCCTGGAGAAAAGTACCAGGGAACCATTATCCATATTGATTGAGAGAGCTACTTTTTTTGCATGGAAAAGAACCCAACCTTGAGGCTTGTTGTTCTGAAATATTTGCTTAATGATTTGAAGGCACAGGAACCCCAGGACAGATTAAAAGAAACAGGCAATTATCTTCCAAGTCAGCTCTGTTCTTGATGGTTGGGTCGTTTTGTTTCTATCATTTTTCCACACTGTTTTCAGAGTGCTTCGCTGGGGATATCTCAGCATCACTTGGGAAATTAGGAAGAAAATACTGGTTTTATCGTTGCGGTTGTTGTCATTGCTGAATGTCATTCTCCTCCTTGATTCTTCCTCCTAGAAACTGAGGACACAACTCAAAATTTCCCCATTGGATCCTCCAGCTAAGCAGTAAGGTAAGAGTCAAAGTCAGGAAGAGGACTTACATCAATTCTGGCTCTGCTACTTACTTCCACTGTTATCTTGAGCAGGTCACCATTTCTCTACGCCTCAATTGCCTCCGTTGTAAAACAAAATGGTTAAACTAAGCAGTTTCTGTAATCCCTTCTGAATCTGACATCTTGTGACCTCAGATCAAGGCGCCTCCTACAAGAAGCCTTTCTTTATTCCCTCAGTTATTAATGCCCCCCCCCCCATCACGGTGTACTTTTTGTACAGAACCTCTTCTTATTTGTGAAGATGTTGTCTTTCCCAGTACAGGTGTACTTAATCTCTTTTGAGTCACGGACCCCTTTGGCAGTCTGGTAAAACCTATGAACTTTAATGTCCATACAGAAAAAAAAAGTTTTCAAATGCATAAAATAAAATACACGATTAGAAAGGAAATCAATTATATTTAATTTTTTTCCTCCACCCAAGTTCACAGACCCTAGTTTAAGAATCCCTGCCCTAGTAAAATACAAGCTCCATCAAGGAAAAATCCATCTCATTTTTGTATCTGTGTTTCTACCAACAGGCACAATGCCTGGCACTTAACAGTCAATTAATAAATGTTTGCTGGTTGATGATGGGTGGATCTTGAAACAGTAATAATAACAAAAATGCTTGGGATTTGTATCATGTTTTCACATATATTTTGTCAAGGTCTTTTGTGAGCCTCCCAATCGCCTTAAGAGGTATCGAGGGCAGTTACTGCCATCCTGTTTTTCAGTTTTAGAGATAAAAGAATTCAGAGGTAAGAGGAATCACTTCTGGTTGAGAGATCAGAGAAAGATAACTAGAGAAAGTAACCCGTGCTGGCCCTTAAAAGATGACTATTTCGCCAACAAAGATGTGGACCAGAGTTTTCCAGGGCTCACACTGAGAATTCAAGGAGTCTTTTGGCTTCTAATCCATTGTTCTGTCTGCCTTGCCACTGCTATCTAAAAATAAAAGTTGCCTGGATTTCAATTGATTAATCTTAACCTTCCTAATGTCATTGTAACAGGGACACAGAATTCATTAGTGGGTAATTAAAGTGACAGTCTTCTGTGTTGGTGTATCTTCTTTTTCTTTTATCCCTATCCCTTAAGAGGAACGAGGTTGTGTTGGGGGAGGGGAAGTAAGATGCAGGTTCCTTCATCTCTGCCTGGACCAGCTGAAGTAGAATAACTAATAAAGTGCATTGATTTACTTCCCTTCACTTCAAAGCCCTTGCTTTGGTCAACTAACTTGTCTGCTGTCTGTTTACTGTTGGCCCTCTCCTTATCACTGTTTTCTCTGGTAGGCCTGTGTTGACATGCCAATAACACTGCTAGAAATCCACTTCAGGAAAGGTTCTCCCCCCTACAAAATGAAAAATCCAGAAAGTCCAAGAGCTATCTCTTTAGGTTAAATGACTCCATAACCCCAGGACTCCTGAAAGAACAATACCATCTGCTCCACCGGGATCAATAGGTTAGGTCAGGCCAAACAAGAAGCTAAATTCTGTGGAGCAAACTAAGGATCAGGCTGCCTATTTCTGGTTGAGGGCATCTAAATAAACCTTAGAGATGGTTTGAAGGTGGGTAAGGCATAAAAAAATAGAATATCAGAATTCTAGAATAAACCTTGAATAGAATATCATAGCTGGAAAAGATCTTACAGATCACATGATCAAACTCCCTCATTTTATCCACATCTGGGGAAATGGTTCATGACTTCATTAGTAGTGGGCCAGGGAAGCTAGGTGGCACAGTGGATAGAATGCTGGTCCTGAAATCAGGAAGACTCATCTTTCTGAGTTCAAATCTGGCCTCAGACATTTATTAGCTGTGTGACCTTGGAAAAGACACTTAACCCTGTTGGTCTCATCTGTAAAGTGAGCTGGAGAAGGAAATGACAAACCACTCTAATATCTTTGCCAAGAAAACCCCAAATGGGGTCACAAAGAGTTGGACATAACTAAACAACAACAATAACAACAACAGGAAGCTGAACCTGTACCCTCTGACTCCTGAGCCAAGTGCTCTTTCTGCTGGGGAGGGGGGGGTGCGGCTCAGAGGGGAAGAGCAGACCACTAGTTAACATTGGTGTGATCAAGCTAGTTGTAGCATAACTACAAGAACAAAAAGTCAAAGGTGAGTATCCTATCTCACCTCCTCCAAAACAACCTAACAGCACAAGGAAGAACTAGATCAAAATCAGAGAGCAGAGATCTGGGGCCTTAGCACTCATTTTAATCCAATTCTTCCTCATTTTATAGATGAGGATAAGAGACCCAGAGGCTTGCCCAAGGACATACAAGGTAACAAGAAGCAGAGCTGGGACTATAATCTGGTTCTTCTGCCTCCAAGTGTAAAGTTCTTATTATTACAGCTTCTCCAGGCTTCCATAAAATGAGATTAAGAATGTCCATATGCCTAAGATTCTTTCAGGATAAAAAAGAAAAGTTCTTTAGAAATGAAAGTTCTATATGAGGGTAAGCTATTATAATAATTATTATCATGACTGTCCCTGACACCACTCTAGTCCAGTTTCCTTACCATATCTCATTGAGACTACAGCAATAGCCTCTTAATTGGTTTCCCTGTCTTTAATATTTCCCTTTCCAATCCATTTTTTGCACCACTACTAAATTAATCTTCCTAATGCATACTTACAATCATATCCCTCTCCAGCTCCAAAATCATCAATGGCTCACCATTGCCTGTGGAAGAAAGGTCACACTCTTTAGCCTGACATTCAAGGCCCTTTCTGGTTTTATCTCAACCAAGTCTCCACATGGCCTACATTCCAACCAAGCTGTATTCTTCACTGGCTCCCCAAATAAATCCCTGTATTTTCTAATTCCCACCATTCCCTCTAGCTGAAATGACCTCCTCTCAAACTCCACCAGCTGGAATATCCATTCTTCAAGGCACAGCTCAGATTGCTTAGGTAGCCTTCCCTGATCAGCCCCAACCAAATGCTCATAGATGCATAGAACATTTGAGGTGGAAGGGACATTTAAAGATTATAATCCCTTCATTTTTCATATGGAAACCGAATCAAGAAGACCAAGTAACATGGTCCAAATCACATAGGTTTTATGCACTCTTAACTCCACTTTGAAGCACTGTCCTCCTCTTTACTGGATGCAATGCATACTGGGTGCTTAATAAATGTTTTTTGACTGACTGAAAATATGATGAACAAATGTCGTGTTCTCAAGCTTCTAAATGGAACTCTTGGTACCTATTTGATGTTAGAGGCCCCTTGGTATAATGGGAAACATAGTGGACACAGAGTTGGGAGAGACACAGCTTTGAATTCAGACTCTATCCTTTTTTTAATTTTTTAATTTTATAAAAGTATTTTATTATTTCCCAGTTACATGTAAAGATAGTTTTCAATGTTTGTTTTCATAGGATTTTTAGTTCCAAACTTTTCTCCCACCCTCCCTTCCCTCCCCCTTTCCCAAGATGGAATGCAATCTGATATAGGTTATATATGTACAATCACATTAAACATATTTCTGCATTAGTCATATTGTGAAAGAAGAAGCAGAGCACAAGGGAAAAACCTCAAAAAAGAAGGAAAAAAACAGCCCCAAAGTAGAAACTGTATGGTTCTATCTGCATTCATAAACCACAGTTCTTTTTTCTGGATGTGTAGAACATTTTCTATCATGAGTTCTTTAAAATTGTTTGGGATCATTGCACTGCTTGAGAAGAGCCAAGTCTATCACAGTTAATCATCACACAATGTTGCTGTTACTGTGTACAATGTTCTCCTGGTTCTACTCCTCTCAGTCAGCATCAGTTCATGGAAGTCCTTACAGGTTTCTCTGAAATCCACCTGCTCATCATTTCTTACAACACAATAGTATTCCATTACATTCATATACCACAACTTATTTAGCTGTTCCCCAACTGATGGGCATTCCCTCGATTTCCAATTCTTTGCCACCACAAAGAGAGCGGCTATAAATATTTTCGTACATGTGGGTCCTTTTCCCTCTTCTATGATCTCTTTGGGATACAGACCTAGTAGTGGTATTACTGGGTCAAAGGGTATGAACAGTCCCAATGCCCTTTGGGCATAGTTCCAAATTGCTCTCCAGAATGGCTGGATCAGTTGACACTGGCTCTAACATTTAATATTGAGGCAGATGGTGGTGGCCCAGTGAACAGAGCACTGGGCCTGAAGTCATGAAGAACTGAGTTCATATCCAGTCTCAGACATTTACTGGCTATATCACACTGAGCAAGTCCCTTAATCTCTGTTTGCCTCAGTTATTATTCCTATAAAATAGGAATAATAACTTTTACCTCACAAAGTGGTTATGAGAATCAAATTAGATAATATTTGCAAAGTGCTTAGCACAGTGCCTGGTATATAGTAGGTACTCAATAAATGCTTCTCCCCTTCCCACACCCCCATCCTCTACTGGTGGTAAAACCACTGACAAGCTACTTAGCCTTGGTTGTTTCCTTAGCTCTATAAAATGGGGGAAATGGTACTGGAGCATCAACCTTAGAGGGTTGTGAGCTGATCTGTGTAAAGTACTATAGAAATGCTACTTATTGCTGTGCATGTAACAGAAACAGAAGCATTATTACCAACTTCTATCATAAGCTCTGTACAGCACCATGACATTAGGATTGTCACCGCTAATGAAGTTGGAAAAGTTCCAGACTTAACCCTCTGGTATCTATAACCCTCTACTATTTATAAATATATGTCTAGATTTTGATGCTATACAATATAAGTGATTTCAATTTTTTAAAAATATAATGTACTCACATAGTATCATAGACAGTTCCTAGGCGTGCATATGGCACAGGGCCTAGAGTCAGGAAGACCTGAGTTCAAATCCAGCCTCAGACACTAGCTGTGTGAACCTTGGCAAGTCACTTAACCCTGTTGGCCTCAATTTCTTCCTCTGTAAAATGAGCTGGAGAAGGAAATGGCAAACCACTCCAGTCTCTTTGCCAAGAAACCCCCAAATGGGGTCACAAAGAGTCAGACATGACTGAAACAAGGAGGAACTTCAGAAAAATCAAGTCTGGTCCTTTATTTTATAGAGAAGGAAACAGACTTAGAGCAGTTAATGACAAGGGTACATAGGTAGTAAGTAGAAGTGGGATTCAAACTCAGACTTGATTCCTGATTCCAGACCTGGTGCTTTATACACTATGCCACCTAGCTGCCCACATGGATACAACTCCACTCCACTCTCTTCCTTTTTAAAATAAAATGAAATGAAATAAGTTTATTTATATCTTTTGTTTTTACAATGCCTAAATATCCCCTTGTATCCCTGTCCTTTCCCTTTCTCAGTCATTCCAAAAAGCAAAGAATTTTTTTAAATAAAGAAAAAAGAGGAGAAAGAGAAAAAACCAGCAAGATTTATCAACACATTTTAAAAATCTGAAAACATGTTCAATGTTTCACACCCAGGGAGCTTCCAGCTTCTACAAAGTAGTGGAAGCGGGTGTCTTCTCATATCTTTTCTTTGGAACTCTGCTTGTTCTTTGTCTCTATGCAATATTTACTTTTAATTGTCATGTAATAGTTGTTTCTGTTTATGTGGTAGTGGTCATCACATATATTGTGTCCTTGGCTCAGCTTACTTCACTCTGCATTAGTTCATTTAGGTCTTTCCATGAAGTTCTATATTAAATATATTCTTCATTTCTTCTAGCACAGTAATATTCCATTGTGATCATATCCATAGTCCCTCAGTAGACAGGAGTCTACTTTATTTCCAGATCGTTACAATTACAAAAAAGGGCTGCTATACATTTGTCTGAGTATATGGGAAACTGCTTCCCCTTTGAACTTAAACATGGCCTCCCTCAGAGTCCTTGGTTTGTACTCTCCTAGACACCCTCACAATCTGCTCTGTGTTGTTTATTTGGGAAGGGTATGTATTTCCTGCCTCCTAACTCTATACCCAACCCCTAACTAAATTATAAACTTCTTAAGAGCACTGTCATCCTCTGTATTCCCCCCAGTCTAGCACATCCCCTTGCATAGAGTAACCCTCAATAAATATACATTGAATTGAATAGAATCGAATCCTGATAAAACAATTAGGAAGTTCTCCCCTCATTCCACTCTCCTCCCTCCCTTATTCAATTTTTGGGGGTTTGGTGGGTTTTTTTGTTTGTTTTATGAGCTTATCTATTTTGCTCTGTCCTAAGAGAGCAGTAAGTAGTTCCTTAGATAATGGAGACACTCCAGATAGGCATAATCTGTATTTGCTCTGAGGCTTTTAGGTTGTCATGAGGCCTCCATAGAAGGTGCAGAACTGATGACAGCCAAAGATAGGAAAATGAATGATTCTAACAGTTGGGGGGATAATTGCTCTCCGAACCAGAACAAAAGATAGAAGGCTGGTTAAGCCTGGTGTTATAGAAGCCTCAGCTATTGTTAGTAGTAACAATGATGACAAACCTCTTATGTTGTGGCCAGTTAGCTCAGCTGGTTAGGGGAAAGTACTAATAACCCTAAGGTCCTGGGTTTGGTTCTCTCTGCTAGCCATTCCATCCTCTCCTTTGGGATCATTTATTTGGCATGTCAAAGGGGGATTCTTTTTCAGCTAGGAATTAGAATAGAGTGTCCCTGAATGGGTCCCGTCCAACTCTGGCTTTCTGTGATGCCAGAAACAATAAAAAACACTCATGCTGTGTTTTTGGAACTGACTTGTGATTTCATTGCTATTGGGAACGCAGTATGAGGAAATTCCCTCTATCAATACAGATTGGCACCTCTACAACTTTCAGTTTTGGCATCACTTATAAATAAAAATGATTACTCCACTAATCAACCTTCCGGGATAATGTTACTCCAAGGGAGTACCTCAGAGAATTAGGTCAGCTGTGTAATGATAAACAATCATAGGATCTAACAGCCAGAAGAGACTTTGAGAGGGCCTTTAGTCTTCTCTCCTTTTTGATAAGACAACATCTAGATTCTTGGTTAGAGTGAAGGTTGACACTACAAATGTGCAAGGGCATTAGTAAATTTATTCGGCCAATATACATCTGTAGAAGGCACTATGCCCTACAATAGGGGAAATACAGGGGCCCAGTTACCCCCCTCAAGAAGTTTAAGATGTTGCTGATATACACATTGGAATCTGATTAATGCCTAAAAGCAGTACCAAGTGCTATGAGATCACACAGGCTAAAGGACATCATTGATAACTGCATGGAGAAGATAGTATTGGACTTGGCCTTGAAGGACTGGTAAAATTCTTAGCTAATCAGTGTTTCTTATAATTTTTTTAAAAGTTTCTTGCCCTGAATTCTTCCACCTCCCCCCAAGTAAACAACTAAATCAACTTTCTAACTGGTCTTTCTTCTCCATTTCATTCTACATATCACTTCCCAGACTATCTTCAAAGAAACACACCCTAGGGGAGAGGAAACAAGCATTTATTAAGCACCTATTATGTGGCAGGCACCATGTTTACAAATATTCTCATTTTATCTTGATGGCAGCCTGGTAGGTAGGTGCTATTATTCTCTTTTTGTTGTTTTTGTTCAGTCCTCTCAGTTGTGTCTGACTCTTGGTGACCCCAATTGGGGTTTTCTTGGCAAAGGTACTGGAATGGTCTGCCATTTCCTTCTCCAGTTCATTTTACAGCTGAGGAAACTGAGGCAAACAGGATTAAGTGACTTCCTCAGGGTCACACAGCTAGTAAGTGTCTAAAGCCAGATCTGACCTCAGGAAGATGAGTCTTCTTGACTCCAGGGCTGGCAATCTATCCACTGTACCACTTAGCTGTCCTATTTCCTCATTTTACAGTTGAAGAAACTGAAGCAAACAGACATTAATTGATTTTCCCTAGGTCACACAGCTATTACATGTCTGAGGCCAGATCTGGATTCAGGTTTTCCTGACTCTAGGCCCAGCCCTCTGTCCACTAAGCCACCGAGCTACCTACTAGAGCTAGAAAGGACATTAGAGATAGCTAGTTAAATCTCCTCATTTTATATATGAGGAACTTGCAGACCAGAGAGGTTAAGTGACTTAGCTAAGGTCACAGAGGCAGTAGATGGGATTTCCAACTATCTCTTATTAAGCACCTATTACATGCAACTCACTGAGCCCTCAGGACAGAGACAAGACAAAATATTGTCCCTACCCTTAAGGAACTCTGCCAAGAACCAGATCTTACTCTTCTTGATCCAGATCTTTTTACCTATATGGCCCTGGTGCTCTAGGCTTACGGCTACACCATCCTTTAAAGAAATTTATTGTGCCCTCTTTGAGAAGCAGCATATTTTGGGATATGGGCAGCTGTGGTCCTGCAGAAGCAGTGAATCAGAAGATGTGCT
Source organism: Dromiciops gliroides (assembly GCF_019393635.1). Classification (NCBI taxonomy): domain Eukaryota; kingdom Metazoa; phylum Chordata; class Mammalia; order Microbiotheria; family Microbiotheriidae; genus Dromiciops; species Dromiciops gliroides. The sequence continues at coordinate 376,738,134 of NC_057863.1, forward strand.
AGAACCTTGGGTGGAAGACAAGGATAGGGAACTTGGGAACTTCTCTAAAGGAAGATGTTTCTGGCTGAAGAATGACAGAGTAGCAGACTGCATTGTCTATATTATCATATTCTCCACTACTAAGGGATTCACAATTCAACAAGCATTTGCTGGTAAAAATCAAACACTCCCCGCCCTAACGGAGTTTGCATTCCACTGGAGAAAAAGCCATGTATACACAGAAAAGTTATTACCAAAAAGATACAGAATAAAGGTTAAATAATTCCGTGTGGAGGCTAGTGAAGGACAGCTAAGTGGCACAGACGATGGGCACTGGGTCCAGAGTCAGGAAGACCTTAGTTCAAATTTGGGTTCTGACACTCACTAGCTGTGTGACCCTGGGCAAGTCATTTAACCTCTATTTGCCCTAATCCACCAGACAAAGAAATGGCAAGCCACACCAGTATCTTTGCCAAGAAAACCCCAAATGGGGTCGTGAAGAGCTGGACATGACTGAATAACAACAACAACAACAATTTTGTGTGGAGGGTGGGGAAGAGTAGCACTAGCTATTCAGGAAAATCGGGAAAGGTCTCTTGCAGAAAGTGGCACTTAAGCTGAACTTTAAAAGGAGATAGAGACTCCAAAAGGCCATGATAAGGAGGGAGAGCATCCCAGGAAAGGAGAACAACCTGTGAAGGCAGAGGAAGAAGAGAGAGAGATGTGTGTATGGAACAGCAAGTCGGTTTAGTTGGAATATAGACTGTGGAAAGGGTAGTAGTGTGAAATTAGCCAAGAAAGATAGGTTGGAGCCAAATTATGAGGAGCTTGATGAGTTTGAATTTTGCCCTAGAGGCAATAAGGGGCTACTGATGTTCCATCTTCACCACTGCAACACCACGGAATTCCACCTTGTCTTGAAATGGTAGAAGAGGAGAAGGGAAGGAAGGGTTAGGCTGAGTGGGAACACTGAACAACACCAGAATAGAACAGAAGAATTCCCCAAACTACAATCACAAGGCTGAACAACACTGAGATCATCACAGGGTAAAAAAGGACCGTTTCTAAAACAGGCTTTCTTCCCCCTTCCCATTCCCACAGATCAGCTTGAAATTCTAGTTCTGGTGTCAAAGGTCTTGATTCTCAGATTTTCCACTTATAACCCATGTGACTTGGACCAGTTCACCTCTCCAGACCTCAGTTTCTTCATCTGTAAAATGAAAGAGTTGAACTTGACAGCCTCTAAGGTCTCTTCGAGCTCTCAAGTCTATGATGTGTGAATTCTTAATGACCTGGAACTGTACCCTCTGCTCCAGAGAGAGATTAGGTTCTTCTCCACTAAAGAAAACACTAAGAAGAAGGGAGATGATATGACAGTGCCTGAAAAGGTAACAAAAAGAGTGGTTAGCATACATTAGAATGCTTTTTAACCAATTAAATTCCAAGAACAAGTGGCTAAATCACTGCTGATAATATATCACTCCCTTCCAATGGAAATGACAATGCATATCCCCCTGTGGAGCCCAAGCCATTCTGCTTAGCTTTCTGGTATACAATCTGGGGCCCCATCACCTTATCTACTCCATCTTATTTTCCATTTTTTCCCAAAAGTAAGTTAACCATGCTTCCTAGATTTTCCAAGAAACTTCTATTTTCAAGAAAAGGAAGTGTAGTTGCATCAAGATACCACAAAAAGGACTCTCTTTTGCTAGACGATTGATCTGAATTTTCAGTGGGGAAAATACAATCACTATACCCAACCAGGCACACTGTCTCAGTTAGACTGGGCTCCTCACAGTCCCCTCTCCCTGTATATTCATGTGGTCCTTCTGTCTCTGTCCCTTTGTTTATGCTGTTCTCTCCACCTAAAATGCCTTCAGTTCTTCCCTATGCTAATCTAAATTCTAACCATCCTTTCAAACCACCTCTTCCATGAAGCTTCTCCTGACCACGACTGCACATATTGATCACTTCCCCTCCTCAGAACTCACATATCACCTATGACCAGTACCTCATGGTTTAGTTTATTGTTTCATATAACAACAGCTCACATTTATATACCACTTTGAGGTTTTCAAAGTTTATACTTGTAAGGTAGGCAGAGTACATATTATTATCCCCATTTTACAGATGAGGAAACTGAGACTCAGAAAGATAAAGTGGCCTCGTTGTCCAAGACTTAGGCCATTAGGAGAAGAGTCAGAGTTCAAACCCAAGTGTGCTGATTTTTGGTCTATTCCTCCTATTATACTGAGCTGTGCTATTTGTAGTTCCCCAATGACATAAAACTCCTTGTCATTTAGCAACCAGGTCTCTAATCTCCTTTGTTTTCCCCACAGTAGCTGGCACAGTGCTGTACCATAGTGCTGCCACCACCATCATCATCATGTTCTTCTTTTTCTTCCTCTTCCTTCTCCTCTTCCTCCTCTTCCTTCTTCCTGTCTTTCCCCTTCCTCTCCTCCTCCTCAACTTACTTTTTCCTCCTCTTTCTTTTCTTCTCCTTCCTTTCTCCTTCTTCCTCTCCTCCTTCTCTTCTTATCCTTCTTCCTTTCTCCTTCTTCCTTTCTTTTTCTTCCTCTCCTCTTCCTCCTTTTTTTCTCCTTCTTCCTCTTCCTGTCTTTCTCCTTCCTCTCCTCCTCTCCCTCCTCTGCTTCCTTTCTCCTCCTTTTTCCTTTCTCCTTCTTTCTCTTCTCCATCTTCCTCTCCTCCTCCCTCCTTTTTACTTCTTTCTCCCCTTCTCCTCCCTCCTCCATTTCCTTCCTTTTCCCTCTTCCTACTCTTCTTTCTTCTCCTCCTCCTCCTTCTTCTTCTTCATATCATAACCAGTTTAAAACTAGAAGAAACGATCTGACAGTTTTGTGAATACTACTCATTCTCTTGAGCTTTCTCACAAGTGGAAGTGCTAATGAGGATTCTAACTCATTCAGAAGAGCTATGTGGTTCATTGCTGATTTCGGAGTAAGAACAGTTGAGTTCAGGGGCAGCTAGGTGGCGCAGTGGATAAAGCACCAGCCCTGGAGTCGGGAGTACCTGAGTTCAAATCCGACCTCAGACGCTTGACACTTACTAGCTGTGTGACCCTGGGCAAGTCACTTAACCCCAACTGCCTCACTAAAAAAAAAAAAAGAAAAAGAAAAAGAACAGTTGAGTTCAAATCCTGCCTCTGTCACTACCTAGCTGCATGATCTTGGGAAAGCCATTTGAACCCTCTCTGGCATCCTTTTCCTTCTCTGTAAACCAAGGGGGTTGAACCAGATGGCCTCAGAGGTCCCCTCCAGACCTTAATCTATAATCCTATGATCTTGCTTTTGGCAGGAGACTAAGCTGAAATCAATGAAGCCATAGCTATCAGAGTGCCCAACCTCTGATGTACTGGTACTCCAACGAGCACTTAGTATAAATCGAGCCTTAAGGCAGAGAAGTAGTACAGCCAGATTGTGCTTAAGGATGCAAAATCCACTGATCCCAGGCACCTCACCACATCACATCCCCTTTTCTAGACTATGGCAGACCAGTTTAAGTACTGAACAGTGGATACACTATCCAACCAGAAACCCACAGGACACAAATCCCTTGACATCATTTCCAAAGAGATGGCAACTGGGAGAGCATCACCTGCCACACACAAGGAGCCAGCCAAGAGGCCTGGAAACCAGGAGAGGTGTGAATCTAGAAAAGATGGGCCCCGGGGGAAGGATGGAACAATTGGGAGTGGCAACTATCCACTGTGCCACCTAGCTGCCCCCAGGAATAGTTTTTAAAGCCCAGACCCTTCTGCATCATCAAATCGCACATAGTCTAAGACTGATCACATATTTCAAAGAGAGGAACAGTGATGGAAGGGAGGGAATTCTTTTCCCTTGTCCAATCTTGTTAAGCATCATTTTCTCATCAGTTTCTGCCTGAACTGATGAATTCACTTCAACCCAAGGAAAACTTGAAAAGCCTCATAAAATGCTATAGTCCCTCTGGAATCATATTAAGTACTTTGATGGCTAATGGTTAATTAAAGAAAGGACTTGGGATTATTTAACTATAAGAAGGTATGGTTAGTGGATAAAACACCGACCCTGGATTCAGGAGGACCTGAGTTCAAATTTGGCCTCAGACACTTGACACTTACTAGCTATGTGACCCTGGGCAAGTCACTTAACCCTCATTGCCCCCCCCCAAAAAAAAGTATGGTTAAAGGAAAGGGCTCTGGATAAAGGAGAAGAAGATCAGCTCACAAGAGTTAAGCATGATGCCTCATATACAATCCAAATGAGAAGATGGTTGGGGATCATCTGTAGCAACTATAAATTTCAATTGACCCTCCAGAGTTGGGGCCACTGTTGCCCATTCCAGGAATGTTATTGTGGGGATTCCTTTGTTATGTGGGTTGAAATAGATGGCTGCTAAAATCCCTGCCAATTCTCAAATTCTGTAGTTCAGATGCCCCAGGTGCCAATGTTCTCCCTTCCAAACTCCCTTGTATCCTTTCATAAAGATTCTATATGAACCTCTTTGTACGAATTCATTCCCCACCTTAGAATGTACTCCAGGGCAGGACTCTCTCCCTTTTGTCTTTGCATCCCTGGCACGTATCAGGGTAGCTGGAGCATAATAGGGGCTTGTTGATTGATAGGTTGATTGTTGGTGGCATAAGTGGCTGCCAACAACTTAGTTTCAACCTATATCAGTGAAGTTGCCCTGGGGCTCAGGCAGAAAAGCACATTCCATCCTCATGGGAAACTAAGGAGAAATCAGTTCTTACTTAGACAGGAAGTGGAAGTAAAGCTATACTGGCATGAAAGACGGAGATCTAAAGAATCAAATGTTGGGTACAGGAAGGGGCCTATCTGAAGTGTGGGAAAATCCTGGAAGAAATCAATGTGCATTCAGTCTCTGGCAAGGTCAGTCAAGGACCTAGTGCTACTATGAACCTGTAACTTAATACTCAGTATCTAGTTCATACTGCAGGATCTCCCCACCCCTACTCCTCGGGCAGTCGTTAAATACTTGATGCACTTGATTTGATTGTGTGTCATCCTGTGATGGACACCGTGGGGAAGGGGACTAGCAGAAGGGATAGAAAAGGAAAGAAAAGCTCTTCGTCCCAGGGGGCTGCCTTTGAAAGGAAACAGAACACACTACCTGGAGTTCCCAGGAACTCAGTGGAAAGTTCCCCAAAATCAGACAAGATATATTCCCATTCAGCAGAAGGAAAGTTATCTTCTTTCCATTTGATAGAAACCCTGGGAACAGGTTTTGTTACAACCCTGTCCTACACTGAGTAATGTCTGTCCCCTTCCCCCTTCTTAGCTCAGTGAAGACATCATACTTTTTTGTTATTGTTCAATTGTTTCAGTAATATCTCACTCTTCATGACCCTATTTGAGGTTTTCATGGCAAAGATACTGGAGTGGTTTGCCATTTCCTTCTCCAGTTCATTTTTACAGATGAAGAAACTGAGGCCAGAAGGTTTAAGTGACCTGCCCATGGTCACACAACCAGTAAGTGTCTGAGGTCAGATTTGAACTCAGGTCTTCTTGACTGCAGGCCTGGCCCTCTATTTGCTGAGCCACCTAAGCATCATAAGCACTCAATAAACTTGAAATGAATTGAAGCAGTATACATTGTCCTAAGCCCTTCCTCCAGAAGTTCTGTTGGAGTCAGACTGAGTTAGAATTTTATCTCCAGGTACTAAGGGATTATGTTCCCTAAGGCTTCCACCCCAGAGTTTTGTAGGCGCATAGATTTAGAGCTAGAAGGGACCTTAGAGGTCATGGAGTCCAAATTCCTAATTGTACATGTAAAAACTGCACAGACCCCATCAGCTTGCTTGGCTTGATGCAAGCCCTCCGCATGGAGAAGCTAAGGAGTTTGCTTCCAAAAGACTGACCATGACACAGAACAGACAAGCCCAAGAGAGACTGTGGAGTCCAGGTAGACATTTTGTAAGTGGTTCTGATCATCCAACTACATGCTGAAGTGGAAACATTCCAAAAGGGCCGTCGGTCACTTGCTCTTCAGCCTCATTCACTTTCAGGGCATCTCAGTGACTCTTTTGCTCAAAGTCTACAGTAAGAGACCACACTGGGAGGGAAGACCTGAGGTTCTTCTGCCCTCTGAGCCCATGTGGCTGTGGTAAGATAATGGAATTTGGCAGACTGATTGGGATGGGCCACACCTGGCCTGTCCTGAGTGACTATGCTGCTGATGTCAACAGGAGAAACCACTCTTTGATTGAGTTTGAAGGACCTCCCCTTTTGGGGGAGGGAGAGTAAATGCTCGCTGAGGGGAGCTCACTCTTTTCCAGAGTCACCTTCTTTCTGGTGGTGTGAGCTGCAGGAGAGGGCAGAAAGACATTCTTTCTTAGTAGTTTTGTCCTGCAGGGCCCTGGCTGAAAAGCTGTTTTTCATTGAAGCTACAGAGTGGTTAATTAACATATGAGCCCTCCTCTTTTGAATTAGCTGAACTGGAAGCGAGTTTGGGGATTGTATAGACTTAAGTTAGAGTTAGGGGGATTATCCGTATTTCTTTTTTTCCTATTCCCTTGTCTTTGATTTTATTAATTTCACCTTTGCTGTATATTTTATTACCATTAATAAAACCTGATTCATTTGTGGAAAAGAGGCTGTTAGGCTCCTTTCTTATTGGCCTGGGAGAAATATCTAAAAAGGCAGTTGGGGGTGGGTGGGAGAAGGGAGCTTTGGACCGAGAGGTCCCTCATTATTTCCGGGACCCCAATACTATGGTGAACCACTCAATTAACTCTCCCTATGTTGAATTTGGCCCCCACATGGCTTTATGAAAAGGCTTTAGTCACTGGCCTCTGCCTTTGTTCTTTTCCATTCTCAGTCAAGCGAGTGAAGCCTCCAAAACCCCATCACCTTCAACATCTACATAGGGTCCCTCTTCGTCTTGGCATTCTACAGTCTAGATGCCAGTACAGCACTGATGTCCTGAGGAGGAGCGAGCTTCTAGAATGACCTTTGGGACACCAAGCCAGAGGAAACTTAGATGAGGCCATCCATATAGATGCCACTTTTGGTGGCACCAACACTACCTAGAAATTGAGCTAAGTTTCAAGTCCTGCCTCCTGCCCACAAAAGACCAAGGTGGAGTAAGAGACAGTATGTAGTAGGTCTCAGCGGTGTTGGGGAAAATGTTTCTATTTTTTTTTTTACATATAAGGTATTTTATTTTTTCCGTTACATATAAAGATAGTTCTCAACTTTTGTTTATACAAGCTTTACAATTTCAGATTTTTCTCCCTCCCTCCTCTCCCTCCCCCCTCCCCTAGACAGCAGGTAATCTGATATAGGTTATATCTATATATCTATATAGAAAATGTTTCTATTTTGTGCATACTCTATCTTCAAAGTAAGCATTCCTTTGTAAAAGCTCCTGGATGTTAAATGGTTAACAGAGATGGAACATCTAACAAGGGGCAAAAAAATCCGGTGGGGGCTCAATCTAATGGCGAGAAACAGAAGGGACACCTCCCCACCCACTCCCAAACCTAGGAGTATAACACTAAGGAGCAGATTCAGCCAGCCTGGCTCTGAAAGAGAGAGTCAGAGCATGCTCGTGACATACAGATGGGGAAATTGAGGTCCAGGCTAGTTAAGTGACTTACCCAAGTTTCCATAAACAGTAAGTAGTAGAGTTCAGATTTGAACCAAAATTCAATTCTAAATCCCATGAGCTTTCTACAGTAGGTTTTCCCAAATGGTTTTTTTATATGCCAATTTAGCAACAAAACCTCCCTCCTTTTCTACTTCAATTTTTGAGGTGTTCTTTAAAAAACTAAGGATAGGGGGCAGCTAGGTAGTGCAGTGGATAAAGCACCCGGCCCTGGATTCAAGAGGTCCTGGGTTCAAATCTGGCAGGTTTTCTTAGCCCAGACTGATTTGTTTTTCATTGACTCAAAGGTACAGGATAGAGATTCTTCTTAGAAATGAGTGCTCTCAAAGGGATTAATATTAGACTATAGAAACACTAGAGATTTCTTGGGGAGAGACTGATGTCCCCTCCCTTACACCCCCTCATTCCCCACAGGTCTGTTATAATAAGCTCATTATTACTACCAAACCCTGTTCTCACCTGACTATCTAGGCAGGTTCCCATGGTATGGTATGTTTAAAAACAAAACAAAACAAAAGTTAAGAATCATCTGGCTTATAACTGGTTAAATCAGTACAACTTCTCTGGGTCTGCCTTTGAACTACCTCTTCACTGATCCAATGCCAGCACTCAGCAATTTCATTCTTTCTCAGAACAACTGGCCAATTGTGAACCGAATTAGAATGTGGTGGGCAAAATGTTGGCACCTGAGTTAGGTAACACCATTTAAAACAAGAGTCATTGTTGAAGAGTCGTTAAACCAGCTTTTCCTCAGTGGGGGCAATTTCCTGAGCTTTATTCTATTCTTTGGCTCTAAAGGACACATAGCAATCTATTCAAGGTTCTGACCCTTCCCCCCCACCCCCCAGCCTTTGATACTATTAAATCTGAGACTGTGTATGTTCATAAAGGCTATTCAAGGTGCCATTAAATAGGAGTTAATCTAGCAAGAACACAAAGATTCACCAGGCCAAGACCCAGAGCTAAAGTGACATGAATGCAACGTGGCCTTGCTCTAATCCAACCCTGGAGCCACTCTGGATATTGTCCCTTGTACATGCCATACTCTCTGAGGGTTTATAGAGCAGTGTTTCCTAGCCATTGCTTCAAACACACTCCAAGCACACAGAAGCAAATTTTTGCTGGTCAGCAAAATATTTACTAGTAGAGAGTGCACAGAATTTGAAGTGAAAAGACTTGGAAGAGTCTGAAGACTGTCACTAGCTGGGTGACACTGGGCAAAACATTTTACCTTGCTAACCCTCAGTTTCTTTATCTTAAAATGAGACCTTTGAACTATATAAGTCTCTGAGGCCCCTTATGGCTCCAGCGTCTTGGGATTCAATGAACTATCCTAACTTCTTAAAACCCATAAACTTAAAAAAACTGAACTGATGAACAAGGTAACTTTTTTCCTTGTAGATTTTTAAAAATTGTCCATTATCTGATTTCATTGCTGTAAAAAGCTCAGGTCAGGAAACACCCTCTATAAAGGCAAGTGGCACCTTGTCCCACCTTAAAATCTTAGACTTTAAGAGGTTTAGTAAAAAAAAAAAAGAGGTTTAGTAAATTGCTCAGAGTCCCATGAACCATATGTCATGGTAGAACTTGAACCCAGATCCTGCTAACTTAGAAGTCAACTTTCTTTCCTATATGTCTACTGCCTCTCACAAATAGGCTTTAACTCTTAATTATTTGAGTGGAAGGTCTCCCCAAACAGGGGGATGGGAGATATGACATGTCATGTTTACACAAACCTACTAACCTCTTTATGTTTCCTCTTTATAGCTAGCAACCAATAGAAGGAAGAGATTTTCATGTTTAATGGCATTTCTCAATTACAGCATAAATGCTAATGAAACATAATGTTAATTTTTAAATGAACAGAAAAGTTTTAAGGGCATTGATTTGTTTGCAAAGATAATAGTTAATCCAGTATTTCAACCTAAACATAAACATAATGCAGAATTCAGTTGTGACCTGAAAAGAATTTAAATAGATCTTCTTTCTGACAATTTAAATACCAGCTATCTTTAAACTGTTTGTTTATTTTGGCTTTAATTAATTTATTTATTTTTGGTGAGGCAATTGGGGTTAAGTGACTTGCCCAGGGTCACACAGCTAGTAAGCGTTAAGTGTCTGAGGCCAGATTTGAACTCAGGTTCTCCTGACTCCAGGGCTGGTGCTCTATCCACTGCACCACCTAGCTGCCCCATGTTTGGCTTTAATTTAACCTAGATCAGAAGAGAGTTCTCCAAGACCATAGTGTATAATTTCTGGTAATGTTAATCCAATCTTCCTCAAAATTTTAAGAAAAAACATTCTTAAGAGAAGAGTAATCAGTTTTTGAATTGGAAATATTTTGAAACAAAATACCAAAGACATTGTTTTTTTTACAAATTTCAAATATTCACTTGTGAAACTTTTTGCATTAATTGTAACTTCTTTTTGAATTGCTATCAGTTAGAAAAATCAAAGTAAACCAATTAATGTTATACATTTATTACAATTTCTCTCCTTCACAGGCTCAACATTCCAGACCAACTGTCCATTTTGCTGTTCCCTCCACGAAACACGATATCTCCTTTCCCTCTGCCTTTGTACAGGCTGACCACCATGCATGGAATGCTGTCATTCCTCTCTCTACCTCACAGAATGCCTAGCTTCTTCCAATGCCTTCTACAGGTGGCCTATTCTGACCTATAAGGGCTAGTGCCCTCCTCCTCCTCCTTCACTCTATTCCAGAAATTATTTTATTTCTACTTTTTAGAAATGTTTTGTATTTACTTTACTGTATACATGTTGCTTCATCTCAGTAAGAATGTAGACTCTTAAAGAAGGGACTTGCCTTTGTATCTCCAGTGCCTAGCACACTGCCTCATCTATACTAAAGATTTAATAAATACTTGCTGATTGATTGTTGGTTGTTCTTGCAGTGGTATCATCCTCTGGGGAGTGAAGATTAATAACATGTAAAAAGCAACAGAAAGCAGGGCAGCTAGGTGGCACAGTGGATAAAGCATGGGCCCTGGATTCAGGAGGACCTGAGTTCAAATTTGACCTCAGATACTTGACACTTACTAGCTGTGTGACCCTGGACAAGTCACTTAACCCTCACTGCCCCCCCCCCAAAAAAAGCAACAGAAAAGGAGAGTAGAAGGAAGTCAAGGCAGTAGAACAACTATGGAAAGGCTGTCTTTTAAAATTAAATTTATTTTTTGATTGAAAAATATTTATTTCCCCAACTTAAAAGAAAAACAGAACTCTTGTAACAAATATGCACAATTAAGCAAAACAAATCTCTGGGTCAGCCATGTACAAAACTTTACATCTCATTCTGCATCTTGAATACATCACTTCTCTTTCAGGAGGTAGGTAGCATTCTTCACCACTGGTTGTCTGGAGTCTTGCTTCATCACAGAATTGATCAGACGTCTTAAGTCTTTCAAAGTCATTTATGTCTTTATAATGTTGTTATCACATAAATTGTTTTCCCAGTTTTATTCATTTAACTCTGGATCAGTTCACAAAATTCTTCCCAAGTTTCTCTGAACCAGGGATATGCTGGAGTCAGCTACAAGTAGATAACCAACTTCTAAGTTTTCAGTGTAAGGATTTATACCTCAGAAATCAGGGATTAATTTACTATTTGTTGATTTCTAGACTTAAGAAACTGAAAAAGATAATGTTAATAATTCAGATTAAAGTTAAAAGTATGTTATGTGCACTTTTTTTTCAGAGCCAGGTGTTAAACATTTACCTGCACACCTCTGCTCCAAACCTGCACCTTTCATCATTTCTTATGGCATAGTAGAATTCCATTACATTCATAAAGCATAATTGTTCAGCCATTGCCCAATTGGTGGGCACTGCTTTAGTTTCAAGTTTGCTACTACGAAAAGAGCAGGCACTAGACTGAATTCATGTGTGCTATAATTCAGTAGAACATAAGAGATGGGACACATCAAGAAGCTACCATGAAGTGGAGCATGCATTCAACTTTGTGTCAGGCCTGGCAGACAAGTCCCTGGCCTTTTCAGTACTCACTGTGGTGTCAGAAACCCTGGTGGGTAAAACCTTTGACTGAGTCTTTAATCTAGTCTCTCCCAGTCTCCCAAGCTGTAGGCAGTATTGAGGTCTTTCCAGGTCTCACAATGCCTGAGATCTCAGCCTGGCCCATGGTCACACAGCTGTTAAGTGTTAAAGGCAGAAATCAAACCCAGGTCTCACTTGATTCCAAATGCAGACAGATGGCTTTCCACTCTACCATGCTGTTACCTAATAGCTCTGGGCTTCAGTTAGCTCACTTCTAAAACAAAGGGATTAGATTCATTGGTTACTAAGGTTCCTTCCAGCTGTAAATACCATGAAATCTCTGGGATTTGGATACGGAGGAAGGAGCACTGGTATCTTGCAGGGAGCACAGTCATTCAGATTATTCCATCCTTTAATTGTATATGGTATGGTGAAGAAAAACTTCATGTGAAACAACCCTACATATTCAAGACATGATTTATCTCAAAGTGGTTTACAAACAGCAGCAAACTTCAGGTCTATGGATCCTTAATGTCTTATGTTGTTGTTCAGTCATGTATGACTCTTCATGACCCCAATAGGGGTTTTCTTGGCAAAAATACTGCAGTGGTTTGCCATTTCGTTCTCCAGCTCATTTTACAGATGAGGAAACTAAGGCAAACAGGGTAGAATGACTTGCCCAGGGTCACACCGCTACTAAGTGTCTGAGGCCATATTTGAACTCAGAAAGATGAGTCTTCCTGACTCCAAGACTGGCACTCTATCCACTGTGCCACACAGCTGCCCATTTAACATCTTAGAGATTAGTATTGTTGTTTGTCCTTCCTTCTGGAAGAAGACCATGACATCAGGAAGGTGATGTCATGACTTGCAGGTGAATTGGATTTAATTGAGGCAGGGCTGTGCAAAGTCACCACCCTCACTCTATATAGATGAACACAAAGAGGTTAAACAACTGGAAAGTTATAGGGAAGATAAGAACAAAATTTCAAGTTCCTCCATTAGCCCACTTTGATTCACCCAGTAAAAAGTCATTTCCTGAGATATTTTAAGGCCCTGTATAATTGTTTTGTACCTAATTCAATGTATTTGCCTTCTTGATATGTCCTTGATTCAGTTGAAACTTGGACAAAAATTGGATTTAATTTGCCTAAATGCTACCTAAGGTTTTCATAAATACTTCCCGAGGTTGTTCTTTCTTAAAAAGAAATCTCTCTTAGATGTCATGCCTTTCATCTTGTCTCCCTTGAGTTCTTCAATGTCCGGGTGGTTTGGGACACAGCTAATTCAAAAAGAAGCTATAATACTGCTCTCTTCCACACCCCCTCTCCACCCTCACTCTGGCCCAATCCCACGCTCCACCAGTTCCCAGCAGTTGCCTGATCTCGGGGTTAAGCTTTATAAGAACCAAAGGAAGCTATTTTGCAGCCAGGGGCACTGGACTGTGGCATATTCTTCTTCAATCTCCTCTGTAACAACATTCTGAAACTGATGTGAAAACTCGTGCCAAACCCATCCTCTTTTCCCCAGGGGTGCAAAGTCAATAGGACAAGAATCGAAGATTCTTGGAGAGTGACTGTAGGAAAGCTCCACTGCTACCATCCAAGTCATTTCTCCTCACTCACTCTTCCTTGCTTTCAGAGAATGACTGCTCACGGAGAAATTATGTCTGGCATCTTGCCTTGGTCTTCCCAAAAATGGATACCTCAGATATTGACCATGAATGTTACTCAAATGCTATTATATGCAGATATATACAGAATACAAATATTACATTAAATATTTTCAAGTCAGCATTTCTGAGAATTTGCCCCTTCTAGTTCAGCATTGCATGATAGAGCTGCTCTGGTCTCCTGCCTTATAAAGGGTACCTGTGAGAACTGTATGCAAATACCAGGTTGGGGGACTGGACTCCAAGGCTTGGTGGTCTGATTCCTCAAATCTATAAACTCCAAACTGGTTGGGAAGTTTATCTAGAGGTGGTTGGACCCTGGGATAAATAATATATTAGTGTTCATTCAGCCAGCATTCATTAAACACCTACTGTGAGCCAGGCACTCTAAGTGTTTGCAAATATTATCTCATTTGTTCTTCACACTAACCTTTTAACATAGGTCCTATTATTATCCACATTTTACCATCGAGGAAATTGAGGCAGAGAGAAATGAAGTGACTTGTCCAAGGTCACATAGTTATTAAGTATCTGAGGCTGGATTTGAATTCAGGTTTTCCAGACTCCAGACCCAGCACCCCATTCACTGTACCACCTAGTTTCCTATGCTAGGCACCAGGCACTGGGGAGACAAAGACAAAACAATTTCTGCCCTCGAAGAACTTACATTCTACTAGGGAAAGGCACAAACAGGTATACAGATATATAAATACAAAGTAATTCAGGATGAAGAGAAAACGAGCAACTTCAGCAATCAAGAATGCTCTTGTGTAAGAGAAAGCACCCAAGCTTAGCCTTGAATAGAATTTGGGAGATGCCAAAAGGTAGAAGCAAGGAGGGAGAGGCATGCCCCCCGCCACATACAGATATATAGGGAGCTGTGTATGTAAAGGGACAGAGAATACAGACCAAATATTGTGTATGGCAGAGATGTGCTTGTAAATGTTTAAAAATTGACTGGTGGAGTGGGGAGGGGCATACACAGAGGACAAACTTTTCGTTTTAATCTGAATTACTACTATTTTCTTAAGTCTAGACAGTCAACAAAATAATAAATCAAGTCCTCACTTGTTGATTTCCAAGATGCAAATTTCACACTGAAAATTTAATGATCAGGCTACAGCACATACCTGGACTATGGAGAACAGCTAGCAGGTCAGTTTGGCAGGAATGAGGGGAAATCATTGGACTAGGTCAGGAAAATAGACTGGTGCCAAAGCTTTGCAAAGGGCAGCCAGGTGGTGAAGTGGATAGAGAACCAGACCTTGAGTTAGAAAGACCTGAGTTCAAATCCAGCCTCAGACACATACTAGCTGTGTGACTTAGCCCCTATATGCCTCAGTTCTTTATCTGTAAAATGGGGACACATTGGAGAAGGCAATGGCAAACCATGCCAGAACCTGGACTGGAGTCAGGAAGATCTGAGTTCAAAACCACCCTCAAGACACTTACTAGTTGTGAGACCTTGGGCAAGTGACTTCACATCTGTTTGTCTTATATCCCCTGGAAAAGGAAATGGCAAACTACTTCAGTATCTTTGCCAAAAGAACCCCATGGACACCCTTGGCATGCTATGGTCCAAGGGATCAAGAAGAATCAGACATGACAACAACTAAACAACAACAAAAGCTTTGTGAGGGACTTTGAATGCCCAGCAGAGGAAATTTCTTTTATCCCAGAGACACTGGGGAGCCGCTGCAAAGTGGCTATCTGCTTGCTATGTGGAGGATTAATTGAACATAAAGAAGACTGGAAGCAAGGAGTCCAATTTAATTGGCTATTGTAATGGTTGAGGCCAGAAGTGATGAGGATCTTAACTAAGGTGGCACCTTTCTAAGAGGAGAAATAATTGACTGGTATCAGAAAGCCTGATAAGGAATTTATAATGAAATATGTCTTTCCAGGGAAGCTAGATGGTGAAATGGATAGAACACCAGGCTTGGAGTCAGGGAGGACCTAAGTTCTGTGTGACCCTGGGCGAGTCACTTGCCCTGCTTGCCTCAGTTTCCTCATCTGTAAAATGAGCTGGAGAAAAAAATGGCAAACCACTCCAGTATCTTTGCCAAAAAAAACCCAAATGGAGTCACGAAGAGTCAGATAAGATTGAAAATGACTGAATAACAACAACAAAATGTCTTTTCCATAAGAAAGCCAATTTCAGAAACCAAATTAAAGCCAAAATGATATATGATGAGCAAATGGAACCCCCCCACCTCCCCACTCCGACACCCCCCCACCTCTACCCCCACACATACACATGCCACAGCCAGTGTACCTTCAGTGCAGACAGACCACCACAAATGCTGCCTTTTATTATCGTCTGTGCCCAGCCAGATGTCTGTCCCACACCCAAACTACCTTTTCAAAGATCAGAACAACCCTTTCAATTCTCCTGATTATAACAACATTCTGTGTCACAAGGCCCCAGACTATATGGAAGTGGGAAGAGGAATTACCTTCTTCTATTGATCCCCAAGACTTGGTTCCTTGGTCATCAAAGCCACCAACTGAAGAGGCCCTAGTTTCACCTCTCACTGCCTCTTGATCAAAAATTTAAAAATGAAAATCTGAGGTGTCATACCACACCCCTCCCTCCACCTCCTCCAGGCCCTAACATCAGTCATTCCTCTATGCTTCCTGGATAAAAACATCCCCAGGTGTCCATGGCCTGGGGCAGGAGAGATGCTTCCTTGGGACTCAGATCTATTTGAATTCCCTCACTGATAGCCTGGGATGCTCATTTGAATTGATGAGTTGATGACCACAGACTGGGTTGCTCCAGCAATAGACATTTGTGTTTATTGAAACTGAACACCCAAGCATTCAATTCACGTCATGCCGGGTGCTCAGATTTGCATGATTGCACATTCAGAGACTGGCACCTGCCCCTTCGAGCATCCACCAAAGCAGCTTACCCACTGCTCTCACACTCCACTGAGCCGGCCCCAGCTGTTACAACCCGGCTGTTTAAACAAGAGTTGCCAGTAGTTGAACGTTGCTGCTGAAGCGAAACAGTGTGCTCTCCATGTATGTCAGCCCCGTAGGAACAATCTTCAGACGGGGCCAGGCCTCTCTGGCCCAAGTGTGTAAACAGCTGTTATGGAGCAGCAGCCCTGAGAGGCAGCACAGTATAACTGAAAGAGTATTGACTCAGGAGACTTGGATTCAAGTCCTGGCTCTGGACAAATCACTAAACCATTCTGGGTTTCAGTTTCTTCATCTGTAAAATGGGAGTGACTTCCCTCCTTGGGTTGTTGTAAGGAAGGTGCTTTGTAAACACTAAATGAATTGGGTTTTGATTATTGCCTACACTTACATGAGATGGCTCTGGAGGAGAGAGTGAGGCTGGTGACTTTGCACAGCCCTCCCTCACTTAAATCCAATTCAGTGCAAGTCATGACATCACCTCCTAATGTCATGATCCTCTTCAAGATCGAAGGACAAACAACAACATTTAGACAGTCATGCTTCTGATGGGTCCCGTTACCCATAAAGGCTTAACAAGAAGGTTCTGGAAGGATTTTCCCTCTTACACTTCTCTCTAGGAAACTTGACTGGATGGGGACTGGTAACGAGATTGGTTGTGTCTCTGTATTTTACCTAACTCAACTCCCTTCCATAGAAGTCATACCTGAAAAAGAGCCTGACACATAAGCCCAATGACTTCCCTCAGGGAAGTACAGAGACAAAGGGAAGCCACTGACTCAATTTCCTCTTAGGGTTTACATGGCTACCTAAGCTCAATAATTCACCTCAGAGTCCTGGAAGCCCACCTTGATATCCAACCATTAAACAAAGAATATTTCAAATGATCCACCTTAGTTCCCTCCTCCTTGATGCCATCTACCAAACTCCCAGGAGTTATTCCAATTTCCTCCATGACCTTAACTCTTGGACATGGTCTTTAATCCATCCACTGACACCATCATCAGGAAGGTCAGTATTCCTATCAATGACTTATCTAACACCCCAACCTCAGTTTCTCAGCCTCCTCCTACCCATCAAACCACATTTCCATCTTATTTCATCCACATAGTAACATAGGCTCCTAACATCATAAACCAAGACCTAGAAAAGCAGAGTGATGTGGCCAAAATCACACAGGTAGGGTCAGGTCTAGAACTGGACCAACTGCAAAATCCAATATTCATTTCACTTCCCTATCCACATGGAACCATGCCACCTGGACTTTGTAATTCTGCTCCCCAAATCCTAGCCTTCTTTTGCACTCCCTTACACACAGCAAACCTACTTTTCCTTCTCATGGTGACCTCCAGTCCCTTGATCTCTTGCCTATTCTCCCTCTCTACTCTGACTTCACTCGAATTCATGCCCAATCGGTGATACATACACTAACCACTATCCTAAAAATCAAAGATCTATATGTTTTCTCTATCTTTGTCTGTCTCTCTTTCTCTCTCCCTCAATCCCAAACTACTCATCTTCAACCAAAGCTAACCATAGGCAAGTCATTTAATCCCTCTGAGCATCAGCTTCCTCCTCTATGAAATGGGCATGATACCATTTGCTCCCCCCGCACCTCATAGAATTGATATGAGGGAAGTGTTTTGTTAACTTTAAAGGATTAAATAAATTTTGTTTGTTTTCATCATTATTCCTTCCCTCATCCTCCAGGCTCTTACTCCAAGATCAATCATTCTCTCTTTCTCTCATGCATCTTCAATTCTGCCCCCTCCCACACTTACTGGTTTGGCCCATATGTCTATAAGCAACCTCAGCTTTCCCCAATTCTTTTTTTTTGTGAGGCAATTGGGGTTAAGTGACTTGCCCAGGGTCACACAGCTAGTAACTGTTAAGTGTCTGAGGCCAGATTTGAACTCAGGTCTTCCTGACTCCAGGGCCGGTGCTCTATCCACTGTGCCACCTAGCTGCCCCTTTCCCCAATTCTTAAAAATCTTTCCCTTAATCCATTTACACCTATTAAATTACTATGCAATCTCTCTTCTCTCACTAACCACCAAACCTCTTGAAAATATAGTCTACATTCAATACTTTCATTTCCTCACCACTCTCTAACTATCCAACACTTTCTTACCTGTTGACACCTCACACCACCTTCCAATCACATAGTCACAGAATTTTCAACATTGGAAGGGACTAGAGGCCATCTAAGTCAGATCATGTCCAAACAAGAATCAGTCTGCCTACAAGCGGTCATCCAGTCTTTCTGATTTCTATCCTTAGTACTTTACTAAGACTGTTTTCTGAGAAGTAAAAAAAAAAAAAAAAAGACTTCCTTATCTTCAAGTCAGTCAGTCAACAAGCATTCATTAAGCACCTACTATGTGCCAAGCAAATTTTGCTCACTTCTCATCTTTCTTAGTCTTGGGAGCTTTTGGCACTGGATATATTCTCTCCTCTTGCCTTTTGAGACACTGGAATTATTAAATCTTAAAGTTGATAGAGACCAAAGAACTCAAATAGTTCAATTTATATCCAAATTATGAGTCCATTTTCCTAGTAGGACAAGACCCTAGACCAAGAAAAGAGCTCTATGTGACATTTCACTAGGGGCCTCCATACAAGTTAAAACATAGATCAACTAATCAATACTCATTGAGTCCACTCAGTCAACCCATCCTGAGTTCACCTAATATACTGTCATCTAGTCCATAACTCTCTATCTTGTTCATAAGGAAATCATGATGGCCTGTCATATGCCTCAATGAATCCAGATGTGCTATGTCTATAGCATTCCCCTGATCTATTAGTCTAATAACCCTGTCAAAAGAAGGAAATAACCTGAGTTTGGCATGACTTGTTCTATATTGGGAGATTCCATTTTATTTTTTAATTTAAATTTGAATAGATATCTTTCATTTTTACATCCTCTCCGTTTCTCAAAATGTTCTTCTATCCCTTATAACAGAAAAAAGAGAAGAAAAAAAAACTTTCAGCAAAACTAGCCAATACATTATCCAAGTCCAGTATTATATATGAAGTATTATACACTCATGGTCCCTCATCTCTGCAAAGAAGGAAAGGCAGTGCATTTTCATGTTTTTTTCTTTGGGGCCAAGATTGGTCATTATAATTTCATGGCATGCATAACTTGTTCTTAATAAACCCATGATGTTCACTATAATTACCATCTTCCTTTTGAAAATGCTCACTAACAATCCCTCTAATTTTGCCAAGAATCAAAATCAAGCTTATTCACCTATAGTTTAAAGTATTACCATTCTTCCTTTAAAAAAAAAAATAAACTCATTTTATTCAGATATCACTCACAGCAGTTAAATAACCATATCTTCAAGGTCTTTCAGTAATTTATCCAGGCCTAGTGACACATTCATAAAGGGTAGTTAGATGCTCTCCTAAAACCTTTTTCCTCATTTATCTTAAGCTTCCATTTACTGTTTTTTAAATCTATCTTCAGTCTAAAGATCATTCTCCTTGGTAGAGAAAATAAAAGCGAACAGAAGTTGAGCAATTCCATCTTCTCCCCATTATTCTGTTATCATTTTTCCTTCCATGCCTTGCAAAAGTCCAATCTCTTCCTTGACTTTCCTCAAAATTGCTTTTTGTAAAAGGCCTTTGTGTTTCCCTTAGCATTTATTATTACAAGGCTCAGCTTATACCAGGCTTTAACTTTCCTGACACTATTCTTACAGAACCTTGCCCTTCTTTTGTATATGTCTTTAAGAGCTGGCTTCTTCAAATCCAAATTAATTAATGAGCATTTTGTTCAACCTCAGAGGTCTCTTTAAGCATCATCCCATTTTTTTCTTCATGAATTCAGTCTCATTCTTGGGAACCTTCCATTCTCTTTGAACCAACTTCCCAAGCCACAGGATTCCTTACCATTTCAGTCTCTGAAACCTTTGACATCTATTCCCCTCGAGCCTAAAGTAAACAGCAGGCAATAACTCGTATTTCTTTCCTTAATTATGAACTCAGAGATGCCGTGGTCACTATCTCCAAAAGGTTCCTAGCAGTTCCACCTCACCTATCAGTACCTCACTATTAGTCACGATAAGATTCAGAATAAATAGCAGTATTATCCCTCATTGCTTCCTCCAACTTCTGAAAAATGAAGTTATCAGCAAGTTAGCAGCTGCTCTGTTTTTGGCAGGGAGATATTCAGATTAATTGAATTTTACAATCATAATTCTGCCTGAATCATAAACTTATCATTCAGTTCTTCCAAATGATCTGGAATATGGTCCAACCACTGAATTGTCTCTGTTTCTCTCTCCTTTGATATTCTTCCACCATGTCTTTTCCCTCAGGTTAATGGATTTCCATATAATAGTTCTCATCCGACCTCCCTAGTAGTTTATTTTCTGTGTCTTTCTTAGAAACAAAATTATTTCTTATATGAATGAGTTCCGTACAACTGTTTTTTTCCTTTTTCTGCAGGGCAATGAGGGTTAAGTGACTTGCCCAAGGTCACATAGCTAGTAAGTATCAAGTGTCTGAGGCTGCATTTGAACTCAGGTCCTCATGAATCCAGGGCCAGTGCTTTATCCACTGCGCCACCTAGTTGCCCCCATACAACTTTAATAATTTAATAACACTTAGCTATTTGTGTGACCTTGAATGCCTGACCTCTATAATCCCTAGTTTACTCATTTAAAAGTGAAGGTGTTAGATTTGAAGACTTCTAAAGTCCCTTACATCTTCAAATCTATGACACTTTCAACCAATCTCTTCCCAGCATGCATTTCATCACTTCTCTTTACAACATTCACTAACTCTCCAAAAGCAACACCATACTTCAACATCATATCTCTTATACCCAAGCACGCACTAGTTTCCAAATACTACCCCTTCCTACTCTCAGGCACATTTAAATGTTCCAGCAGAAATGCTGATGTAGTCAACTGCTCCTCACTCCATCTGTTCCTTGAAGCAGTGAGAGCATCCAAGGGAAACCTCCCCTGCTCTGCACAGGGTACCACCTGCGCTCTCTTGGCCTCCCAGCCCTGCAGTGCCCTACCCTGATAATTAAAAAAAAGTGTTTAAAAAGAACTGAGGTGGAATTGAATCTGGGGTCCAGCTTTATTAGCCCTACTTTCTGCCTGAGGTTATTTCTTTAAAGGGAGTGAGGGGGACAGTGGCAGATGTTATTTGGTAGATAAATCATTTATCAGGTTGTCAGTGAGCAGGGACCTTCTGGGGTTAGTTTAGCATCATCCTGAACTAGTCTCATTCAAAGCTTCTCCCATTCAAACCCAGAACAATAACAGCTCTTGTCAATCTATAAAAAGTGTGGCTGGGGTTGGCCAGGCGTGGTGGCCCACGTCTATAATCTCTGCTATTGACTGGGGAAGCTGAGGCTATGCCTGGGCTCCAGAGTCCTGAGATGAGGTCTCAAACCAATATGGTGAGCCTCTGGGAAAAGCGGACCTATGGACTACCTAGAGAATGGTGAGGCAGCCCAGGTTGGAAAGAGATTAAGTCAAAGTTCCCATGCTGATCATTGGTGGGATCATCCAACCTGGGCATGAGGGGAAGACCTAGTCTCAAAAAAAAAAAAAGCAGGCAACAGTACTACCACTACCAAGAGTTATGAAAGAGGAAGTGTACTAAAAGTGATTGTGAATGATAAGTAAAGCATGATACATCTATTATTCTTTAAGTTTATTAATTTTTTTGTTTTGACATCGCAGTTATTATAAATATAAAATTAGTATATTTATTATAGTAAAGTTATTGTAAATATAAAATAAGTGGTTCTTACTTGCCTGGCAGTTTAGGGGTAAGGAGATTTCCTTTATCCCTCCAGGGGTAGTCTAGGTATTTGGCTGGTGAGCTGCTATTCAGGACATTTGGAAGGTACAAAGGTAAATAACATCCCTGGCCCTGATTAAGTCCTTTCCCAAGGAAGAACCAAGCCCTGGAAGTGGAATCAGGAAGAGATCCTTATGAGTTCAAATCTGGACTCAGACACTTCATAGCTGTGTAACCCTGGGCAAGTCACTTAACCTTGTTTGCTCAGTTTCCACACATATAGAATGAGCTGGAGAAGAAAATGGCAAACCACTCCAGTATCTTTGCCAAGAAAACTCCAAAATAGGGTGAGGAGGAGTCAAATGGGACTGAAACGACTCAACAACAACAAAAATTCTGGAGTCAGCTCTAATCAGTTTGCCTTAGAGTGCAAAATTTTCAGTGTGAATATTTATACTTCAAAAATGGCTAAAAATAGGGGCTTGATTTATTGTTTTGTTGATTTTCTCGATTTAAGAAAATGTTAATAATTCATACAAAACTTAAAAGTGTATTCACAGATTCCTCCTCCAACCTGAGTCCAATTATTAGACATTTATGAGCACATCCCTGTCTTGCTCCAAACACATTGCTTGAGCTCAGTAGGAGTTGTCGTAGAAGGCTCAGGAAATAAAGCCATCACTATATTGGAGACTAATAATAATAACTAAAAGCTATCTGGGTCAATAGGGAGTGAGGTGTGGGGCAGCTAGGTGGCTCAGTGGATAGAGCACCGGCCCTGGAGTCAGGAGTACCTGAGTTCAAATCCGGCCTCAGACACTTAACACACACTTACTAGCTGTGTGACCCTGGGCAAGTCACTTAACCCCAATTGCCTCACAAAAAAAAAAAAAAAAAAAACAACAATAGGCAGTGAGGTGGCTCAGTGGGCAAAGCTTTGGCACTGGAGTCATGAGTTCAAATCCAACCTCTGACACTTATTAGCTGTGTGACCCTGAAGAAGTCACTTAATTTATCTCTACCTCAGTTTCCTCAACTATGAAATGAAAGTAATATTAGCATCTACCTCATATGATTGTTGTGAGGATTAAATGAGATGATATTTGTAAGCCACTTAGTATGCTGCCTGGCACATGGTAGGTGCTTAATAAATATTTATTTTCTTACCTTTCTCCCCTTCCCTCATAGCACATTAAAGTTTACAAAATTCATTACATTCATTATCTTATTTGAATCCCTAGCAAAAACCTTTCTCTTAACCCACCCAAGTAATAAAGAAAAATAGTCCAACAAATTCAGCCTACAAAGTGTCCTTGTTTGACAGTGTGTACAACATTCTGCATCTGTAGTTCACCACCTCTCTAGCAAAAGGATGGAGGTCTAGCTGTTATTACTCAGTTAACCTATCTGTGAGTTAAAAGTCTCATCTAATGAAATAACCTCTGCTTGCCTACCAAATTAAATTGAAATCTATTAAAAACATCAGATAAGAAGATCATTTGAAAATCTTGAGCTTTGTTTTGACATGGCCAACTTACCCTAATATTGAACTTTAGGGGTCACCTTTGCCTAGTGCATCTAATTTGGTCAAAATCAATGAGCTCCTTTTAAAGCTATCTTGGAACAACTAGGCAGGCAGTCACAAAATGGTGAGATGTCAAGCAATTTGAGTGAAACTGAGAACTCATTTCATTGAAGTCAATCAAGAAGAGAGGATAAAGAGGAATACCTTTCTTACATGTGGTGACTTTGAACAAGTCATAGCCTCCTCTGGGCCTAGAAAATTCAGTCTAACTCATGTAGGGATGTCTTACTATAACAGTGCTTCTAGGGGACTTAGCCAAAAAGGACAAACCAGAGAATTGAATGGTTATTCATATTTTAAATAATGGGGCTCTATTCTCCCCTTCTGCCCCAGGGAGGGACCTGGTAAGGGCTAGAGATATTTTTTGCCTTTGTACCCTTCAAACTTCCTGAATAGCTGCTCACCAGCCAAATCCCTAGACTGCCCCCGAAGGGATAAAGGAAATCTCCTTACCCCTAAACTACCAGGCAAGTAAGAACTACTTAGATTCTTCACATTTCTAAACCATCTTGAGGGAGGGACTAGTAGAACAAAGCCATAGCTTCATGAAATTGAAGCTATTCCCCTATATCCCTTTTGGCTGGATATCCATTCTATCCTTACATCCTTCTAGTATGGGGCTGATGAACTTGCACAGGCCAGTTTGAGTTGTTTCAGTCATATCTGATTCACTGTGATCCTTTTGGGGTTTTGTTGGCAAAGATACTAGAGTGGTTTGCCATTTCCTTCTCCAGATCATTTTACAGATGAAGAAACTGAGACAAACAGGGTTAAGTGACTTGTTGAGAGTCACACAGCTAATAAGTGTCTGAGGTCAGATCTGAACTCATGAAGATGAGTTTTTCTGACTCCAGACCTGGCACTTTATCCACTGCACCACCTAGCTACCCTATGCAAAGTTTATTGTCCCTTGTTAGAAATGTCAAGACTAACACTCCACATTGTTATAGATATTACCCTTAACTTTAACTAGTTGTGTACACACACAGTGGGTCATTTTAGCCTTGTAACAACCTTTCGAGGTAGGCCTGACCAGTGTTATTATCTCAGTTTTATAGATAAGAACACTGAGCCAAAAAAAGGTTCAGAGATCTGCCCAAGGTGATAGAGAGTTGTAAGACAGTTACATTTCCGCTAATGTCCCCTAAATTCAGCCTCGTCTTTCTCCTCTCCAATATGCCTCCATGATTTCCTTGAAACACAAGTCTGTCCCTGTCTTTCTTCCTCTCAGTAAACTAGAGTACCAGGATCAAATTCCAATTCTTTTGTTTGGCATTTAAAATCCTTCACAACCTGGATTTAACCTACCTTTCCAGTGTACTCCTCTTTATACACTATTTAACATGGTCAAACTGGTTTGGGTGTTTTGTGGGTCGAACAACAACGAAACGTCTCTGAAAAAGCTTAATGATCAACAAGTTATAGTTCCAACCTAATAATAATTGACATATTATAGCACTTTGGAGCATGCAAAGTATTTCATATACATTATTTCATTCTGACCTCACAACAACCTTATGATACAGATATCACAGGTATTTCTGTTTCTATTTCTATTTTACAGATGGGAAAATTGAGGTACAGAGAAATTAAATGATTTGCCCATGTTCATTTAAGTGTCAGAGGCAGCATTCAAGGTCTTCATGACTTCAGGTCCAGAACTTTATGCCCTACTCAAGGCTGGCCAGTAAATACTGTAGGACTCTGTGTGGCTTGGGGCTCTCCATCAGGAAAGCCTAGCTAGGTCTTGGCTGGAAGTTAGCTTGTCTCCTGCTCTCCATTCCAATGTTTTTCTGGTTTTTGGTTTTTGGTTTTGGTTTTGGGTTTTTTTGGTGAGGCAATTGGGGTTAAGTGACTTGCCCAGGGTCAAGTGTCTGAGGCCGGATTTGAACTCAGGTCCTCCTGAATCCAGGGCCTGTGCTCTATCCACTGTGCCACCTAGTTGCCCATCTCCATTCCAATTTTGACGTGGAGAAGGAGACTCTAAGCAACATTTTATGAATTCAGCATTGTAGTATCTTCCTGAGCAGTAACACACACCTGGCATCCTCCAATTGAAGGTTGGGATCTTCTCGTGTTGACACAGGTGTGGCCCTGTGTATTCCCTGTCACTGGCTGGCTGAGCATTCAAACAGCATGATACAAAAACCAGGTAGAACCATCTCCACGAGATCTGATGCCAGTTGAAAGCTGAACCAGCCAGGGAATTTGGTGGAAAGACAGAGAGGATGTAGTCTCCTTCCCCTATAATTTCATGTGCCCTAC
Organism: Dromiciops gliroides; assembly: GCF_019393635.1. Taxonomy (NCBI): domain Eukaryota; kingdom Metazoa; phylum Chordata; class Mammalia; order Microbiotheria; family Microbiotheriidae; genus Dromiciops; species Dromiciops gliroides. The sequence continues at coordinate 376,763,978 of NC_057863.1, forward strand.
AACTATTTCTTAGGGAACCTATTAGCACAAGGCCTTGACTGATGATGCACTGGTCTTGTAATACAACTCACAGTCAGGGAGGGAGCATTAAATTTGAAGACAGAGGACCTGAGTTTGAATCCTACCTCTGTGTGACCTTGGGTAAGTCATTTAAAAATCTCTGTGACTCATTTTCTTATCTATAAAATGAAGAGGTTGAACTAGATGTCCCCTGAGGTCCATTCCAACTCTAAATCTATAATCCTACACTCTGGTTCAAAATCTATGATCTGATAACTTCAATTTATGTAATGAAGATTCTGTTTCAACAAGCCTATGCAGGGGTGTGCTGGTAAATGTTTAACAACTAGCTCTCCTGAAAAAAAAGCCCCTGTGTGTAGGCTATGTTTTAGAGTTTAATCTACATTGTCAACATTTTTTCCTCACTTTGTTAAGTCTAGATAATCAGCATAACAATAAAGCAAGTCCTGCTTTGTAGTGTTTACCTATTTTGAAGGTAGAAATATTGAAAATTTAACAATTAGTTAAGAACTTATTCTAGCAGGCTCCAGCACACTCCTGCAGATATCTTCTTCCTGTTATGTTGTTGTTGCTTAGTCAATTAGTCATGTCCTATTCTGTGTGACCCCATTTTGAGGTTTTCTTGGCAAAGATACTTAAGTAGTTTGCCATTTCCTTCTCCAGCTCATTTTACAGATGCGGAAACTGAGGCAAACAGGGTTAAGTGACTTGTCGAGGGTCACACAGTGTCTGAAGTTATATTTTAATTCAAGTCTGTTCTCCATCCTCCTTTCTTTTTCACATTCGTTCCCTTTCTCTATTGGATATTTCAGGTTTCCAAGGCCCTCAATCCTGTGTTTAAAGCAGCAATGATTTGAGAAAAGAGGGTGGGGGGCAGGAGAGCAGAAGATGCTAAGAATCATATAACTTTTCAGCTTCCTACCAATATTTCTGTCCACCAAACAATGAACTGATATTCTTTGGGAGAAAATGAACTACATCCATACTTAGACTGTATGCAAAACCAGAAAAGAAAAAAAAGGTTGCCACCAAATGGAAAGAGAGCTTGGAAATTCTCCTTAGAAAGGTTAATAAATGAGTTGAGTTGGCTTCATCGTGTATTCAAGTGTAAAAAAAAAAGAAAAGAAATATTATTTCACGGGACATTTAGTCATCTCTCTGCAGGATTCGTGCACAGTAAAAATAAGCAGAAGAAAATGCTAATGTAGAAGCAGTTAACAGATCAACATCTGTTTCAGAGGAATAATAGTTCAAAGAACTTGACAAGAGCTTCCAGTCTAAGTTAATGAAATCCTTGTTACTTGATGACTTCAATACAAATGCAGGTACAGGATAGGGCATCAACAAAACATGCTGGAAAATATGGTTCAAGATTAAGAAATAGAAAAGATCAAAAGCTTTTGATGATTCAGAGGTCTCAGACCTGCATCGTGATCACTAAACAACATTGCATACACAAAAACTGACTACATCTTGGGCAGGAAATGACTGATTATCGATGTGGGATTCATTTCAGAATCAGCTGTCTGTATTCAGTCATATCTTCAACTGGTTAGAGCAAAGGTCAAAATTAACATCACATTAGAAGAAAAGATGAGGTGGATAAGAAGAGGCTGTGTGCAATTACAAGAATTTCATTTCAATCTATTTGAATGACTGAAAGTGGAAAATGGGCAAAAATAAACACACTATCTCTATTTCTTATAGGAGTTTGATCTATAGAAAAACAACCAGCACAACAAAGAAGTCAGAAACTGACTCAAACTATAAAGTTCTTCATTTCCTTGCCAACCAGAAAGACTTCGTAGCCCCGGGCAACACCAGTCTAAATTACAAGCTCATTTGCAAAACACTGTGGAGGACTGAAGACCACATCAACATCTCATAAAATAGAATTATCCTTGACCAAAACAGCAAAAAAGCCGTGGATGGTCATAGGGCTTATGGAAATCTTGGTGTGAGACCAAACAAAGCCAGATTCCCAAGGGAAGGGGGGAAGGGAATAAACATTTATATAGCGCCTACTACATGCCAGACACTGTAGTAAGAGTTTTACAGTTACCTCATTTGACCCTCAACAAATCTTCAAGGTAGGTAAGTTAGAACAAGTAAGTATAACAGGGAACAGATCTCCTGGCATTTCTTTAACGATCTCATCCTCTGACAGTAGATCTTACCATCTCACTACCCAAAATACTACTTGAAGAAGTGAAAATGGCTCATAAGGAGATGAAGTCAGGAAGAGCAGCTGGTTCTAAGTAAATATAGTGTGAGGAAATCCATGCTGGAGGCAACACAATTTTAAAAGCACCCAGGAATCAAATTTCAAGATTTCTCACAGAAGTGAAGATCTTAAAGAAACAGAAAAGTTCACAGACAGTATTAATGACCAAAAAAAAAATCCACCAAAAAGATATCATTAGTCATTTCCCCCATATGCCCACTTTAACATCTATCTATATAAAAATTCTATGAGCATGGCCTATGCATGTGTCATGGGTATCTTTGATAAAACTATGAGAACAGGTAAGCTTTTAGAGATTACTCTCTTGAGCAAACCACATCTTCAGAGATACATAGTTGCTTGAATTATAAAGAATACAATTATCCCATTCTGTCATTATTTATTTATTTATTTATTTATTTATTTATTTATTTTGCAGGGCAATTGGGGTTAAGTGACTTGCCCAGGGTCACACAGCTAGTAAGTGTTAAGTGTCTGAGGCTGGATTTGAACTCAGGTACTCCTGACTCCAGGGCCGGTGCTCTATCCACTGCACCATCTAGCTGCCCCTGTCATTATTTATTGATAACAAGAACCAAAAACCAAACCAAACCCAACAAAAAAACCCAACACATATTTGGTAGAATAAGCAGCAACTAAAAGGCTCTTCTTCAAGGTGACTCCATGAATACAAGATCCTCTGAGAGAGGCCACCATAGAGAAAATTTTGTTTATATTTCAGTACTTCAAGGATTTGTGATTTTATAGGTGTTGGTATTCTCTTCACCACCGAAGATTACAATTACTCTACCAATATAACAATGATGATGATAATAGCCAACACTTAAAGGTTTGTTCATCTCATTTGATCCTCACAACAGCTCTGTGAGATAGGTACCATTATCTTTCCTATTTTACAGATGAGGAAACCGAAGTTGGGAGCAGTTAAGTGTCTTATCCAGGGTCACACAGCTTCCAGAACTCTATCCACTATGCCTCCTATCTAATAACTAGTAGACAGTCTTTGTAAATTGCAGCAGATAAAAAAATACATCATCTTTTGGCCAACCTGATGATAAGCAATGCAACTTTCAACTCAAGTAGGCTAGTCCCCAGATAACAAACCTGCTTTGTTGCTAATCTATGGCAAAGAGTGTTTTGGAGTTTGTTTGTTTTTTAGTTTGAAGGGCCTTTCATAGCTTGTATTCCACTACCACAGCCTTGAAGAGCCCAGAGTCACATCCATGCCATCATGTGACATAGGAGGAAGTCTTATCATGCAAGGCATACAATGGAAACTTATGTTCACCAAAGATATTTAAAATTTTCATAGAGGATGTCACGTGAATAATCCAAATGGAAGCAGGATTCTCTGTATAGCAAAGCTTTCTAGATGTTCCTTCCTGTGGATGCCATTTTGTTGTTTGCTTTGACTCCCAAAACTCCACGGGGCCTCTTTAATGAGATCCACAGTACTCATATTAAATTGGTCTAGGAATCTACTAAGATAAAAATATGTAGCTGAAAAATGCATCTTGCCCAGATGATGATAAGAAATTGGATAGGCGGCTCATTTTTAGTCAATCTTAGATAAGCACCACAGATAGATGATAAGCTGGATCCAAAATTGAACTAGAGGCGAAGACTGGATTGGACTAAATTTAGGAAATCATACAGTGCTATCAACAATTCCAAATTGCTCCATGATGCCAATTCCATCTTTTTAACACCACCACTCTCCCAGTGTTGATATATTGCTGCAAAAAATCTCAGAAAAGTTCAGACGATCCACTGGGTCATCTGTATGTACCTAAGTTGGGTGCATCATGTGGGCGTACATAGTCAGTGTACACAAGTTGAAGAATATTACCATTGATGCATGCAAGAAGTGTCATAAAAAAGTCATTAATACAAGAAAAAAAGTCAAGTGGCATAATGGACAGAGTGCTTGGCTTACGCTCAATAAGACCTGGGTCTATAGTCTGTCTCTGATACTGACTAGCCATGAAGTTAGGGCCAAATTCTGCCTCTCTTAAGTCTCAATTTGCTCATCTGTAAAGTGGAAATAATAGCACCCCTAATTCCATGGGTTGATTTGAGGATTAAATGAAATTATATAAGTGAAACACTTTGTAAAATTTTAAGATTGTAAATGTCAGTCATTATTATTACATATGACACAAAAACTAAACAGCCCATGTATCTGCAAAATATTAAAAGCCTTAGAGGAAGGTTTTCAGGGCATTGGTTAAATCTTCATAGAGGATTTATGTAAGAATATGGGGAAAATCACACAGGATAAGGCATGAATGGATTATAATTTTTTTTTTTTTTGGTGAGGCAATTGGGATTAAGTGACTTGCACAGGGTCACACAGCTAGTAAGTGTCAAATGTCTGAGGCCAGATTTGAACTCAGGTCCTCCTGACTCCAGGGCCGGTGCTCTATTCACTGCGCCACCTAGCTGCCCCAGATTATAATTTTTTAAAGTTCATTTTACTTTTATTGATCAGTTTTAATTTAATATATTAGACAAATTTACAAAGCATACTCTCTGAAAATAATTAAGCAAAATAATACTAAAGAGTAACTACAAGTAATAGTTGGAATTTTTAATTAAAAGAAAGGAAAATCAGTTCTTTACCTTTCACAGGGTAGTACTATTGTGTTGCCCATTGTGTATAGGCTGTTTTATTATTGCTTAATGTGTCTTTGTTTTTAAATTTTTATTTTTTAAAAAAATTAATTGAAATCTATTTTCTTTCCATCCCACTTCACTCCCAACCTTTTGAGGAAAAAAAGAGAGAGAAACAATTTTCCTGCAACAAATATGCAAGGTCAAAGGAAATAAGCTTCCTCATTGTCCATGCTTGGAAAAAAAATTGTTTCATTCTGCTTCCTGAATCCATTCCCTCTCTCTCTGGAGGTGACCAGAAAGCTTCACCCTCTGTAGATGCTCATACAAATTAAAACAATCCTGAAGTTTGACCCCATACCCATCAGATTGGCAAAGATCTCAAAAAAGGAAAATGATAAATACCAGAAGGATAGCAGGAAAACAGGCTTACCGATGTGCTATTGGTACACCTGTGAACAGGTACAACCATTCTGGAAAGCAATTTAGAATTATACATAAAATGCCACTAAACAGTACATACCTAAATATACACTACCAGGTCTATAACCTAAAGAAATAAAAAAGAAGAAAAGGCCCACACGTACAAAAATACACAAAAGAGATACATAGCAGCTCTTTTTGTAGTGGCAAATAAACTGGAAACTAAGGGGACAGCTGAACAAATTGTAGTGTTTTAATATGACAGAATACTATGGTGATATAAGAAATGAGAAAATAAGTAATTTCCAAAAGACATAAAAAGACTTATATGAACTGATACAGAGTCAAGTGAGTAGAAGCAGAAAAACAATTTATACTATAGCATCAATATTACAAATGTAACCCAGGTTTCTCTGGGCATGCCCAGTTCAACATGGAGCAGCCTTAAGAGGCCTTTGAGCATATCCAATTTTCCTGATACAGAGCCCACCGTGTCCCCAGCCATGTGGGAGAGGGTAGCTTCCTTTGGTTGGCTGCCATTTGCACCTATTTAGCTATATCCTTTTTTCTACCATCTTTCAGTTGCATTGTTTGACAACTATCTCCTGCATCCAGCAAGAATGTGAATACCCTGAATTGAACCAGTGTTCCCCTGCTCCTTCTTTTGCCCTAGCTCAGAGAAATGGAGTGGGAGGTGTTTATTTCTGTTCTATGTTGTTTGTCCTTCTCAGTATCATGTGCAAGAGGTAATTCTCATGGAGCAAGAGTTTGAGCCATGGATTGAGTCTTGGAGTCAGGATTGTAGGTGGAATGGTGCAGCCAGCCAATCCTGCTTAGAAGCCCTGAAAAGCCAGTGTCTAAGACTCCAGCCCAATGAGGGTTTTTGCACTTGGAACTAGGACTGTGCTCTATGGGAACTGTTGAATATTAAAATATAGCTTTTGTATCTGCCTGTCTCCTACAAACAAATCAGAGAAAAAAAATCTTTAATCTCTCCTACAAAATTAATAAACATATCAGATAAATTATAATATCTTATAATATCTCCTACTCACCAGATCAGAGAACATGTATCAAGACCTGTCCTCCTACAAAACAGATCAGAGACAGACAGAAAAAAAAAACCATAATATCGATTTAATATTTTGTCCCAAGAAGAAATATGTAACACATGATCATGTGGAGACTCTCCTCCTAAGAGTGAAGCTCAGAGGACTCCCCATTTCTGAGGTTATATATGGGGTTTTTTGTCCACTGATTGATTACAGGGTGTTGTCAGTTTCAGTACTATGATACAGAAGCAAAGGCAGTTTAATAATTTCAGTTATAACAACTATGGAGGAAATATTGAAACATCATGATAAGATTACAGGATTAAAAAAAAAAAAGGGGGGTTGGCAAGGATGAGGATGCCCAGATGTTACCATAAGATAGGGACTTACTATCCTGAGGGAAAAGAAGTCACTAGGTAGGGTCTTTTATCTGCTAACTATCTGGGTTCAGTTTGGAGTTTAGTTGAAAGACATTTTGCTCCTATTAATCCTATTAATCCAGAGTCTCATAAAAATACTTTTGGATAATAAGGTACCTCCATCAAATCCAGGTGATCCATATATTCATATTAATAGAACCAAGCTAAATCATTATACTAATCCCCTTCAGCTCCCCAGAGAATGGCACAAGGGGAGGAAGACTATATCTCCATGCTTTGAAGGGGTAAATTTTTATATGTTTTTATCTTTTGAAGTAAACATTCCTTTGTAAAAGCTCCTATGTTATAAAAAATGAATAATTTTGAAGACATCTAAATTGATAAAGGATGAAATGAGCAGGAACAGAAAAATTTAAACAATAATAATGCCATAAGGAAACACAATTTTTAAAGTTTGAAGAATTATGATAATAATCTGTACACATGGAGTGAGTACCAGCACTGAGAGATCACAGCTCTATCAAGGTATTGAAATCATTTTAAGCCAAGAATGGTGGCCTACATCTGTAATTCCTGCTACTAGAAAGGCTAAGGCAAGTGGATCACCTGAATTCAGGAGTTCTGAGCTGCAGTGAGCAAAGCTGATTGGATGTTAACATTAATTTACTAGAAAGTAAAGGAGATAACCCAGGGGCCCAACAAAAACCCAGTGCTTTTCATGAGTTGCCACGTGGACTCTCTGAAAAATTATACTAATCTAGATCCAGAAAGGGATATAGGAATAACAGTCCTCAATATACATTTTACTAGCCAAACTGCTCCTGACATTAGGAGAAAACTCCAGAAATTACACTGGGGTCCCCAAACCCTACCCTCACAACTCCTTTATATTTCTTTTTTTTTTTTTGCACGGCAATGGGGCTTAAGTGACTTGCCCAAGGTCACATAGCTAGTAAGTGTCAAGTGTCTGAGGCCAGATTTGAACTCAGGAACTCCTGAATCCAGGGCCTGTGCTTTATCCACTGCGCCACCTAGCCACCCCCTTTATATTGTTTTTAAGATTTTTTTATAACAGGGACCTTGTGGTAGCCAAAGAGAAAGAAAAGAAGGCTCGTGCCCACTCCATAGAATAGGCCTCAATAATAGCAGTAGCAGTCTGCTATCAGCAGATCTCCGGGTGGCTGAGATTCTGGCAGCTGCAGTAAACTGGGACACTGGAGTGGGGGATGCTCCTCAAAGAAGAGGCCACCTTTCCTAACTCTTTGTCCCCAGTGCAGCCCCCAAGATGTTGGCCAAGTGAAAACCCAGCTCCCTGCACTCTGGTTTCCTGTGGACTCAGAATTCAGGGGGCCAGGGACTGGCCAGCCCCCTGTTACTGACATCTCTATGGCCAAGCCCAGGATCACCCTGGACATAGGAGGTAAGTCTATGGATTCCTTAATAGACACAGGGGCAACCTCTGTCTTCCTCTCTCATTCAGGTCCCACTATTCTATCAAAGCAGCAGGTTGTGGGAAGTGGGAGAAGACCCCTTACGTGTAGGCTGACACTGCCTTTAATGTGTATGCATGAGGATCACAAATTCCATCATCCCTTCCTGGTTTTACTATCTTCACATTGGCCCTTATTGGGGCGTGATGTCAAGAAAAAGCAAGCATGGGATTACAGCTCAGTGAGACATTGCTAGTGTATGGGATCTTAGTTCACCGCATAGACCAGAAGAAATAACCTATAGCTATCTCACAGTTGTTGATCTGTTTACTGCTACTCTTTCATAGTAGAATAGTTTAAAATTGGGAATTATTTGTAATGTATAAAAGTTGCTAAGAAAAATATTTTTTTAGTCTAACCATTGAATTGCACTAAATTAAGAACAGCTTTTTTGGCTTTGGTTTGATTACTTAACTCTGGTAAAGCAGGCCATGCCCTGTCTTGCATTAAGCCACAGTCCTCCACTGAAGAAAAGAAAAAAAGGGCTACTCTTTAACCCTACTCCTTATCTGATAAGTTTCTGAGGTATGGGCTGAAAGTTTTCTGTATGGAATGTAGCATGTCTGACTGAATTGGGAATACCTGATTGATAACTGATTGGTTTTGTTTCAAGTTTTTTAAATTCCTAATATTGTTTTAAGATATTATGCTTCTAAATTTTCTTATAATGTATAAATTAGTGAACAGTTGTATCAACTATGGTGGAAAAGCAATTTCTTTTATATCTGGATGATAGCAAGATACAGGTACAGAAATTCTAGTATAAGAATCTGGCTTTGTCATCTGTCTGATATTGGTTATACATTTTAAAACTGAATCAGAAATACCTTAAGTACAACTTATTTGACATGCACTCTTGTCACCGTAAGTCCTTTTTCTTTGTTTGTTTGTTTGTTTTTTTGCCCGGGACTCTTTTAAATTTTTATTTAAGTCTGTTCCATCTAAGCTCAAGGCTTCAACCTCATAGCAGCTAGAGCCAGTGCCTATACATCTCATCCCACCCACTGGACTTCACATCTCCTTGAACTCTGCAGACCAGGCCTTCCCCACTCCCCCCCCCACCCCATTTCTTCAACCCCACTCAGCATGAAGCAGTTACAGAAGAAGAATCTTTGCCCCTTTTCCTTATATATAGAGAAGTGGGGAATGTTATGGGCCTAGTGTACCCCAGAAGTTTTCTGGGGTAAATCAAAAGAACCTTCTCCTTGAGAAACTAAACCAAAGTACAGACACACCTAACCAGTCTCCCCCACCCCTCGGGGAGATAAGATTAGGTGTGGCTGCTGCCTTTATGGTGTGAGGGGCTTGAGAGATCCAAAGCCACCCCTCACCCAACTTCCCCCCAGCCACCACCAGTGGGGGATGGTCCTCCCCCAATAAGGGAACTTTCTACAGTCAGACGATCACCTCATTGGACCACCATCAGATCACCTCATCAGCCGCCATTGATCCTCTATAAAAGTATCTGCCTGTCTTCTGCTCAAAGAGATAGGTATCTCAGAGCCACACCTCTGTGCCATGCCTTCTCCCCATGAGAAGAAATCCAAGGATTTCTCTCTTGGCTTCCTTTCTCTAGCACCTAAATAAACTATTATTTTATTCTAATTGGATTTGTGTGCAAGAGGGTGTAATTCTTTAAAGAGGAATTCCTAAGAACCCCTTTCCCAAACCCCCAATTATCCCCCACAACAATAACCATAAATGTGAATGGGATGAACTCACCCATTAAACAGAAGCAGAATGGATTAAAAAACAAAATCCTATAATACATTGTTTACAAGAAACACATTTGAAGCAGAGAAATACACACAAGGTAAATATAAGGCGCTGGAATAAACAGAGAAAGGGAAAAATAACTTCAAACCTCTTTTACCATACTATAACTACCCCCTAGAACATGAATACAAATTCATGCCCCATGCACACACATACATATATTCATCAACAATGTACCACACAAATGGCATAAACCCATTTTATTTCTAAATAAAACACCAGTAGTGTTTTGACAAATGTATAATCAGAATCAGCAATACACAAGAATTTTGTTTACAAGATAATAGAAAAAAATAGTGTCTACCACTAGTTGCAAAACATCTTTGACCTCTGGGAAGAATAAACTCAATGAATCTGAATTAATGCTCTATTTCCCAGGCCTTCCCCCTTTCTATGGTTTTAAACCACAAGTCCAAGGGGGAGGGGGAAGAAGAGGAAAAAGTCACAATAACACTGCTTTCTATTATGGTCCCAAAGTTATGAGAAAATAAAAGAGTTGCGGCTTTTTGGAGCATCCATGTGTGCAGACATCTTCAAGTATAAAAGTAACAAAGTTAACTATGTTCTTTTCCTAAGGCCTGGGTGGGTGTGTGGAGCAGCTAAGCAATGCTTTCACATTTTGCATTTCATTCCGCAAAGCTCTGTCCTTTAAACATGCATGTAAATGAGGGGGCCCCAAAGAGCTATTAATGCAAATTTCTTTAAATAAGGATCCTGAAAGCCCAAAGGCTGCTGGAGATTGTGGAAAATATCTTGAAGGAAAATTCTGTGTCCATAGTGAAGGATCCTGGCATGACCCTGGGAAAATTAACTTGTGGAGAAAGCCAAACAAAGAGGCCGGGCCTCCACAAGACACCTCAATCAGTCTAGTAACACAAAAACCAGAGGGTAAGCTGGTGGGGAAGAAAATATTTGAAAGGGGATGAGGAGAGATGTTTATTCTTTTTCATAGTGTTGGAGATTATTCACTTACATGGGAAATGTTTCAAAACATTTGTGTTGGAGAGTCATTCACTGGTGTGTAAAAATGTCTTTGCTGGGAGCAGAAACTCACCACCTACGCTGAGAATGAATGTTACCATATTGTGGTCATATTTCCATTTCTCCCTGAATACTCACCGCTCTCTGCTTCCTTGTTTAGTTCACTCAGCCCAGCCTTACTTCTTCCAAGATTCTTTTTCTTGAAAGTATGAGTTTGCTTAAGACTGGAATTTCTCAGTTCTTCTGTTAGAGCGACTACAGATCCTTTCATTTTTCTGTTTTCTTCTTGGGTGAAAGGAAGGCAACATCTCACTGGTCTGGGGTTTCTTCATCATTTTTGTTTCATGGACCCCTTTGGAAATCTAGTGAAGTCTATTGACTCTTCAGAATAATGCTTTTAAATGCATGTAATAAAATATATTAGATTACAATGGAAAGCAATCATAGTGTGTTGAAACACAGTGTATATACACACACATGATTTTTAAGTACCTATATACAAGTCCAAAACAAAGTAGAAAATTGCTGGGAATCTGTTTCTCCCCCTTGCATGCATTAGACACACACACACACACACACACACACACACACACACGTCAGATTCAGAAACTATAGGCCCAGTGTTTTAACCCCTGTGAATAGTAATTACAAAAACTGGCCAGTCAATCCCATGATCTGATCAATTGCATTACAGTCATTTAAGAGCCAGAGAGAGAGAGAAGGAGGGAGAGAGAGAGAGAACAAAATCTACTGGAAAATGATTGATTCTATGGCTGAATATAAGCACATTTTTCCAACAACGGCCTCAGATTAGCACAAAGGACAAGTGGGCATTTTTTGAAATCACCTGTTCTTTCTGTACTTTGAGAAGGAATGGGACTAATAGTAAAGAAAGATCTTAGAAATCCTACAGTGACCAAGATTACAAGGGAAGCAGAAAACTGGGAAAGAATGTTTGAAACAAAGATCTCTGATAAGGGCCTCATTTCTCAAATATGTAGAGAACTGAGTCAAATTTATGAAAATACAAGTCATTCCCCAATTGATAAATGGTCAGAGGATATGAACAGGTAGTTTGCAGACAAAGAAATCAAAGCTACCTATAATCATATGAAAAAATGCTCTAGATTACTATTGATCAGAGAAATGCAAATTAAAACAACTCTGAGGTATCATTTCAAACCCATCAGAGTAGCAAATATAACAAAAGCGGAAAATATTGGATGTTGGAGGGGATGTGGGAAAGTTGGGACCCTAATTCACTGTTGCTGGAGCTGTGAAAAGATTCAACCATTCTGGAGAGCAATTTGGAACTATACCCAAAGGACTATAGAACTGTGCATATCCTTTGATCCAGCAATACCACTGCTAGGTTTATATCCCAAAGACATACCCAAAAAGATAAAAAGACCTATTCGTACAAAAATATTTATAGCAGCTCTTTTTGTGGTGGCTAAGAATTGGAAATCAAAGGAATGCCCATCAATGGCTAAACAAGCTGTGGTACATGATGGTGATGGAATATTATTGTGCTATAAGAAATGACAAGCAGGATGATTTCAGAAAAGGCCTGGAAAGACATGTATGAACTGATGTATAGTGAAGCGAGCAGAACCAAGAAACCATTGAACACAGAGACAGCAATATTGTTTAAGGAAGAACTGTGAATGATTTGACTTTTCTCAACAATACAATGATCCAAGACAATCCCAAAGGACTATTGATGAAACATACTGTCCACCTCCAAAGAAAGAACTGATATTGATGGAACAGACTGAAGCATAGTATTTTCACTTTCTTTCATTTTTTTTCCTTTTAATCAAGTTTTCTTGTACAAAATGACAAATATGGTAATGTTTTATATAATGATACATGTATAGCCCATATCTGCTTGCTTGTCGCCTCAGGGAGGGAGCAAGGGAGGGAGGGAAAGAGAAATAAAAATTGGAACCCAAAACTATAAATAAAATGCTTATTCCATTAAAAGAAAAGAAATCCTACAGTAGCCTAGTACCCTGGAAATTTTTTGTGCCAAGTCAATGCTGCTAACATTGTTGAAAACTACTCTGGACCTTTCCCACTTCTCTACCCTTTTCCCCATTCCCAGTGGATTACCACTTAGTTCTTATGGGTTGAAGGTACAGTTTGTGTGATGTCAGATCTACAGCCTGTACTATGCTTCAATCTGTGTTCCATGAATATCAGTTCTTTCTTTGGAGGTGGATAGTATGTTTCATCAATAGTCCTTTGGGATTGTCTTGGATCATTGCATTGTTGAGACTAGTTAAATCATTCACAATTCTTCCTTAAACAATATTGCTGTCTCTGTGCACAATGTTTTCTTAGTTCTGCTCACTTCACTATATATCAGTTCATAAAAGTCTTTTCAGGTCTTTCTGAAATCATCCTGCTTGTTATTTCTTATAGCACAATAATATTGTACCACCATCATATACCATAGCTTCTTTAGCCATTCCACAATTGATGGGCATTCATTCCTTTGATTTCCAGTTCTTAGCCACCACAAAAAGAACTGCTATAAATATTTTTGTACAAATAGGTCTTTTTCTGGGGCAGCTGGGTGGCACAGTGGATAAAGTACCAGCCCTAGATTCAGGAGAACCTGAATTCAAATCTGGCCTCAGACACTTGACACTTACTAGCTGTGTGACCCAGGGCAAGTCACTTAACCCTCATGGGGGGGAGTTGGACAAATAGGTCTTTTTCTCTTTTGGGGTATGTGCAAAGAATTCTTTCAAAGAACTTTTCTTCTATCAGGAACAGATGAAGCATTGATCCCACAGTAGAAACAAAACCCATTATTCATGCTCCATAACATATGGGCAGCTAAGTGGTACAGTGCCTAGGCTGGGCCTGGAAGCAAGAAGACCTGAATTTGGCACAGTCCCTGGAAGGCCTGTGACCCGCTTATGGGCCTAAGAAGGTTCAGGCATGGCGGCCACGGCCAAGGGTGTCCCTGCATCCCAAAGGGAGGGTCTAGGTGGAGACAATGCAGTGGCGGAGACGGCCAAGGAAGCCATGGAGCCACGGAGGAGGACATCATGGGGCTGTGCCAGGACATGTTCTCCAAAATGGCCACATATCTGACAGGAGAGCTGACGGCTATGAGCGAAGATTATAAACTTCTGGAAAATATGAACAAACTGACTAGCTTGAAGTACCTAGAAATGAAAGTAGGGGTTTGACCAATCAGATTGCTCTGTTCACCGACCAATCAGATTGCAGCTTTAGGCCCCAACCCTATGCTGGAGTAAAAATGTCCCCATTCCCCACTAAACAGTGCTTGTGTAAACATAACTTTTCAAAACAAAACTCAAGTCAGGGCTTGAGCTCCAAGTCACGTGGGGATCACCTTGGGCACCTCAAGGTGAACTCCCAGCCCAGCTGACTCCCACAAAACCCAGGCCCTGCTTGGGCCTAGGGCCCAGGAGCCTCGGCTTAAAGTTTCGTGTGCCTAGTGGCCCCCTGCTGAGAGTGTGTGTGTGTGTGTGGGGGGGGGGCCCACAAAGCTGTTGGGCCTGAAACCGGACTCACTCTCTGCCTTTAGGGCTCTGAGAAGAGTATAAATACAGTCTTTTCTCTCATTTAGGCAAAAGAAAAGCAATTTATTATATTGAAATACAGTTCTGAGAATAAAGTTCTCAGTACAGGCTTTGGTAGCTATGCAATTTCAGGCTAATCATTTAACCTCTCCATATAACATCTTACTAATTTGTTCCAAGGACCTATAATGTCATTTGTGTGGATGTTTCTTCAACCAACAATCCCTCTGTAACTTAGTAGATAATCTTTAAACATCACAGTGGACAAAAAAATTCATCACTCTATGGCCCACCTGGTGATGAGTTTTTCCAAACTTAGGTTGGCCAGTTCTAAGACGGAAAGATCTATAACCCTTTCTAGCTTGATAGGACTTTCTAGACCTTGTGATCTGTTGACAATGCCCAAGAGAAACCAAGATGACTTCCATGACACAGTGAAGTGAGGCACTGGACCAAGACTCTGTTGCAACTAAAGTGATCTCCATGACACAATGAATGTGGCATTGGAGCAGGATTTAGTACACGTCACTGGAAACCTCATCTTAATCATAATAATAATAGCTCTGGTTAAAATAATACTTTCAAATTTACAAAACATCTTCCTCACAACAACTCTGTAAGATAGCACATACAAGTATTATTATCTTGTTCCCATTTTACAGATAAGAAAACTGACCTATGAGTCATTCTTCTTCTTTTTTTTTTTTTTAGTGAGGCAACTGGGGCTAAGTGACTTGCCCAGGGTCACACAGATAGTAAGTGTTAAGTGTCTGAGGCCGGATTTGAACTCAGGTACTCCTGACTCCAGGGCCGGTGCTCCATCCACTGGGCCACCTAGCTGCCCCTCTATGAGTCATTCTTGACACATTATTAGTACCTTCTATCCATTCTCCAAAATACCTTGCATTAATTTTCTATAAATCATGTAAATACTTAAATATGTAAATGTTGGCTCCCCAGTAGACTCTAAGCTTCTTGAGACATTGAATTGTTTCATTTTTGTCTTTGTATCCCTAGAACCTACCACAGAGCAAGGCGCTTCTAGATACTTAATAAATGCTTGTTGGTTGGTTGATTGATTCTGAGAAGCAACTTTTCTAGTCCAAAGTTTCTTAAACTAGGAGGTGTCATGAAAAATTTGGCAACACTAAAAGGTTATATATACCTATTTTATATACCTACATACCCAGAGTCATGTAAAAATTGCTCTGGAGAAAAGGAATAGCAAGTGGAGAAAATTTAAGAAGTCTTGCTTAATGTCTGAGTCAGCATTGAGACCCAGGTCATCTGACTCTAAGGTCCAATGCTATTTCCACTACACTGTTGCCCCTGATCTATAAAATGAGACCAATGGATTAAATGGTTTAGATTTCTTCTAGCTTTAAAATGTCATCTAATTCTAAGATGAGAGCAGATCCGCTTCTGTAATGCTTGGGGTGCCCAGGAAAAAGGGAGTTGTGGCAAGTAAAACTTTATGTGGTCACCTTATTTCTGTCCCAAGTTTGGGGAAAATTAGCTGGGGTTTCTAATATATTTGTTACTTATAAATTAGAAGCTTTAGCATCAGTTTTGGGCATTAAGAATTTATTAAAGCATTCCAAGTATTAGTAAAAAGAGAACACCTGGCTCAGAAAGTTAAGAAGCCTGTCTAGCCTGGAGCAGAGACTAGAGCTCAGCCTGGCCTCTTCTTCCTCCAAGTCCTCTGCCACCAAGAGTACCTCTGAGAGAGTCCAACTGAGAGTAACTGTATGGAAGCTTTTTCTGGGTCGGGAGGAAAGGCAGTCCTTACATACTGCTTCAAGCCAATTGGCTAGCATCAACCAAATCCATTGGTTCATTGGACTTGAGGGTGGTCCCACATTGAAGTCAGAGTTCATACCCTCTAAGAACACACCCTCTTGAGGGCCAGGCAGTTGAGGTTTTCATTGAATTAACTTTAAATGAGTTAATCAAAGAAGTCATTCAATCCAATCAATCTTAATCCAATCAATCCCCTGGGGGGGGGTATCCTTTGGCCATTCCCCAAACCCTATTATTTTCTCACAGAGTAATGAGATTAAACTTAAAATTCAAACCATCTAGTGGGTACAAAGACATGTAGACACACAGACACACACAGACATACAGAGTTCTCCAAAACCTGCTTCTCTACCTCTATATTCTCCATATTCTCCAAGAATGGTAGAGCAGAAGTTATATTGCAAGTCTATTTCTTTTTTTTGTTTGTTTTGTTTTGTTTTGTTTTGTTTTTTTGTTTTTTTGTTTTTTAGTGAGGCAATTGGGGTTAAGTGACTTGCCCAGGGTCACACAGCTAGTAAGTGTTAACTGTCTGAGTTCGGATTTGAACTCAGGTACTCCTGACTCCAGGGTTGGTGCTCTATCCAATGCGCTACCTAGCTGCCCCTGCAAGACTATTTCTAAAACACGCCATCCACCAAACTCAAAGCTACCTTCTGTACTGTCAACTTTGCAGAAGACCCAGAATTTCAACTTGGACTTCAATCAAGCCCACTGAGTTGATCATTACAGGGTATAAAACTCATTCCCCCAATTTTTCATCATATGGGCTTCTGCCAGGGCAGCTAGGTGGCTCTGTGGATAAGGCAGCTAGGTGGCACAGTGGATAAAGCACCAGTCCTGGATTCAGGAGGACCTGAATTCAAATCTGACCTCAGACACTGGACACTTACTAGCTGTGTGACCCTGGGCAAGTCCCTTAACCCTCATTGCCCCACCAAAACAAACAAAAAAACAATTAAAAAACATATGGGCTGGGGGCGGCTAGGTGGCACAGTGGATAACACACCAGCCCTGGATTCAGGAGTTTCTGAGTTCAAATCGAGCCTCAGACACTTGACACTTACTAGCTGTATGACCTTGGGCAAGTCACTTAACCCCCATTGCCCCACCAAAAAAAAAACAACATATGAGCTTCTGCCAGACCATTATAGGGGGTTGTCCAAACCTAACTCAGTAGGTTCAAACTCTGCAAAATCCCAGAAAGAGTCCTAAATAGGATCATGTCATGCCTCTTCAAGGATCAGAATCTTGTCCCCTAGTTTGGGTTGGGTTTTGAGGGGGAAGGGCAGGGCTGCCAGGTAGGGTAGGAGGGTATGTTTCTTTTCTCTCTAGTGCAGATTTATGCACACAATAGGTAGTTACTTAATAAACTTTGCTGCCTAACTAGAAATTTGCTCATTTTTACCTTTAGAGCAAGGGAAGAACAGAGATTCCTTCCTAAGGTTGGTGTTGTGGGCAGAGAAGCAAAGGCATATTCTTGGAACTCTCCCAGGATGTATAAATTCCCAGTGATATACCTCAGCTGACTACTCCTGAACCCACTCCCATAAGA
The DNA here is from genome assembly GCF_019393635.1 of Dromiciops gliroides. Classification (NCBI taxonomy): domain Eukaryota; kingdom Metazoa; phylum Chordata; class Mammalia; order Microbiotheria; family Microbiotheriidae; genus Dromiciops; species Dromiciops gliroides. The sequence continues at coordinate 376,781,874 of NC_057863.1, forward strand.
ACACAGACTGAGGCACAGGTTCTGAAAAAATAGCCAGGAGCAATTCACATGCACCCAAGTGACTCACTGCCTTCAGACTCCAGAAGTCATTTAACCGGCCATGATCTCATTTTAATTGGAACTCATTTGCTGTTAAATAGGAGAATGGCATGCTTAAGAAAATCAGGGCTGGGGCAGTGCTTTCTGTGAACAACAAGATAAGCCTGCCCTGAACTTCTGGTTGAGATGGACTCCAATGGTATCAGCTCCTCTTCTCCCCACTCCAGTCAGCCAGTCAATGAGCAATCAACTAGAAGTTATTAAGCACTGACTATGTGCCAGGCACTGCACTAAGTGAAACAGCCTCTGCTCTCAAGGAGCTCACAGGAGATGCTAAGAGAAGGCTGATATAGCCCCCAAATCCTCTACACTATGACTGGGGAGTTGGTTTGTCCCTAAGTGGGTTCCTTATCCCTCATTGAAAGATACATTCTTCTTTCTTCCTCAAAGAAGATAAAAGTGTATAAGGTCTGAAGTAGAATCTGGGGAGACTGGAGATTTTGAGTCTCCCAGTAAACACCCTCTGAGTGTGAGAGATTCAGAGAGGTAGAGGCCTGTTTGATAGTCAACATTCATTGCTATTACCTACTATATGTAAGAAAGACATCTTGCTAGGCCCTGAAATAAATGCAACTGTCATGGGGTGCAGAGCACCCCAGAAGTTCTCTGGGGCACATCAAGGAAACTAAACCAGTGGACAGATAACGCCTAGAGAGATAAGATGAACCAAATCGGACTGAGCTAGCTTGGGATTCCTACCCTTCAATCTGGTCTCCCTTACCCTGGGGAGATAAATTTGGGTGTGGCTGCGGCCTTTGTGTTCTGAAGAGAGATCCGTCGTCGCAACCCCTCACCCAATTCCTCTAGTCTCTACCAGTGGGGGATGGTCCTCCACTCCTCACCCAATTCCCCCAGCTACCACCAGTGGGGGATGGTCCTCTCTCACTAAAGGAACTTTTCTCGGGCAGATGGTCCACCCCCATCAGTCCTCTATAAAAGTACCTTCCAGTCTCCTGTTCGAGGAGATTTGGTACCTCTGAGCCATGTGCTTTATGCCAAATCTCCCCATGAAAAGTCCAAGGATTTCTTTCATGGTTTCCCTCCCCCCACCCTTCCCTTCCCTTGCTCCTGAATAAACTATCACCTTATTCTAACTACGTTTTGTGTGCAAGAGGGTGTAATTCTTTAAAGAGGAATTCCTAAGAACCCCAACCCCTACCCCAACCCATACCCCATTTTCCCACCATTACACAACCATTAATAAAAATGTGGTCCCTTCCTTTAAGGAGCTTATTATACAATAGAATAACTTGACATGTGATACATAATGGATGCATCATTTCAATTATATGGATATTCCTGTCATCCAGACAAATCACAACTCCTCTTCACCTTCTGTGCAATTCTTGTCTATGCCCTTCCATAAATTCTCAATAGATGATACACTCAAATTTCCAGATGCCTTCTTTCTTTCTTTCAGTTTTCTCAAAAAATAACAATTTGCTACTCAAGCTGTCCTACATATTTGGTTGGTTTTTTAAAGTTCTATTGCCAACCTTTTTTTTACATGACAGTCACTTTCTTACACAACCCCCTACACTGAAACCTTCTCTTGTAACAAAGAAAAATGGTTATGAAAAATAACCCCAAAACCCACTATATATGACAATGCATACAACATTCCACACCCTTTGGTTCTCCATCTCTCTCCTGAGAGGAAAGTATGTTTCATCATTTGTTTTCAGAACCAAAACTGGTCATTGTAATGAATGGATTCTGCAACCTATTAGTATTGTTTTTATTTATAAGGAGAATGGGACTTTGTGGAGGAGGTAGCATTTCACTGGGGTCTTGAAAATTGGATAGGTTTCAAAAGGCATACATTAGTTGTGGGGAGGCATGGGAAAAAGAGAAGAGAGATTTCTCATGTATTGGCTGTGGATGTATAGGGCAGCTAGAAGGAGCAAGGCTCCTGAAATAAGTGAAGGGGGGTAAAATAAGATAAGAGTTCAATGGTAGTTTTGAAATCTGTTTCGAAGGCCTTAAATGCCAAGCTAAGTAATTTGAAATATATTCAGTAGTCAATAGGGAACTATTGGAGGTGTTTGAATAGAGAAATAAAAGACTCATCATCATATCTGGCAGCCTAGGAAGACTAGAGGTAGAGAGATCAGGTATGTGACTATTGTAAGAACAAGATTAGCTAGATGATTCACTGGTTCAAGTCTTGGACCTTAGAGTAAAGAAAACCTGAGTTCAAATCCAGCCTCATATACTTCCCGGCTGTGTGACCCAGGGCAAGTTATTTAACTTTTGCTTGCCTCTATTTTCCTCAACTATAAAAATGGGAATAATAATAGCACATATTTCCAAGCATTATAGTAAGGGTCAAATAAGATAATATTCATAAAGCACTTAACCCAGTGCCTAATACATATTAAGCATTTTATAAATTCTACAACTAGGGAGAGAACTTTTAACCAAACAAGAAATGGAGTAGACCAGAAACTTTTTAAAAGACCAAAAATAAAAATGATAAAATGAAGAGTTTGACTCCATAACTTTTAAAAGCTTTTGCATGAATAAAATCAATTAAGACAGAAGAGATTAGGACAGATAGATTAGGAAAACCTTTGACTCACTAATAAAATGATTATAATAAAATATTACAGAGGGTTGATACAAATACATAACAGTGAGTCATCCCTTAAATATTTAAGTGGTCAAAGAATAAGAACCAACTGTTTTCAAAAGACTTGCAAACTAGAAATGATCTTGTCATGGGGCGCAGAGCACCCCAGAATTTCTCTGGGGCACACCGAGGAATCTTCTCCTTGAGAAACTAAACCAGAGGACAGATAAGGCCTAGAGGAACCAAATCGGACTGAGCTAGCTTGGGATTCCTACCCTTCATTCCGGTCTCCCTTATCGTGGGGAGATAAGTTTGGGTGTGGCTTCGGCCTTTGTGTTCTGAAGAGGGATCCGTAGCCACCCCTCACCCAATTCCTCTAGTCACTACTAGTGGGGGATGGTCCTCCACTCCTCACCCAATTCCCCCAGCTACCACCAGTGGGGGATGGTCCACCTTCATTAAAGGAACTTTTCACGGGCAGATGGTCCACCCCCATCAGTCCTCTATAAAAGTACCTTCCGGTCTCCTGTTCGAGGAGATTTGGTACCTCTGAGCCATGTGCTTTATGCCAAATCTCCCCATGGAAAGTCTAAGGATTTCTTTCATGGTTTCCCTCCCCCCACCCTTCCCTTCCCTTGCTCCTAAATAAACTATCACCTTGTTCTAACTAAGTTTTGTGTGCAAGAGGGTGTAATTCTTTAAAGAGGAATTCCCAAGAACCCCAACCCCAACCCGTACCCCATTTTCCCACCATAACAATCTCATGCAAATATTTTAATCAACAAGATATCATTGTACCTGCTGTGTAACAGGCACTGAGCAAGGTACTGCTACAAAATCGCTAATAGAAAAAAATGCAAATTAAAACAATTCTGAGGTTTTACTTCACTCCATGCAAATTGGCAAAGATGAACAAAAATAGAAACAGGCTAGGTTTGAGGTGCTATGGGAATGCAAGGACACTGGATATAGCTAGTGCAGAAATGTGTTCTGCTTGATAACATGGTTGTAGCAAGGGGGGGGGGGGTTCTTTCTTTTTCAGTGGAGTCACAAAGAATCAGATGCTACTCAGCAACAATATCCACCTCTAGAAATGCTGTATTTCCCACCGCAAGTTTTTTCAATACTTCAAAGTGAAGTAAAAACAAAAGCTATCAATGAAAATTAGATTAGGAGAGGGAAAAACCTGAACAGTAGATAGGGGAAATTCTCTCTTACCCACACCCAAGGCCAATCAACAAAGAAACTAAGAAAAGCCTTCCAAGCCTATCTTAGAGCCTGAGTTGAGAGAGTTCACTCCCAGCAAAAATAATAGCTCAGTGCTCCAATCTGTCTGGCACACAGCTCAGGTTGGGCATTCAGACACACTACTAACAACAACTCCTGGCATTTCTGTGCCTGCTTCCCATAGACAGTGTGGTTCCGGTGCAATTAAAGGATATTTTTGTAAATTCAAACATGGCCAAACTTTTCACCTGGTTGCCATGGTCTAGGAATCTGGTTAGAGAAGAATCCATTCCAGATTTTACCTGAGTCTCAATTCAACTTCCCCTGACAAGATCCCGTTTTCACTCAAGAGTTGTTGATATTCAATTTAAACAGACTCAATTCATTTAACTGTAAAACCTCTCTCCCCACAGGAATAGAAAAGTCAAGTTCCATTCAATGAAGTCAATATTAGGATAAGATAAACATCACATTTGACTAAAAAAGACCATTGTATTCAAGAAAACTGCCACTTCTTTACCATAAGGAGGCTCAACACATTTTATTTTAATATAGTTGTATTTCTGGATTCACAAGAAACAGAAGAGCCAATTAAGAGGGACTAGGTTGCAGAAACAGGAAGCTCCCAGGAGCCCATGGTAATTAGGAAGATGCCTTCGGAGTGATATAGTGAAAAGCAACCTGAATTAGAAGACCCGGGTTCTAGTCATGGCTATGTCATGAGTGGAAGGCAGGTAGCTGGTACAGTGGATAGAGTGCCTGGCCTGGAGTCAGAACCACAGTTCAAATCCAGCCTCAGACACTTATTAGCCGTGTGACCCATGTAACTTAACCCAGTTTGCCTCAATTTCCTCATCTATAAAATGATCTGGAGAAAAAAATGGCAAACCACTTACTACCATTGCCAAGAAAACCCCCAATGGAGTCATGAGTCAGAGACAACTGAACACTAATGACTGGGTTATATGGGAAAATCACTGTCTCTGTGGCCTCATTTTTTTTTCCTGCTCTAAAATGAAGGTATTAGGGGTTCTTACCTTTAAGCTCCTCTCTCAGATTAAAAACAATTTCAAAATCCATGGAATTTCAGATTCCATTAATGGACTAGAAGTCAGAAGATCAGGATTCTAATCATAGTTCTCATATCACTGATGGCTGTGAGTTTGGGTAAATTCCAATTTTCTAGATCTCAGTTTCTACATCTTTGAAATGTATATAAGAATATGTCCTTCCTGGGGCGGCTGGGTGGTGCAGTGGATAAAGCACTGGCCCTGGATTCAGGAGTACCTGAGTTCAAATCCAGCCTCAGACACTTGACACTTACTAGCTGTGTGACCCTGGGCAAGTCACTTGACCCCAATTGCCTTACCAAAAAAAAAAAAAAAAAGAATATGTCCTATCTAATTCAACAAATAAATTTTTCTGAAGCTCCTACTCTATGCAAAGTACTGGGATAGACAGGCTCTGGACTTAACAAAACAAATCTATGCCCCAAGGAGTCTGCAGTCAAGTAGAAGAGAGAAGATAGGAACAAATAATTATAATACAGAGTAGCAAGACTCCTTCCTATCCTTTCAGACTGATTTCACCTTATTCCTATTTCCCTATTCTACATTCCAGTCAGGTAAGTGACCTATGGGTTAGGAATGCTAGACTTGGAGTCAGGAACTCATATCTTACTCTGACACTAGCTGTGTGACTCCCAGGTAAGTCACTTCCTCTATTTGCCTTAGTCTCCTCACCTGTGAAATGGGCGTTGTTGTTCAGTCGTGTCCCATTCTTCCTGACCTCATGGACCAGAGCACACCAGGCCTTTCTGTCCTCTATTAGTTCCTGAAGTCTGTTCAAGCTCATATGAAATGGAGATAATAGCATCTATCTCACAGGGTTATTGTTTTGTTTTGTTTTGTTTTTAATAGAAGACTTATAATTTTATTTTTTAATAATAAACATTTTTCATAAAAGTTTTGAGTTCCAAATTCTATCCCTTCCTCCCTTCTTCCCTCCCTGAGGCAGTAAGCAATCAGATATAGGTTATACATGTGCAATTATGTAAAACATTGCCATATTAGTCATTTTGTATAAGAAAACTTAAAAGAAAAAAATGAAAGTGGCAAAATAGCATATTTCAATCTATGTTCCATCAGTATCAGTTCTTTCTTTGGAGGTGAATAGTATGCTTTATCATTAGTCCTTTGGGATTGTTTTGGATCATTGTATTGCTGAAAATAGTTAAGTCATTCACAATTCTTCATCAAACAATATTCTTGTCTCTGTGCACAGGTTCTCCTGGTTCTGCTTACTTCACTAGACATCAGTTCATATAAGTCTTTACAGGCTTTTCTGACATCCTGCTTGTCATATCTTATAGCACAATAATATTTCATCACCATCATATACCACAGCTCATTTAGCCATTCCCCAACTGATGGGCATTCCTTTGATTTCCAATGCTTAGCCACAACAAAAAGAGCTGCTATAAATTTTTTTTGTACAAATAGGTCTTTTTCTTTTGGGGGGATGTCTTTGGGATATAAACCTGGCAGTAGTACTGCTGGATCAAAGGGTATACAAAGGGGCAGCTAGGTGGTGCAATGGGTAAAGCACCGACCCTGGATTCAGAAGGACCTGAGTTCAAGTCTGGCCTCAGATACTTGACACTTACTAGCTGTGTGACCCTGGGCAGGTCACTTAACCCTCATTGCCCTGAAAAAAAAAGGGTATATACAGTTCTATAGCCCTTTGGGCATAGTTCCAAACTGATCTCCAGAATGATTGGATCGGGGCAGCTAGGTGGCTCAGTGGATAGAGCACCAGCCCTGGAATCAAGAGGACCTGAGTTCAAATCCGGCCTCAGACACTTAACACTTACTAGCTGTGTGACCCTGGGCAAGTCACTTAACCCCAATTGCCTCACCAAAAAAAAAAAAAAAAAAGCATATGTCAGAATGATTGGATCTTTTCACAATTACATCAATAGTGGCTTAGGTCCCAGTTTTCCCATATCCCCTCCAACCTCCAATATTTTCCTTTTTTGTTATGTTTGTCACTCTGATAGGTGTGAGGTGATACCTCAGAGATGTTTTAACTTGCATTTCTCTGATCAATAGTGATCTAGAGCATTTTTTCATATGATTATAGATAGTTTTGATTTCTTTGTTCTCACAGGGTTATTATGACAATCCAGTGAGACAATAGACACTTTGACAATCTGAAAAAGGTCTAGAAATGCTAATTATTCTACTATTACTTTTACTACTACTACTACTACTACTACTACTACTACTACTACTACTACTACTACTACTACTACTATCACCACCACCACCATATTTTATCTTCTGCCCAAGCTATCCTAATGGCTGGACTGAATTCCCTTCTCTTCTTGGCCTATGAAATGGCTAGTTCTTGCCAGTTCAACTGCTTTCACTGCACAAGGAATGCCTCTATTTGTTAAGTCGCTGCACCACCTCCCAAATTACTGTGGGCATTTTGTTTTCACTTATTTGAGTACATGTTTCCCTCCTATGGAAGGCAAACTCCTTAAGTGCAGTCTATATGACTTTTGTATCAATATCTCTGGTGCCTAACAGATAGCATGCACTGAGGAAATACTTGTCAATTGGCGAATGATTTGAATGAATGAAATAAAGGCCTAGGACAATTATAATCAAAAATAGTATGGCACGGGAAGCAGAGACAACTTATTTCTGCCTGTGTGAATCATGAAAGTGGCACCTGGGCTTTATCTAAAAAATTGGAAAGAATTCCAAAAAGCACAAAAGAAGGGTTAGCTATTCCAGGACTTGGGGGATGGTGTGAGTGACGCCACACAGAGAGAAAAGGATGATGGAAGCTTAGATAAGAGTGAGGATTCCAACTTGGCTAGAACATAAGGTTCACAAAAGGAAAGAGGGCTCGATAAGGCTTGAAAGGTAGATCGGAGCCAAACTGTGGATAGTCTTGAAAGCCAAACCGAGAAGTTTGGACTTTATTACCTAATCCACAGGGATGCTGTGTAAACAAAAGATATGCTGGTCCATCTTATTCCTAAAACCTTCAGTAGATTAACTCTTTCAGGTCATTCATTCATTCATTCATTCAGCATTTATAGTGAGCATCATTATGTCTAAGGCACTGTGTTGGGTAATATATGAATTTAAAAGATGAATGTTATTAGAGCCCTGCCTTCAAGAAGTTTATATTTTGTAATCCTTTAATAAAGGACTCTTCCAGTAAAGGAAATGATTTCTTTTGGGTTATGACTGATTAGTGAAAACACAAGATTGAGGAAGCAACATTATAAGGGGCAGTTCTGAATAAGCAATGTTATAAATGAAAGGTGTGTTCATGTAACTACAGGATTTTGCAATATTACAGCAGGATGTGGTTATAATGTATTAATCATATTAATATACAATAGAGTTGTTTGGAAAAATTGTTTTAAAATCCAAGGTATGTCTATTATTTTTCCTAAAAAAACTTAGACATTGAGAAACTCTCACTCTATACTTATGAAAAACACTTACAGGTCACTAAAGCTACTTTGTGAATAGGATGGGACATTTACTTCATGCGTCTGGCAGGTCTTTTTCAGGTGCAAAAAGAAGTTTAAAAAAAGACTTTAAGGGGCAGCTAGGTGGCGCAGAGGATAAAGCACCAGCCCTGGAATCAGGAGGACCTGAGTTCAAATCCAGCCTGAAACACTTGACACTTGCTAGCTGTGTGATCCTGGGCAAGTCACTTAACCCTCATTGCCCTGGAAGAATAATTAATGAAATGTTTAGATTGAATCGAATAATTCAATTTAACAAGCATTTTTTAAATGCCTATTATGGTACAAGGACTATGCTAGGCACTGGGGAGACAGCATAAAAAAGAAAACTTTCCCTGTCCTCAAGGAGTTTATAGTCTACTGGAAGGAAGCAATTTATATAAACAGATATGAATAACAAACAAATTAATTCAAAGTAATTGAAGGAGGGTGCAGAAGAGAGAACTAACAATGGCGGGAAGAGATCAAGAAACACCTCCTGGAGGTGGTACCTTAGTTGAGTCTGAAAGGAAATCAGGGATTCTAAGAAATAGGAATTAAGGGTAAATGGATGACGGGGTAGGGAAAGAAGGGGGCACAGCCTGTGCAAGAGTACAAGCATGGGAGAAAAAATATTGTGCCCAGAGAAGAGCTAAGAGGTGTGTTTGTCAGAAAGATAGAATTTGTGAGGGGGGTTAAGGGTAAATAAGGGTGAAAAGATAAATTGGCATCAGCTATGAAGGACTTTAAATGCCAACCAAAGGAACTTATATTTTTTTTCTTGAAGTAATAGAAATCCCCTGAAGATTCTTGAGCAGGGGTGTGACATGGTCCATTTTATATGTTAGAAATATGAATTTGGAAAGAAGGTGTGACAAAGATGGATTGAAGAGGAGAGAAACTGAAAGCCCAGGAATCAATCTGAACTCATTTTTGTTCATTTTTTTCAGGCCTCTCAGACTTTGTGACCCTATTTTGGGGTTTTCCTGGCAAAGATATTGAAGTGGTTTGCTAATTCCTTCTCCAGATCATTTTACAGATGAGTAACTGAGAACAAATAGGACCAAATGACTTGCTTAGGGCCACACAGCCAGTAAGTACCTGAAGCTGGATTTAAACTTACAAAGATGAGTCTTCCTGACTCCAGGCCCAACCCTCTCTCTATCCACTGTCCTATCCAGCTGCCCAATTTGAATTCATGTCTTCCTTAGTTCAAATCCAACCTCAAATACTTACTAGCTGTCACCCTGGGCAAATCACTTAACCTCTGTTTGCCTCGGTTTCCTCATCTGTTAAATGATGATAATAATAACACCTATCTCAAAGGGTTGTTGTGAGGATTAAATGAGATAATACTTGTAAAGCACTTAGCACAATGCCTCTTACATAGCAAGCTCTACATAAATCTTTGTTGTTGTTGTTGTTGTTGTTGTTTTATACTAGGCCAGAGGTGACAAGGCCTAAGGTGGAAACTGTGAGTACAAAGAAGATGGATACACTAATATAATTGGTAAGCTGGAGACAGGATTCTTAGAGTAAACATTTTACACCTCAGAAATTGGCAAAGCTACAAATCTAGTGTTGATTTATAGTTTTGTTGATTGCCTAGGTTTAAGAAAGTGATGAAGAACTTATTATTTTTTTTTTTTTAGTGAGGCAATTGGGGTTAAGTGACTTGCCCAGGGTCACACAGCTAGTAAGTGTTAAGTGTCTGAGGCCAGATTTGAACTCAGGTACTCCTGACTCCAGGGCCGGTGCTCTATCCACTGCGCCACCTAGCTGCCCGATGAAGAACTTATTAATGATGATTAAATTTTAAAATATGTCAGGTGGCCAGTTAAACATTTACCATCACAAGCCTTGATCTCATCACCCACAAATGTTTCACCTCCATGATTAGAAACTCTGAAAATCCCTTCTATCACCATAACCTTCCCATATGACCATGTAGGATTTAAGATCAGAGACCTCAGAGGCCATATGGTCATTTTGCAGATGAGGAAACTGAGGGTCAACTCTCCCTATACCTTCTGCCTTCTAAGGCACCTCTTTGTCCTCACCACAGCCTCCTAAGAGTACATCCAGGTCTTCCCAGCCCCTCACCCAACTCTGACTCAACTTTCTTCCCTTTCAAATCTTACTGAGATAGTGAACCAGTCTTCTACGGTTGTTCCTCCCTTTCCAAATTCCAACCATGGGATTACTACCAGCATCTGCTGCTGTTGCTTCTACTCACAAGCTACTGAACCCTTCTGGAGGAAGTCGGCCACCCTGGTGCCCAGGTCAACAACAATTCTGTTATCTAATCTGAATTAGGCCCTTCCTGCTACACAGCAATCATTTCACTCTTCCCTGATGGACTCCCTTGGAGACTTCCTATAGAAGCTCATCAAAATCTTTTCTTCTTTCTTTGCCACTGACATCAGCCTCTCACTTGTTCTCTGCAGAGGCCCTGCCTCATATTTTTTGTTTGTTTGTTTTTTGGGGGTTTTGTTGTTGTTGTTGTTGTTGTTGTTGGGCAGTGAGGGTTAAGTGACTTGCCCAAGGTCACACAGCTAGTAAGTGTCAAGTGTCTGAGGCCAGATTTGAACTCAGGTCCTCCTGACTCCAGGGCTGGTGCTCTATCCACTGTGCCACCTAGCTGCCCCCCGCCTCATATTTTAAAGACAAAAATTGAGATTATCCATACAATCCCACTCTTCTCCCCTATCCCACATCTTTCTAAAAAAACACCACTCAAAAGCATCTCCCACCTTTCTTGCTCCAGTCTCAGTAGAAAAGATGGTCCTCTTTACCAAAAGAATCCTTATATTAGGGTCTTGAACCTACCCCTACCATCCTTCGAGGAATTTGTCCTTTGATTATTATTGTTCAGTCATATCCAACTCTTCATGACCCCATTTGGGGTTTTGTTGGCAAAGATACTGGAGTGGTTTGCCATTTCCTTCTCTAACTCATTTTATAGCTGAGGAAACCAAGGCAAGCAGAGTTAAATGACTTGCCCAGGGTCACACAGTTAATAAGTATCTGAGGCTAGATTTGAACTCAGGAAAATGAGTCTTTCTGACTCCAGGTGAGGTGGCTGCACCACCCAGATGCCTCTCCAAGTTTCTATGAACTTCAGTCTTTCTCTGTCTATTAGTTCCTTCCCTGTTGCCTACAAACATGCCTTCACTTGATCCTGCCGGGCCTTCAAGCTATTGTCATATATTGTTCTTCCTTCTTCATAGCCAAATTCCTAGGGGGGAAATGTCTGCACTGCCCCTCTTTCCTCATATCCTCTCTTCTTAACCCTTTGTAATTAGACTTTTAAACCCACTCTTCAATTGAAACTGCTGTCTCTAAGCTTACCAAGGAGCTCCTCTCCATTGGCTTCCCTAAGTCCAAGCCTTCTTGACCTCTCTGTGACATATGACACTAATAACCAACCTCTTCTCCTAAATATGTTCTGCTCCTTCTGCTTTTGCAACACACATTTCTCTTGATTATCTTCCTGCCTCTCTGACAGATCCTTTTCCTTGCTGCATTATCATTTATATCCCCTCACCCAAGGCTTTGTCTTGGGCTCTCTTCTCTTTTCTTCCTAAATCAGGGTTTTTTTACCTTCAGGCCTGTAGACAGATTTCAGGGACTCCATGACTCTGGATGAGGAAAAAAAATACATCTTTATTTTCTTTAACCTCTAACTGAAATTTAGCATTTCCTTCCTATTTTTTAAAAAAAGGCTCTGATGGGGGCGGCTAGGTGGCGCAGTGGATAGAGCACCGGCCTTGGAGTCAGGAGTACCTGAGTTCAAATCCGGCCTCAGACACTTAACACTTACTAGCTGTGTGACCCTGGGCAAGTCACTTAACCCCCAATTGCCTCACTAAAAAAAAAAAAAAAAAAGGCTCTGAGATGAGAAGGTGTTCAGAGACTTCACCAGAGAGCTATGACATACACAAAAGGTTAAGGACCCCAGCTCTGCACTCTTCCCAAGAGTTAGACTGTCATCCCTATGCAGATGACTCTCCAATCTGTATTCCCAACCTTCAAGTCTTTCCTGAGTTTCCATGTCATCAGCTAACTGCCTGTTGGATAGCTTCATCTCGATGTCCCATAGGCATCTTTAATTCAATATATCCAAAACAGGGCTGAGTCCCTCTTCTGAACTTCCCTGTTTCCACTGAAGGAACTACCACCCATCCAGTCACCCAGGTTTGCAATCTTAGATTCATCCTCTACTTTTCAGTCTCCCTCAGCTCCACCCACCTCTCATCTAAACCAAGTGCTGTGAATTCTAGATTATTTTTAACATAATCTCTTATGGCATCAACAGGGTTGCCCAGATTCTAGTGATTCCCTCATTAAATGTTAAATAAAGGCAAGGAGAATGATTGAGTGATTTTCAGTTTCCATTGAGCTTTCTATTATGAGATGCCTATCTCCCCAGAAACCAAGCAGATGGACAAACACATTAGGTGAAAAACAAATATTTGCCCAGGAAGTAAAGTCTTCCCTCCAAAGTTCCCTAATTTGCAAAGCTATATCTCATAAGGTTTAAAGCAAGCAGACTTCTTAGTGCATATATTCATTTCAGAATCCCTAGGCTTGGGATCAGTAGGGAACATTTGAGATGGAAAGGCATTTCTTTCCATACATGAAAAATTGTCTGAGATGAATGATGCAAATCATTCATCTTCTAGCAGCCTCCTTTATCCTACTAGGTAAATGATGATAAGCTGCCATCTTTCTTCCTCCAGCAGAATATTTTGACCTTGCTCATGAACTTTTGGTAATCCATCCCAGAAAGATGCTAGAGAAGTCAGCATATATACAATTTAAATAAAGTTATCTGACTCCACTCATAGAAACATTGAATCCCACAATTGGAAAGGACCCAAGGTGAACATATGGTAGGGACTGAATAAATACTTGTTGATTAATTGATTGATTAAGGCAGAAATGGGCACAGGATAGTGGAAAAAAATACCACCAGAGAAATAATGCATGGGAAAGAATAAAGTAGACACAGAGATGCGATCCTAATTTTGTATTCCAAGAGGGCAGAGACTAAATCCTATATATTTTAGCAAAACCTTAAAAACAATTGTTTACACCTGGCATGAGATGGTGAACTCATCTGGAGTAAAGCCCAAGGATGGAAGACTATCTATAGTCATAGCCCCTTCAGGGTGGCTAGGTGGGCAGGGGAGGAAGCATAGCTATTATAAATCCCTTGGCATCAAGGGTGTGAAACACTCAATCAGCCCCATGCAGCAACAGATTAAAATGCATTTGGGAAACATTTAATGAAATAAATAAAAATATCCCCAAACATAGGTAAATTCCATTTTTTTTGTGGGGCAATGAGGGTTAAGTAACTTGCCCAGGGTCACACAGCTAGTTAAATGTCAAGTGTCTGAATCCGGATTTGAACTCAGGTCCTCCTGAATCCAGGGCCGGTGCTTTATCCACTGTACCACCTAGCTGCCCCAACATTCCATTTTAAAACTAAGGCAAAGGGGCAGCTAGGTGGCACAGTGGATAAAGCACCGGCCCTGGATTCAGGAGGACCTGAGTTCAAATCCAGACTCAGACACTTGACACTAGCTGTGTGTGTGACCTTGGGCAATTCACTTAACCCTCATTGCCCTGCCTTTAAAAAAAAAAAAAACTAAGTCAATATGTAGTCCTCAGGAATCCTTATTTACTGATTAGTGGCTCCTGTTTCTGAGTTTGACACCACTGTTCTTTATTTCCTGCCCTAGGACAAAGCTCTGATGTCACAGACTTAGTTGTAGCTTTGAATTGCTTTATTCTCCATTACACCTGCAACAAAGCTCTGCACATAATAATTGGTAAATGACTATTTACTGAAACAGTGAATGGCCAAGTGAAGGAACATTGATTTTCTCAAAACTTGAAGCTGAAACAGTCTACTGCTAGAATGGAATTAAGACCTTCCTAGGAAGCAAAAGTATTTAAAATAGACATTCTTACTCATAGGATTATGAGTGAGCAGCAAGGTCACCCTGGAGCTCAAGGTGAATGTTCACTCCTGAAATTTTCACCTGCCATCCCCCTCCCTACACACACTACTGACTGAACAAGAAGGGGTCAGGTAAAGTGCCCGTTTGGCCAGGGTTTTTGACTCCCCATGTGGTAGGGCTATCTGCCAGACCCCATGTTCACAGAGGCCTAGACTGAGGCAAGAGCCTCTGAAGTCATTTGTAAAGAAATAATTTAATGTGAGATTGAGACCAGGAAGGGAAAATTAACTCAGCATTCCTTCCTTCTGGACTCCTGGGATATGTCAAAGACAGACCTTCAAGTGAAATCGCACAGATAAAATAAAGAACTTGCATCTGAGAGAGCGTCCTTTCTTCTCTGTTCTTTGCTGTCAAGGAGGTAAAGCTGTGTGGGCTTTTTTATTTTTATTATCCCCCTCAAGAAGTTCACAATATGATTGGCAACGTATCAGGAATAACAAGATAAAACAGTGATGTAAATGCCGCAGAAACAGTAGATCTTTTGTGATGACCTTGCCTAAGAAGGCTTGCAGTCAAGAGAAAAGATGGAATTTGGGCTTTCATGCTGAGCCCTCACACGTAAAATTTACAATATCCTTCCTATCGGAAATGTTTAAATAGCTTTCCCTACAGGTATTTACAATCTGCCTCAACACTTGGCTGACTCCTGGCAATTTTCTGCTCTCATTCTCATTAAATACTTAAAGAGAAACCCCAGGGAAGCATTTTGACTACCACATTGAATTACAACAAGGAATAAATCACTAAAGAAATATTTTAGTGTCCAAAATGCAATAAAAAGAATCATTATTCCTGACAAATACATAATGAAGAGAGGAGACTGACAACTACTCAGAAAATTCAAAGAGCTCTCAAGAGGTCAATTGAGTCTATCCCTCTGGGCAAGACTGTACTTTAAGCCAACCCAGATAGACACTTGGGCATTAAAAACCTCCAGAGCCTGAGATTCCATGATCTCTCTTGCTAATGGTACTCTATTTTTTCTCACAAGCCCCTTTGTCAATAAGTCCTTCCTGATATCTAACCTAAATCTCTCCTATACAATTTAACCTCCCACTCACTTGGCCTGAGATCAGCAGAGATCTGAAAAATCAACCTGCTTAGAGCTACCATACTATATGTTTTGAGGAAAGGGATAGCAATGACTTAAGTAGCTATGGGGGAACTTCGGTCTCAGCCTTGAGCAGCTTCAGAAACCCCTGGACAAGCCTTTGGGTACCAACCTTCCTCAAGAGTTCTCCCAGGTTGTGAATTGGTCTATGCCCAAGCAATAGAAGATCCTCTTGAACTATCCCACTTAGAATTCTCAGTCCAAGGAGAAAAAAAATAATAATAGTCAATCTAGCTTCTGAGGTTTTAGGCCAAAGGCCTAGCACAGCACTTGTCATATAGTGGTACTTAACAAGTGATTGTTGACTGACTTAAGGGCATTCATATTTTCATTAGTTAGCTACATGATCAAAAAGCCATATGTACAAATGGATTTAATTCAACATTGAACTCTTTAATTATGATATTAGTTATATTTGGCTTTAATTATAGTTACTGATTTAGCTAAGTCTGTTAGCATGAAATCTAATAGTAGTGACAATGTTTAGATCCTACTAGCCTACTAGTTCCTGCAGGCTTACTAATTTGATTTTTTTTTTAATAGCTAAGATTTTCAGATGAGCGAAATTTCAGAGTCAAATGGATTGGCATTAGGATAACTGAGGTTTTGTTTGTTTGATCAATTGGACAACTATCAACAAACAAGAACATTTCCATACAAAAAGGCCATTATGTTATTCAGTATACTCCTCAGGACTCTATTTGGGGTTCTCTTGGCAGAGATACAGAAGTGCTTTGTCATTTCCTTCTCCAGCTCATTTTACAAATGAGGAGACTGAGGCAAACAGGGTTAAGGAACTTGCCCAGGGTCACACAGCTAGTAAGCGTCTGAGGTCAGATTTGAACTCAGGAAGATGAATCTTCCTGATTTCAAGCCAGGGACTACTGTGCCCCACTGTGGAAATTTATTTTGATTTGGGGACCCTACCTTTAGGCTGAGATCAGAAAGCCTTAGGCCCTCAGGGTCTCTTCTGTGTGGGAGGTGCTGGTGCCCCTCCCCCTCTGCTTCAGCTGAGCCAAAAAGCCCTGTGGGCTATACAAGACACCAGGTCAGACAGCTGGGGGAAAAAAGCCCCCAGCTCCCTCCGACCTGAGCGGAGCTATCTGAAAGATCCTGGATAGCCTGTGCTGAGGCATGTGAGGCTGGAGAGCACCCCTCGCCCCCCACAAGACACAGCCCCGGCTGGCAGATTAGCTTGGTCTGTGGGGGCGCAGGAAGCCCCGAGATTTGAGTGGAGAGAAAAAAAGGTATATATACACCTGGGAGTTAGACAGCAAGGGGTTCGGACAGAGGAGACGAGGCAGAGAAGAGGTCAAGAGGCGCCTGACGAGATTAGAAAGGTTGGAGCACAGCAGACTAGAGACAGGGCTACAATGATGCAGGAGAAGACGAGAAGGACTAGAAGCAGGGAAAAGAAAGGCCGAAGGGCAGACTGATGGAGCAGACAGACAGAAGGTCGGTGAGAGAGAAACACAGGGGTTCAGCGGTGGCAGTAAGGAGAGGAAAGTTAGAAGCAGGGGGATTTACAAAGTAAAAGGGTACAGGTGGAGTTAGTGAAAGTAGCTGAGCAAGTGAAAATACCCTGAGGTGAGAAGTGGCTAGGGCCTTATTATATTAAAGAAGTTTGAGCAGCAGGTGGGAAAGAGACCGCAGGAAAGCAGTCAGGTTGTACATTTTATCTCCCTGTATTCTTAATTTTAAATAGTATCTCATAAATAAACTCTGCTTTGATTATTTAGTTAAGAGCCTTCTTAATCTTTAGTTTATCAATTTGGGAGCAGTGTGGTGGAACTTTATAAACAGCCCACATTAAATTAATAGCAGTCAGACAGCCAAACAGTCAAAAGTCCCCAGATTAGTCATCCACAGTTTAGTCCCCCCAAAATTAGGCTAGTCAATCCAAAATATTCTTACATTTGAATGGCAACCCAGATGGGACTTGTGACCCAAATATCATTTTCCTAAACTTATCATTTTTCATATAATTATAATTTTTCATAAGTCCAATTATATAATTTTCCAGGTTAGATATACTTATTAATAATTAATTTTTGTACACCACCTAGGTGCCTACAAAAAGACCTGTTTTCATGTCAATGAAAATAGGTATCTACCCATTGCCAGCTCCATTAAATATATATTAAACTTAATCTAACAACATCGTCCTGCTTGCCTAGGCCCCCCTCCATACCATTCTGTTTTTCTCTGCAAGGGTTTGATAGTTGAGCATAACTGATGCTTTTAATCATAAATGATCTTTTTTAGCCTTTTCCTTTAAAAAAATTTGTTGTCTGAACTTGAGAAATACCAATAAACAATCATTTTCACATACAAAAAAAATAGAAAAAGAAGAATGTATATAAAACAGTAAGTCTTTATTAGGCTTGATTTTTTGTTTTGTTTTGTTTTTGGGGGGGGGTTGGTGAGGCAATTGGGGTTAAGTGACTTGCCCAGGGTCACACAGCTAGTAAGTGTTAAGTGTCTGAGGCCAGATTTGAACTCAGGTTCTCCTGAATCCAGTGCCCGTGCTCTATCCACTGAGCCACCTAGCTGCCCCAGGCTTGATTTTTTAAAGGCTGTAATAAATTCAACATCGTATCAAAGTTGTCTAGCTTGTCTGCTTCTCCCATGAAACTTCCTTCTATTTTCTTCTGAGTTTTTCAAATACTTCAATGACCTGTCTTTTTTTCTTTTCTTGTTTTGGTATCACTAACCCCTCTCAAGCCCAAATTGCCCCACCCCATACAATTTTTAAATTTTCCTCTGTAACAAATAAGTATAATCCAGCAAGACAAATCTGCATGTTGGCCAAGTCTAACAATGCGTGTCTCATTCTCATCTATAGTTCATTAATTCTCTCTTTGAGGTGGGCAGCACATTTGGTTGGCTGGGTTTTAAGCTAAGTTATTTCCCCATCTCAGTTCTCACAGTAATAACAATTCACATTTATAAATTATTTCATAGTCTTTACAACACTTTTCTCACAGAAACAATGGTAGTACAATTATCATTATTCCCATTTTAGAGTTTAAGAATGAAATGAATGAGTGAAAATACATTTATTAAATGCTTACTTAATATGTACCAAACACTTTACTAAGTATTGAGAATATAAGTAGAAAAAAATCAGAAAGTCCCTGCTTTTAGGA
Source organism: Dromiciops gliroides (assembly GCF_019393635.1). Taxonomy (NCBI): domain Eukaryota; kingdom Metazoa; phylum Chordata; class Mammalia; order Microbiotheria; family Microbiotheriidae; genus Dromiciops; species Dromiciops gliroides. The sequence goes on from NC_057863.1 coordinate 376,800,598, forward strand.
AATTACTACTCTCAGGAAGATAGCATATAAAAAATGAAGTTCATCTGTAAGGTGTATGGCAAGACCCAGGAGTCCTTAGGTTAAATCAGTAGACCAAATGACAAAGCCAGGTGTCTGTAGCAAGTGGAGGTAGGGCAGATAGGAGGCAGTGGCAGGAGAAATGGGAAGGTCTGGTGGTCCTCCATCTCAATTGAAAGAATAGAGTTGGTGATTCCCATCTCATCTGAGTCTTGTGAGCTCTAGGATGGGTTCTAGAAAGAAACTAGGATTCTGAGGTTAAATGATTTGGCCAGTCACAGAGCTCATAAGAATCAGAGCTAAAATTTAAACCCAGGATTTTCCTGATTCCAAGTCCCAAAACACTTTCCACTACATCTTACCTCCTAAAAGTACCAATGCTTTAGGTGCTAGAATATTAGAAGCCAGAAGGGATCTTGGAATACATCTAGTCCAATCTGTATCTGAATAATTCAACCCCAGAAGACCTCTCCTGAGAGGCAATCCATCACTTCCCTAGACAACCTATTATCCAATTGTTAGGAAGTGAATCTCTACATTCCACTTAAATCTACCTCTGCCACTTCCACTCCTAGTTCTGCCTTCTGATAATACATAGAAGTCTACCTTTATGCAAATGCTTTTCAGAGTATGTCTCTATGCCTCTCCCTAGGGTTATTTTTTTTATTTCTGCATGAGCAATTTTTCACTGGATAATGAAATTTGATACATCTAGCTGAATGTATCAACATGTCCAATATTAAATTCTTCAAACAAAGAGTCCCAAAATTTCTAGTGCAGATTTAAACTATTAAAGCTTAAATCTGCATTAAGATTTTGGGAATACCCTGTGTTACCCCCAATTCACAAAACACCCATCCCACCCCTTGACTTCTCTATTCTGTTGTTGCTGCCTTCATCGACCATCCTAGTTATACAGGGAAAAACTTTGAATTTATCTTTGTCTTTTCCTTCTCTCTCACCTCCCATGTCTAATCTAAGAGGTGCCACCTCTTACCTCTGCAATCTCTCATCAGCCCCTTCCTTTCTATTCCCACTGTAATACAGATGGGGAAATCATTGAACCTATGAGTTAGAAAGGAATTCAGAGGCCAATCTATGCCTGAACAGAAGTCATCCAGTTTCTATCTGAGATTCTCCTGTGAGGGGAAAATTCATTACCTTCTAAGGTGACCCATTCTAATCTTATGGCTCTGTAATCAGGTTCTTTCCAACACTAAGGCTAAATTAACCTCTCTGCAACTCCCACCTGTGTCTATAGCACTTAATAAACCACAAAGCACCTCAGTCTCCCACACAATCATGAGCTGCCAGGTTGACTATCCATTTCCTGTATGACCCTCATGAGAATAGTGGAAAGTCATAAAGATCTAGGTTCAAGACCTGGCTTTTTCCATTGTTCTTGCCCTCTAGGGCACCAAACAAAACAAGTCTAATCCTTCTATTTGATAGTCCTTCACTTAAAAACAGCTATCAACAACCCCTTCATTCGCTAGTCCGCCTTCCCCAATATTTCTCTTCTTCAGGCTAATAATCCCTAGTTCCTTCATCTGCTCCGTGTGTTTCATGATCTCAAGGTTTTCACCATCCTGGTTACTTTCCTTTGCACAAACTCCAACTTATAATGTCCTTCATAAAATGTGGCACCCCAAACTGAATATAAGGCTCCATATGTAGATGGATCACGTAGCATGTATTTGGAGTTCCATTTTCTTTTCTTTTTTTTTTTTGTCATAGTTTAATTCATACAAGTGACTAAGGAAATACCTAATTTCATTAGCGAAGTTTAAGGCATTTCTACTCATAATGTTGGATCTTTATGACATTTTTGTACTTTCTTTTCAATTTATGGAATAAGCATTTCTATAACATAGTATATCAAAAAAACATGATTGGGGGCAGCTAGGTGGCACAGTGGATAAAGCACTGGCCCTGAAGTCAGGAGGACCTGAGGTCAAATCCAGCCTCAGACACTTGACACTTACTAGCTGTGTGACCCTGGGCAAGTCACTTAACCCTCATTGCCCCACAAAAAACCAAAACAAAACAAAAAATATGATTGCACATGAAACTGCAAATCTATTATGTACAACTTACTATTCCTCTTAATAAATAATAGTTATCATGTAAATGTCTTTTTTTCTTTCTTCCTTCCCCCCCAACCTCCCTAGAGATGGTTATCACTAGAAACCAATAAGTATAGATGTGTGTATATATATAAAAATATATATATGTAAAATTATTCTATATATACTTCTATTTATTAGATCTTTCTCTGGATGAAGATAATGTCTTTCTTCATATGTTCTTTATAGTTAATTTGGGTATTTATAATAATCAAAATTACTTCTTCACTGAAAGTCATTCTTTTATTTATTTGGGGGGTGGGGCAATGAGGGTCAAGTGACTTGCCCAGTGTCATACAGCTAGTAAGTGTCAAGTGTCTGCAGTCATATTTGAACTCAGGGCCTCCTGAATCCAGGGCTGGTGCTTTATCCACTGTGCCACCAGCTGCCCCAGAAAGTCATTCTTAAAACAATACTGCTGTTCCTGTATACAATGTTCTCTTAGTTCTGTTCATTTCACTCTTCATTATTTCATGCAAGTCTTTCCATGTTTTTCTAAGATCATCAAGCTCATCATTTCTACCATTTTCTTATTCTTTGCCATTATACTTCTCAGAATGCAGGCTAAAACTGCATTAGCTTTGTCGAATTGACTCATATTGAGCATATGATCCACTGAAATCCCAAGATCTTTTTTAGATTAGCTACTCTCTAATCATACCTCCTCCTTGAAAAGTTTTTTTTTTTTTTAACTTAAAGGTAAGACTTTCTATTTGTCTCTTTTGAATTTCAATTTATTTTATTATATTCATTCTGGTATTTTAGACTTTTTAGATCCTGACTCTTATCATCTAATATGTTAGCTAGCCATCATGGCTAGCAGGTCTTCAAATATAATAAGCATGATGTTTATGTTTTTAACCAAACTCCTTTAAAACTCTTATACAATACAAGGCCAAGTTCAGAGCCCTATGCCATCTTCCTAGGGTTGACATCAAACAATTAAGGACAATCCTTTGGGTCGCACCATTCAATCAATCCAAAATTCTGCTAACTCTTTTATTGTCTACCCCCTAAACTTCTTCATCTTGTCTATAAGAATAATATGAGGGACTACAAAAAGCTTTTCTAAAATCTACACTAAATTATACAGCATTTCTCTGAGCTAGTATTCTAGTAATCTTTTCAAAAAAAGAAAATAAGACTGTTTTGCATGATTCTTTTTTTTTTTTTTTTAGTGAGGCAATTGGGGTTAAGTGACTTGCCCAGGGTCACACAGCTAGTAAGTGTTAAGTGTCTGAGGCCAGATTTGAACTCAGGTACTCCTGACTCCAAGGCCGGTGCTCTATCCACTGTGCCACCTAGCTGCCTCATGATTCATTCTTGATGAAGTCATGCACACTTTTTGTAATCACTGCTTCCTTTTCTAGATGTTCATTAACCATCCTTTAGCTAATACATTCCAGAATTTTGTGAGGAAGAAAAATCAAGCTCACTGTCCTAAAGGTGGCAGTTTTTATTCTCTTCCTCTTTTTAAAAAAATTGGACAATGTTTTCCCTTCTCTAGTACCAATGTGCCTATTGTATTATTCATGATCTTTTGAAGATGATTGACATTGGCTTGAATACCATTCTCCATTTTTAGTACCCTAGAATCAAGTTTATCCTGTCTTACTTATAACAAAGACAACTAGATATTCTTTTATGACCTCTCCTTCTTGTGGGTTTAAACTCCCTACTAGCCATTTTTGCTCTATCCTTTTTGGGTCCAAATATATTCTTTTTGATAAAGAAGCAGAAGCAAAGCAAAGGATTTCCCAGCTCTCCTGAGCTGAACTTTTCCTGTAAATTTTAGCCCACAGGATTCAACCTATCCTTTCTGACTCTTAAATTCTCCCAAAACATAGAGTGCCTTTCAGACTATACCCAGCTTATCTCTCCTTCATTACAAGTTCAAGTGTTTGCTTCCCTCCAAGTTTCCCATTATTTCTATTTTAGAACTTAGTTCTGGGGGCAGCTAGGTGGTGTAGTGGATAAAGCACTGTCTCTGGATTCAGGAGGACCTGAATTCAAATCCTGACTCAGACACTTGACATTTACTAGCTGTGTGACCTTGGGCAAGTCACTTAACCCCCCCCCCCCCAAAAGAACTTAGTTCTTTGTGACTGAAGATTAGGTCCAGAATAATGGTTCTTCTCATTGGCTCCTCCACTTGAAGCATAAAATTATTAATTATGACAAGCCAAAAATTAGTAGCTAATCTACTTTGGGAACAGAAAGAGAACTTCGGCTATATAGTTAGTCTTAGGCACTTGGAGTATTACATCTGGTAGAACTCCAGCAGGGGGAGTCTAACAATAATAGTTATATCTCCACAGACCTTCTGACTCTTCAAAGTGTCACTTTTACCTTTTGTGGTTCACATCAGTAGTTTTAAGTCTCTGCTTCCCACTGTGGCCCTTTAGGGTATTATGCTTCATTCAGCTTAGAGTTCATACTGCCTAGTTCTCTATGTCTTCCAACAAGTGGTACTCATCAACTCTCTCAGGTGAACAGCTCTCCATCTCCAACAATCCTGGCTCTCTACATCCCAGTCCAAAACATAGTTTTGCTTCTATTTCGGAAGTCTTCTCTTATGTATGATTCCCATAGACCCAGGCCTGCACACATAAGATGTATTTCGGGGGTCAAGAACACCTTCCAAATGCCTCCCACAAATCTGTCCCCAGTTCCACATTGGCTCAGGTAGCTTTTCACAGCCACCCAGCACCTAGTCATTCCTGGCCCCCACCAGCATCAATACTTCCCCTAGGTCCAGTGTCAGAAGAGTATCCTGATCTCTTTATCTGTTGTCTCTCAATCCACCAAGATTCTCCCTAGGGCAGCAGTATATAGTTATTCAAATTTTTCAAGACTGATTCCTAAAATATCCAAGAAAGAGGGGGAGGAGCCACTCACAACCCCCCAGAATTCTCATATTGTGGACAAAGAGCTGTACTACCTACATATCACTTCATGGGACACTTGGCTATTTCTCTTTGCAATGCTCTAGACAGACAAATTGTTGTTGTTGTTTGTCCTTCATTCCCAAAGAGGACGATGACATCAGGGTGATGTCATGCCTTGCACTAAACTGGATTTTTTAAGTGAGGGAGGGCTGTACAAGGTCACCAACCTCACTCTCTCCTCCAGAGACATCTGAGTCCAGATATCTATCAGGACAACTGGAGAAGGCCCTGGATATTTAAGGCAATTGGTGTTAAAATGTGACTTACTCAGGGATACACAGTTAGTAAGTGTCTGAGGCGAGAGTTGAACTCAGGTCCTCCCAATTTCAGGATCTGTGTGACAAATATCTTACAATATAGTTGTGGGTCATGTACCAATACATTTCAGAAGATGAAGAAATTTTAAAAATATACAAAGAACTTGGCAAGACCCCCGATACTATATGAATTCACAGAGAGCACAAAGGAGAACTGTGAAAACTATGTTGAAAGACATGGTTTAAGATTGAGAAGTGAAACAGGCCAAAGGCTTATAAACTACTCAGAAACCTCAACCCATATATTAACCTGCACATACTTTCCTCAGTAAGAAAGTTAGAATGTGACAGATGTGACAAGCACAGAAATATATCACCAAAAAAATTGATTATATTTTAACAGACAGGAAATGACTGGTTACTGAACATGGGAACTATTTCAGAATCAACTACCTATGTGGAATCAGATATCCAACAGGCAAAGATCAAAATCAATACCCAATTAGAAGAAAGGATAAAGATAAGACAATGGCTCTAACGACTACTTTCTAAAAGCTACCAGAACCACAAAATGGAAAATAGGCAAAAGTAAAAACCCAAATTCTAATTATCATAATTACTTTGAAAATATAACCAATGCAAAATAGTCACCACAATGAGGAGGGAAAAGAAGCCCAGAAACTACTTCAGTCAGCAAACACTTGATCTCCTTTTCAAACACAGCCAAGGTCAACACTAGTTTTGACTACAAGCTCATTTTTTAAAAAAGATTACAGGGTATGATAAAGGAAGTGTTCCAACCAACACTGTCTTCCAAGACAGTGAAAAAGATTTGAGAGCAAATTGAACCTAAGAAAGAACTTCTGTGAGCCCCAGCCAAGCAAGATCTTCCTCAGAGCATTAGAGAAGACTGGAAGAAGCATGAATAAATATGAAAAGGAAGAGCGACAAATGAAATCACCCATTTGAACTGTCCCACTTCAGTACTCAGTGTACTATGTGAGGAAGTGGTAAGATAATATCAAGAGCAGCTGGACCTAACAGAACCTACAGATAAAAAAAAAGTCTGTAGTCAAAACATTTCAAAGTTAGAAAGATATCAAAGGAGTAGGAAAAAATGTTACTGAGAAGAAAGCAGCAGTTACTAACCCTTATCCCCTGCATACAATGGCCACTGAACAAATGTTTGTTGAATGAATGATGCCTCAGCAAACCTTCCAAAACTATGAGTTAATTTTTTGATTTGCCTGACAAAAATCAGGACCAGCTAGGCAAACATCAAGGTGTTATTGTTGTGCGGTTATATTCATGTGAGTGATTCTTCATGACCCCCATTTGGGGATTTCTTGGCAAAGATACTGGAGTGGTTTGCCATTTTTTACAGATGAGGAAACTGAGGCAAACAGGGTTAAATGACTCCTGAGAACCAGGGGCCCCGTCCCCTGCCGAGAAAGAATTCAACCTTTCTGAGGTTTCCAAGGTCGAATTGATGTCCAGGAAGTTGCCTCTCTATTCATGGATCACCTTTAAGTCATGTCAATCAATGGACTTGAATGCTACCAGCCAATTAGCTTGGAGCTGTGTGTGGGGATGGTCCCTCTTCCTATTCCACAGAGAGCTTCCGGTAGAACTGAGTGAGACTCTCTTTGGAATTTGCTAGGTGAAGGAGCTTTCTCTCTGTCTCTGTCTCTGTCTCTGTCTCTGTCTCTCACTCTCACTCACACGTGCATAGGTCTGAGCTAGGCTTTTTCCATTCTTTCAGAGACATGTGCTCTCTCTCTCTCTTTACTAACTTCTAATATACTTTAATATATGCTTAAAGACTAAACCGTTGCTGAATTTATAAGTAAATCCTAGCTAGTTTCCCCAACATACTGGGGGTGGGGGGCAGGGAAGGATACACACATTAGATTTTACTCATCACAGACTTGCCCAGGGTCACACAGCTAGTAAGTGTCTGAAATCATATTTGAACTCAGACAAGAAGTCTTTCTGACTCCAAGCCTGGTGCTCTGTCCACCATGGCACCTAGCTGCCCCACAAAAACCATGAAGTACAGCCAGTCAAATATTTTCAGAGGATCAAGGAAGAGCATCCCAGGGTAGTACTTAGCAAAATGGTAAACTTTGTCTTTGGCACCACTTTATTCTCCTTTGAAATCCTTTTGGCTTTCTTTCTTCTCATCTCTCCTCTCCTATTACCATCTACCAAGCACTTGGGGCACTCAAAAGTTGCTATGAGCTCAGCAGTCCTAAATGTTCTGTATATTCCTCACCCCATCCTGCCCCACCCCAAACCACCAAAACATATATAACTCTGCCTTTGTTTCACTCCCTCACAGATTTTCTCTGGCTTGCAAAGTACATCCCTGGTAAATCTACCTTCTTTAGATAACAGCTACTCTATAATTTACCCAAGGTTATGTCTGTGATGCTTTTATTTCCCAACTAGTAAATTAGCAAAAGTATTCATTTCACTTTCTCTAAAGCATTCCTATTTCAGTTACCTTGAGGCCAGGAGTGGACTCCTATGCTATGGAATTAAATCAAGTTTAAACTCAGCAACAGCAAAATATACATTTTGTAGCTCACTCTCAAGACCTTGAAAAGGAACCTTAAGTGAGTCTTCTTCCTACTTTATCCAAAGAGGAAGGTAGCTGTTCATTGTTTCTAGAACAAATATATTACAAAATCTGTGAATATTTTTAACCTCCTTTTCATAACCCTAAACTTATTGCTAATTGTAAACTACAATAAGCAAACCTGTTTTCCCTTTTTAAAAAACAATATAAAATACTAGGTAACATCCATTGAATTAAGTCTTCCCAGTCCCATTGAGGATCTCTAATTGTTCAACCTTCCTAATTCATTAGATCCGTTAGCCCCCTTCTGACTACACTTGACTTCCAAAATAGCCTAGATTCTATTACCAGCCATTTAATAAAAACTCACTAACTCCCTCAACTTCCTTACTCCTTTGAGGTTCTTGTTAATGGCTGTTATATCAATCTCCAAACCCTTGCTTCAATACTCTCTACCACAGCTTCACAGAATTTAGAGTTCAAAGAGAACTTTGAAATCATAGGATAATGAGAGAAATAATTATTAAATAATTATTGGGGAGATTCCTCATTCTGTACTGGGTCAAGACAACATCAGTAGGGTATAGCTGATAATGAGATTGAATTAACTTTCTCTTCAATCTTGTTCAGACCCAACCCAAATAGGAAAGTCCATTGTGTTCTACTCAGGTTCGGGATAAAGGGAGGAAGAGGTAGATCTTTTGTCTAGATTGACTGGTGCTTGGGGTGGTCTAGGAGAATAGTCATCAGTCCCCTTTTACCGCAGCCCCTCCTTAGAATAGGTCTACCTCACATTATAATATTCATTCTTCTCATTAATTATTAACCAATCAGAGTTGATTGCCACCCTCAGGAACACTCACTCTTTCAAGGGCATATAAGCCTTGAATGGGTTCTATGATGGGGTCCTTTGGCATTTGAGAGTACCACTGACCCCTTTTATTAATTATCCACCAGCATAATTAATAAAATGATTAATTACTCGGAAACTATGTCTCTCTAACTTTTTATATGCCACAATAACAAATTTTAGAGTTGGAAGATACCAAGGGCTCATCATGAAATATGTCCTACTTCCAGAGATCCAGAAAGAGTAGTCAGAATACTGACTTTGGGGTATATATGTGTTTGTGTATCCACACACATACACATATTATATATTACAGAGTATATGTTTATATATTCCATGTATATTATATATACATACATTATATGTGTTTAAACACATATACTTGTCATGCCAAAGGGGCTTGCATAGCTCAATGAAACTATGAGTAATCCAAGACAGAGGTCATAGTGGATGGTTCTGACAAAAGGTGATCCATTGGAGAAAAAAATGGCAGACCACTCCAGTCTCTCATGAATGACTTCTGTCCTTTATCCCTAGATCTGCCTATCTTTGTGAGATAACAGAGGGGGGAAGGAAAAAAAAAGGTAATTGATTTTAAGCATTTGGAGAGCAGGGACCATGTCTTATCATAAGGTGTTAGATTTAGACTTCAAGAGGACCTAAGAAGTTATCTGGTCCAACATACTCATTTTTCAGATAAGAAAACTGAAGTCCAGAAAAATGAAAAAGTGATTTATCCAAAGTCACAGAGCTATTAAGTGGCAGGACTGGAACCCAGGGCCTCTGCCTCCAAATCTCGTGCTTTCTACTCCACCACACAGAGTTTAAACTTGGGTCTTAGAGGGCATCTACTAATCTGAGCTCTTCATTTTAGAGATGAGGAAATTGAGGCTTAGAGAGAGGGAAATGATTTGCCTATCTTCCAATTTATCTTACTCTCCGTTCCATGCATGCCTGGTGTTATCCAGGAGATATTCTCTACACCAATGATGGCCATCCTTCCTCCCTCCGTCCCTCCCTCCCTTCCTTTCTCTCTTCATTTTTTTTTCTTTTCAGCAGGAGCTGAAAAGATTCTTAAGCAAAATCCTGAAAAGGATGAGAGAAGTATATAGTTCAAAGTGTTGGAGACTGGACACTGGTGAAGAGAACTTGGTTGTCATAAAATCATAAAATCTTATTGTTGGAAGGGGGGCAAGCTACAATGTCAGGCCTGGAGTTAGGAAGGTTCATATTCCTGAGTTCAAATATGGCCTCAGACACTTACTAGCTGTGTGACCCTGGGCAAGTCACTTCACCCAGTTTGCCTCAGTTTCCTCATCTGTAAATGAGCTGGAAAAGGAAATGACAAACCATTGTAGCATCTTTGCCAAGAAAACCTCAAATAGGGTCATGAAGAGTTGGACATGAGTAAAATAACTAAACAACAAATTGTTGCAAATTACCTCAGTTCATCTAATACAACCAAGGCCTTGAAGACAGGGACCTTGCAAACACACACACACACACACAGATCTTATTCTCAAAAATAAATTGTTCAACTGACTACAAGTTTTCCCTAGAGCCTGAGATCCAAAGTGTCACAGGGTTTAAGAAAAACAAACATTCTTAACCATGAGAATTCCCCAGGAATTTAACTTGCACGAGAAATACATTTGGAATGAATGAATTAAAATACATTTGTAGAATTATTTTCTGAAGTTCCCTATATGCCTCTCCCCTCATGGTGACATGCATACCAAAGGAAAGCACCTATTTTTCACACAGACCCTAAAGACAATAGGAAGGGAAAGTCAAAATTAGTCTAAATTATACCACTTGTAAAGTGACCAAGCAATTTCCCTTAAGTCACACAGGTAATAATAATTGCATTGCTTCAAGTTTTGCAAAGTATATTACATATTTTATCTCATTTGATTCTTACACCAACTCAATGGAATGGGTGTTATCATTATATTCTCATTTACAGCAAAGAAATACTTGACCAGGGTCAATGGCTAGTAAATGTCAGAGGCAGGATTCAAACCCCAGCTCTCTTAATATCAAGCTCATTCAGCTCTTCTTGTGGTGGCTAAGAATTGGGAATCAAAGGAATGTCCATCATTTGGGAACTGGCTAAACAAACTATGGTATTTAATGGTGATGGAATATTATTGTGCTTTAAGAAATGACAAGCAGGATAACTTCAGAACGGCCTGGAAAGACTTACATGAACTAATGTATAGTGAAGTGAGCAGAACACGAGAACGTTGTGCATGGTGACAACAATATTGTTTGATGAAGAACTGTGAATGACTATTCTCAGCAATCCAATGATCCAAGACAATCCTAAAGGACTAATGATGAAGCATACTATCCACCTCCAAAGAAAGAACTGATATTGAGGGAACACAGACTGAAGCATGCTATTTTTCACTTTCATTCATATTTTTCTTTGATTCAAGTTTTCTTGTACAAAATGACTAATGGTAATGTTTTACATAACTGTACATGTATAACCTATATCTGATTGCTTACAGCCTCAGGGAGGGGATGGAAAGGGAGGCAAGGAGGGATTGAATTTAGAACCCCAAACTTTAAATAAAAATGTTTATTATTATTTTTATATTAATTAATTAGATTTTTTTAAATAGCAAGCTCATTATTCTCTCCTATATTCTATGATGCACAGGTGGGCTTCAAAAGCAAGCTAGTGGGAAATCCAGCATTTGATGTTACACTTTAAAAAAAAAAATTGAACCTAAACAGCAAATAAAATAGATATTTTTTCCCACTACACATCATTGAACAGAAAAAAAGAGGATTGTACATAAAATTGCAGATCTCTATTGGTACTACTTGCTAAATTCAACCCATAGCTTTCAAAGCTGTCCTGCTTGTCTGTGCTTCTTTCTGTACACTACACATTTTCTATCTAGGCTCACAAACTTGGGGCAAGCAAGGTAAGGTGTTTGAGCAATCAATGTTCCTGCCACAAGCCATCGCAGATAATATCTTCAGATAGGAGAGGAGGTACAGACAGATAGCTAAGACACTTAGAGGACTCCTGAATTCCTTGCTGGTGTGAAGCCTGAGGCTATTTAAAAAAAAAAAAAAGGCTTAATTGTAGCCACACACTTTCAAAGATCTCTTCCCTGCACATTGTTAAAGCAGGCAACTCTTGGGCCAAGAAACCACCACAGGCGTTTATGCTTCTTGTGAAAAGATGATCAGCCTCTATTGTTTTGATGTTTCTTCATTTGCAGTGTTTGAAGGAAGCAAGTTGGTCTCCTTTAAGGCTTCAATTCATTAAAACCTCTTGGCTCTTTTCCCCGGCTTGCAGAATAATTTGCCATTTATAAAATGTTCCCCCTTCAAATTGTCTGTGTAAATCCCCAGCTATACATTTGAAGTTCGCGACCCCTTTTTCCTCTTTACCTTCCTCGCTTTCTCTGCCACGAGTCCAGGAATCATGAAAAAAAAAATTTTTTTTTTAAGTCTGTGAACTAGATTTGCAGTTAAGTAACAGGGAGACTTTGGAGATCCATTCTTCTCCTGAATCAACAGTCTTTAATTATTAGAAGCTATAACCTTGGCACCTTCTTTCCCTGTTGGGCCTTTTTTCATTCCCTTATTCCATAAAACAATGAAGGGACAAGACGCTTGGCTACCCACCTTTCTTCATTGTGTCCTGTGGACCTTGGTTTCTAGCAATAAATCACTTCTTCACGTATGGGGTTTTTATGGGCCAGAGAACGCCATATGGTCCACTTAGGCTCCTCCATGTCAGTCCAACAAGAACAAGCCTCATATATCTCACACTGTTCATCTTAAAGACCTGTGTGAGCTTTCTGTGCCAGCAGACAAAGAGAGTACCCATGAACTAGAGGATGGCTGAATTAATAACAGTGTTACATGAATGTAATTGAAGATTATTGTGCAGTAAGAAATGACTAATGGGAGGAATTTAGAGGAACATGGGGTGACATATAATTTCATAGGCTCTTAGGATCATAGATCAAGAGGTAGAACGGACCTCAGAGGTCATCCGGTATAACCCCTGAGGAAACAGGATCGCCAAGAACATAGGGATTGGTAAAGATGAAACAGAAGCTCCCCGTACAATTATTTTCCACTTGGTACTAAATTGGAAAAGTAAGCCAAGGAGCAAAGCTTTAAAACTGTATAAATAATTTCATTGAATTCTTCTTGAGAATTCAGTAGTCTTTGTGTGTTTAATTTAAAAAAAAAAACATCAACTAGTACTCCAGAAAATATATTTTTTAATTTTTTTCAATGAATTTTTAGGGGGAGGGAGCTAATTTTTTCAATGTAGGTAACAGGGGGCAGCTAGATAGCACAGTGGTTAAAGCACTGGCCCTGGATTCAGAAGTACCTGAGTTCAAATCCGGCCTCAGACACTTGACACTTACTATCTGTGTGACCCTGGGCAAGTCGCTTAACCCCCATTGCCTAAAAAAAAAAAAAATACAATGTAAGTAACAGAAAAAAATTGGTGTGTATTATTTCAAATGTTATATATGTTCTCAGAAGCCTCAAAGTTCTCTCTCTGGCTACAAATGAATTACAAAGGGAATTGAGACATCCTTACTGTTGCATGAATTTTAAAAATCAGTAAATTGGTTATAATATTTAGAAGACTTATATGAACTGCAACCATAGATTTAGAGCTAGAAGGGACCTTAGAAGTCTCCTTGCCCAAACCTCTTCTTTTTATACTGGAAACTGAGGCTAAGAAAGGGTCCAAACAATAATGAGAGTAGAGCCAGGATTTGGGTCCAGGTCATTTGATTCCCAGTGCTGTGATCTTCGCACAGGACCATGCTTACCTTTGGTGGAGAGAGAAGTATGTAGAATTAGGAGAGCAACATACATCACAACAAAATGTACATCCAACAAAACCTGGGGTGTTTTGCATTCAGCTACACGTTGAAGGAGATAAAACTCCGGATTAGTGTAAATAACACTAGGTCAACATTGTGTAGGGTTGGAGTTAGTGCCAGAGCTTCTTGGGAGAGAGATAGAGCTGTGATTTCAGGGACTTTTTTGGGAGAGATACATGGAAAGACTTTGGGAAGCTGCAGACATATAAGGGAAGCTAGCTTCTCTCAACAAATCTCCCTGATTTCCAGTTTGCCTCCAGAGGGGGAGAAATTTTGAGGGAAGATAGGGAAGGGAAGGAGCAAGAGCCCAACCACAGCCCTTCTGCTCTTATGAAGGTAGAAATTATATTCTGTCTTCAAGAGGAACAGTTTAAATTTCAGAGATATCTATCCATGCCACCTAAGAGACATATCTATACATTCAGAAACCCATGTAAATATATGTATCTTAGACATGTATCCCATATGGACAATGACTATAATAATGTGAATAAAAAGAACACCCTCAAAAAAGGAAGATGACCTCCAAATAATGGTAATGGGGGCAGCTAGGTGGAGCAGTGGATAGAGCACTGGCCCTGGATTCAGGAGTACCTGAGTTCAAATCCAACCTCAGACACTTGACACTCACTAGCTGTGTGACCCTGGGCAAGTCACTTAACCCCAACTGCCTCACTAAAAAAAAAAAAAAATGGTAATGACTAGTCTTGATCCTGTAGAACAGAAGACAAAAGAGAGTAGGGTTCTCCTGAACAGAAAGACCATGAATACAGAATGTTGAATACACTGTCTGACAAGTTTTTATATCTGTTGGTTTTGCATAAGGATTTTTCTTTGTTACAATGATGGAGCATTAAATGCTGAGCACAGGGTTGTATTCCAAAATGAGACGTGTTTTTAAAAGGGCATCAATAATTTTTTAAGTCTGTGGGAGGTTCAGTTCTTTTTTTTCCCGCCTTTCTCCCCTAAACGTGTTCCGTTCACTCTTGAGTTGATGAATTGCTTTCCTTAATTGCTGATTTGGACACTTTATTCCTCTTCCTCATACCCTCTGTATGATGTCATTCGTTCTAGAAGCTCAGCATCCCCCTCTCCTCAACCTCAGTCTATCTGGAACAGTTTATTGGCATCCATTTATTCCTTCCCTAGCATCTCTCTGCTAGTCTAGGGAGTGTTCCCTGGAGATTGATTTTCCCTGCACATATGAGTACATGTATAATCTTTCTTCCTAGGTTGGACAACCAGACATTCCTCCCTGTTTTATTTTCCCAGATCTCTACTATGTCTTTCTTCATCCTAATATCACAAGAAGTACAATGTTAGGCTTCAGAACAATCTTTACCATATTAAGTAGCAGGAGGATTTTGGCTTACTCCCCTTTTTTTCATCCGCCTCCCCCAATAGTCACTGGAGTCTTTGATGCTACCAATCTCTTGATGGCAGACATCATGCAGGACTCTCTGACAAGGATGCCCACAGGGTAAGTAAGAATTCAGTTCCGAATCCCATTCTCTCTGACATCATATTAATAACTTGCATTTATTTAACTTGTTCAGGCTTACAAAATGTTTTCCTTTCAACAAAAGGGAGGCAGAGACCACAAATAGGCTTTTCTTGTTTTACAGAAGAGAAACTTGGACACCAGCGAGGACTTTCCTATAGTCACATAACTAGTCAGTATTTGCATTGAGGGCAGAATTCATACTCAGGTCTGCAGGCTTTTGACTGTTCTTTCTACAACAAAAAGGGTTTCTGCTATTTGCTCTTTTCATAATCTAGCTCCAGACTGATACGGAAGAAACAAAAGAGTAGAAGGTAAGGCTGGATATCTAAGAGAGCTGTTAGATTTTAATAATGAAAATAACAATAGTAACTATCATATATTTAGCATTTACTATGTGCCAGGCACTGTGCTAAGCACTTCTCATATAATCCTTACAACCCTGGGAGGTGGATGCTATTATATTTCCATTTTTACAAATGAGGAAACTGAAGTAAACAGAGGTTAAGAGATTTGCCCAGTGTCACACAGCTCATAAATGTTTGAGAACAGATTTTAAATCAGATCTTCCTGACTCCAGACTGGATGCTCTATTCATTTTGCCACCTAGCTGACTTATTGGGGTGTTATTAACCTGCTTAGGATGGTAATCTCTTCAAGGCTTATTATATAGAAGAAAAAAGTCCAACTTTCCCCTTTCTGATATCCACAGAGGCAAGAAAACCCTCTACCATATTTCTGATCCTTCACTCTCTAGTCTTTACTTCTATGGTGTCTGTTTTGATATTGTTTTCATGTATTCTTTTTTTTGGGGGGGGGAGGCGCAATGAGGGTTAAGTGACTTGCCCAGGGTCACACAGCTAGTGTCAAGTGTCTGAGGCCAAATTTGAACTCAGGTCCTCCTGAATCCAGGGCTGGTGCTTTATCCACTGCACCACCTAGCTGCCCCCTCATGTATTCTAAGTTACCTTAGAAGCCATCTAGTGAAACCCCCTCATTTTACAGGGGAGAAACTAAGGTATAGTTTTTGAGGTTAGCAGAGTGCCCAAGGTGATGCAGTAGCTGAGCTGGGATTCAAACCCAAGAGCTCTGATTCCAAATTCAACATCCCATCCTTTCATTATAACATACTACCACATTAATCCCAACCCTGATACAGAAGTTTAGGAACCTGACATGAGTTTCCTGGGGCTTTAACAGTCTGTTTGGTATGTCAGGTAAGGTACTCTTGGGCCCTTCCCTTGTTTCCACCCCTTCCTCCCCTCACCACTCCTTTTCCCCAACTCAGGGCCTTTAATCAGGGCTATTCATTGAGCAGGTAGCACCTATAGAAGGGGGAAAATGGAATAATTCTCCTTGATTATTAGAGATGCCTCCCTTGCTCTCCAAACCATAGGGCAGAAAACTGGGCTCATTAATCCTAATCATATTAGCACTCCTTTCCACTTCTTTCCCTATTTCCATTTCAAGATGTATGCGATTTCCCACTATTATGTCATTTTTCAACCAACTATAATAATGTCTCCCCTCTGTTAACATGCTAATAGTAAATCTAGGTGTGATATAGCATCAATCACTTTCCTGAAATCCAGATAAAAGACAGCCTCCCATTTGCTCTTGCTCATCATCACAAAATCAGCAATGTGTGCAGAGAAGTCAAGCCAATTTATTAAACTCTATGATCTGTAACGCTAAATGGAACATTTGTAAGTATTTCACAGAGCTGCTTTGGGGAAAGAGGAAGGGAAGAATCTAAGTCTAGGAATAACTTTGGAGGTCCCTAATCCTACACATGTATTCTGCCAAGGACCATACAACATGGTGCCTCCATCTCTCCATCTCTAAAATGGGCAAAGTGACAAGCTCTGTGTGTGACACCCAGACAAAGCTGCTCTGATAAAAGCCAAATGCAACAGAGCCCGATAATAACCTCATGTGCTCCCATACGCTAGTTGTTTAAACTTGGACAAATCCCTTGCCTCCTCTGAACCTTGGTTTCCTCATCTATAAAATGGAAAGAGTAATTTTTGTTGAGTCATTTCAGTTTTATCCAACCTCCTTTGGGGTTTTCTTAGCAAAGATTTTGGAGTGGTTTGCCATTTCCTTCTCTAGCTCATTTTACACATGAGGAAACTGAGGCAAATAGGGTTAAGTGACTTGCCCACGGTCACAAAGTAAGTGTCTGAGGCCAGATTTAAACTCAGGAAAATGAGTCTTCCTGACTTCAGGCCTGGCACTCTACCCACCACTTGACCTACTTGCCTGATTGCACAGTGAAATTGTGAGGAGATAATGTATACATAGCATATTATAACTAGGAAGCACTACATAAAATTAGCTATTATCATCATCATTCTTCTTCAGATATACTAAAAGTTAAATTTTGTTCCCCAGAACACAATAACTACACATGGCAAAACCAGGACGTGATATACAGCTTAAAAGATAATGCTATTCTCTTGTCTCTCTAACAACATTATAAATGAGTAAAGTTCTATTTTTACAATACAACATTTTTATGGTAATATTAGACTGTGGGTGGCTTAAATTTACCATAAATTGACTATGAGTAGCCATTTCACTTATATTCAATAGACTCCCAGGACCTCTTCTTGCCAAGTGCAATGCTATAGAGCTACTACAGTCCATGCCTTTGAAAACTTAACTCAACTCCATAATTCTCTCCCTAAGGCCCTTTTTTCCTGATTGGTGAGTCCTCCTTGTGACCCACTATTTCTAGGGGTCTCCAGCCATACTTCACTTTACTCCCTCACTTTACTTCTCACCAGCCTCTTTGCTGCCACTATAAGGCCGGTACCTTCCATTTACCCACTCCCACCCCTTTCTAGTTCTGGAACCATAATCCAATCAAGACTACCATTGCTACCAGAAAAGGTATGTCAGTCTAATCCCATATGTCTTTGTTCCTAGTCTGTTTAACTTTCCAAATCAAAACGCTCCTTTCTGATGACTACTGTGTATGTATATGTATATACCATGTATGTATGTATGTATGTATTGTCCCTATTTACCACTATTGTGCTGCAAGAAACAATAAACATGATGAATAAAGAGAAGCATGGAAGACTTATCTGAACTGATACAAAATGAAGCAAGCAGAGCTAGGAAAACAATATACAAGATAACTATAGGGCAGTTAGGTGGCACACTGGATAGAGCACCAGCCCTGGAGTCAGGAGGACCCAAGTTCAAATCCAGTCTCAGACACTTAACACCTACTAGCTGTGCGACCCTGGGCAAATCACTTAACCCCAATTGCTTCACAAAAAAAAGATTACTATGGCAATGTAAATGGAGAGAACAACCTCAAAAAAAATCATAATTGAATGTTGTGAAATTATAAAAACCAAACATGGCCTTGAAGAAAAGATATAAGAATACACCTCCCCTGACCCTTAGTGAAAGTGAGGGATTGTGGATGTGAAACATTACATATAACATACATATTACTATTTTTTTTTGCTGCATGAATTGATTTTGTGAATTTCTTTCATTTTCTTCCACTTTTTAAAACTGCTTTGTTATAAGGAATAGTTCCAAAGGGCAGAGTAATTATGCTTGTAATCTCTGCTACCAGAGTGTTGAGACTGGCAGATCTTTTGAATTCAGAAGTTCTGAGCTGCACTGGGCTCAGCTAATTAGGTATCCTGGATAACACTGGCAATATGGTAAACCCCTTGAATACATTAAGTAATAGGATCAGACCATTAAAGGCTACTGCACTTCTAGCCTAGGTGAGTTAAGAATCTTAAGGATACATACATACATACATGCATACATACATACATACATACATACATAAATACATTATTGTCCTTTGTCTCCAAGAGGACCAAAATGATATCACCATTTTGCTGTCAAGGTACAGTGTGTCAGACAGTGGCTGATCAGACCAATATGAGTTCAGAAGGCTCTATTACAGGTAGGGCACAAATAGTCCAAATGGAGATTTGGAGTAGAGATGTCTCTAAATTTGCACAGCTCATGTTTCTTTTGGGTTACTACAATTCTGCTTTGCTCATAAAGTACAGCACCTTCTTTGATGTGAGCAAGCCATGGTAGACAGTAATATGCCAGTGTCTCCCATATCTCACAATCAATTCCAAAATTCTTCAGAGAGACCTTAGTGAGGCAATTGGGGTTAAGTGACTTGCCCAGGGTCACACAGCTAGTAAATGTTAAGTGTCTGAGGCTGGATTTGAACTCAGGTACTCCTGACTCCAGGGTCGGTGCTCTATCCACTGCACCATCTAGCTGCCCCAAGAGTGTCCTTTAATCATTTCTTCTGACCACCATGTAAGTGCCTGCCTTGTGTGAGTTCTCCATAAAATGGTCTTTTAGGCAAACATATGTTTGGCATCCAAACAGCATGGCCAGCCCATTATGCTCTCTGCAGTAGAGTTTGAACTTTGCAGTTGAGCTTGAAAAAGAACCCCAGTGTCTGGTATGTTATCCTGCCAGGCAATCTTCATAATCTTCCTAAGACAATTCAAATGGAAGCAATTCAGTTTCCTGACATGGTGACAGGTTTCATAGGCATACAACAATGAGGTCAGCAGAATAGCTCTGTAGACCCTTAGCTTGGTAGGCAGCCTAATATCTCTTCTCCCCCACACTTTCCTTTGGAGCCTCCCAAACATTGAACTAGTTCTGGCAATACATGTCAACTTCATTATCTATGTGTACAACCCTGGAAAATATACTGCCAAGGTAAGTGAACTTATCCACAGCATTCAAAATTTCTCCATTTACTGTAACTGATGGTTCCATACATGGATGGTGTGGTATTAACTGGTGAAGAACCTTTGTTTTCTTGGTGTTAATTTTTTGTTTTGTTTTGTTTTTCTTGGTGTTAATTGTTAAACCAATATTAGCACAAGCAGCAGAGAATCAATCCATACTTTGCTGTATCTCAGCCTCAGAGGCTGCATTGAGTGCACATTTATTTGCAAACAAAAAGGTCACATATCAATCCTCCCTCCATTTTAGTCTTGGCTTGTAGCCTTTTCTATTTAAATAATTTACCGTAGTACGGTAGCTTATCTTGATATTTTTTTGTCCTTATTGAAGGCATCTGACAACATCACAGAAACATTCTCAAAAGCATGATGTGGTAAAAATATTAGAATTGGGCTGACTCATTTGGGAGGGGCCACACCTGGCCTGCCCTGAAGTTACATATGCTACTGAGGTCAGAAGGAGAAACCTCTCTCCATAGGCAGTTTTTGAAGGACCTCCCCTTTGGGGGGAGGAAAATTAGATGCTAGTTGTGGGGGGGGGGGTCTGAGTCTCTTCCAGAGCTCTCTCTCTTCCTCCTTTCTGGTGGCGAGAGCAGGGGCGGCAGCAGTCGAATCATTCAAGCCTGGTTGTAAGCTGTGCTTTCCATTGAAGCTGCAAGCTCCAGGTGGTGAGTTACTCTGCTCTTAAGACTTAGGTTAGAGCTAGGAGGATTATCCATATTTCTTCTCCCCTATTTCCTTGTCTTTGACTTTATTAATTTCACCTTTGCTGTTTACTTTATTCTCCTTAATAAAAACCTGATTCATCTGTGGAATGGAGGCTGTAAGGCTCCTTTCTTATTGGCCTGGGAGAAATATCTAAAAAAGGCAGTTTTGGAGGGGAGGGAGCTTTAAACCTAGAGGTCCCTCATTATCTCTAGGACCCCAATATTTAGTCAAGCCACCCAATTAACTCTTCATATATTAAATTTGGCACCCACAATGGGAGCAAGCACACAGCCATGATTTATTTCACTGGTGACTGAAAAAGCTTTAAGAACATTGTCCATGACAGAGATAGTGTGAGAAAATGGGTAGCTGTCTCCTCTCAATGTGGATATAACAGTCAGTCATACTCCTCCTGACCTGTTTGTAGGACAAAGGTCTCAGATCCCCTCCCCCCCTCAGGCTAACAAAACCACATGGTTCAAGAAGCCCTGGTCTCAATAAGGTCTGCTCCAGAGTTGTGTCCATATAAGGAAGTATAAGGTCCACTCCTGAGTTAGGCCCATACAAGGAAGAGGGGTGGGAATACTACATTCCGATTAGCTAGTTTTTGCTTTTGCATAGATTGTAACCCCTTGAGTAATGGGACCAGTGATGAAAAAGGGGAGGGTCCATTGAGTTAGGGACTAGGGTATAAAACAGGGCCTTTGAGCCCCCTTTCTGGGCACCCACCAGCTGCACACTAGGGTGCCTCCCTCTCATGAGAAGGAAATAAAGAGCCTTTGTCACATCCATGTTGAGTTCCTGAGAATTATTGAGAAGAGGATTTTTTTTCCCTCATAGATAGATAGATAGATGGATGGATGGATGGATAGATAGATAAGGGATGGCACACTGGGAGGGGGACTAAAAAGGGGGGAGTATAGGAAATGTGGAAACAAAATATCAAAAATCAATTTAAAGGGGGCAGCTAGGTAGCACAGTGAATAAAGCACCAGCCCTGGATTCAGGAGTACCTGAGTTCAAATCTGGCACAGACACTAGACAAGTCACTTAACCCCCATAGCCCTGCAAAAAAAAAAAAATCAATTTAAAAAGGTTCCTTGAGGTCAGGAATCGAGTCTTCACTTCTATATTTGTATTCCTAGCACTTAACACACTAGCTTGGTACAAAGTAAAGCTTAATAAATTATTTTTCACTTATTCATTCTTTCATTCATAGCTTTTAGAGCTAGAGGGGACATCAGAGGCCATCTAGTCCAAGCCCATCATTTTACAAGTGGAGAACCATACTTTTAGGTAGTGAGTAGCAGAGGCAGGATTCCTGGCTCCTGTGGTAAAAATTATTGGAGTTTACCTGACTCATTTGGGAGGGGCCACACCTGGCCCACCCTGTATGCTACTGAGGTCAGAAGGAGAAACCTCTCCTTGGCAGTTTTTGAAGGACCTCTCCTCTTCAGGGAGGAAGACTGAATACTCCCTGAGGGGAGGCTGAGGCACTTCCTGAATGCTAGTTCTCTCTCTTCTCTGCCTTTCCAGTGGCAACTAGCAGACTTCCCAGGTGTGGTGAGTGAACACAAAGGCCCTGCATTCCTTTGAATTAGCTTAATTGGAAATGAGCTAGGAGAATTTATCTGTATTTCTTTTTCCCTACTTCCTTATCTTTGATTTTTATTATTATTTTTTATTTTATTTTATTTTTTTGCGGGGCAATGAGGGTTAAGTGACTTGCCCAGCTTACACAGCTAGTAAGTGTCAAGTGTCTGAGGTCATATTTGAACTCAGGTCCTCCTGAATCCAGGACTAGTGCTTTATTCACTGCGCCAACTAAGCTGCCCCTTATTAATTTCACCTTTGTTGTTTAATTAATTCCCAAGTAATAAAATCTGATCCTTTTGTTGAAAAGAAGCTGTAAGGCTCCTTTCTTATTGGCCTGGGAGAAATATCTAAAAGGGTAGTTTGGAGGGGAGGGAACTTTGAACCTAGAGGTCCCTCATTATTTCCGGGATCCCAATATTTCAGTGAGTCACCCAATTAACGCTCTATATATTAGATTTGGCCCTCACACTCCAAATATAGTACTCTCCTATAGTGATAAAACCACTAGATTTAGAATCAGAAAAGATATGATTTGAATTTGAAGCCTAACTGTTACTACCCGAGTGACCTTGACCAGGTCATTCAATTATTCATTTAATAAGCATCTACTTGATGCCAGGAACTGTGCTAAGTGATGGGCTCATGCTCCTGAACAAAACTAGAGAAACTGTGTTGACTGGATTCACTACAAATTTATCTCTGCATAATCTCAACAGGGTCTGCACTGCTACAAGGCGATCCCTTTTCTCCTCCTCAATACACTTACTGTCCTGTACCATCGCAGCTCTTTCAAACCTCTTCATTCCTCCTCAAACTTCCCATGGCTCCTCCTCCACCCACCATCTCAGTGGAGAATTTTGCCTCATCTTTCATTGAAAAAATTGAGGTCATTCTCTGAGAACTCCTTTCCCCCCCTCCTCCTCTTCTATCACTCGTGCCTCCTGCCACTATCTCCTCCTTCACCTCTGTCTCACATGAAGTAATGGTCCTTCTCTTTGCCAAAACAAACCCCTCTACCTGTATAAATAATTCTGCTCCACCCATCTTCAGCCTACTGCCCCCTTTATCATCTCCACTCTCACTTATCTCTCCTTGTCTACTGGCTGCTTCCCTATTGCCTATAGATATGTCCATGTTTCCTCCACCCACCAAAAAACCCCACAAACCCCCACACACACCCTCACTTAATCCATCCACCCCTGATAGTTATCCTCCTAATACTTGCCTCTCTTTTGTGGCTAAACTCCTTAAGAAGTGTGCCAAAAACCAATTCCTCTTTTCCTTTCTTCTCACTCTCTTAAAACTCTACAATATAGCTTTGGACTTCCTCATTCAACCAAACACCTCTCTCCGAAGTTGCTAATGACCTCTTAATTGCCAAATCTAATGGCCTTTTCTCAATCCTCATCCTTCTTGACCTATTTGTAGCCTATACAGATGATAACCTTATTCTCCTTGATATCCTCTCCTCTTCAGGTTTTCATGACACTACTTTCTCTTGGTTCTCTTTACCTACCTGAATGCTCCTATTCAGTATCCTTTTTTGTTGTTTTTGTTGTTGCTGCTGCTGTTGCTGCTGCTGTTCAGTTGTTTCCATTGTGTCTGACTCTTCATGGCCCCATTTGGAGTTTTCTTGGCAAAGATACTGGGGTGCTTTGCCATTTCCTTCTCCCAATCAGTCTCCTGTAACATCTGCAAATGGTGGGCTTTCTTCTCTCTCTACTATTTCACTGGATAATCTCATTAACTCTCATGGATTCAGTTATCATCTTTATGCTACTTATCTAGCCCTAACCTCTTTCCTGAGCTCCCGTCTTGTATCTACTCTTGCCTGATAGATATATCAAACTCGATATTCCATGGACATCTTAATTCAGCAGGTCCAAACTGAACTCATTATTTTTCCCATAAAACCTTTTCTTCATCTGAACTTTCCTACTTTTTAAATAATAATTTTTATTTATATGTCTGTTTCTTATATCACCATAGTATCACATGTATATATATATACATATATATACCATAGTATCACCATAGTATCCCATAGTATCTTATAGTACCCCATACGATAAATAGATTTATTTTAGAGCAGAAAAAAGTCAGCTCAAATAATCAATACATTGAAAAAAACCTGAAAATATGTGCAATATTTAATACCGCTGGACCTCCCATCTCCAGTATGTTGGGGGTATCTTCTCATATCTCTTCCTTCAAGTCCCATTCGATCTTTATAATTCAATTGCATTTACTTTTTTTTTTTTTTTGGCAAGGCAATTGGGGTTAAGTGACTTGCCCAGGGTCACTCAGCTAGTAAGTATTAAGTGTCTGAGGCCAGATTTGAACTCAGGTCCTTCTGACTCCAGGGCCAGTGCTCTATCCACTGCACCACCTAGCTGCCCCCATTGCATTTACTTTTAATTTATTGAGGTGTCATTGTTTTTTCTACTTACATTATTATAGTTTTTGTGTATATTGTGTTCTTGGCTCTCATCAGTTCATATAGATCTTTTCGGGTTTCTCTATTCATCTTATGCTTCATTTCTTACAGTGTAGTAGTATTTCATTACAGCCACAATTTGTTTAGACTTTCCTCAATTGATGGACTTCTACTTTGTTTCCAATTCTTAGTTATCACAAAAAGTGCTAGTATAAATATTGTGGAGTATATGGGACTTTTTTTCTTATTAATGGCTTCCTTGGGGCATAAGCTCAGTAATGGAGTCTCTGTTCAAAGAGTATGGACATTTTAGATATTTTATTTGCATAATTACAAATTATTTTCTAAAATGGTTGTACTATTTCACAGCTCCACCAAAAAAAGTATTAGTGTGTCTGTCTTCCCACAACCCCTCCAATGAAACTTGTTTTTAATTTGTATTTCTCTTATTAATGACTTAAGAGCATTTTCCCATAAGATGAATATTTTGCAGTGTATTTGTATTAATTTTTTATATATCTTGGACATCAAACCCTTATTAGAGAAATTTCATGCAAAGATTTTTTCTCATTCAACATTCTTATCCTAGATGCATTAATGTTATCTGTGCAGAAGTTTTTCAGTTTCAAGAAATCAAGGTTATCTATTTTATCTTTTATAATTACCTCTATCTCGTTTGGTTAAGAATACATTTTTTTTTCTTTTCTTTTTTTGGTGGGGCAATAAGGGTTATGTGACTTGCTCAGGGTCACACAGCTAGTAAGTTTCAAGTGTCTGAGGCCAGATTTGAACTCAGGTCCTCCTGACTCCAGGGTCAGTGCTCTATCCACTGTGCCACCCGGCTGCCCCCAATAATACATTTTTTACTCACAGCTGTGAGAGGAACATGATCTGTTTCTTTTCTAATTTTTTTATACTATGATCTTTAATATTAAGGTAATTTATCCACCAAGAATATATTATAGAGTATGGTATAAGGTATTGATCTAAGCCTAATTTCTGCCAGACTGCTTTCCAATTGCCCCAGCAATTTTTTATCAAAAAAAAAAAAAAAGGTTTTCCTTAGGTAACTTAAATGTTCTGCTTTATCAAACAATGGGTTATTGAGTTCTGTTGTTTTTTAATCCCCCTTGTCTAGTCTTTTCCATTGCTTTATCTCTCAAATATTTAACTAATACCATATTATTTTGATGACTGTTGCTTTATAATATAGTTAGAGGTCTAAAAGTGCTATTCCCCCTTTACCTTTATTTATTTTTATCATTTTATTTGATAATCTAGATCTTTTGTTTTTCCAAATAAACTCTGTTACTATTTTATCAAGTTCTATGAAGTATGTTTTTGGGTAATTTCATGGGTAAAGAATTTAAAGTGTAAATTAATTTTGATAGTAAGGTCATTTTTTATTATAGTGACACAGCCTTATCCATGTGCAATGAATATGCCTCTAGGTATTTGGGTTGTTATTTAATTCTTTAAGGAGTACTTTGTATTTGAATCTATACAAGTTTTTTGTGTAGTTTGGGAGGCTTATCTCCAGATATTTCATGCATTTTGTAATTATTTGTAATGGGATTTCCCTTTCCATTTGTGCTTCTTGGATTTTGTCATCATTATATAGAAGTGCTATTGATTTTTGAGGATTTCTTTTGTAGCCTGAAACTTTGATTATGCTATTGTCTCAGTTATTATCTTTGTTAATTTCCTAGGATTTTCCCATTAAACTATCATAACACAAGTAAACAAATTTTATTTCCTTTTTATCTCTCTTTATTCCTTTAATTTTCTTCTCTTGTCTTATTGTTCCTGCTAATATTTTGAAAACTTTATTAAATAACAACAGGGAGAGTGGGCATCCTTGCTCCACTCCTGTATTTACTGGAAAAGGTCCTAGTATATCCCTATTATATATGATGCTTGCTTTCAGTTTTAGATACATGCTTTTGGGGGGGGAGGGGAGAGGCAAGTGGGATTAAGTGACTTGCCCAGGGTCACACAGCTAGTAAGTGTCAAGTGTCTGAGGCCAAATTTGAACTCAGGTCCTCCTGAATCCAGGACCGGTGCTCTATCCACTGTGCCACCTAGCTGCCCCTAGATACATGTTTTTAATGATGTTAAAATAAAGTTCCCATATGCCTATACTTTGTAGGGGTTTTAACATAAAAGTGTTATATTTTTTCAAAGACTTTTTCTGCACCTATTGAAAAGACCATGTGATTTTGAATGTTTTGTATTATTGGGTTAGGACACAGGTCTGAAATAACTCTCCTTGAGAAGATAGACACACCTTGAAACAAGAGAGATTAGCCCCATTAGGCGTGGCTGCTGCTTGAGTGGCATCAGGGAGGACAGAAATGGCTCAAGAGATCAAGGACTTTTCCCAGTCCACCCCCAGTGGGGGATGTTCCACCCTCAGGTGATCACCCCCAATAAGGGAACTTTCCACAGTCAGATGATCACCCCATCTGTCCCTTCACCATCCGTCCTCTATAAAAGCCATAGCCTTTCTCCTGTTCAGGGAGACAGATATCTCAGAGATTCACGTCTCTGTGCCATGCCATCTCTCCTTGAGAGAAGTCCAAGGACAAGGACTTCTCTCTTGGTTCCTTTTCTCTAGCACTTAAATAAAATAAAAAATTATTTTATTCTAATTGGATTTGTGTGCAAGAGGGTATAATTCTTTAAAGAGGAATACCTAAGGATCCCCACACCAACCATTTCCCCCGTGGCATTTTGATTATTAATATGATTATTTTGTTTTATTAATGTTGAACTATCCTTGAATCCCTGGTATAAATCCCAAATGATCATAATGAATGATTTTTAAGATAAATCTTTGCTATCTCTTTGATGGGATTTAGTTTTAAAATTTTGAGTCAATATTCACTAGTGATATGGTTTTCTTTCCATGTTTTATCTTTCCCTGGTTTAGGTATAAGGATTATATTTGTCTATAAAAAGATTCTGATAGGGTTGTCTTCCTCAGTTTTTTAGAATAATTTGTGAAGTATAGGTACTAAGTGTTCTTTAAAAGTCTGACAGAATACTCCTGTGAATCTAGCAGGTCCAGGCTTTCCCCCACTCCCACCTCCATTTGGTACTTTATTTACAGGTAGATTGATTTCCTTTTGGGTTATTTAAGATCTCTATCTTGTCTTTTGATAAGTTTGGGGATTTTATATTTTTAAAGGTATTCCTTTATTTCTTTTATATTCTCAGTTTTGTTAGCATGTAACTATGTATAATATGTTCTGATTTTTCTTTTTGTTCTGGTTTTGCTGTGATTTCACCTCATTCATTTGCTATTTTATTGATTTGATTTTCTGCTTTTTTCTTTATTGTCAGGTTAGCTAAGGGTTCATCAATTTTATTAGTCTTTTCAAAAAAACAGTTTTTGGTTTTATCTATCATTTCTATGCTATGTGGGTTTTGTGTCACGGGGACATTGGTCCCTTTCCTTTTTTAAAAATTATACCCTATCACACACAAATTGAATCAGAATAAAATAATCAAACTTCTCTCAAGGGGAGATGGTTCAGAGAAACGTTCTCTGAGATACCTATCTCCACGAACAGGAGAAAGGCCATAGCTTTTATAGCTAGTAGATGGGGTGATCACCTTGATAGTGGAATGTCCCTTATTGGAGGTGGGTTAGGAGAAGTCCGGTGAAGGGTGGTAGTTATCTCTATCTCCTGGCACTGTCCAGGCAGCAGCCTTACCTAATGGGCTTATCTCCCTTACTTCTCAAGGTATATCTGTCCTTTATGTTATGGGGAAATCGAGTGGGTCTTTAGGATTCCTCTGTAAAGAATTACACCCTGTTGCACACAAATTCAATTAGAATAAAATAATAGTTTATTTAGGTGCTAGGGAAAGGAAACCAAGAGAGAAATTCTTGGACTTCTCATAGGGAGAAGGCATGGCACAGAGGTACTCTGTGCCATGAGATACTTATCTCCTCAAGCAGGAAACAGGAAAATCCTTTTATAGAGGACTGGGGGTGATCATCTGACTGTGGAAAGTTCTCTTATTAGGGGAGGACCATCCCCCCCACTGGTGGTGGCTGGGGGAATTTGGGTGAAGGGCAGCTACGGATCTCTCAAACCATCTCTCTCACCCTCAGGACACAAAGGCAGCAACCATACCTAATCTTTTCTCCCAGGGGTGGGAGAGACTAGAATTAAGGGTGGTGGTCCTGGGGCTAATTTTTAAAAAAATGTATATTCATTAATCTTCATTAATCTTCTGTTTTTTTCTTTTTTAATATATGATTAAGAACATTATTTTTCCACCTGAGGACTGCTTTAGTTGCATCCCAGAATTTTGGCATGCTATTTCATTGTTATAATTTTCTTTTACAGAGTTATTCATTTTTTCCATCTACTGATTATGAATTCTTTCCAAACACAAGATCAAGATAAGATTTACAGATGGAAGAAATCTAAGTCCAATCGCTTCATTTTAAAATATGAAAAAATGGAAGCCTATAGAGTAATTTGAAGTAACTTGCCTTTGATCACAGGGGTAGTTAAGTAACAGAACTAGGATCTGAACCCAGGTTTTCTGGTTACAGCTGCTATACTCTCACTACTCTCCCATTCAAAGCTCCTGTTCCCAGTTTACTTGTTCTTTTGTTTGTGCTCTCTCTCCCTTTTCAAATTATCTTATACATATTTATCTTTTAAAAATGTTATATACCCAGAAACCCACATCAGTAGAATGTAAGCTCTTTCAGAGCAGAAATTATTTTTCATTTTGTCTTCATTTCCCCACTGGCCTAGCACAATGCCTTTCATGGAGTAGGATCTTGGATCATAGACTTGGAGCTGGAAAGGATCTCACTCATTCAATAAATGTAGAAACTGACTTGTTCACGGTCTATCATGTGCTAAGAGACAGAGGCAGAGTTTGAACCTGAATTCTGTAATTCTGAATCTTGGGGCAGCTAGATGGCGCAGTGGATAGAGCACCAGCCCTGGATTCAGGAGGACCTGAGTTCAAATCCCGCCTCAGACACTTAACACTAGCTGTGTGACCCTGGGCAAGTCACTTAACCCCAATTGCCCCACAAAAAAAAAAGAAAAAGAAAAAAAAATTCTGAATCTCTCGTTCTTTCTACTTTACCAAAGTGTAATCTTTCATAGGTGCTTAATGAAGGGTCATTAAATTGAAATGTGCTCTAGAGGAGAGGTGTCAAAACTCTGCTTCTTAGCTATAAGCTACCACAGATTCAAATTAAAATATAATTGGGAAATGTTTAACAAAACAAATAAAAATACAATACATTTCTATGCAAGATAGATAATGTTAATGTGTGGTTTTCTAGATCAATATGCAGCCAGATCTGAGTTTGACATCCCTGCCCTAGAGTGTGTCTTGGCCTTTCAATTCAATTCAGCAACCATATAGGGAGCACTTATTCTCTATGTAGGACAGTCACCTATCCCTGCCTCTTCACCAGTCCCCCAGGTCGGAAGCTTATCTATCAAAGTCCCACCATCACCATTAAACTTTCCCCTACTACACAAACTGCAGTTTTCTTCCTCTTTCCTCTTTCCTCTTTCCTCCTGTAACACATTTGTCCTAGCACTCATTAGATGTTTATCACTTACAGCCTTTTGTTATTATCATCTGTCTTTTCATTTGTCTTCATCTCCACAAGGGCAATTCCCCTAAGTACAGATTCCAAATCCTATTACTTTTTTGTTCATCTTTGGGTCTAGAGGAAGCCTGGCATACAGTCCAACCTCAAGAAATATTTGTTGATTGCTTGGGAGGGGAAAAAAGGGAAAGATTGATGGGTTCCCTTTACACACAAAGATGAACAGCAATGTCCAACTCCACAGCTAACCACACCCCAAAATGTAATTTTGTGCTGATCTATTCCAAATCTCCTAACCAGGCCCTTCCTTCTCTGCTTCTGCTGGATTCTGAGGACATTAGGTAGTAAGCAGTAGTAAGAATTCAAATCCTGATTCTCTAGTCCCGAATCCAGTATGCTTTCTACTATGCCATGCTAGCTAAAGGTCAGTTAGGGGCCTGTGGATAGAGTTCCAGACCTGGAGTTCAAATCTGGCTTCAGATATTTACTAGTTGTATGATCCTGGGCAAGTCATTTAACTCTATTGGTCTCAGTTTTCTCATCTGTAAAATGAGGTGGAGAAAAAAAATATAACAAACCACTCCAGTCTCATTGCCAAAAAAACCCCAAATGGGATCAGAGTTGGTCATGATATAGTGGGAAAATGGGGTGCAGGTTGGGGTTGGGGTTCTTAGGAATTCCTCTTTAAAGAATTATACCCTCTTGCACACAAAACTTAGTTAGAACAAGGTGATAGTTTATTTAGGAGCAAGGGAAGGGAAGGGTGGGGGGAGGGAAACCATGAAAGAAATCCTTGGACTTTTCATGGGGAGATTTGGCATAAAGCACATGGCTCAGAGGTACCAAATCTCCTCGAACAGGAGACCGGAAGGTACTTTTATAGAGGACTGATGGGGGTGGACCATCTTCCTGTGGAAAGTTCCTTTAGTGAGGGAGGACCATCTCCCATTGGTGGTAGCTGGGGGAATTGGGTGAGCAGTGGAGGACCATCCCCCACTGGTAGTGACTAAAGGAATTGGGTGAGGGGTGGCTACAGATCCCTCTTCAGAACACAAAGGCCGAAGCCACACCCAAACTTATCTCCCCAGAGTAAGGGAGACCAGAATGAAGGGTAGGAATCCGAAGCTAGCTCAGTCCGGTTTGGTTCAGTTTATCTCACTAGGCGTTATCTGTCCTCTGGTTTAGTTTCTTAAGGAGAAGATTCCTCGGTGTGCCCCAGAGAAATTCTGGGGTGCTCTGCGCCCCATGACAGTCACAACTAAAAGAGACTGAACGACAACAACTCCGACTAACCCAAAGATCTCCATTTTCTCTGTATACCTATCATAGTAATAATAACATTTATATGGCAGTAAAGTTTATAAAGTATTTTACATGTTTTCTCTAGTTTGATTCAAACAATTATTCCCATTTTATAGGTAGGGAAACTGAGGCACAGAGAGAGTTAAGGGGTTTGCCTAAGGTGACACAGTTAGCAAGTATTTTTTTGTTTGTTTGTTTTTTGGTTTTGGGGGTTTTTTTGCGGGGCAATGGGGGTTAAGTGACTTGCCCAGGGTCACACAGCCAGTAAGTGTTAAGTGTCTGAGGCCGGATCTGAACTCAGGTCCTCCTGAATCCAGGGCCAGCGCTCTAACCACTGCGCCACCTAGCTGCCCCCTTTATTGTATCTTTAATACTTGCTAACTAGGGGGCAGCTAGATGGCGCAGTGGTTAGAGCGCTGGCCCTGGATTCAGGAGGACCTGAGTTCAGATCCGGCCTCAGACACTTAACACTTACTGGCTGTGTGACCCTGGGCAAGTCACTTAACCCCCATTGCCTCACTTAAAAAAAAAAAAAGAAACAATAAAAACCCAGGTCTCCCTGGGATTCCAAGTCCCACTTTCTTTCTACTAAACTACCCATAGCCTCACATTTGTCCGCCTGCTCCTTTTCTTCCCCTGGCTACATCCTGTCTTTACCCTTCCCTTGGGCCACCTGGCAAGGCTTTCACTTCCTCAATATGAACTGGGTGCTCCCTCTGTACAGCCTAACCCTCTTTGTACCGAAGATTGTGATAAACACGACAGAAGAAACAAAAAACTCAGTCCTTGTCTTTAAAAATTTACCCGGTAATCTAATAATAACAAGCAAAAATATCTTACATTTCCACAGCACTTTACTGGTTTTGAAAAGTGTTCCCATGTTCATAAATTAGTTTAACCTCACACGATGCCATGAAAAAAAAAAAAAAGCAAGGGAGATATCATTATGCCCATTTTACAGATAGGTAAACTGAGGCTCAGTGCCTCAGCAACAGACAGAGCAGATCCCAGAGCTAAGATCTGAACCTGGGTCCTCTGATTTCAACACCATCAGTCCTTCCTTTGTGCCCAGTTTCATACACTCAGTAAACTAACCTAGTATTCTTAGAGAGCCCTTAGTAAGGAGCAAATTAATAAAATTCAAACTATGTTCATGAGGTCTAAGAGGATTCAGAGTTAACAGTGGAAATGTGTGAGATGAATATGGGCATCAAAAATGGTTTTTGAAGACTGTTGGAAAGGAGAGGAGGGGGCAGCTCCTTGACAGCAACGACTGTCTTCTCCCCCTATGTTGTTGTTGCTGCTGCTGCTGCTGCTGCTATATATTTTCAGTGCTTAGCACAGAGCCTGGCAAATACCAAGCATTTATTAATTGCCTGCTATGAATCCACCAGGGGAGCTAGGTGGCACAGTGGGTAGAATGCCAGGCCTGGAGTCAGGAAGACTCATCTTCCTGAGTTCAAATCTAGCCTCAGACACTTACTAGCTGGGTGATCCTGGGCAAGTCACTTAACCCTGTTTGCCTCAGTTTCCTCATCTGTAAAATGAGCTGGAGAAGGAAATGGCAAACTTCTTCAGTCTCATTGTCAAGAAAATCCCAAATAGGGTCATGAAGAGTTGGACACGACTGAAAAAAACTGACTGTGAACAACACCTTACAAACAATATCTCATTTGCTTATGGACTGACTGATAGCATCCTAGGTAATAAAAGGAAGTCTTCCAATTGAATGGCATAGTTTCACTGGTCCCTACAGGACAGGACTTTAGCTGACACAGGATCATATCTAAAATTTGAGATCTGAATGGGGTCTTAGAGATTTTTAAAGCCCTTCTCTCCTGCTTCCATACTCTACTAATCAGTGCTTAAAAGCGATAGGATGAAAGGAACTATGATGGTTTAATAAGCAACCCTTCACAAATCACTCATTCCCTTTCAACTATGTGACTCCAGGTACAGCACTTTTATATATTTTGGCCTCAGATTTCTCATCTAAAAGGTGGAGAGACTGGACTCTAACTGTGAAATCTAAAAACTCACCTCCCTCTTCATCGCTAATTTTGATTACCACTAGCCCAATCTCTGTTAAGAGAGGAAAGAAACCATTTTTGTTGTTGAGTCATTCCAGTTGTGTCTGACTCTTTGTTACCCTATTTGAGGTCTTCTTGGCAAAGAGACTGGAGTGGTCTGCCATTTCTTTCTCCAGCTCATTTCACAAATGAGGAAACTGAGGCAAACAGAGCTAAGTGATTTACCCAAAGTCACACTGCTAATAAGTATCTGAGGCTGGATTTGAACTCATGTCTTCCTGACTCCAGGCCCAGCACTCTATCTATTGCACTACCTAGTTATCTGTTAAGAAACCAAATAGGAAGAGATAAAGAGTATAAAAGGGAGGAATAAGAAGGGAAAAAAGGAAAAAAGCCAAGAAAATATAAGCTAGGAAGCTTTAGCACTGTTTAAAAAGTAGAGGAATGGGGGCAGCTAGGTGACACAGTGGATAAAGCACCAGACCTGAGTTCAAATCCAGCCTCAGACACTTGACACTTACTAGCTGTGTGACCATGGGCAAGTCATTTAATCCTTATTGCCCTGTCCCCCCATTAAAAATTATTTTTTAAAGTAGAGGAAATGGATTTAAACCCTAAAAGTGGTAGGATGACAGCCTGGTTAAACCTTGCTAATCTCTAATTCAATGACACTGACTATGTTTTAATGCCAATGCTGCACTATTACAAAATTCTGCCCTTTAAAAAAAAAAGGTGATAGTTCAGTAGTCTTTGTAATGCAAATTGCACTCAGAAAATGTAAATACTTATGTTAAACTATAATGGATTTGTGATCTAATGACCAATCTGGCTAACTGTTTGGAAGATGAAGGAGACTGGCTCTGGAAATTCTAGATTAATAGGACAAAATAGAGGAAGAAATAGAGAAATCAAGAGTGAGAAGGACAGGAATATGAGAAGAATTTTATATGACAAGAGACATGACATGGAAGATCGAGGTCTAAACTTTGAGAGAGAACATACGTGGTTTAAATAGATAGAGGGTAAACTCATTGAGGGCAAGGACTGTTTGTGATTCCAACATCTAGCAAGATGCTTTAAAAAAAAAAATCCTCTGACATCTTCACAGAAACTGCATAAGAATAGGGGGGGGGGGCAGCTAGGTGCTCAGTGGATAGAGCACCAGCTCTGGATTCAGGAGAACCCGAGTTCAAATGTGGCCTCAGACACTTCACACTTACTAGCTGTGTGACCCTGGGCAAGTCACTTAACCCCAATTGCCTCACCAAAAGAAAGAAAGAAAGAAAGAATAGTTAGGAGGACAACTAGGTAGCACAGTGGATAAAGTACCGGCCCTGGATTCAGGAGGACCTGAGTTCAAATCCAGCCTCAGATACTTGATACTTACTAGCTGTGTGACCCTGGGCAAGTCACTTAATCTTCATTGCCCTGCAAAAACCAAACCAAAACAAAACAAAAAACCCCAAACACTTAAAAAAGCTTTAAAAAAAAAAGAATAGGTAGGACTAGTAAGAAGGGTTCCATTTCAAAGATGAGGAAAGTGAAGGCCACATAAATAGCTTGCCTGCAATCATAAACACTAGAAAGTAGTTGACCTAGGAAATGACTTAGGTCTTCTGACTCCCAATGCAGTCAGTGCTTATTCCTCTCCACAGTCCTTCTAGATGCAAAGCCCAGCTCTCAAGACCGTGGTTTATGTAGGAGAAATCGTTCCTCCCTCCTCCTACCCCCAACCTCAACCCAACTTTGCATTGTGGTTGCAGAAAGGTACCCAGCAACCGACCTCAGTTCATTTCATCAGGTTTTTTCATGCGTCCCAAATACTTAGCCCAGCTCACTTTCTTGTATTGTTTGCTTAACAATAACTTCATTGTCACTTTACCTGAGATGATTTTTAGTTCCATTTATTGCCTAACGTTACAGTATTTTCAACAGTCCTTTAACGATTCTTCATACACATTTTCTAAAAAGCCAGCTGCACGATTTAGCCATCCCTGGAGATTACTGACCAGGCTGGCTAGCATTTAGGAGCATACAGTCTGAGCTGACACTGACTTTTTTCCAGAATTAATAGCATTTGGAACATTTTGCCTTCAAAGCATTTTGCAAACAGCTTCATAATATATCTTAGGGGAAGGCAGATTGTAATTAGTGCCACTTACAGCTGGATAATCAGAAGCAGATAGATTTTAGCTCAACACTAGAAATGGAGTGGCAGACCTTGAATTAAAATTCAGAGTCTAGGCTTATTCTAGGTAAGTAGACTTATTTCCACCTGTCTTTCCTTGTTGGTGATGTTTAAAGAGATATTCTCTTCACTGACATGATCTGTCCCTTGGACACCAACTAAAAGAATTTCTTACTGGTGGGCATGCTCCTTTTTGTAAGTATGTGGTAACCTTTTGAAACACCCGGTGCTTCCTTTTCTCCCCTCTTCCCCTGCCCCCCTGCCTCTCTTCTTAGTTTCTCCTCCTGTTTCATTTTGGTTGCTTTCTTTCACTTGTGGAGAGATCTGTTTTTATGAGTAGAAATCCATCTGCATGTGTGTAGAAAGGCATTCTAAGCCATGTTTTACAGTATGCTAAATGTAAACCTACCTGATCCTTTCATATCGTTTTATTACTAACCCCAAGAAAATTTTCATGGGCTTTCATCCAGAGAGCAGGCAATAAGCCAGTAAAGCACTCCGGGGGCTCCCTGTCCATCTGCCCCTTCATGGATTGTAAACTGTTCGATCTTAATACTATTAAGGAGACTTACAGACTTGGGGTATTTGTGCAACCCTTTCCTTCCCCAAGTGTGAGACCCCCAAACCTCTGATTGACTGAGTCATTGAATCTAATCCAAGATTAGATTCATTATAATCATTATAAAAAGGAAAAGAAAAGGTATACTCCTTAGTTTTGTTTTGGTTTGCACATCATCTCCCCTCAAAGAATGATCATAGTTACTGGATGCCCGAGTCTCTCAACAAGTCCAGAGAAAGGAGCCTTCTTAAATTTCAAAGGGAAACAGCACTCAGAGACTTCAGCAAAGAACAGGGAGATTGAATTCAAACATACTCTTCTGTCCATCATGCTCAAGACTAATATTTTGAGCATGTGTAAATTCTCTCAAGGTTCTTCTACAATATCATCTTGTTAGCAACCACCTCAGCAAACCATTCTATCATTGATTTTGATCCCTCCTCAGCTGAACCTTAACAACTGATAAACAAGCTACGCTAGAGTGAATTTGGTTTTATATAGCACCTTTCAAACTCAAGGTACCCAATGGTGCTGTACAAATCACAATGATGATATGAGTAGTGGATTAGTCTGGTAGGCAAACACATATGCTATTAAAAGCTCAGCAATAGCTCATACCCAGACGTGCAACCTTGGAGAGAAGGCCTGTTTTGTTAGGAGAGGGAGGGAGGAAGTCTTACTCTTTTTCACTCAGGATGGTTAGGATTTTCAGTTCAGCCCCAAGAAAGAACAAATAAGTACAGTGTAGTCAAGCCATCTAGGTGGTACAATGCATAGAGTTCTGGAGTTAGGAAGACCCGAGTTCAAACCCAGCCTCAGACATTTACTAGCTATCTCACCTTAGGCAAGTTATTTAATCTTTGTCATCCTCAGTTTTCTCAACAATAAAATGGAAATAAAAATACCACCTACCTCCCTGGGTTGTTATGAGGATAAAGTGAGGTACTACATATAATGTTACAAATCTCCAAGTCCTATATAAATGCTAGTCATTATTATTAAAGGAAGTACTCATAATATACTCTAGAACCAAGAGAGGCAATATGATGTAATAAAAAGCATCCTGGACTTGAATCAAACACCCTGGGCTCAAATCCTTCCTCAGCCACTTACTAGCCTAGTGACTTTGCACAGTTGAAATTTCTGTTCCGCTGCCTTGTCTGTAACATAGTGCCCTTTACCAATTCCTCAATATAATTGGGAGGACAAAATATATTTGTCATAGCTTACCTTACTTTTCTGTGGTAAAACGCTATGCAAATGTAAGATCTTATTGCAATTCATTTTGGTAGATTTCCATTGTGATGTTCTATTGGTTTTTGATCAGGCATTGGTAACCTGTGATTGCTGTGCCAAAGGCAACAAGAGACTCAGGTTTTAGGAACAACATGGCCCAGTGGTCACCACCATAGTTTGTGAGAGACGTTTTTTTAAATTTCGATCTGTAATTTTATTGTAGGTAATATAACTTACAATGTAAATTCATATAGGGAAGTCTGTCTACTAAGGAAGATAAGCACATACTCTGCCACTCCTAGAGAATTGGTTTTTCTAGGGAATTCAGAAGCTAAATGACATGATTGGTGTCCCACAGCAAACATTTGAACCCAGGTCTTCCTAAATCTGAGGTCTGTTCTCAATACACTATCTTAGTAGGATTAAACTCAGGTAGAAAACAGAACCCAGTGGCCTCATATTGACTTAGAAAACCACAAATTAACATTACCTATGTTGTATTTTTATTTATTTTGTGAAACATCTCCCGATTCCCTTTTTAATCTGGTTCTCCCTATAATGAATTGGACATCTCGCAGCAACATCAGGTTACCTCTCATGAGAGTCAATATTGGTCAGGAAAGTTGGTAGCCATTTGGTACTTACAACCTAACCTATGGTGCCTTTCAAACTTTGATAAGATATACTATTGCTAAGCAACTCACTTTTAAGTATTGTCAGGTATTTATGGCTATAATATACTAGGAAATTTAATATAGAGAGAGTTGGAAGAGCCCCTAGGGGCTCATTTTACTCTCTCATTTTACAGATTAGGAAAACTGAGGCCCAAAGAGATATGATTTCCCCAAAGTCACACCAGTAGTAAGCAGCAGAGAGAACCGAATTTGGGACTTTTGGCAGCAGATGCAGCTCACTTTCCATAGCACAATTAACTCTACCTCCCCTTTTAGGCTGTTTCATTTTAAATACCAATCCCTTGAAGACAAATACACACACACACACACATACACACACACATTCTTTTAAAATTAAGTTTAGAATACCTACTGAAAACTGCCATAGAGCTAGTAGGTATTATTTTCTAATAAAGTAATACTATATAACTTGAACCCAAATATTCTTCATTCCCAGAAACTTTTGTTCATAGAAATCTCTGTTTGGTTTGATATGGGTTCACACTCCCAAGTTTCACTCTTAGTGTTTGGGTTTATCGAACCCTCAGGCTCCACCTAGAAACTCAAAGTGAAACAAGCAAAACAAACCACTGAGTTTTACCTGCTTTAATGTTGAAATCGCGAGAATCCTTTGACCTTGAATCAGTTCAGGCCATTCTAGTTTTCCCTCACAAGTCTGGATAAAGGAGCTTTGGGGGATTTCATGTAACAGTGTGCCAAACTGGAAAAATACTGTTCTCTCACTAAGGAATCTCCAAATTTGGAGCAACTTTAAAATTTGATTCAATTTCTGGGTTTACTATTAATCCTAAAATCGGGGCAGGTAGGTGGCACAGTGGATAAAGCACCGGCCCTGGATTCAGAAATACCCGAGTTCAAATCCGGCCTCAGACACTTGACACTTACTAGCTGTGTGACCCTGGGCAAGTCACTTAACCCCCATTGCCCTGCAAAAAAAAAAAAAATCCTAAAATCACAAGAGATTTTGCTTGGTTTATTAACCTATTAAGAAAGAATTTTTTCAATTGTTATTTAGCCCTAGTCACCTCAGCTCAGTGTTATTTACTTACTTAAAACAAAATTTTAAAACCTAGAAATCTTTAAATGTGAGAGACAGCACTATCTAGTTTAAAGAGGCTATATACATAGAATTTGAAGACCAACGTTCAAATACCAACAGCACCACTTACAAGTTACCTGAACTGGGATAAGTAGGTTTCTTAAATACTCTGAACCCAAGTTTTTTCATCTCTAAAATAAAAGAATGATCTTTAAGGTCTCTTCTGGCTATAAATCTATGATCTTTCTGACATACTCTTCTATTGCTTGTAGTTTTCAAAGCCTGTCATCATCTGAGAGGCAGTGTGGTAAAGTGGATATAGAGCTGACCTCTAATCCAGAAAACTTTTGGGTCAGAGTCCTAATTTTCATGGCTCCTAGTTATATGATCCAGGGCAAATCGCTTAATCTCTCAATGTTCTACGTAATGCTTTACGACTAAAATTCATAGAGAAGGGGTCAACCTGCAGTGATAGAAGGAAATCAATTAATTAACTTTTTTTTTTCATGAGGCAATTGGGGTTAAGTGACTTGCCCAGGGTAACACAGCTAGTAAGTGTCAAATGTATGAGGCCAGGTTTGAACTCAGGTCCTCCTGAATACAGGGCCGGTGCTTTATCCACCGTGCCACCTAGCTGCCCCTAATTAACAATTCTTAAACACCAACTATGCGCCAAGCCCTATGCTAAATGCTAGGGATACAAAAAGGGGGAAAAGATAGTACCTGCCCTCAAAGGAGTTTACAACCTAAACCCAATACTCATCTGAGGGTTCCCTCTATCAGTGAAATCATAGTTTAAGTACTATTCCCATTATCATCCCTAGAAATTACTTTTATTTATTTATGTGTATACATATTGTTTCCTCTTGACAGAATAAAAGCTTATTAAGGCAGAGACCATTTCATTTCTCTTTGTATCACCAGGGCCTAGTTCAGCATTTGGCCCATGGCAAAAAATGAATCAGTGTTTACTGAATGAACTGAATGAATGAACTGATTGGATTTGGGGGGTAAGAGAGGGAAGAATCAAGGTTGACTCCAAAGTTGGGAACTGAGTGACTGGAAGGATAGAGATACCCTCAAAAGAAATAGGGAAGTCTGATGAAGCAATAGGTTTAAGGCAAGAAGTTCAATTTTGGACATGAATTTGATAAATGACCACAAAATGGGAAAGGTACAAGGAATGAAAGGTTATAAGGAGAGTAAAGAACAGGTTTAGATGACCAAGTAAAGGAATAGGAGAGAGAGAAGGTGGGAAAAAAGAAATTTAAAGTTCAGGGTCTTGGAGATGGAATTCTAACATATGACCATGCAAGTTTGTGGCTAATGTAGGGTGGAGGAGGTCATAGTTGAGGAACTTAGAAATTTTATGGTCAGAACAATTGAAACAAATATTAAAGTCCCTAGGGATGATGAAAGGGGACAGAATGGATGTAAAGACCATGGTTCATGGTCTAAAGTAATTTTTTAAAACTGGTAGAATGAGCTGGAGATCCAGAAATGTTGGGAACAAGGCTAAGGAGAGTACAAACCATATTTATGGACTTCGAAAAAAGAATGGTTTTTGAAAGACATGATGGAGAAATAGTCTGGAAGTAAACGTAAAGAACAAGAGTATAATGACCCCTTCTTCTGGTACTGTTGATTGGGGGGCAATAGAAAAAGAAGTGGCCACTAACAGAGAAGTATTTTGAATGATAAAAAGGAAAGCCTGGTTTCAATTAAAGAAAGGTCTAAAGGAAGGACTATTGGAAGAATAATTCAAAGAGGTCTGACAAGAATAGAGTCTGGGTTCAAAAGGTACAATGGGAGGGCTATTTCATAGACTGAAGAGTCTTGCAAATAAGGTGAAAAGACTAATGAATCAGGATCTGGGAATAAGTATGGTAGGAGGCAGACTGGAATGGTATGCAGACAGTAGGAACTTGAAGAATTACTTACCTGAGTAATACTAAATACAAGATTTTTCTTCTTCCAGTGAGTTTAATTCAAGGAAACTTCTGTCTTCCAGCAAGAGTTATTTATTAGGTACAGATGGTCCAAACGATAAGCTTGTGCAGTAGAAAGAGCACTGGATTTGGGGGGTGAGAAAGCCTAGACCAAATCCCACTTCTTCAAATTCACTACTATATTCCTTGGATAAATCACAGAGCCTCAGTTTCTTCAACTGTAAAATAAAATGAACTAGATCATTAAGAAAGGATGGAAGGAAGAAGAAAAGAAAGACCAAAGCTTCATTTTCACTGAGTCTATAGATGGGGTCAACCCCAAAGCAAACACAGTCAAGAAGAGTGGTACTTTTTCTAATCCAATTCACCCAGGATTACTGTTATAGAATCTGCATGTCAAAATAATACTTAAGGATCTCTGCCAGACATACAGGTAAATTGCAAAGTTATTCTACTCCTATAAGCAAAACCTTTGTTTTCTTATGTTAAAACGGATCTAATTCTTCTGAAAAACATTAAAATCTACTATGTTTAGGGCTAGGGGAAAAAACAACCCTGATGCTAAACTAAGAATCGATTATTCTAAGCTGATTCATGCAGGTGCCAATTTTTTTTTTTTGGTGACTCTCATCGTATTCCTGAGTTAAACGGATAAAAACCCTTAATTTTATTCCCCCAGTGGCAAAATTCCCAGTGACTTTATTGAGAATTTTGCCTGAGTGAGACTTCTATCATTTCCTTTCATAGTCATCCTTAGGTAAGAAGCAATGCAGTAGTGCAAAATCCTTTGGATTTTTCTCCCTTAGAAGATTTCCTGAACATTCCCTCCTTTCCTTAGTTTCAATTAAATGGCATCAGAATCTGAACTATGATAGACAGCTGTACTAATAGCCGGTCTTTCTTTCCAAAGATGCAGGTGGCTGTTTCTTTTTTTGAAACCTCAAAAAACAAATCTCTCAGTCATTCCAGCTTCCCGCCCTTTTGCCTATACATTAAATTCTTCCTTTGCTTCAAAAATATATCATGCGTTGTTTCCAAGCTGCAAAGAAACCGTTGAAAAATAAAAACCACAGAACAGCATTTTAATGAGAACATGATTACCTAACACCCCACTGTGGTTTCAATGGCCCTGTGCCAGCCTTGCAAACAGCTACCAGAAGCACAGGGTAAGAGAGAGAGAGAGAGAGAGAGAGAGAGAGAGAGAGAGAGAGAGAGAGAGAGAGAGAGAGAGAGAGAGAGAGAGAGAGAGAGAAAGGAGTGATTAGCATCCCCTAGTGAAGGTAGCTTTCTTGGATGGCATCCAAAAAGATCATTCTAGAAGAACCTCGGTTATCAGCACCTTCAGTTGTACCCAACTATCTTCCTGTTTTGAAAAGTTTGAAAAAGAAAAAAAAAAGTAGCCAAATTTGACTAGTACATTTTGTCCTGTACTGAGGTGAAACATGAGATGTTTTTAGCACATCCATCAACCTCATGAGATGTTGTTAGAGTTTGAACTCTAGACTGAGTGCTGTCTGTCTTATCAACTTGTATTCTGCCTACCCACTTGCTATTTCTGTGGCCACAGTTAGTGTACCACCAATGGTGTTTATGAGCTCAGAGTAAAGAAAATTAGCAATCCTCAGAACCCTCCCTTACAAGACTATTTCACCCTTTCAGGTTTGAAGGGAGGCCCCCTGGGAACAATGGGCAAGGCTAGACACGGATAGAAGAAAACAGAGCAGCTAGGGTTCAAATCTGAGATGATTTTCATAGTCAGTTCAACAGATATTGCATGCCTTCTATTTGCAGAGCATGGTACTAGACCCCAAGAGAAACACAAAGTTTAGACAAGACACTGAAGGCCTGCCATCAGGCAGACTTATAGTGGTAGTTGACCTACCCAGGCTGGTAGTGGGATGAGACCTAGCCACAAATAACTGTGATATAGAGCACATGAATAAAAGGAACAAAAGTACTGCATAAGTTCCAAAAGGAGAAAGACCATTCCTGACTAAGAAGATGAGGAAAGGTTATGAAAGAACTAGCCTTTGAGTGGGGCTTTAAAAGATGGGATGGAATCTAATAGATAAAAAGGAGGGTAGAGACAGGAAAGGGCAACAGAAGAAAAGGGAGAATAGAGGATTGAGATTAAGAGGAAAGGGGGCCTTGTGTAAGGCAAAGGTAACCCAGACTGGAATGAAGTAATGTAGTATTGAAGTAGAATGAAGTCATGTAGTATTTAAATTCGAGGATCCAAAGTCATTGCTAGCGTATGTCACTCCTTTCTCAAAACTGTAGATCCTGCCACTGTGACCCTCTGTATCTCTGACCTTGACAGAATTATGATCTCACCAATATAGATACTGTCTCCAATGGTAAGGATTATGACTCATCCATGCCTACAGATTCTGTCTAACTATTGATCATGTCCTCCATAAGTTGGGGCAGAGGGATAGAAAGAGGGAAACAAACTGCATGATAAAGACCTTTGTTTATATCTTGACATTATGCAGATAACCTAGTTTGTCTTTTGATCTTAATATATAAGGATAGTGACTGAACCTGTGATATCATTGTATAGGGAACTCTCAGATGAAGAAATGCAGCTTGACACATTCTCTACAATTTATAACCCCAGAGACTTGCCTTGGCCACAGTGAGATTAAGTGACTTACCCACAGTCATGTAGCCAGTAGGTGTCAGAGATAAGATTTAAACCTAGATCTTCCTAAATTCAAGGTCAGTTATATCACTTATACCATCCTGTCTCTCTTACTACATCACTGGCCTAATTCTTTTTCTCATCATCAGACATCTCTATTCTATATCTTTTATGTTTTTTCTCCTGTGTTATGCTTCATTGTTAATATACTGTAGACTACTTGAAACTACCATACATCTCTCCATTATCCACAACTTTAGTTATTCAGAAACTGGTATTCTGTGACTTACAACTATCCAGCATTTCCGTGTTATTCATAATTCTCTAACAGTATTTTCCAAACTTTTATATTCTACCAGTTTATATTCTAAACTAATATTGCCATTGACTGTCATATCTTACCACTTAGCAAGATCACTGAGGCCACTAATTTACATTGATTACATTTTCTTAAAAAATAATGATAATCTA
This sequence comes from Dromiciops gliroides, assembly GCF_019393635.1. Lineage (NCBI taxonomy): Eukaryota > Metazoa > Chordata > Mammalia > Microbiotheria > Microbiotheriidae > Dromiciops > Dromiciops gliroides. Next base: position 376,844,975 of record NC_057863.1, read on the forward strand.
CATTGATGTCTGTTCCTCTACATTTTATGTCTGTTTGAATTTCACCGACAGTACATTGTTTCATTTTCCTGATATCCCTACAACATTTGTCATTTTCCTCTGCTGTCCTACTTTCCCATTTTTGTCATCAACAGCATGTTTAAGTAAGCCAAGTAGGAATTTTCTTAATTGTATATCATATCTTCTCATTTTTATTCTTTTTATTACTGATTGTTATCTTTGCTCTAAGAATTCAATAGGCTGACTATATAGGTGGCTGATTTGGAAATTACTCTAACATCATTCTCTAGTTGTTTCTGGCCTAGTAGAATGGAATTAAATTTCATTTTTTATGCTATTATTTGATGTTCACATGTCTTTCACCCATCCACCTCTCTTATTTTTTTAACATTTTATTAGAATTTTGTATTTCCCAAATTACATGTAAAAACAATTTTAAAGTCTATTTTAAACTTTGCGCTCCAAATTCTCTTCCTTCCTGCCCCCCCTTTTAAGAATGCAAGCAATTCAATATAAGTTATAGATGTGTAGTCATGTAAACATTTCCATATTAGTTAGGTTGTGAAAGAAAACAGACCAAAAAACCTCAAAAACTAAATTAAAAAATTATGCTTCCAATCTGTATTCAGATACCATCAGTTCTGTCTCTGGAGATGGATCGTATTTTTCATCATAAATCCTTCAGAGTTGTCTTGGATCATTGTATTGCTGAGAATAGCTAAGTCATTCACAGCTGATCATCTTACAATATTGCAGTTACTTTGTATACAATACATTTCACTTTGCATCAGCTCATGTAAGTCTTTCAAGGTTTTTCTGAGAACATCCTGCTCATCATTTCTTATAGCACAATCTCATCCTGCAATTTGTTCAGCCATTCCCCAATTGATGGGCATCTCCTTAATTTCATATTCTTTGTACCAGAAAAGGGATGTCATATTTTTTGTGCATATAGGTGCTTTAACTTTTTGTTTTTTATCTTTTTGGACACCTACCTAGTAGTGGTATTACTTGGTCAAAGAGTATGCATAGTTTTATAGCCCTTTGGCCCTAGTTCCAAATTGCTCTACAGAATATTTGAATCAAGGGGCAGCTAGGTGGTGCAGTGGATAAAACACCGGCCCTGGATTCAGGAGGACTTGAGTTCAAATCCAGTCTCAGACACTTGACACTAGCTAGCTGTGTGACCTTGGGCAAATCACTTAATCCCCATTGCCCCGCCAAAAAAAAAAAAAAAGGACTATTTGAATCAGTTTACAATTTCACCAGCAGTGCATTAATGTCTCATTTCCCCCATATGCCTCACATTTGTCATTTTCCTCTGCTGACCTATTATCCAATCCAATAGGTATGAAGTGGTACCCAGAATTGTTTTGATTTGCATCTTTCTAATCAAAAGTGAGTCAGTGCATGGTTATAGATAGCTTTGATTATTTCATCTGAAAACTGTTCATATCTTTTGATCATTTGTCAATTGGGGAATGGTTCTTATTTTACTAAATTTGACTCAGTTCTCTATTTGTTTGAAAAATGAGGCCTTTATCGGACAAACTTGCTTCAATTTTTTTAACAATTACTATTGCTAACTGTATTTCCCTCCATCCTATTCCCTTCCCATGCCATTTCCTCTATTCTCTATCTCCTTTCACCCTTTCCCTCCTCAAAGATGTTTTGCTTCTAACTGCCCCCTCCCCCAATCTTCTCTCCCTTCTATCACCCCCTTATCCTCTTCCCTTCCTGCTTTCCTGTGGGGTAAGATAGATTACTATACCAAATTGAGCATCCACCTCACTTCTTGAAGAAAGTAATCATGGTATATAGACTTTAGGCTTCTATATGGTTTATAAGCCTTCCTTTGGCCTCTCTAGCTTCTTAAGTATTATAATTTTTTTACATTTGTGTCATATTCTACTACTAAACTATAAGCTCCATGAGGACAGGAACCATGTCTTAGCTAAATTTCATGTCCTACCCAGCACCTAGCAAAGTTCTTTCCATACAACAGCCACTTGTAAATGTTTACTGAATGAACAAATGTATGTATGTATGTATGAATGAATGAATAGATGGATGAATCCAGATTAGAGGATGGGGAGAGAGTGGACTCTGGAAGTTAAGAGAAGGATGCCACCTAGAAAAAGGAAGAATTACTGTTCTTCAAACAAAAAAGAACTAGAATCTAAAATTTAAACAGAATTAAAAGTCTGAGAAAAAGAAAAGATGACACAATCTCAATTCTACTAATTTCTTTTTTCTACTTTGCTTCTTAGGAGAGTTTTTCTAAATTTTAGAAACAAGATTTCCTTTAATAGTTTGATCTATTTAAAAAAAAAAAAAATCACAGCCTTCAAGTATCAGTTCTGTTTCACAATACCTGAGAAATTGTCCAGATTAACAGAAGAGGAAGTGGATTACTTAAATAGCCCTATTTTAGAAAAAGAAATTGAACGAGTCATCAATGAGCTCCATAAGAAAAAATCCCCCGGGGGGCAGCTAGGTGGCACAGTGGTTAGAGCACCAGCCCCTGGAGTCAGGAGTACCTGGGTTCAAATCCGGCCTCAGACCACTTAACACTTACTAGCTGTGTGACCCTGGGCAAGTCACTTAACCCCCAACTGCCTCACTAAAAAAACCAAAAAGGAAAAAAAAGAAAAGAAAAGAAAAAATCTCCAGAATCTAATAAAATCACAAGTGAATTCTACCAAACATTTAAAAACACTTAATTCCAATACTATGTAAATTATTTGGGAAAATAGGCAAAGAATGAGTCCTACCTAATTCCTTTTATGATACAAATATAGTTTGATACCTAAATCAAGAAGAGCAAAAACACAGAAAGAAAACTATAGACCAATTCCTTAATGAATATTAATGCCAATAAACTTAAATAAAATACTAGTAAAGAGATTACAAAAACTATATCACAAAGATAATACACTATGAACAGGTGGAATTTATAGTAGGAATGCAGGGCTGATTTAATATTAAGAGAAATGTCAGCATAATTAACTATATCAATAACAAAACCAACAAAATTATATGATTATTTCAATAAGATACACAAAAAGCTTTTGACAAAATACAACACTCACTCCTATTAAAAACTCTAGAAGTATAGGACTAAATGGAGCTTTCCTTAAAATGTTAAGTTATTGTTGTTCAGTCATGTCTGACCCTTGTGACACCATAGACCATTGCATGCCAGGCCCTTCTATCCTCTACTGTCTCTTGAAGTCTGTCCAAGTTCATGTTAAGGGTTTCCATGATGTTATCTTTCCATCTCATTCTCTTCCCTTTTCCTTTTGCCTTCAATCTTTTCCAGTGAGTCCTGTCTTCTCATCTAAGCTTTAACTTCAGTATTTGACCTTCCAGAAAATAGCCTGAATTAATTTCTTGAATTATTGACTAATTTTTATCTCTTTGCTGTCCAAAAAGATTCTCAAAAGTCTTCTCTAGCACCCACAATTCAAAGTATCCGTTTTGTGCACGAAGATTTCCTTATAATCCAACTCTCACAGCCATAGCTTTGACTTATATGGACCTTTGTCAGCAAGGTGATAAGTAGTATTTATCTAAAACCAACAGCAGGTATTATCTGTGATGGGGATAAGCTAGAAGCTTTCCCAATAATATTGGAGTGAAGTAAAGATGTCCATTATCACCACCATTATTCAATATTATACTAGAAATGCTAGCTATAGCGATAAGAGAAGAAAAAATAAATTAAGCTATTAGAATAGGTAATGAAGAAACAAATTCACTCTTTGCAGATGATTTGATGGTATACTTGGAGAGTTCCAGATAAGGAACAAAAAATCTACTTGAAATAATAACAACTTTAGCAAAGCCACATGTAAGAATTAATCATAAAATCTGGCCCCTACACACAGTTTGTAAAATAAATCCACATAAATCATCAGCATTTCTATATATTAACAACAAAGTCCAGTAGCAAGAGATAGAAAAAGAAATTCCATTGAAAATAACTGTAGACCATATAAAATACTTTGCAGTCTACCTGCCAAGACAAACCCATGAACTATATGAACACAACTGCAAAACATGTTTCACACAAATAAAATCAGATCTAAACAAACTATTGGAAAAATAGTAATTGCTCATGGGCAGGCCAAGCCAATATTTTAAAAATTACAATTCTACCTAAATTAATATGCCAATTCATCTTGAAAAACAAAAAGTCAAGAATATCAAGGGAGTTAAGAGGGGAAAATATGAAAGAAAAGTGGCCTAGACCGTATCAAATCTCAAATTGTATTATAAAGTAGTAATCATCAAAACCATCTGATACTGGTTATGAAAATAGAACAGTGGATCAGTGAATAGGTTAGACATACAAGGAGGTGGGGGGGGAAGGGCAGGTAGGTGGTAGTGGATAAAGCACCGGCCCTAGATTCAGGAGAACCTGAATTCAAATCCGGCCTCAGATACTTGACACTTACTAGCTGTGTGACCCTGGACAAGTCACTTAACCCCACCAAACAAAAACCAAACAACAACAAAAAAAGATGCAATAGGAAATGACCAGAATAATCTAGTGTTTGATAAACACAAAGATGCAGAGTTTGGGGACAATTACTCACTATTTAACAAAAAATTGCTGGGAAAACTGAAAGCAGTTTGGCAGAACTAGGTATAGAACATTATTCACAAGATAAGGTCAAAATTGTTACATGATTTAAACATAAAAGGATGATACCAAAAGCACATTAGGGGAGTAAGGAATAGTTTATCTGTCAAATCTATGGATATGGAAAGAATTTTTTATTAAAAAGGGGATAGAGAGCCTTATGAAAATATAAAAATGGATATTTTGATTATTTTCAATTACAAAATTTTTACACAAACAAAACCAATGAAGCCAAGATGAGAAGGAAAATAGAAAACTGGGGTGGGGGAGGGACAGAAGTTTTTACAACAAATTTCTCTGATAAAAAGAATTGAGTCAAATTTATGAAGAAGTCAAGTCATTCTCCAATTGGTAAAGGGTAAGAGAATATGAACAGGCAGTTTTTGAGTGAAGGAAATCAAGGCTATCTATAGTCATACCAAAAAAAAATCCTCCAAATCACTATTGATTAGAGAACGAAAAATTAAACAACTGAGATATCACCTCATACATATCATATTGGCTAAGATGACAAAAAAGGAATTGACCAAATGCTGACAGAGATGTGAGAAAATTGGTAAATTCATACATTGTTGATGGAGTTGTGAACTGATCCAACCATTCAGAGAGCAACTTGGAACTATGGCCCAAAGACTATAAAACTGTGAATATCCTCTGACCCAGCAATACCACTACTAGGTCTGAATCCCAAAGGAAAAGGATATATGTATGTGTGTGTGTTTGTGTGTATACATATATATGTACATATATACATACATACATACATACACATGCATATGTCCTTTTCCTTTGGGAATTTTGTGGTAGCAAAGAATTGGAAATTGAGGGGATACCCATCAATAGTGTATTATCTTTTTCATATTGCAATCCCCATGGCATCCAGCAAAGTTGTGGTATATGATTGTACTGGAATACTATTGTGTTATAAGAAATGATGCACAGAATGGCTTAAGAAAAACCTGGAAAGACTTATATGAACTAATGTAAAATGAAGCAAGAACAAGCAGAAGAACATTGTACACAAAAACAGAAATACTACACGATGGTCCACTGTGATTGACTTAGCTAGTCCCATCAATACAAAGATCTATGACAGTTTTGAAGGACCTATGATGAAAAAAATGCTATCCACCTTGAAAGAAAGAACTGATAGAATCTGAATGCAGATCAAAGCATGCTGAGTTTTTATTTTTTTAATGTTTTCTTTCAAAACATGACTAATATGGAAATAGATTTTGCATAACTGTACATGTATAACCTTTATCAAATTGCTTGCCTTCTCCTATGATAGGGCTGGGGAAGGAAGGGTAGAAAAACTTTTAGAAATTAAAATGATAAAAAATGAAGGTTAAAAAATATTAAAATTCCAAAAACAAACCAAAACATAGCACCTGAGAAGACAAAGCAAGCTGTACCTGGGGAAAATGTGAAATTGACAGCTGTGAATCAGAAAACCAGGAGGAAGATAAGGATAGCAATGCTACCCTCCTCTCACCATACATACCCAATCAATATATAATCAACAATAAATTCAGCAAAATGAAATTAGAAAAAATCATTAATGCATTTCAGTTCACAAATTTGCTAAGTGTTTTGTGTGGTGATATGTTGGACAAAGTGAATAATTCTGTTGTGAGAAGTGATCATTCTTCCTCTGCCTACCTGGATGGATGACTTTACTAAACTGAGAGTATCTATCAGATTTTATTCTGGGCACTTTTACAAGGAAAAGGAAAGGGTTTCTGAGAAAAGGCTACTGCAACAGGGGGAGGGACTTGTTTTTAATAGCCTATATTCCTCACAAAGTGGTTAAATAAAGAGTGAAACAAAATTATCTGGCATAGAAAAGGGATTGGGATAGAGGGGAATTACTAGGAAAAGTGGGATGGAACTAGAACATTTGGGTTCCAAATATACTGTATCCTGCCAGAAAGGAGGTGCTGAGAAACACTGCTAAAATTGAATGTGAGTTGGAACAACTCACTGCAATAAGGTGTCAACTTGAGGAAGTGTTAAGAATATGAAGAAATTGATGGGGCAAATTCCCCTAAACTCTGAGAGACAAGGGCAGCCTTGAGCTATTGCTGAAATTTTACCATGGAACACATCTCAAACTTGGTGGATTTTTGTTTCTGTTTTCCCAAACTAAGAGAATCTGATATCTAAAGAAGAGAATTAACATTCTTCCAGTCACTCCCTGGTAATAGCAGTTAGAGAGTTCAATGTTGTCCTTAGGATTGAGGTGCTGCAAGAGAGAAGATGGTTTTGACGTTCAAGGGATCAAGTCCCAGTTTAAATGACATCTCGCCCAGCTGTGCAGGCCTCCTTCTCCTCCTCCTCCTTCAGTGGGTCAATTCTGAGGTCATCGTAGTACTCCACCTTTGAGTTACCTTGAACTCCTGGGTCATACCAGAATCACCTCAGTCCCACAAGGAATCCAGAATTGACCCAGGGACAACAACCCCTTAAATAGCCCCATACAAACACCCTAGGGGGATAGGATTTCGATTACTGCTATCCTTCTGCCCTGGAGTTATGTCACGTGGCTCTCCTGGATTTATATGTCTGTACTTAGAAAGAAGTGAGGAGTGGCATTTCTCTCTAAACCCCACACCCCTTCCCTTTCCCCGCCAAGAGCAAAACTACAAAGTGGTAGCTGCCTTCAAATGCCCCTGTGAACTTGAAGGCTAGGACCATTTCTTTGTCATCTTGGCAATCCCCATGGCATCCAGCAAGCCAAGTACCTTACTGTATTGGAGGGAGTCGAATGTTTGTTGAATAATAGAGAAAGAACAAAGGAGAGACAGAAAAATCTATGCAATTGTCCTCCTGCTTTAAGGCCAGTTCTACAGCCTGAGTCAGTTCCTTTGGCACAAAGCTTCTGTTGCTTTGTAGTATCTTTCTAGGTGTGATACCAACTAAATCATAGGTCAGATATGTTACACTTTGTTGCACCCCCAACCACATAAGATGATGGCTTGTATTGTAGGTAGATACTCAATAAATACTCACTGGAAATGATGGTGATTTTAGTTCTTATCTACTAAACCCAAATTAAGCTGAGATATAACAATAAAGGAACTTTTTTATTTTTTAAGTAGTACTCTCAGGGCAGCTAGGTGGTAGTGGATAAAGCACCAGCCCTAGATTCAGGAGGACCTGAGTTCAAATTCGGCTTCAGACACTTGACACTTACTAGCTGTATGACCCTGGGCAAGTCACTTAACCCTCATTGCCCCCCCCCCCCAAAAAAAGCAGTACTCTCCCTAATAATAATAAGAATGATAGTTAACATTTCTATACTGCTTGCTCGGTGCCAGGAACTGTGCTAAGCACTTTATAAGTATTATTTCATTTGATCTTCACAACAACCCTGGAAGATAGGTGCTATTATTACCTCCATTTTACAGATGAGGAGACTGAGGCAGACCAAGGTTAAGTGACTTACCCAGGATCACATAGTGTCTGAATCCAGATTTGAATTCAGGTCTTCCTGACACCAAGTCCAGAGCTCTATCTATTGAGGTTCCTTGTTACCTAGAAGTTTTTTTGTTTTTCTTTTGTTTTATGTTTTTGCTAAATTACCATCTGAGGGGAATATAATAGATTAGGGATTCAAAATTTTGGAATTCCAATAGAAACTTTACCAGAGATTCTCTGTAAGGCTTGAGAGAAATGGTTTAATTTCCTCGATTCGTTGACATGTAAAATCAGAATTTATATCTACTTCTTTTTTTAAAATGTAAAGAAGGAAGGCCATGAAATATTATTATTTTGGGGGGGTGAGGTAATTGGGGTTAAGTGACTTGCCCAAGGTCACAGAGCTAGTTAAGTGTCAAGTGTCTGAGACTGGATTTGAACTCAGGTCCTCCTGAATCCAGGGCCAGTGCTCTATCCACAGCACCACCTAGCTGCCCCTGACATGAAATATTATTGATGATTTTCATCCCTCCCATCCCCTAGAATAGATGAGGATAAAGCTATCTGAGAAGAGCTATCTATCGAAACAGTGCTCTCTCTCATCCATTCTCCTTCACTTAAAATGACATCTAACTCATAGGTAAAACCAAATGTGTGTTGGTAAATGTTTAAAAACCAGCTCTTGGGGGCAGCTAGGTGGTGCAGTGGAAAGAGCACCGGCCCTGGAGTCAGGAGTACCTGAGTTCAAATCCGGCCTCAGACACTTAACACTTACTAGCTGTGTGACCCTGGGCAAGTCACTTAACTCCAATTGCCTCACTAAAAAAAATAAATAAATAAAAATCAGCTCTTGGGGGTAATAACATATGAAGGCCATACTTTAGAGTTTAATATTCATCATTAACATTTTTCCATCATTTTCGTAAGTCTGGAAAATCAACAAAACAATAAATTAGGCCCCTGATTCCAAGTTGTAAATGCTACAATGAAAATCTAACAGTTGTCTTTCAGGAGCCACTAGAGCTGGCTCCAGCACACCCTTGGTTGAAAATACTTTGGAAAATGATCTATTGGTACATCTCAGACCTTGTTTAATAGAGAACTTCCTGCTGGACATCTTCAAGCTAAGAGTGGATGACCACCTGTCATCCTTCATGGAATAGGATATTAGACTGTATGAACTCTAAGAATACATTTCATAGGATTATGAGATCACAGATTTATCCACATTGTTCAAAGCTTCTCCATTTGCTGTGGATCCATGTATGGGTGGTGCGGTGCTGCCTGATGGAGCACCTGTGTTTTCTTGCTGTTAATTGTTAGGCCAAAATTAGTACAAGCAGCAGAGAATTGATGTGTACTTTGTTACATCTCAGCTTCAGAGGCTGCATTGAATGCACAATCATTTGCAAACAAAAAAATCATACACCAACACTCCCTCCACTTTAGTCTTGGCTTGTAGCCTTTTCAAGTTGAAGAATTTACCATCAGTGCAGTAGCTGACCTTGATGCCATATTCATTCTCACTGAAGGTATTTGACAACACAGCTGAAAACATCACGCTAAAAAGCATGGGAGCAAGCACACAGCCTCGTTTCACTCCACTGGTGATGAGGAAAGCACAAGAGCATTGTCCAGTATCTAGAACCTGGGCAAGTATGCCATCATGAAATATACATACAATACTGATGAACTTCTCTGGGCAACCAAATTTTGACAATTTTCCATAAGCCCTCATGACTGACAGTATCAAAGGCCTTGATCAGGTCTACAAATGTTGTAGACAGACCTCTGTTCTTCTCCTGGCATTTCTCCTGGAGTTGTTGGGCAGCAAACACCATATGGATCATTCTGAAGCCACAGTGGCTCTCAGGTAGATGACCATCTTCCAGGTGAAGGATCAGCCTAATTAAGGTGGACTCTGACAAGAATTCTGCCGTCAATGACTAAGAAAGAGACAATCCCCACCCCAAGATTGTCACAGGACAATTTATTTCCTTTACCTTTATAGAGATGGACAATAGAGGCATCCTTGAACCCCTGGGGGATAACCTCCTCTTTCCATATAAGCTGAAAAATTTCAGTCAGCTTTTGTATGAGCAATGAACCCCTGACCTTGTAAATCTCAGCTGGAATAGAATCAGCACCAGGTACTTTGCCAGAGGAGAGTAGTCTAATGGCATTCAAAACCTCTTCTTCAGTTGGAAATTTGTCGAGAGGGGGTGAATTCAACTTTGATGACGGCCTATTGAGAACACTATGAAAGTGTTCAATCCGTCTCTTCAAGATCATGTCCTTATCACTAAACAACGTGGCTCCATCAGCACTGAGTAGATGAGATGCACCATATGTCTTTGGCCCATAAAGAACCTTCAGGGTAGCATAAAAGTGCTTTGGCTTGTTACATTCCTACATGGGAAGATAATACTTTAAAATCATAAGAACTATCTCAGTAAGGAATTCACAGAAGACACAGGTCTGAACTGAATATGAAGGCATGATATCTGTAAAGCATTTATGTTTTGTTCTTTGTGGGGCAGACAGGGTGGGGTGCCTTATGTCTGCAGCCAGATTTGGGCTTGGAGCCTCCTGGGTTCAGGGCTGGTGCTTTGTCTACTGTGTCACCTAACTAAGCCATGATGACATCTTTAAAATAGGGTTGAGATATAAGAGGAATAGACTGGGGGAGGGAGAAGGGAAGAGATGGTTTGGGGAGAGGTAGTTCACATTAAAGAAACAAGAAAAAAGCTTATGGAGGGGAGAAGAAGAGGGGGAAGGAGTTGGGGAGTGAGTGAACTTTAATATCATCAGAATTGGCTCAAAGAAGGACTAACATACATACTCAAGTAGGTATAGTAATATATTTTTGCCCTGAGGGAGGGGAGGGAAATAAGGGGGGAAGGGGGGGGGGAGAGAAGGGAAGGAGGGAAGAGCAGATTGGGGGAGAGAGCAGTAAAAAGCAAAACACTTTCAAGGAAGATGAAAATGTTCTGCATTACTGCACAAGTATGACATATTGAATTGCTTGATCTCATAGGGAGGGTTGAAGAGGGAGGGAGGAAGAAAAATTTAGAACACAGAATTAGCTCAAAGACCTTAATCTCATCAGAGTGGGCTCTTGTAGGGAATAACATTCATACCCAATTGGGAGGAGTAATCTATTTAACCCTACAGGAAAGTAGGAGGGGAAGAGGATAAGGAAGGAAGGGTAAAAAAAGGGAGTGCAGAGCCAGGGAGAGGATAGTCAGAAGTAAAACACTTTTGAGGAGGAATAGGTAAAAAGAAGATAGAGTAAATGTCACGGGAAGGGAGTAGGATGGAGGGAAATAGTTATGATGATTGATTATAATGGCAAAATATATGGTACCTACTTTGCTGGGCTATTATGAAGAAAATTCTCTGTCAAGCTTAAGATTCTATATACAGGTTATGATGAACAGGATACTATCAGAAAAACCTGGAAGGACCTACATGAACTGAAGCAGAGTGAAATGTACTGTATATAAAATAACAGCAATAGTGTAAGATGATCTGCTGGGAAGCATGTGGTTATTTTCAGCAAGGCAATGATCCAATATAACCCTGAAGGACTTTGATAGTATCTGAAAACAGATGGAAATACATTTAAAAAAAATTTTTTTCCTCTTTGACAATTCCTTAATCTGAAATTTTGTTGTGGTTTTTTTTTTGGCTGTTTTCTCTCACAACCTAGCTAATATGGGAATGTTTTCCATGACTACTCATGTATAACTTATTTTGAATTGCTTGCGTTCTTGTGGGTGGGGGGTGGGAATGAATGGAGGGAGGAAGAGAAGTTGGAACACAAAGTTTTTAAAAATTGATGTTAAAATTTGTTTTTACATATATTTTGGAAAATAAAATTATATTTAAGAACAATTTACAGCAAAGAGGCCAGTGTCGTTGAATTGCAGTGTATGGGAGGGGGGAGGAGTAATATAGAAGAAACTCAGAAAGATAAGAAGGGGCCAAATTGTGAAAGGCATTGAATACCAGAGGATTTTATATTTTGCCCTATAAGTCAATTAGGAATCATTGGAGTTTATGAAATTGGAGGGGAAATATAAAGGAAGAAGTTGACATGGTCTAATCTATGCTTGAGAAAGATGAATTTGATAGCTAAGTGAAGGATGGACTGCAAGAAGGAGGTACTTGAGGCAAGAAAACCAACCTGGAATGCCACTGCAATAGTCTAGGCAAGAGGTGAGATAAGTGGAAATATATGAGAGCTATCACAAAGATAAAATCAACAGGCCTTGACAACAGATTTTACATGTTGGAAGGGAGGGATTGCAGTGAGAAGAATGAAGAGTTGCCAGCCTGAGAGACTGGACATATTGAGTTTAAGAAGTCCATGACCCGACCAGTTTGAGAAATCCAGTAGGCAGTTGGAGCTACAAGACCACAGGACAGAAGAGAGGTTAGGGCTAGATAAGGAGACCTGAGAACCATCCAAATAGATATGATCATTAAATCCATGAGAGCTGATGAGATAATCAAGAGGGAGAAGGACCAGGAGAGAGCCCTGGTGGACACCCATTGCTGGCATTTTTGATACAGAGGAAGATCCTGAAAAGGAAACTGAGAAGGAGTGAACAGAGAGGTAGGACGAGAACCAGGAGGGAACAGAGTCACAAAAATCTAGGCAGGAAAGAGTATAAAGGAGAAGATGAGCAAGAGTGTCAAAGGCTGCAGAGAAATCAAGAAGGATGAAGGTTGGAAAAAGGTCATTAGATGTGGCTATTAAGAGACCATTGATAACTTCAGAGAGAGCAGTTTGTTTGCATGATGAGGTAAAGAGTTAAAAGGAGAGTGAGAGAAAAGAAAGTGGAGACAGTGATTGTAGACAGTTTTCTCAAATTTAGTCATAAAAAGAAGAAGAGATATGGGACCACAGCTAGCAGGGATGGAAGGACCAGGTGGGAGTTTATTAGGATTGGGAAGTCATGGGTATGTTTGTAGGCACTAGGGAAGGACTTTGGGGAGATTTAGGAAGAGAGTGGGGATAAGAGAGGGGCAATCTGTTGGAGAAGATGAGATGGAATAGGATCACCCAGGCATATAGAGGGGTTAGCCTTGGCAAGAAGAGCCATTCCTTCATTTGAATCAGGTGTGAAGAAGAAAGTGGCAGAAGAGATATGAAATGAAGAGGACAAAATAAAAGGAAACTCTCAGAAAATGGCTTCAATTTTTTTCCACTAAAATGTGAGGCAGGGTTCTCAGCTGGGACAGCTAGGGGAACTTTGAGGAGGATTTAAAAGTTTTAGAAATGCTGCTGTGATGATGAGTCAGATAATAAGGAAGTTAATAAGGAAGACCTAGAAGGATTGCCTTGCTACAGTGAGGAACCAGATGATATTTAAGACGATATAAAGGATAAATAAGCTAGAACTCCAACTTTCAAGGAGTTTATTGATATCATCTAATAAACTAGAAATGAATACTAATAGATGGTAAAGTTGTTATCTTGAGGCAGAATATCCTCCCAGGAACCCCCTAAAATCACATATAATATATAACTAGCCATGTAAGGATCATAACTAACATTTGGTTTGCAAAATTTTTCACACACATTATCTCATTTGATCTTCACAATAACCCTACAAAATAGTGTTACCCTTGCATTTTACATGAGGAAACTGAGGCTGAGAGAGCCTAAGTAATTGGGTCATAGAGCCAATATGTCTGAAGTCAATTCTGAAGCTAGAGCTGACTGATTCCTGTTTGTATTACACCAAGGAAGGAGAGAGAGAGAGAGGGAGAGAGAGAGAGAGAGAGAGAGAGAGAGAGAGAGAGAGAGAGAGAGAGAGAGAGAAAAGAGAAAAGAGAAAAGATCATAGGTGTATGATAGAGTTGGATAGATAAGAATAGATAGATAGATGAGTACAGATGGATGGATAGATAGAAAAATAAAAGATAAATTATAGGTGGATGATATGGATGGCTAAATAGTTAAGAGATGAATGACAAAGAAAGACAGAAGGATATAGGGAAATATGGATGGATGGATAGATGATAGATGTGCTGTTATTTTATTATTATAGCTTCATTCTTTTGAGTCTTGAAGGCTTTTTTTTATCTTAAAATTCAAATCCATTGTATCTCCTACAGTCTATAGATGGTATAATGGAAAGAATCAGATTTGGAGTTAGAGGATTTGAATTTTCACAACCTCAGTGGATAACTTTTGGCAGCTTTGGACTGGGGACTGGAAGCCTGGGAAGAAATTAATCATTCAATAAACATTTATTAAGTGCTTACAATGTGCCAGGCACTGTACTGATCACTGATGATACAAAGAAAGGCAAAAAACAGTCCCTACTTTCAAAGAAGGTAGCTTCTGATGGGAGAGACAACATGTAAACAAGATGTCTACAAAGTCTATACAGAATAGATGAAAAGTGATATGAAAGGGGAGGCATTAGCACCTGGAAGATGGATGAAGGAGGAGTAAAAAGAGTTTAGTTTAAGTGTTTAGTTTTTAATTAGTCCCAAGATCCTTCAGTAATAAGATCAAAGGATTTATCATAATTGGAAGTGACCTTAGAAATCTTCTAGTCCAAATCCCTGATTTTACAGACAAGGAAACTGAGGTACAAAGAGGCTAAGCGATTGCCCAAGGTCATGTGGGCAAAGGGCAGCAAAAATGGATCTGAACCTAGCTCCTGTAACTCCAAATCCTGTGCTTTCTCTAACACATCACACAGGTCAGGCAAACGGATAAAAATTTGCAGCATACCCACAGCAGTTCATTGATGGTCATTGGGAGACAGTAATTTATCCCAACAATCCCTAGAAACATAACCTCCATCTAAAACATTCCTTATAAATTATAAAGTAAATCCTTACTTGTTCCAGGATAATAGAGGTCAAGAAGAAATGTGCCTCTAATCATCCTTATGACAAATCACACAAATAATTGCCCAGGAAAATCCCAAGTTAGTGTCAATTCTTTTCTCTATTTAGAGATATAATTATGTTTTCAACCTAAATGGCAGACTTATTCTCGACTATTAAATGAACCAGATTAATAAGCCTGAAATAATTTTACTTTAAGCTACCTTTGCTTGAAGAAGCACAGGAATAGACCTTGCCAAATGAATCATAAACCAATCTTGGTTCCAAAAATAGACCAACTTTGTGATACTGACATCATGAAAGGTAACTATCACTTTCCTCAGGACACCCCTTGTTGCCATTGTCAGAGACAGAACAGGTAGCATATCTATTATTTAGATCCAAGTCAAATCCTATTTCTTCCATAAACCATTCCATGATGATCTGAGACTGAAATAACTTCTTCATATGCTTAATTCCTATAACACTTGCTTTATCTACCATCTACTGAATAATCATGCACGAGTTGCCTTGTGCCATCTTTTCTATTGTTGCCTTGAATTGTTTAAAACTTTTGTTTATTTAGTTACAGCTTATTTCTCCATCTAGACTATACGTTTTTTGAGAATCTTAACCATGTCTCATTTGTCTTTGTATCCCCTAAGTGATGTGGTGAAAAAATGCTCAATCTGGAGTCAGAGATTAGGGATACAAATGGTGATTCTACCAATTACCTTCCACATGATCCCAGAAAAGTTACTTTCCCAGCTCTCTCTGGCCTTCATTTTCCTCATCTTTAAAATAAGGGTGCTAGATTAGATGATTGCTAAAGTTCCTGCATGAGGCATGAGCTCTTCCCCTCAAGAAGCTTACAATGTAGGCATGGAGATAAAACTAACTCCCAAAGAATTATAAGCAAACCACAAAAAAACCAGCATAAACTGAGAGTTAAGCCATATGGCACAAAGTTTAAAGGCTATAGAAATCAGTGAAGGGGTGGACTGGGATAGTCAGGTAAGGGTAGATTAGAATACTCGAGTAAGGCTTCCTAGAAAATGTAGGACTTGAAGGATGAAAATTATTTAAATAAGCAGAGGGAAGACAGCACCCTGTTTACAAAAACACCACCTAATTCCTTGAAAATCAATATGTTGTTTTGATTTGATTCAGTGGGGAGGGCTTCAAGCAGAGCTGGGATGACCATTTGCAAGTGTAAGAATAAAGAATGGTAGGAGTGGCCCCGATATGTATGGTGAGGTTACACTTGTGGTGGAGCTGTCCTTGAGGGTGTGGCTTGAAAGGAGGCAGAATAGACGCTTCTAGCCTCTTTTCCCTCCACCCTTTTCCAAGGGAAATATTCATTTTTGCCAGGAGAGAAAGCACAAGGTTGGAGCTGGAAGCTACCACTCTGCTCTCCTCAGAGGGAAGTGGGGTACCAGACTAGAATTATATCTATCTGGTCCCTTCATTATTGTTCCTCTAAGGGATATGACTGGGTTTGAGCTAACTTTTTATCATTTTGTCATTTCTAGGAGGAAGGGGGCCCCAAGCCCAACATCCAGGGCTTGGCCCCTTTCCCACCAAATACCAGTTCCACAACGAACGCACATACAGATTAACAAAGAAGCCCATTTATCCAAATCACAGCAAAACAGAAATCAAATAGAAGATATAAAGGAGAATACATACCACACTGTGGAGAGCAAAATAATTCAGCTCAACCAAAAGAGAATGTCCTGCATCTCATGAAAATGGAAAGTCGGCAAAGTCTCTATAGCACAGGCTGCATTTGTGAACACAATGAAGACTGCTGGCTTTCCAGAGTCTTCTCCTTCAGCAAGCTGAAGTGGGGTTGGCCTTTTCCATCATCTCTCTAGAAGCTGGAAGCTGCCTCCATGCTACCTGTGTTTGCAGAAGACTCTCGCTTGGAGAATCCCTAAGTACACTCCCTCTTGAAAAGATCCCCAGAATGGGACCGGCAGAGAACTGAAGCTCTGGCCTCTCATTAACTCCACCTTGCCCTTCATGCAGGACAGGGCCTTCATCTCCACCAATAAGGAGAAAGTTTCATACCAATGGGCTTTGGGAGAGGGGTTACATAGCATATGTTACAGTGGGGATTTCATTTGTGGGTCAGACTCAATGACAGCTGAAGTCCCATCTAACTCTCATCGTCTGTAATTCTATTATTTCTATCCAGTAGTATTTGGTTCAAATCTGACCCAGGAGAAATTGAGGATAGATACTGTGAAACCACTTCTAAATTTTTTTGTCTTTAAAGCTTTACTATCTGTGATGTTTATCTCTAAAAGAAATGATATGAGATAAAGGAGTGATGTCTGTTCAGCAACCCCAACCACCTCAATAACATCAATAACAGGATATCCTTCTAGTGTCCCTCCACCCCATGGTGGAGAGAAACCCACAAGCCATCACTAATAAACTAATATCCATATTTTAAAATGAATGAAAAGTTACTTGGCAAAAGGATTCAAAGTTCCTTTTAAATAACAATTGTGGAGTATAATAAAGGTTTTGTGTATCTTAAGAGAGTTGGGAATTAATGAAGGACATACATCTAAAGATTAATGTTAGGAGTTGATCAAAAGCCAAAGTAGAAGGTCTCTGAAATACAGATGCACATCAGTAGGAAAATGGGATTTACAAAATTCAATTTACACATCAGCTTTCAGCAACTATTTGTTACCTACAGTAAGAAACACCTACAAGGGGAAGGAAGAGATGGTCTCTCATTTAACTTCCTCAGGGACTCACTCCTAATCAGCTGGGAGATAAGAGGGCATTCCAAGCAAGAGAAGCTGAATAAGTAAAAACACTGGGGCAAAAATAAGGATGATATATGTGTAAAGGCCTGAGGCGGGGTCAATAAGGAGACTGGCTTGGCTAATAACTCACATTTATATAGTGCTTTAAGGTTTACAAAGCACTTTTTTATATGCTATGAGGTAGTAATATACATATAACTGTTCCCATTTTACGGATGAGGAAACTGAGGCTCAGAAAAGTGAAATAAATCTCGCAACATCATGCGATTAGTATGATTATCCCCATTTTTTCAGATAAGTAAATTGAGATGGAATGACTTATTCTTACTCCCACAGTCTGTTAGGGTCAGAATCAGTTTTTGAATCCTGATCATCCACTGAAATTCTTTTTAAGGTCAATGTTCTTCCCTCTACACCAAGATACCCTTCAATTCTCAAAGAATAAGGTTTACATAGAAAAAAAAATTCTTCATATACTGTCCTAATTTCTCTTTACAGCTCTAAAAGATGGCAGAGGGACAGCTAGGTGGCTCAGTGGATAAAGCACTAGCCCTGGATTCAGGAGGACCTGAGTTCAAATCTGACCTTGGACACTTGACATTTACTAGCTGTATGACCCTGGGCAAATCACTTAACCCCCATTACCCTGCCAAAAAAAAAAAAAAAAGATGGCAGAAAATTTCCTTAAGGAAAGTTTTATTAAGGGTAGGCTTTAAATACCAGTAGGGAAGAAATTTGTTAGATAGAAAAGAAGATGATGTTTGGGGTATAGGAGACAATCACTGAGGACTCAGGACCTTGAAGGAGAGAAATTCTTGAACGTGAAAGAAAATTGATAAAACAGGTAAGACGCTGGAGAGGAGCTAAACTGACTCTAAGGAAAATTAAGGCCAAGTGGATTTAACTGAAGCCTTTTGTCAGGTATTTGAACCAGATGTTAAAAGACAAGGAAGCAAGTAAGGTTTCAATAATTCAATGTATCATCAGTTAGTCAGGAAGAATCCCTTTGTCTGTACATTGTGCTGTGCACATTTGGAGGGCACAATACAGATGAAGTGGGATCGAAGAGCTGGCTTAGTCATGAAATCACACACTCATGAACTAATACACCAATTAGCTATCCAGCTATGGAAATAAATCCAGTTTCCTATTGATCTCTCCTTGATACACTTTTCCAGTCTCCAGCCTCCCATTGAGTTTACTGTCTAAAGGGGATGACTGTATAGATAAGCAACATATAGCAGGGAGGGAAGGGGAAAAAAGCATTTATTAGGCACCTACCAAATGGCAGGCACTAGTGGTACTAAGCATGTTACAAAGAACATCTTCACAATAACCCTGAGATGGAAGTGCTATTATTATCTCCATTTTACAGTGGAATAAAATGAGGCAACATAGGTTTAATGACAAGTGCAGGATCACAAAGCTAGAAAGTATTTCAGGCTAGATTTGAACTCAGGACTTCCAGACTCAATGCTCTATCCATTACCTAGCTGCATGTACAATAGACACTGTTGGGTCCTGTGTTTCAGGAAAATATGGCAACTCAAAACAACAAATTCAGGGGACCTCTTAACAATTCCATACAGATTGAATGATAATTACAAAAAAAATTGAAAGACACAAAGGCAAACATCATATTGGAAAATTGGAGAATGGTGATATCAAGGACAGAGCCTATATGTCATACAAATCTTGATATTCCTTATAGTTCCCAGAACAGTACCTCTCCTTTAGTAACTGCTCCATAAAAGTTTATTGAATGAATTCCCCAAATAGTTGGTTGATCTTAGATAAGTCATCTAAACTCTTTGAGTTACAGTGTCCTCATCTGTAAAACAAGAGAGTTAGATTAAATAAACCCTGAATTTACCTTCTTGTTCTTCAATTCTTATCTTATGTATCAATAATCAGATGCCTTAAAGAAATAGTGAGGGGGCAGCTAGGTGGTGCACTGGATAAAGCACCAGCCCTGGATTCAGGAGGACCTGAGTTCAAATCCGGCCTCAGACACTTGACACTTACTAGCTGCGTGACCCTGGGCAAGTCACTTAACCCTCACTGCCTCATTTTTTTAAAAAAGCATTAAAGAAATAGTGAGATTTGTAGTATAATGAAAAAGAAAAAGAAAAGAGTAAAGCATCCCATGCTCTTGAGGTGGTAAACAGTGATTCTGGGACTGAAAAAGGAGAAACAATCACATGGAACCACTGGCTAGCAAGTATGACTCAAAAAGAAGGTGGGCAGGATAGAGTCAAAATAATATAAAGAGGTCCTTGACCTGGTAGCTTACAACCTAGTTGGTAAAGTAATTCGTATATGTAGGAGGATTCTAGGGTCAATCTCATAGTATTATATACACATAAAAAATACACAATATAGGGCAGTATATGATAAATGCCGAATGAGTGATCAAGACAATATGCCTAAAAGAGGGAGAAATCACTTCTGCCTAAGGTTATCAGGGGAATCAACATGGAAGAGGTGGGGATGCAAACACAGTTCACATGCCCACCTCCTTTGCATGCTGATTTTGATATGGCTCTGCAGCTATAGATGATAGAACACTGCATCTTCAAAAATCAGTAAAATGTAGGCATTGAAAAGGGCATTAGAGATAAAACTAAGTTCATTACAACAAATTCACATAAAACTACAGGAATCTGTACTTAGAAGTTGTTGTGGGAGTTTTGGTAAATGCTTTTCAAGAAAAGCAAAATCTTGTTGAAGAAGGTCCTCAGAGGATCAACTAAAATGGACATGGGGAAAGAATGCTATGTTGGGTTAGAGGAAAAAGGATTAAGGCACCTTAGTATTTTAAAAGATTGGACAAAGATGGAATACAATTAATCAGGCAATCAACAAGCACCTCTTGAGCATTTACTAGGTACCAGTATACAAAAATCTATAAATAATAAAACATATAGTCTTCTATACATACATATACAAAAATTGAGAACAAATAAAATATACAAAAATAAAAAATAGAAATAGAAATATATATGAAAATCTATAGATAATAAAGCATATACTATATATGTGTGTGTTTATATACACAACATCTAGAATAAATAAAATATACAAAAATCAAATAATAAATGAAGTAGAAAATAGATAAATATATACAAAAATCTATAGATAATAAAATGTATGTGATTCAATCTAACTTGACATTCTCCCTCTCCCCCGCCTTAAATACACACATAGAAGGGAAAAGGTTGATGGAAAAAGCCACTATGATAGATAGATTCATAGGTATACTTCACACCTTGTCCAATGGAATGCTACCAACCCCTATGCATATCTTTACTTAGCTCACTGATTTTTTTTTTTTTAAGTGTCTGGGGTCACTTGGCACATTTGAAAAGTTCCAGCTCTCTTTACCCTACTGAGCATAAAATGATGCTATTCCCAATAGCTGTTGTCCCTCAGACCTAGCTTATAATTCCAGACAGAACTAGAATTGCCTGGAATACATGCTGCTCTGCTTCCTGGAATGGACAGCAATTATCCTATGACTCCAATCACCATGCCCTCTGACTTCCCTGGCCACCTTTCCCCTATATGTGTTGTCTTCTTCCATTAAACTGTAAGCTTCTTGAGGGCAGGGACTATATTGCTTTACTTTTATCTGTATCCCCAGTGTTTAGCACAATACCTAACACATGATAAGGGAGTGGGGATTATAAATAGTATCCTTTTAGGGGTAGCTAGGTGGCTCAGTGGATAAAGCACTGGCCCTGGATTCAGGAGGACCTGAGTTCAAATCTGGCCTCAGACACTTGACACTAGCTGTGTGACCCTGGGCAAGTCACTTAACCCTCACTGCCCCACAAAAAAAACAAAAACAAACCACACACACAAAAATAAAATAGTAAGCATTTTTTCTTGATATATTATCCTTCCTAAGATAGCTGATAAAATAGTCTTTTCATGCTTTCAAGGTTGTATAGGCTATAATATCAATTTCCTCATTATGTGCAGGGTCTTGTCTATCTACTCCTCCTTCCTTCATCTTCCTAAAAGCCATTTCTTCTTCAGTTAGCACAAATCTGGGACTTACATGTTAAAGTCTAGAGGAACCAATACATGGCTTTTAGGAAGATGAAGTAAGGAGGAGTAGATAGGATTTTCTGTGACAGTCTTGATTTTTGCCCACCATTGTATAAGTAGAGTTGTTCTCCGTACCCGTGAAGAAAATATTAGCAGTAGTGTAGAGCTTCCCATGGCTGAATTGTGGAAAAAAGAATAAAGTAGACACGTTTATCTTTAAAATACTGGTCTCAAAATGATGATATTGCAAGATCACTGTGTTCAGCAAGTCAACTTTTTACAAAACATACATTTTTATTAGCTAGATTCTATTTGGACTGTGTTTCTTGAACTCTTGTTCTGACCTAACACCACATTTTCCTATTTTATCCCTTGGATAAAACTGAATTGCTAACCTGTACTTCCAGATCTTTGATGTCTCTAGCCC
Source organism: Dromiciops gliroides (assembly GCF_019393635.1). Classification (NCBI taxonomy): domain Eukaryota; kingdom Metazoa; phylum Chordata; class Mammalia; order Microbiotheria; family Microbiotheriidae; genus Dromiciops; species Dromiciops gliroides. The sequence goes on from NC_057863.1 coordinate 376,867,164, forward strand.
TGTTTGCTGATTATATCTTGTTAGCTGCCTGAATAATGAATCTTGTTGCCTCAAAAAACCCATGTCTTACTTCTAGTCCTTCATTAAGATGCTACCACTACAGACTGCCTCCTACAGACAAGACTAGACTGCTGGCATTACCACCCAAGCTAAGGAAAGGGTCTCTTCCTTGAACACTGACCAGACCTCTCTCCAGTCCCACTATCAAGTAATACTAGGAGAACACTACAATACAAAGCAGGGGAAAGTACAGACTTAAGGACACTTTGTAAAAAGATCATCTCTTGTCAGACCATGTCTTTAAAATTTTGGTTCAGAAAATATGGTCACCACTTTATGTATACCTAAGTAGCTGGTGTCGGCACCATGAAGGTCAACTATCCCTTTCCATAGAACAGCCCTTGTCACTGTCCAGCATACTAGTCTGAATGGACTATGCATCTGGCCCAACATATATTCTAGGCTGAGAGAAAGAGTTCAGAAAAAAAGAAGTAATTTTGAGAGTCATCCTCCCATAAATCATTACTACATATCTGTCCTTTAACTTCACTTTTCCTTAACAGATAAATAGGAAAGATATAAAAAAAAAAGAAAGTCCTCAGGTAGCTAGGTGGTGCAGTGAATAAAGCACCAGTCCTGGACTCAGGAGGACTTAGGTTCAAATCTGACCTCAGACACTTGATACTTACTCCCTGTCTGGCCCTGGGCAAGTCCTGCCTAGCCCCGCCCCCCCCCCCAAAAAAAAAGCCTTTTGTAAGCTATGGACATAAAGTGAAAATAGGGTGGGATTGGTCTATTTTAGAATGCTGAGAAAGATTTTAATAGCATGCAATATTTATTATTCTCTCCTCAACATCCTTCGGGTGAGCATTCAGCCCATCCTGGTGGCCTAAGGCACTGGGAGTTCTCCCACTTGGGAGGAACTGCATGGTGAGGCTGACCATACATGACTAGGCATGAAAACACACATTCACCTCTGCAACAACTAAGTGTGCCAAATGGAGAGAATACTTTGTCTAGCCCAAACACACTGTTACTTCCATGAAAATGAACTACTGCAGTCTGAATACGGGGTTTTGCCTCTAAATAGCCATCTCTTAGACTTTTTAGAGATTCTTGAGTTTTAAGTCTGCTTTTGTCCTCCATATAAAAAGTCTTGCTACTGGCCCACTTCAATCAATAACCCTTCCCAGACCTCTAACAAGAGATAAGTGGAGTAAGTATATTACTAAAGGCAGACCAGTTGTTCAACTGGCTGAGTGAGTTTGGGATTTTAAACTGACTTATAAACTCTGTCTAGAGCTCATGGGTGGAGTAACCTCTAATCAGTATATGCTGTTTCACTACTTTTTTTTTTTTTGGTGAGGCAATTGGAGTTAAATGACTTGCCCAGGGTCACACAGCTAGTAAGTATTAAGTGTCTGAGGCCAGATTTGAACTCAGGTACTCCTGACTCCAGGGTCAGTGCTCTATCCACTGCGCCACCTAGCTGCCCTGGTATATGCTGTTTCAGAACCCTAAAACTCCATTCTCCATTGGAAGGTCATAAGGTTACTAGATACCACCGTGTGGGTTTGAAACCTAAAGAGATTCATAGTGATCAAGTATAATAGGACTGTAACTAGACAAGAATCTGGCCCTGACTCAGAAGAACAACAGAGGAGACCTTTTCCCAGGATTCCACCAGCCACTGAAGATGTGAACTGGGAACTATGCAGTTATTCAAAGTAGGGACCAAAAAAAGGAAATGAATGCTAAAATTGAGGTTTGAGATGTTGTTCTTCATAACCCCATCTGAGGTCTTCTTGGCAAAGATACTGGAGTGGTTTGCCATTTACAAATGAAGATCTGAGGAAGACAGGGTTAGGGGACTCACCCAAGGTCACACAGCTAGTAAGTATCTGAGGCCAGATTTGAACTCAGAAAGATGAGTCATCCTGACTCCAGGCCTGGCCCTCTATTTACTTCACCACCACACTTAAAGTAGCTAAAGAAGGAGAAATGATCATTAGAAGTCAGAGGATTTAAAGAAAGATCCCTGAACCCAGATAACCAAGAAGACTCAGGGGCCAAGAAGATCAAAGGAGCTCAGGACCCTGGCCAAGCCTGAGATAAGTGAGGTTGAGAAATATCTGAGAAGACAGTGTCCTGTATCAGCTTCAAGGAGGAACTGGAACCCTTTGTGGATTGTTTAGTCCTTTTTTCAGTCATGTCCAACTCTTTGTGACCCCATTTGGGATTTTCTTAGCAAAGATACTGAAATGGTTTGCCATTTCCTTCACCAGTTCATTTTACAGATGAGAAATCTGAGGTAAACGGGGTTAAGGGACTTGCCCAGGGTCACACAGCTGGTAAGTATGTTAGGTCAAATTTGAACTCAGATCTTCCTGATTCCAGGCCCAGTTCTCTATCCACTGCACCACTGGTGCTCCGGGAAATTTATTTCAGCCAGGCTTATGGTAGAGGGCATTTCCAAGAATAAGGGCTCCTCATAGAGCTCTGCTCCCAATAAGGCTAAATATTATTATAAGAGTGGGAATATGGGAGAGCAGAGGCTTGTATTGGTAATGGTCCTTTTCTTTTTTCTTTTTTTTTTTGTGAGGCAACTGGGGTTAAGTGACTTGCCCAGGGTCACACAGCTAGTAAGTGTTAAGTGTCTGAGGCCGGATCTGAACTCAGGTACTCCTGACTCCAGGGCCGGTGCTCTATCCACTGCGCCACCTAGCTGCCCCTGGTAATGGTACTTTTCAAAGGCTAACTCTTTTTTTTTTTTTTTGGTGAGGCAATTGGGGTTAAGTGACTTGCCCAGGGTCACACAGCTAGTAAGTGTTAAGTGTCAGAAGCCGGATTTGAACTCAGGTACTCCGGGCTCCAGGGCCGGTGCTCTATCCACTGTGCCACCTAGCTGCCCATAAGATGATTTTGGTTTTTTGTTTTTTTGTGGGGAAATGGGGGTTAAGTGACTTGCCCAGGGTCACACAGCTGGTAAGTGTCAAGTGCCTGAGGTCGGATTTGAACTCAGGTACTCCTGAATCCAGGGCCAGTGCTTTATCCACTGTGCCACCTAAAGGCTAACTCTTTAACAGTACTAACTCTACTGAATTGCTTTAAAAAAAAAACCCACAAATTTTATTGATGCTTTTTGGTTTTTTTTATCATTTCTGGACATACCTTCAATAGCCCCTCCCCACCCAATTGAATGCTGCCTTGTAAAAAAACAAAACAAAACAAAAACAGGAAAAAAACCCCCAAAACACAGAAGCAACAACAACCAATAAAATAATCCCCTCTGACCAAGGCAAGCTACTCACTGCCCTAGCAGCTCCCCATCTCTCTACCAAGAGGAATGAGGTTGTTTCTTTACTTGTTCAACAGTGAGTCAATAATGATCATAAAGCTGCAGGCTACCAACAACTCCCTCAACGCTTCACTGGATACCTCATCCTTCCCGTCCAGAAAAAAAAAAAAATAGGGTGGGGTTTAGTCTGGTTTTGTAGAATTGTCTGAGATACAGAGGTCACTTAAGGAAAGGGGAAGCAACCACCACATGAATTCATTTACCCCAGACAGCTGCTTATTAGCCCTCGTGACTGATGCTATCAAAGTAAATACAATAGAATAAATCCAGGACCAGAGGCTTCCTGGGCTTGATCTATCCCATATCATGTCTTGAAAGGTAATTAAAAGGAAGCCAGGATAGGAGGTGTTATTCTGGCCTAACTTAAAACGTGTTTATCAATTCCAAATTGCATATTTAGATATTTATTGGGCAAGAAACCCCAAGTTTCTTCTTTCCAAAGATCTGATGTACCAGTCACACAATATCTTGATGTTACATGATGTGAGGTCAGTTTCCGCTGAACTCAGCTGTACTCCTACTTACCTATTAAGCAAGGAAAGATAAGACAACCTTAGATAGAAGGCTGAAAGAGAAGGTGTCGGAGTGAGGGGCAGCAAGGAGGAGAGAAAGAACTAGGGAAGGGACAACATCTTGAAGAGGAAAATAGAGGAGAAAGAACAGGACCAGGAAGGAGCCTTTGGGAAGAAAAGGAAGTGATATGAATAAAAAAGAGGCATTGTGGGTGTCAGAAAGAGGGAAGGAGAAAGAAGCAACAAGAAAACTCATTCCAACTGGCCATTCTGTCTACTGGAGAGACCTGGATTCAAAAGGATGAAAGTTTGAGTTTAAAGAGACTTTATCAGTAATCTAGTCTATCCCAACCCCACTATAGCACACCTAACAGGTGATTAACCAGTTTCCACTTCAAGACTGCCAAAGGGTGAGGATGGGGGGACTGGGGGGGGGGGTGTCACCGGAGGGGGGGGAGACTCACTGCCTCCTAAAGTAGTTCATTCTACTTTTACTTAAGTGTTGGGAAGTTTTTGTTTTTTCCTTATTTCAAGTTAAATTAGCCTCTTTGCAGTTTCCACTCAATTCTCGGTTTTGCCCCCTAGGGCTAAACAAAACAAATTCAATCCCTTTTCTATGGGAAAGCCCTTCAAATAGCTCAAACACAACTGTCATATCCCCTACCCTCAGCTCTCTCTTCTCCAGGTTCTTCTCCCAGTTCTTTTGCTCCATCTTCACATGACATGAACTCAAGGCAGCGTGCTGCTGCAGAGAGTGAGTGCCTGATGTATAATCAAGGGACCTAGGTTCAAATTTCTACTCTGTCACTTGCTATTTGAATTTGGGCATGTTACTCAATGATCCTGGTTTAATTATTAATTATTAATAAGAAATTATTTTAATCATTTCAATATCTAATTATTCTTTCTTATGTTAATAACCAATTATTGAGATTAAGGTTTTCTCTTTCTATTTCCTCATTCAGAAATAAACTGCTGTAGATTATTCAGCCAGTCTCTGAAGGACACTGCTGATAGATGAGATTGCCCAAATTCTCAGGGTTTATGCTTTTTGATCTTCGGTGGGACTCCACCCGACTAGGAGACCTCACAATCAAAATCCAACCTAGGGGGCAGCTAGGTGGCGCAGTGGATAGAGCACTGGCCTTGGAGTCAGGAGTACCTGAGTTCAAATCTGACCTCAGACACTTAACACTTACTAGCTGTGTGACCCTGGGCAAGTCACTTAACCCCAATTGCCTCACTAAGAAAACAAACAAACAAACAAACAAAAATCCAACCTAAACAAGATCTTGCCTTGAGGAAATAAGTTCGTCTGTCCTTGGAACCTTCCATTGGAATTAGGGTGATGGAGCAGCTAGGTGTCATTCGGGGCAGCTAGGTGGCTCAGTGGATAAAGCACTGGCCCTGGATTCAGGAGGACCTGAATTCAAATGTGGCCTCAGACACTTGACACTTACTAGCTCTGTGACCTTGGGCAAGTCCCTTAACCCTCATTTCCCCACAACAAACAAACAACAATAAAAAAAGAATTTAGGGTGACCCAGTTTATGATGGGGAAAACCAACCATCGAGGTCTGGGTAGAGATGGATTCTTTTGCCCAGATTACCGGAGTTGACTGAATCTCATAATTAGGTCATGTTCTCTGCAGGAAGAGCTGAAGACTTTTTGCCCATCTCCTCATTTTGTTCACCCCCTCATTGATGGTTGTTCCATTCTAAGAGACACTCCCTTTTCCAAAAGCTTCTTAAATATTTAATTTTCTCCAGCAAGGGTTTTGATGTACTGGAGAAAGCCAAATGACCATTATTTTATTCATTGTCTGCTAGCTACAATTAATAAAGATTGATTATTAATTACCCAGAAATTATGTCTCTCAGAATTTTATACCTCTCATTGGACCTTAGTTTCCTCATCAATACAAAAAGCAGGTTAGACTAGATCTTAACTTCTTTTTTTTATAATAAACTTTTTTATTTATAGCTTGGCGTTCCAATTTTTATCCCTTTTCTACACCCTAGCTTCTTAAACTATGGATCTCAACCCCATATGGGGTCTTGTAACTGAACATGGGGGTCATGAAAAATTTGGCAACAGTAAAAGGTTATGTACATCTATTTTACATACCCATCTACCCAGGGAGAGGTAAAAATTTCTCAGGCAAAAAGGGGTCTCAAGAGGGAACAGTTTACAAGACCTGGACTACATGATCTCTGAGATTTTTTCCAATTCCACAGCCATGATTGACTAGATTGTATCTAAGGTTCTTTCTTTAAATCTAAGATCCTGTGATCCCTTCACAAACCTTAAATCATTTACTCTTGGTAGATTCTAGTAAGGTAGCTCTATCTTTACTAGGAGAAAAGAGGAGAAACAAGTAGCCAATGAAACTAGATTTGAGCTAATAATACTGCTTGATGTTTTTGAGTTGATGGGAATAGAGGGGACCTGGCCTGCCACCATTCCCAGAATACTAATACTAAAGACCATTCCATTCTTTCCATCCTACCTGAAGAACCACAGCAATCAATAAAGTGAAAGCTAGGTAGGGAGGGGGAAAAAAATCTCCCATCCTTTCTTGCTCTTAGAATTGAGGAAAAACAGTGTGAGAAAAGGAGTAGAGGACCAAGTCATTTGGAAGAGGTATAAGGTAACATATACTGCCTACTACATTCTCAACAGATTCAAAGTGCCTGAAGAGGACTTTGGTCCTAAGGTGGTTTGTTTTGGTTTTCTATCAATGGGGGGTTTTCTTTGGGCTTGTTTTTGTTTTGTTTGGGTGGGAAGAGAGAATGGGTCCTTATTCTGGGAAACTGACAAAAAGAAGAAAAACTTTAGCTCACTACTGACAGGGTGGCATTAAAGCTAGGAGAAAAAAAATCCCCTTGGAAAAAGAAAGCCACAGGCTGAACCCTAAACCTGAAGTGATAATCTGCTTAGCAGAGAATAAAATCCTATTTATATTCTGTCTTGATGAGCCTGATCTGAATCAATTTAGGAAGAAAATTTAAAATTCATGTTGGAATGCACTCCCATTTATCATCAGAGATAAAAAAAAAAAACCCAACAACAACAACCCAACACCCTACAGCTCCCTGGGTGTGTAAATGGAGACATGTTTATTGAAAGGATTAAGCCAAGTTGTTCCAACTGTGTCTTTGGAGTCATCTACTCTGTCCCCCAAAGAAGCAATAAACTATCCACAGGGAAGTAGATTTCTGAACCATAAACACAGACAAAGGAAGAAGACACTGGACCATTAATGTTCTTGGGCCCCTGGAGTGGGAAGTGGGACTAGTTCTTTGAGCCAAAGACAAGCAGGTCCATCTTGGAAACTTTGTTTGTCAAAGCAGACCACGGTAAATACGACCCAGGGATTACCCTCCAAACATGTTTAAACACAGGGGTAAATTAATGGATGTTCAGAACAAAGCCTGATCCCCAAACATCCCATGCTCTGTATTTTTTTAAATGACCTCTGTTAACGCTCTTTGTTTTCACTTGTGTTAGAATAAAAATGTGCAAAACCAGGGCCGTGCCTATGGTACAAAAACCTGAGACCATCATCCTGTAGCTCCCTAAAATCTGTTTAAAGTTTTTCACAGCAGCATTATATGAAATTGCAAGAAAGTGGAAACAACCTAAAATATCCAACAATAGAGGAATGGTTAAATATATTATGGAACATTCATGCAGTAGAATACCATCAATCAACTAAGCCTGCCAAGTACGAAGAAGGCCAAAGATATATGGAAAGACTATTATTAAATCATACAAAGTAAAACCAGGAGAACAGAACACTCAACTAACCAGGCCCATATAATAGTGAAAGTGAATGAGGGTTAAAAAAGGTTCTTGAAAAAAATTTAAATACTTGTAGGTATTTAAGTTTAAAAAATACAAGTGTAAACAGTTACTATGAAAGTTGAATTGTTTTACTAATTACAACAGCTAGTAAGTGTCAAGTGTCTGAGGTTGGATTTGAACTCAGATCCTCCTGAATCCAGGGCCGGTGCTCTATCCACTACACCACTAGCTGCCCCCAACATTAATTTTTCAAGTGAAACAATTTTAAAAGATTGTCCTACGGGGCAGCTAGGTGGCGCAGTGGATAGAGCACCAGCCCTGGAGTCAGGAGGACCTGAGATCAAACCCGGCCTTGGACACTTAACACTAACTAGCTGTGTGACCCTGGGCAAGTCACTTAACCCCAATTGCCTCACTAAAATAAAATAATAAAAAAAATAAAAGATTGTCCTAGAACCTTGGGGAGGAGAAGAGGGAAGGGAAATGAAGAGGACAGCTGGGCTCTGTTTTGATCTGATGGCTAGACAGTGAATCAGAAAAACAGTAACCAAATGATGTTTTTAGAAAGGACTGTATACATATACATAAATATATGTGTTTCTGTGTGTATGTACATATATACACACATACATACACACATGTATATAATTTTAACCTGATTTCACTTGTGTCAATAATTTGGGGGTTATATTTCCGCTCTAGGTATAAATCTAGTTCAATGTCCCCCTAAAACCCTTTTTGTACATAATGCCTAAAAGCATTAGGTTTATCCAATAAAGGCATGTGAGTTGTAGTAAAAGATGCATTAGACATGGGAGGGGCAGGGGGGGTCTGACCACTTAGGTGGTAGTCCTGACAGAGGCGCTTATTGTGTAAGCAAGTCCCATAAAATCTCACAGCCTCTCACAGTTTCTTCATATGTAAAATGGAAGGGAAGGTATCTGTACTATCTACCTCACAGGGTTGGGAAGAAAACACTTGGAAAGCCCTAAAGTGTTAAAGTGATGGTCTTTAACCATTATCCTCATTGTCCTCCCACCAGAGGTGGCCCAGATTGGTTCCTGGGCTGATTAGGTAATGTTTTCCCTTATTTTGTTGCAGACCAGGTCTCCACACCACTTCCTGCTATCTCCTTGTCATGCTATTCAGAGCATATTCTCCTCCACCCATCCTCCATCACTTCTTGGCACCCCCTTATCTATACCCAAAAGAATACAACCTCCTTGCTGGCAGAGAGACTTACTTGCTTGAACTTGCATCTGCAATGTTTAACATAGTCTTCAGCACATAGTAGGTGCTTTATCTCAACTATCTCTATCTGCCATACCTAACTGCCAGAGTTGCTTCATCTTCCCAGTTTTTCACTTTCTCAAAATTTTTTTCAAGGACCAAATTCCTAAAGGATAAGGGCATCTAAAAAGATGACTCGGTTTAGTCCCAAAATCTTCTTCTTTGGAGATATTATTCTTAATTAAGTGTAGTGGGGGAAATATTGAATTTAGAGTCAGAGGACATGGTTTTGAATCCTGGCTCTTATACTTCCTTGACTATGTGTGTGACTTGGGGCCAGTCACTTAATTTCTCCCTGTCTATTTCCTCGTCTATAAATTGAGGTGGTTGGACTGGTCCACTTATGAATCTGATTTACTTCAGGACTTGACACCTCAAAGGCTCTAGATCTATGTCCTACTATATGATTCTTTGATCCAATGCTATCCGCTTTCTTTGCACACTTAAGGAGCCCTTTATTACTTTTCCTCTAGTACATATAATCCTATACTGATACAAGGAAAGAGGAATGCCCTCTTCATCCTACCTTAATACTACTATCGGTTGCCCGTTGTCTTCCTCGTATGAAGAGTTTCTTTTCCCGTTCTTCAGGGGAATATTGTTGGTCCTTCCTTCTTGAAGAGACAGGACTTGCATTGAATTGGATTTAATTGAGGGAGGGCTGTGAAAGGTCACCAACCTCACTCTCTCCTCCAGAGCCATCTGGTTTCAATGGCAAGATAGATAGATAGATAGACAGACAGACAGACAGGCAGACAGACAGATAGATAGAGATGTGTGTGTATATATGTATATATGTATGTGTGTGTATGTGTGTGTATATATATCTCAGGACTACCCATTTTTAAGGCAATTGGAGTTATGTGACTTATCCACTGCTCTGCCCTGCTTCAAGGGAATAAGAACCCTTGGTTGAGTTAAGTTCTCTGTCACAAGTAAAGACCTAAATTTCCATTCTTTTGGGAAGGAAACAAACCCCTGAGTCCATTAGTTATCCACAGACACAACTGGGAGTTGGGGGGAGGGGAGAAGAAAACTGGGAAGTAGAAGGGGAGGGCGTATGAGAATAGTACAACGGCAGGTAAGCCAATAATCCACTTTGGGGTTCCAAAAACCAACCTGACAGTAAGAGACTGATTAGAAGCATCCACTAGAGGAGCCTACGATTTGCAAGACTAATCTCTCTCCAACGCGGGACAAGCAAACTATGCAATGAATGCGTCTGAGCATCACAGGAGGCAAATGTCGTTGACACTCCACCACTGCCCTGACATATGGTCCCTTTTCTTTTTCCTTTCCCTTTCTTCCATTCCAGGCAGCCAGTACCTAGGGCCTGCCAGTGACCCCCAGGGGCATCGCCTCTCTCTCTCTCTCTCTCTCTCTCTCTCTCTCTCTCTCTCTCTCTCTCTCTCTCTCTCTCTCTCTCTCTCTCTCTCTCTCTCTCTCTCTCTCTCTCGGAGTTGCCCGCCAGCCCTCCCGTAGAGCCTCAAGCCTGAAGGGCCCGGGAGGGGGATGGGACAGCGGCAGAGCAGATTGCAGGCGGCTGAAAGCATCCTCCTTTGTTCCTCGGGATAATGCTGAACTGTGGCTAGTGAGCCAGAGCAGATTTCAGAACATATTTGTTTGTGCTCTTGCTGCAGCGGGTTTCTGAACCTAATGCAATGTGTTTCTCCTCGGGATGCTCTGTTCTCTTCAGAAAGCAGCTATGTATCCATGGGAGAGTCCTTGTTATATAGCTTACTGAGGTCAATGCTAATAAATTACAAGCTTAAGGAAAACAATGACAAGCGTGTTCCATGGAGAACAGGTTTTTTTTTTCTCACTTGATTATTTCCTAAAGTCGTGCCCTTCTCCCAGCAAGATACTCTGATTTTAGACAACACCAATAGAACGTCTGTTTATTGCTACTTTTCACGTGGTAAAGCCGGAACACCTGTCACGTTAGCAGAGCAAACTTTCAGTGCAATTCATCCTCCTAGCAATGGAATTAGTCAAGTAATGATGATTATATTGTTAATTAAGTGGCTGCTTTGTTACTGTGGCTCAACTGGGAACACTAAATTAACTACAGTTGTTTACTAAACCCGCTCTCACCCCCCACCCCACCTTCTCTACCCTTTGTTGGAACTTTTGGGAGCAATTTCCTTGATTTCTAAAAGGTTTTACTTTCAAAATTTTGATAAGGCTCAAGAACATAATGACAGCCAGAATTTTAGAGGGCTTTAAGGTTTGTTCCTCACAACAGCTCAGTAAGGTGGGTGTTATTATTATCCTAGTTTTTTTTTTTCAGAGAAGGAACCAGGATGAGAGAGGCTATGTGACTTTCCTAAAGTCAGACTATCTAGCAAGTGTCTGAGACAAGATTTCAACTCAGATCTTCCTGGCTCCACTTCTGATGCTCTATCCATTATAACACCTAGATGCTTCATTATCATATCTTTATTATATAGAAAGCAATAGCTTGTATGCATATAATTCTTTAACATAACCATTGCAAGATAAGTAATTTGTTATTGTTATTCCCATTTCATGAGGAAATTATGGTAGTAACTTGTCCAAGATCCTATAATTAATAAGCATCAAAGCCTGGACATTCATGTAATTTTAACAAACTAGGACATGTTAGTGACAGGTCATGATCCCGAGATTTAGGGGTCCTCTTTAGACCTGAATCTTTTGTGGGTTTTTTTTTCATAAGTCACTTACATGGCTAACTAAAAAGAGGGCATAGGTCTACTTTCCAAAGTCATTTTGTTGTGGGGAAGGGGTTGACATTTCACCCCCATCACACCAGTTGGGAAATGGTTGTCATTCGATAGCATTGTCTCTTTAAGATTTGTAGCCCTCTCCTAGAATTACATGCTTCTACGGAAATAGCCTCTCTTTTTTATCACTTGGAAAAACATTAACTTTGTCCCTTTGAGTACCCACTATTCCTACCAAGGAAGTTTTGACTTTTCTTTGAGGGACAAAAGCAGCCATTTTTCTTTTAAAGAACAGGAGAGGGCCCAGAGAATACCGTGCCCCCAATCCCTTTCACTTCAGACATTTCACTCCACCAGGGAGCCTGTCCTAAAACTTTCCCCAAGTCTGACTTCCAAGCCAACAATGCTGGGAGGGAGAAGTGGGGTGGGGGAGGTTTGGACAGGAGTACAGCTTTCTGTCATCCTCTCACACACAAATCAACCAGCTGCAGAGGGAGCAACAGGAGGTGGCAGGATGCTTGCCACCAAGTCTCTGAATTTTTAAGCATCCTCTCCATGCTGTGACCAAAACCCAGTCATTCTCTGGGTTAGAGACAGCTTGAGAATTTAGAAACCAGGCCAAAGCAGCATTAACTCTAGATCTGTTACAAGAACCACACAGGATATTCATTCATTCCACCAACAAATATTTATTGAATGCCTGCCATTTGCTCAGCAATGAATTAAGTTTGGGTGGGGGATGTCTGGCGCCTCCCCTGAAAAAATTTAAAAGTTAAATAATAATATAAAAGAAGAGCTTTTGAAAGGCAGCATATTATCAAATGGTTAGCTCTTTAGAAATTTCATAGAGATTATTTCAAAGGTCTCTTTCAGTTCTAAAGCTTATGATGCTTTGAGTGGACAGAAGGCCAGGACTGATTGATTGATCAGGAAGAGAGAGAGAGAGAGAGAGAGAGAGAGAGAGAGAGAGAGAGAGAGAGAGAGAGAGAGAGAGAGAGAGAGAGAGGGAGAGAGAGAAGCATTTATTGTTTACTATGTGTCAGGCACTAAGTAAATACTATGAGCTTGAATAATAGTTAGGGCTTCTTGCAGAAGGTGTGACCTAAGTATTGGCAAAGGGATTGGCTGAGTGAGTAGTAAAGAAAGAGGTGACCAGATAAAGCATCTACATTCTGTACTGACAGTGCTTGTTGAAAGGGAGGGCCTAACGCTGAACTGTTCCATACTAGCAGAGCTGCCTACAAGGACCTCATAGATTCAAAGGCAAAACTAAAAGAAACCTTTAGAAATTACCTAGTCCAGTCCTCACATTTTATAGACAAGGACCTTGAAACCCAAAAAGATGAAGTGACTCATCCTATGTTGAATATCAAGTTAATAAGGGAAAGTCCAACTTTTGCCACTTATTAAATTGCCTCCAAGTGGCAGATCTGATATTTTCAAGTCCAGTGCTTTTTCCTCCCCTAACACATCACCATGTTTTCTGATCTTAAATATTTAAAGGAGACCTTCTCCATGTCTGAAATCAATCAACAGATACTCATTGTTTTAAATAATCTCTCTTCCTTTATTTTCACCATCTAACTGAAAGCACTGAGTGGGAAGATCACACTTCTCTGGGTTTCAGCCACTACTGAGGCTTTGAGGTCAAATGAGCAAGCAATGACCCTGGAGGAAAAAAAAAATTAGGAGCAGTGTAAGAAGAAAACAAGAAAGAGACACTGTAAGAAACATGCCCAGTGCTGATAGGGTATAGTCTTGCAGAAGGAACACAGAGCTGGGACTTAAAAGAACTTCCTCTCCCAACTCTGCCACTACAAAGCCATGTGCCCTTAAGTCATTTCCCTCATCTGTAAAATGAGTATACTGCCTGCCCTTATCCACTTCATGGGACTGCAGTGAGGATCAAATGAGACAAAAGATGTGAAGACTCCTTAGAAAGGTGATTTAGAGAGAGAGAAGCATGGTGTGGTGGTGTTTGACTTTATTTTTCGTTTGGACCTGTGATTTTTATCAGTGTAGGGAACTCCCCGTGTCCATATATGCAACAAGTCTGTAACATAATTCTTAAGAGATTTCCAGGAGGCACTTAAAAGGGTTAAGCGACTTGCCCAACTCACACAGCTAGTTTGTATCCAGACAAGAATTGAACTCATGTATGTCTGGGTGATGCCTTTGCTAGCCCCTCCATCCATTCCCCAACGCTGCGCCCTTTGTAACACTATCAAACTGCTAAATTCCAGGTCTCCAATTATGTTTTCAAGGTGATAGACAAAAAAAAAAAAAAAAAAACCAAAAACGCTAAATGGGAAGGGGATTGGGGGACAAGGATCTCCATCAGCAGACAGGGAGAGAAATCAGACGTGGCTGGTGAGTTTTCCACCTTGCAGGGAAAACGGAACTCCATCCTCTGAAGAAACTGAGCCTCAGACTTTTATTTTCACAAAAAGGAGATTTCCTATGGGCACCAGAGAGGCTCTGAGGTTGGGGGTCAAGTGTCTGGTCCGGTTTCTATATTCCTGCAGAGACGATGGTAGGATGGGGTCAAGAAAAATGCCCAACCTGCTGCAGCTTGGCAAGTCCTTTCTTGGTCCCGCCTCCCCACTCTTCTTAGATAGCACAGCTCCCCCTGTCTTATACAGATATAACGCCCATCCTGGTGACAGAAGAGGCTGAGAAGCAGCCGAAGAAAGAAGAAAGAGGGCAGATGAGGTTGGCTTTCTGCTGTATGTACCTGCAACTCTTTAGCCTTAGTATCCAAATCGTGCAGAGTCCCCATCTCTCCAACCTTGCTGTCCCGGCTCCTTTTTCGTCAAGTTAGCACAAGATTTGTTCCCTTGTTCACCACCACCCTTGCAAAAATCATACCCCACTGTCACGTTTGGCCCGACTTAAGAAGCACCTTAATAAATGCTTGGTGATTAACTGATTGGAACAACCTTTCTTTCCCCGCCCCGCCCCCCTCTAAGAGAGAGAAGCACTAAATTTGGTCAAACCCCATCTGCTCCAGGAAGGCTTTCGAAATAAGATTGTTCTTCACCTAGTGTCATTCCACTCGCACTTAAGTAATTTGGACCCTATTAACATTATTGGCCAGGACATATGCTGCGAATAATGTTTTTTCTCCAATTACTTCACCCTCACACTGCCTGATATGTTAAAGGTAAAGTCTCTTACTCTTACAGATTTTTTATTCTGCCCCCTCCTACTCATCCCTCCCACCGTTAGTCTTTATGTGATTTTTTTTAAATTGATGGATACTTATCCTCCGCTCCTGGCCCCACTTTCCCTTGTTACTCATTAAGTGGAAAAAGTCCCAAAGAGATATTTCCTTACTGCCTTATTGAATCCCTTTTTAAAGAAAAGGAAAAAAGGGGGGTTCTGAAAATTGCCCTGAATTGAAACTCTGGGCTCTGGTAGAAACCAGCTCTATGTACTTAGGCAAGTCACCCTTCTGGTCCTCAGTTTCCTTAAGTTTGTGAAATAAAGGGGTAAGACTAGCCGTCGCCTTCCAGCTCTAACATCCTACATTCAAAAGGATTCTTTATATTGGCTCCAATATGGGGACCAATTCTACGTTCCTCCTTCTCAGTTCTTTCCCCACCTTCCCCGCCAAAAAAACAACGCTACGTGACGAAGTTCATTGCGCGTATTGCACCGGGGCTTCCCTAACAGACTCCGCCAGACTAACCGCGGCACCCTTCTCCCGCCCCTAGTCTCCCCCCTCGCCCTGCTCCTCCCTCTACCCCCACCCCCCGCCCAGTCTATTCAAAGGACTCAAAGCAAGGCGTTCTCCCTCCCAGCTCAATCGACTAGGACGCATGCGCCCCTCCGCTTCCGAGCGTGATTTATAAAAGTCCGGCTCTCCACGAAACTTCGGAGTTTGTTGGTTGTGGCTTAAGACTGTAAAGTGATTTGGAAAGTAGGGTGTTTGGGCGGAGGCTGCTGCTTGCTCCTGCTGCTGCTGCTGCAAGCATGAGTTCGAACAGCGGAGATGATCTAGATGTAAGTTCAGTTTTGATCTCCTTATTTCTCTGGTTGCAAATGATTTCTCTTAGAGAAAGCTCTTTCTCTTGGCAGAGACCGCAGCTGACCGGTTACCTAATTTTTAGAGGATGCCCGTTTGCAGGACTCCCAGCTCTCAAAGGGGCAACTGGCAGTGGTTATTCCTAGGGGTGGCAGAGTGAAATAGAATTAGGGCTTGTAGCTCTCTGTTTTTTCTTTGAGATTTGGCTTGGGCTGCTGAACTGAGCGCGAGTGGCTGAATAGGACCGTGCGTTAGCGGAGTTTCTTGCGCGTTGTTTGCAAACAAAAAGGTGCATTCAGTGCAGATGTAGGAAGAGCCTGGGAAGGAACTGGCTGCTAGAAGCCCCAAAGAAGAGAAGGCAAGAATTGGGGCAGGCGACCGCATTAGCGGACCAGGGAAAGAGAAGGAAAGTGAACTCCTGGATGACTTTTATAAAGGATGCGCCCTGTTGTCTGTCTAGTGGGTGCGTCTGCACCTCACTTGGAGCTGTTCATGGTTCCCAGGTGCAGCCTGGAAAAGGAAGGGGCAAAGAAAACATTACTTGTTCCCTCTCTTCTGCCTCCCACCCCACATGAAGCGATCCTTCTCATGCCTTCAGATGAACTAGGTTTTTACTGGGGGAAGACTGGCAGGGAGAGTGGAGACTTGGACTTGGGAGTAAAATAGAAACTCCCTTTGGAGACCCTAAGTCTCTTATTTAGTCTTAAAAGCCTATGGTGTAAGAGTATCATTGCTTTTTCCTTGGAGTTGGGATTTGCAGACGCCGTGCGGTTATGGTAAGGCAGGAGCTCTGGCGCTCCGGGATCTTAGCTTTGGCGTCCGGCGTCTCCAGGCAGTGTGCGGTTGGTTTTGCCTTCAGGTTATGGATCCGACTCATCTTGAATAATTATACTGGGAGGCGCGCGAGGTTGGGGATGTTTTTACCGGGGAGGGCGCACAATCCTCTGCTGCTGAATTGCATCGAGGGGAGAGGAGATGGAGGGTGGGTATAAGTGTACGGATCAGTTTGGCTCAAATGCTGCTGTTTAACCGTCAGTGGTTTCCTCTTGTTTTTTGAACCCCCACCTCCAGTTTTCGCTTCCTCCCAGTGGCGCGCGATTCAAAGGCCCCCAGGGTGGAGCCGCCAGGCTCTCTAAAATGCGCAGCTACACGCCCTTGGTCTGCTCGGCTAGGGGTACAGGGTTGTATGAGACGTTTGGGGGAATGTAGTGCCTTTCAGGATGGTGGACAGAGTGTATTCGTTCTGGACAGCAGCAGGGTGATCGCCACCCAGTGCGCGGGTTCCAAATGCTGCTCTCTTGATCCCATTAAGCAGTCCAGTGGAGGGGGGGGGAGATGAGTGGAGGGGTGTGTGTGTGTGGGGGGGGGGAACATTGCTATTAAACCGTGGTTGGTGTTGGAACAAATGAGAGGGAGGAAATGAAACTTGGGGCTAGGAGGTAGAGTCCAGAACGCGTGACCCAAACAACAGCTCCTTCTCCACCCAGGGAAGCGAAGATCCGCTCAGCAAACTACTAGAGTAACGTGAAGGAATGAACACTTGGGAGGGTGGGGGGTGTACGTTGTAACGAGTACGGTTTTTCAAGCCTGCCAGACACACCTTAAACATACTGTTTGGGCGGATTCCCCTATCCTGACCATATGTAGCACCAAGGACACAATGTTTGTGCTTTAAAAAAAAAAAGTTGCCTCGATAGAGAACAGCCCTTTGGTGCACGTATGCTCTCCTTTATCCACCTCTTGGGTTTTTTTGTTTGTTTTGCTAATATGCTTAGACCCGGCTACGCTAGATTGAATACCCCTCGAACCCCAACCTGTCTCCGCCCCCTCCCAAAGAACGTCTTCTGAAGTTTCGAGGCTTAGAGATTCCTTGAGGTGTTTAAATTAACAGAAAAATCTGAGCTACTCTATTGCTAGAGGATTTGAAGACAAGGAAATTTTTATTGGGAAGTAGAGGGTGGATTGCTTTTGTTTTAAAAAAAAAATAAAAAGCATCTGGAGTCTAACTTGATAGATAAGTACTGGATTTGTAATTTCCTGTCATTTACATTTCTTATTTTGTTTCCTTGCAGTCCTTTACAGGCTTCATCATTGAGCTTCATGATAACAGTAGTACAGATGCGTTTGGCTCTGGTGATTACGAAGGCAAAGAACCCTGTTTCCCGCATGAAAACGCGGATTTCAATCGCATCTTTCTACCTACTGTGTACTCCATCATCTTTTTGACCGGCATTGTGGGCAATGGCTTGGTTATCATTGTCATGGGTTATCAGAAGAAGTTGAGAAGCATGACTGACAAGTACAGGTTACACCTATCAGTAGCTGATCTTCTATTTGTTATCACTCTGCCTTTTTGGGCAGTGGATGCTGCTGCTAGCTGGTACTTTGGAAATTTTCTGTGCAAGGCAGTGCACGTCATTTATACAGTCAACCTCTATGGAAGTGTCCTGATTCTGGCTTTTATTAGTTTAGACCGATACCTGGCAATCGTTCATGCAACCAACAGTCAGAGACCAAGAAAGCTGCTGGCAGAAAAGGTGGTGTATCTAGGTGTGTGGCTACCAGCTGTCCTCCTGACAGTTCCTGATATCATTTTTGCCAACACAAGTGAAGCTAATGGAAGGTACTTTTGTGAACGGGAGTACCCTCATGACAACTGGCTGATTTCTTTCCGGTTTCAGCATATCTTGGTTGGACTTGTTTTACCTGGCCTGATTATCCTGACCTGTTACTGCATTATCATTTCCAAGTTGTCACACTCAAAGGGTCACCAGAAACGGAAAGCCCTGAAGACAACTGTCATACTTATCCTGGCTTTTTTTGCCTGCTGGCTGCCTTATTATATTGGGATCAGTATAGACACATTTGTTCTCCTGGAGGTGATCAAGCAGGACTGTGACTTTGACAGCACAGTACACAAATGGATCTCCATCACAGAGGCAGTGGCCTTTTTTCATTGTTGCCTGAATCCTATTCTCTATGCCTTCCTCGGTGCCAAATTTAAAACCTCTGCACAGAATGCACTGACATCAGTTAGCAGAGGCTCAAGCCTTAAGATACTTTCAAAGGGCAAGAGGGGAGGACATTCATCTGTTTCTACTGAGTCAGAATCTTCAAGTTTCCACTCCAGCTAACACCATCTTTCAAGACCTAAAGAATTTTTTTTTATAATAAAAGAACTTTTTTTGAAATAAAAAAGACTGACCATTAATGTACAGCTTATTATTTACTGTTGGAATTTATTGGTTTTTTTTTACTTTAGGGATGTTTTTGTTATGTTTAATTGATTTATTTATATAAATTTGTTCATGTTCCATGTTGATAAGTGTCTAGGCAGGACCTGTGGCCAATGCTTTGTGTGTAACTGTTAATATTTGTCCAACTGTATAGCTGTAGAAAATGTGAATAAACACTTAGAGTGTGTGGTGAATGACTTAAAGCTAGAAAAACTCTGCTCCAGCTGTTTGTACATAAATAATCTCTCCATTTCAGTTTCAACTTTTTTTTTCCCTATTCCTCTGAAATTGTATGGTTTACAATAGTGTGATTCTGATGTAGACATTGGCACTTATAACCAAAATCCTTGAGTCAAGTGTTAGATGGTGGTTTTTCAGTATTGAGTTAGTCTAAAAACCTGCAGCATACAGTCTGTGTTAAGCTGTTAATAAAAGGAAAAGGAAAACTATTTGGTGTTCCATTTGTATCTCTGTGGTTGACTTTGTTTATACTTCCTGGTTCTAGCAAAAAGCTTTTTAGGCCAGAGCCAATGTGTATGAAAGATGATCCTTCTAGGTCATAATCTTTTGGGGGGTAGGTGGGTGAGGCTGTATGGGACTGAGTACAAAATATTTGAAATTTCCTCACAGGTGGACTCTACTGAAAAGCTGTGATTATTACCAGTGTATCTAGGCATCTAGTCAGTAAGTCGATTTGACTTTTTTAAAAGGGCATTTAAGCTTAGAATCATAACATACCATTTAACCTGACTTAGGCCTTTCCTTATGATTTTTACTATCTTGGACTAATATAATTTTGTCCTTAGAAAGCACCATTTTCCTTCCAAGGAGAATCAATGAAAAAGCATGACATTTGACAATGATGATGTCAGCGCTTAAGAGGCACACCAAAGTAGAGCCCATATTTTCCAATTTTTGCACAAGAAGAGTTGTGTAATATGACAGTGTCTTAATTATACTAGATTGTGTAAGGCTTCAGGATCTTGAGCAAATTTCAGCTGCAATTTCCATTTTGCAGATTTACATGACTTCTAAGTGACAACAAACACTTCCTCACCTCCCTCTACAGATGGAGCAGGTTGCTCTAGACAGTTCCCTCCAAATTCATAACTATGAAGTAATTAAGACAATATTTGGACATTAATAAGGATTTCCGATGGAATCCATTTTGGAGGGGAAATTCTAATATCTTTCCCTTGTCAAACAAATCATACTTGTTCTAGGCAAATTATAGATCCTTTGTAAGGAAAGAATTAGAATGGAATCCAGTTCTCATATATCTCACTACAGCATGTAATTCTAGGATAATTTTATGTGTGTGTGGTTTTTTTTGTTTGGGGTTTTTTTAGTGAGGTATTTGGGGTTAAGTGACTTGCCCAGGGTCACACAGCTAGTAAGTGTTAAGTGTCTGAGGCCGGATTTGAACTCAGGTACTCCTGACTCCAGGGCTGGTGCTCTATCCACTGCGCCACCTAGCTGCCCCTCTAGGATAATTTTAAGTGGTATTCAATGTTTGAGAATGTAACTAGACTTTACATATATACTTTATCTTTAGGTTTCTTGGTTTTCACTGGGAAAAATAATCTGATAAGCATTCACTTAGACATAGTTTTACATTTAAGTCTCCCAAATACCTCTTTAGCGGGAGATTACAAATGGGTTCACTTGAACCTTTTCTATAAATATTTATTCTGTCTGAGACAATAGAAGTTCTCCAAAGGAATGCTTTTTCCTTCCTATCTGTTTGAACCCCCCCCCAGCCCCCAAATTCTTTTCCCTGCACTATGGAGTCACAACAAAAAAGCAATTGAACCAAATCAAAAGGGACCCTCCTCCTCCTTCTAATGGGTGTTTCATTCAAGTTTGGGACAAGCATGGTGTAATCTTTCTCTGGAAAAAAAGTATTGGGCCTCTTTCTGACCCTCTTTATCATTCCAACTCATCGCTGTCCCTCCAAACATTGCCATGTCCATACAGTGCCTGTATAAAAGCTGCCAGCATCCTGGTATGTCTTCGTAACCTCACAATTCAGGGAAATCCCATAGCCTATTTGCCATGCACTAGAGTGGCTTTTTGTTCCTTTACTCCTGTCTAGCTTAAGTCCATTATGAATGGGGTCCTCAGAGGTCAGTAATGGAGCTCTAGTTGTATAATGTAGGCTAAATATTTGCATCTTAAGCTGGCTGCCAGAGTTGGCATAAATCTATCAACTAACTAGTGAATACTAACAACATGAACTCTACATAAACTAATTTGGAAAAGGAGAGGGTGTGCTCTAAGTTTTTATATTGTAAAATGAAAATGCTACTCCACAAACTAACGGACCTTTTAAAAAATGCTGGATTCCCAACCCCCTTTTTCTGTGGCTACATGAACAATTCCGGAGTACTTTTCACAAGTCTCCTTTTTTTGGAGTGTAAGTTTAAAAGACTATTTCCAGGAACACTGTTTTCTATGACCTGTTAACAGAACTGAAAAGAATGTTGTAACTCAAAATTCCAACCTCTGCAGTTAGATAAGGAATGGTAGGAACACCCAAGATGATCAGTTAAGGGAACATTAAGCACCTGCTATATAACAGACACCTGAGGTAGTAGCTGGGGATAGTATGGAAAAGAT
Organism: Dromiciops gliroides; assembly: GCF_019393635.1. Classification (NCBI taxonomy): domain Eukaryota; kingdom Metazoa; phylum Chordata; class Mammalia; order Microbiotheria; family Microbiotheriidae; genus Dromiciops; species Dromiciops gliroides. Next base: position 376,888,719 of record NC_057863.1, read on the forward strand.
GATAATTGTCCTTGCCTCAGGGAGCTCACCATTGTGAGTTCATAGGACCCTGGCAAATAATCCCAACATTCCTCCAGGTTCAATGGGATAGCTTCCGCTTCTGGAGAAGCGGAGTTAAGGCAACATTAATAGTGGCCTACATTAAAGATAGATGAACTGGATCAAATATATAAAGAACAGACCCAAAAATAAATTAGTCTCAAAAACAGAAAACAATGGTCTAAATTGGGCCTTGGAAGGAAGAGAAATCCATATACTGGCAGGGAAAGGTAGAGGAAGGAGAAGGAATACATTCCTGTCACAGAGTCAGGAGTAGGTAGAAATCAGCAACAGAATATATAATTTGCAAAGAATCAAAAGGGAGGTTGGAGGTAAGTTGTAAAGGATCTTAAATGTTCTTTCATCCCATATGTCAAGTCATTTGGCGATTCTTGTTGATGTCTATCTCCTCATTTCTCATTTCTCTCCTCTTTATCCCTATATCCACCACATCTTCATTAATTCTTGCATAGAGGATTGTAGTAACTTCCTAATTGGTTTCCTGGCCACAGATCTTTCTCCTTTCCAACCTGTTCTCCAAATGGCCACCAAAAGTGATATTCCTGAAAGCATAGGATTGACCACATCACTCTCCCGCTCAATAAACTCCCATGTCTATTACCTCTAGGATCAAATGCAAACTTGTTTGTTAAGTATTTAAAGCCCTTCACAGGATCTGGCACTTAGTAAGCACTTAATAAATGCCTGTTACCTGACTGATTTCACAACCTGATTCCAACCTACTTTTCCATACTCTTAACTACTCAGGAACCCAGGCAGTTCTCTAAGATGGTCGGAGAGTGAATTAACAAGTCTAGTCTCCTATCCCTATTATTATTGTTCTGTTATTATTTTCATTATTATCCATAACTTCAATTTCCTCTGTAGCACTTGGCTTTTGCTGAGGTATACCTTTCTAGGGATCCTCAAGTCTTTCCATGTGTGCATATTCTGTCTCCCTCAACCAAACTGTAAGTCCCCTGAGGACAGGAACCCTGCCTTTTTTGTCCCGGTGTCCCTTGACAGCCCTGAAACAGAGCCACCAACAGTAGGCACTCAGCAAATGCTTTATAACTAACATGTTGTGAACAAATATCCCATAAAGTGGGGCGGGGGGAGAACAAAAGAAAATGAAATGCTAGAAGCATTATGAAAATTTTAAAACAGCTGAAAATTCTAACGTTTTCCACAAAGCTCGGGCTGTCTCTAAGACATTGATGTTTACTCAATTAATCCTCACCATCAGTCATGACTCAATTTGGATCACTTCCCATTTTCTTCAGACTTTTGTTTGGTTGTATTGTGTATGTCTGTGTGTGTAATAATTTTTTTCTTCTTTTAGAAAGAGGAATGATTAGCTACCACCTATTGTTCAGTTAGAAAATGTCTCGAGCTGTTCTGGATTAATTTTAAGTCAGTCCCATTGCTTCCAACAATTAAAATCTGTTGGAAATCCTTCCTAAGATTGAAAACTCAAGCTTTGATGCAGGCCAGAGAGTGTCCATAACCTGAAATTAGGGAAAGTATTTAGGCAGAGATTCTTAACCTTTTGTTTAAAGAATCCCTTGGGTAGTCTGGGGAAGACTATGGACCCTTTCTTAGAATCAGAATCATTTCTTTAAATTCATAAAATAGGATGTACAGAATTACAAAAGAAATCAATTATGTTGAAATAAAGTTAGCAAAATATTTTTAGAATGAGTTCACGAACCCCAGGTTAAAAACTCCTCATTTTAAGTTAAAATATTTCATATTAAAATATGTGAGGGTTTAGTCAGAACAACACTGAGCACTATACACTTATCAAGCAAAGGGAGAACAGTGTACATCCTGGACTATTAACCCTGGACCTCCTTGACACTATACCCCAACTTCATTTCTCTTTCACTGCTGTATCCTGGTTCTCCCCTTTTCCATTTTATGTCCTTTGCTGGTTCTTTTTTCTTCTTCTTGCCTTTTGCTATTGGCATACTCTGTCCTTGTGCCTCTCATCTTTCTGTGTTCTCTCCTTTGGGAACCAAATTTGTTCTTGTGATTATGTGATTCATGTCCTGGAGTTCCTCCACATTAAGCCCAATTTCCTATTTTTCCTATCTCCATCTCTAGTTGTGCACAGTGATCATCGATGTTCAGAACAAGGACCTCGAACTCCCCCGAAAGATCCTGTGTTATAAGATTCAATTGTCATATGTTCTTAACATATTAATCCCTAAGAAAAAAGTAAACTCTGGCATTGTAGAAAGATTTTCATCCTCAGAGGTGGAAAAATATGGTCAAGAGTTGTCATAATATAGGTAACACTTTAAGGTTTGCAAGGCATTTTACATCTGTTATCTCATTTAATCCCTGAGAATATAGACAGAGCAAATCATTATTGTCCTGGTTTTACTAAAGAGAAAAGCCAGGGTCAGAGATGTTAACTGACTTGGTCATGGTCACCAAACTAGTAAGAACTGGGCCATAATGGGAGGCCAGGTCTTCTGCCTCCAGGTTTAATGCTCTCTCAGTTTATACCTCATTGCCTCTCTGATGATTGGCTCTCTGCCCAGAATATTTGACTTCACAAGAATCATCTATTCCCTAAACATTCTGGTTGATCACAGTTTTACCATATTCTAATGTAAAAAGGTGGAGTCTCACATGTAGTGATAAAGATGAGCGGTGCCCATGGAACGGGGAATCATATTCTTGTCATTTAAGTTAGGTAGAAGAAGTAGAAAAGTTGCCCAATCTATTTGGCAGAGTTGTTAGGAAATTATCCTAACTGCACCAAACACTTCTACCCTACTTTGGCCCAAGGTTCCTCTCAGTCAGGGGTTCTTAATCTTTTTAAATCATGGACCTGCTTTGGTAGTCTAGTGAAACCTATGCACTCCTCAGAATAATGCTTTTAAAGTTCACAGACCTCAGGTTAGGAACTCCTGTTTGTGAGATTAAAATTGGATATTAGATCATAAATCTACCCTACTTAACCTTTCCCTTAATTTATCTCCCAGACTAGTAAATGGAAGAAGCTTCTGGTTTTCTAGATAGACCATTTATTGTATGGTAGTCACAAGGTGATGTTGATTAGAAGGATAGGAAAGTAGAAATACAATACAAATCGTCTTAAGTCTAGGCTTAGTCTATATTTTGTATAAAACTCACCAAAAGCGGAAGGCCACCTTTGGGGCGAGAGACCGAGTCAAGTGCGTGCTGTTAACCGAGAGCCGGGCCGAGTCAAACTCCAGTCCACGTCTGTCTGTGCAGTGCAGCCAGGAGACCAGCAGAGCAGGAAAAAAGGCCCCACTTCCGTTCTCTCCTTGCCTTTTAAGCTCGCACCCCGGAAGTCGAGTGCTCAGCAGGCAATCTGGCTTGCGTCGCAGGCGGACTGGCGTGCGTAGCTCATGCTGTTGGTCTCCTCCCCAAAAGGGTGGTCCTAAAAAAAAACCTGGCATCTCTCCATTATCTAACCGACCATTAAAACTTTTTGCCACATGTTTCAGGATCAGTTTTGGTTTTTTTAAACTATAAAAGAATTTTCTACATGAAATATTTCATATATTTATTCACAACTTTGGTTCATAGCTCAGTACCATCCCACCACCACCACCACCACTTGCTGGGAAGCTGTGGCTCAAATGCTGCTGCTGATAATGATGATGATGTATTATTTTTCATTAAGATTTCCATCTCTGATAACTCTGAAAGACTTATGAAAATTGCAATCGATCTACAGAGAAAGAACTGACAGTATTTGAAAATAGATTGAAGCATTTTTTGATAGTGCCTTAATCTGAAGTTTTGTTTTTGTCTGTTTTCCTTTACAATGTGGCTAATGTGGAGATGTTTGCATGACTACTCATGCATAACTTATATGGAATTGCTTGAGTTCTTGGGGGTAGGGTGGGGAGGGAGGGAGGAAGAGAAGTTGGAACACAAAGTTTTAAAAAATTGATGTTAAAATTTGTTTTTACATGTAATTTGGAAAAATAAAATTCTAAATAAAATTTTAAAATAGAAGATTTCCATCTCTGTTCCAGTTGTGTGTCACTCAAAAGGAATATACATTCACCATTTAGGTTAGGAACATTCACATAATGATGTAGATAATAAAACACTGTATTGAATCTCTCCAAATAGCAGCTCAGGTGAAAGAATTGGCTGTCTCCTCAACAGCCCATAAACTACCAGACCCATTTATTTCCCACCTGGCTGCACTTCCAGGGACTTCATCATGCAACCAAGAACTTCAAGATCACATCAGCCCAACCCAGAAACTCACACTTAGTACTCTGCCCCAGGATCCCTCCCTCGCTCTGATTAGAAAAGGTAGATAGTGGACATCAAAGACATCTTCCATTTTTAAGGAACGTGTCCAGGGCAGCTATTTCTTCATTCCTCATTCAGCTATATTCCTTTTGACATCATCATCCCCCCACTTCCTTTTTGTCTTCTTTTTATGTTATCTTCACCCATAGGGCAGCTAGATGACTCAAGATAGACTGTTGGGCCTGGAGTCAGGAAGACCTGAATTCAAATATGACAACTCAAACACTAGCTGTGTAACTCTGGACAAATCACTTCACCCTGTTTGCCTCAGTTTCCTCATCTGTAAAATGAACGAGAGAAGGAAACGGCAAACCACTTCAGTAGTTTTGTCAAGAAAACCCCAAATGGGATCTACAAAGAGTCAGGCACGACAAACAACTTCTTCCATTAGAATGTGAACTTCTTGAAGGCAGGGACTGCCTTTTGCCTTTCTTTGTATCCCCAGTACTTTAGTGCCTGGCACATAGTAGGTGTTTAGTAAATGTTTATTGACTGACCCAATCATGGCTTCAGTTTACAAATTTCCTCTTCCCAAAGAAGCATGCATGTAGCAAGGCCTGGATCCTTCCCTCATCAAGACTATTCAGCATATGTAATCAGATGAATGCAAATGCTTTTATTAAGGCAATGTTCCTCATGTCTACAGTCAACATTTCAAAGAATGAAGAACCTTTTAGTTCTGATCACTTCTTGTCAGCTCTCTGGTTCCACTATTGGAGTGCATAGTTCTGGGTAGAAACCACAGAAATGCAAAGGAAAGTTATGACTATCTGTGCAGGTGTTACACCGAATTACCGCAAATAGTGTTTTTGCTAGATGCTCCAAAAAAGCTATTGTAACTTCCCACCTGTGAGTCAAGAAAAATCAAACCATCTAAACACAAGAACAGTTTTTTAATTTTTATTTTCACCTTGTTTTATGATATACACAAGCTCCTAGTCTCATGGATTTATCCACGTAATGGAGAAGAGTCTGCTATAAATATAGCTAAGTGGCAGAGGAAGCTGCCCTGGCACTCTGCCACCATTTTCAATGGTCCAAGTATGGCTACAACCAGGAGTTTGAAAAACAGTAGAAATCAGACCAGACCAAAGGATGCAGAGAAAGGGGCAGGAGGCAGCTTTTCTGCTTTCTGACCACTGGAAAACATCAGGTTCACAGCAGGGAACTAATCCCATCATTTTGCTTCCAGCCAGTCCTAATTTCTCCACAGAACCCTCTCTGACTACTTATCACGTAATGACTCAGCCTTTCCATTAATTCCTATATATATATTCTCTATCATGTAATCAAGACAGTGATATAAATAATACTAGATAACAGATATGAAAGCTATGAGTTTGAGGTATTATATAACTGTAAGATAGTAGTATTATTATTGCTATCATTATCATTATTATTATTTATTATGTTCTGGTTGTTTTATGCTTATAAGTATTCCTTCTTAACCGATTGTTTAGCTCTTTGAGCCATACCTTCTAATTTTTCTCTATTTCCTCTGGCAGCCACAGGGCAAGCAAGACATACAAAATGGACAAAATGATTCATTAAACAAATCAACAAGCACTTATTAAGTGCCTGTGATGTTCCAGGCAGAAAACTCAAATTCGTTCAACAAATAAACATTTATTAAAGCCTGCTTATTCAAGCCACAATGCTAGTCCTTAGGAACGACACATGAATACATAATTCCCAATAGAATTGGGAAGCCCCCAAGGACTTGGAATAGAGTAGGGTTTGTAAAACCTACACATAGATATACAGACTATAATATAGGTTTCATATATATATATATATGTATATATATATGTATATATACATATACATATGATGTGTATACTATATATACATATTATACATCATTTATACTATACATAATATTTGTTAGTGCAAAGATAACTTTTAAAAATTTACCTTCCACACTATTTACTCATTTCAGTCCTGTATGACTTTTCATGACCCCACTTAGAGTTTTCTTGACAAAGATACTAGAGTGGTTTGCCATTTCCTTCTCCAGCTCATTTTATAGATAAGGAAACTGAGGCAAGCAGGGTTAAGTGACTAGGGTCACACAGCTAGTAAGTGTATGAGGCTGGATTTGAACTCAGGTCTTCCTGACTCCAGACGTGGTACTCTATCCACTGCCTCATCTACCTGCCCTACATTCCATACTACCTACCTCTTATTAAAATCTCTCAAAGTGCATTTCACTAAATATCAAAATACTGTCACCTAGGTGAAGAGCTCAGATCCTATTTTCAAAATGGAAGAATTGAAGACAAGAGTGTTTCTCTGAGTATTAGAGAAAACAAGAGATATAGTCAGAGACAGATCACTGATGGCTTGCCCTGGATAAGTTATAGATATAGCTGGCTTTATATAGGTTCAAATCAATTAAACATCAATTAAGTATCTACGAGGTACAAGATACAAGCAGGAATACAGGGATGAAAAGACAGTCCTTATTGTCAAGGTCTGTATTACAACTGGTGAATGTATAGGATCAGGGAGAAGAAGATACAAGGCCACTTAGATTAGTCCTTTCACCTAGAGAAGTAGAGGTGACATGCAGATTAAGACAGCTGGAGTGACTAGTGAATAGCTATCTATATAAGTACAGAATACAACTCCAAAGGAATGCTACCATCTTCTATGTTTTGGTTCATCTGTCATACTTATGATTATAGTATTCAAAGGTAGCTGGGGTTTACTCACTCTAGAGTATCCAGATCCTTTTGTCTACTTCACTATAATCCTGCAGAGCTCCTCTCATTGACGGGCCATCCAGAACCAGTCAGATGCCTAAACTGAAACAGTAGCCTTGGAATTCAATTATGCCCAAGTGTGGATTTAAGCGAAGCTAAAGAGGGGGCCCAGGATGGTGGTGAAACAATAGGGCACATATGTCTTTTAGTACCCTTTTTGTATTAACAAATACATCCACGAAATTTGTTCACGTCTTATCAATGAACTCTGCAATTAGATAAATTTGGTATTGAAGCTTTGTCTTTGTTCTCTGAAATCTTGAACCTGACTAGCTTAGGGTAGTTAGGAAGAGAAGTGCCCAAATAACTATGACACAAAGGAGAAGAGGATAGGGGCACAGGAAAGGTCAAGGCAAATCATTATGACATGGGAGGAGACGTTTTAAAACAAACACACACACACACACACACACACACTTTTTTCTATCTTCATCTTTTTTTCTGATTAACAAGTATTTATTTTCTTGTGCTCTCACTTCCCCCCTCTAATTGAACCATAAAAATAAAATAAAAATAATAACAGTCAAAAAGAATTCGCACATTGGCTATGTCCAAAACTTGTCATGTCCTGGGTTGTAAATCCATTGCCTCTCTGGCATATACCACAATTTGTTTAGCCATTCCCCACTGGACAGGCATCCCTTCAATTTCCAGTTCTTTGCTACCACAAAGAAAGCTGCTATAAATATTCTAGAACATATAGGTTCTTTTCTTTTTTTTCTCTGATCACTTTGGGAAACAGACCTAATAGTGGTACTGCTTTATCAAAGGGTACATACAGTTTTATAACTCTTTGGAAATAATTCCAGATTGCTCTCCAAAATGGTTGAAGCAATTCATAGTTCCACATGAGTGTATTAATGTCCCAATTTTTCTACATCCCCTCCAACATTTGTCATTTTCCCCTTCTATCATTTAAGTCAATCTGACAGGTGTGAGATGATACCTCAAAGTTCTCTATCTTGTTTATTCATAAATTCTTCTCCTATCCATAAGTTTGATAGGTATCATGTTCCATGTTTCAGTTTTCTTATATCTCCCTTTATATCTAGGTCATATGTCCATTTTTACCTTATCTTGGCGAATGGTGTAAGATATTGACCTATACCCAATTTCTGCCAGACTGATTTATAGTTTTCTCAACAATTTTCACCAAATAGTGTATTCTTATGCCAAAAGCTTAAATCTTTACTTCAACCTTATATTTATTTCCCATAATTTGTTTTACCATTCTCCAATAAGTGGGTACCCCCTTAGTTTCTGGGTTTTTTTTTTACTATTATTGGGGAGGGAAAGTTTGTTTAAGGCTTTTCTAATATATAGGTCCTTTCCCTATTTCTTTTATCAGTTTGGGGTATATGTCTTTTATTGCTATCTCTGGATCAAAGGGCATATGCACAATTTGGTAACTTTTTGCATTATTTCAAATTGCTTTCTGGAATTGTCTATACTGATTCACAACTCCACCAATAGTTCATTATTGTGCCTGTTTTCCACAGTCCCTCCACCATTTTCCTCCTCTGTAATCTTTATCATTCTGATAGGAATGAGAAGAATCTCAAAGTAGCTTTAATTTCTCTAATAATTAGTGATTCGTTATTAAAAAAATATGATTGTTAACTTGGATTTCTTTCTTCAAAAGATGCTTGTTTGGGGTAGAGCCAAGATGGCAGAGAAAAGGCAGTGACTTGCCTGAGCTTTCCCCAAGACCCTTCCAAATACCTTCAAATAATGCCATATGAAAATTCCTGGAGCAGCAGAATCCACGAAAGGATAGGGTAAAATCATTTTCCAGCTAAAGACAACTTAGAATGTTGGCAGGAAAGGTCTGTTGTACCAGGGTGAGAGTGGAGTGCAGCTCTGCACAGGCCATGCTAGCACAGATCCAACCCCAGCACCGACCCAGCTCTAGCCACAACAAACCAGGAGCAGGCCTCAGGATCCTCTGAATCATCAGTGGAACTCAGCCCACAGACAGTAAAGGGGTCGAACAACTATGGAAGGAAATTACAAGGGTCTCTTTTCTAGCACTGAGGCAGGACTCAATTATTTTTGCCCATACTTGGATCCACGTCACAGTCTTGGGTGGTAGTCCCAGGCCAGGGAGGAGCACAAGCACACAAGAGCTTGTAGCCATAGTGGAGCAGGCTTCATAGTTCAAGGGCAGAAAAACCGACCTGTGATTCCTTGCAGACCAGAACACAGGCCAGGAGTAGTAAACATACCTCTCCTTAAATCATACCACCTTGGAAGAACTAAAGACTTGCAAATTCCTCAAAGTGTCTCTGAAAATAGCTGCACAAACTCCCTGAAGCTTGGGACAGTGCACCCTGAAAGCAGTGCCTCACTTTAACAAATTGTTCAAAGTCGATAAATAGGCTGGGAAAATAAGCAAAGAGAAAAGATGCTGACCTTAGAAAGTTTATATGGTGACAAGGAAGATCAAAATACATCCTCAGAAGAAGATAACAAAGTCAAAGCTCCTACATCCAAAGCTTCCAAGAAAAATATATATTGGTCTCAGGCCATAGAAATGCTCAAAAAGGACTTTGAAAATAAAGTAAGAGAGGTAGAGGGGGAAATGGAAAGGGAAATGAGAGTGATGCAAGAAAATAGTGAAAAAAAAAAGTCAACAGCTTGGTAAAGGAGACAAAAAAAAAATACTGAAGAAAATAACACCTTAAAAAACAGACTGGACGAAATGGTAAAAGAGGTACAATAAGCCAATGAGGAAAAGAATGCTTGAAAACCTGAATTGGCCAAATGGGAAAGGAGGTACAAAAGCTCTCTGATAAAAATAATTCCTTAAATATTAGGATTGAGCAAATGGAAGCTAATGATTTTTTTTTTTTTGGTGAGGCAATTGGGGTTAAGTGACTTGCCCAGGGTCACACAGCTAGTAAGTGTCACGGGTCTGCGGTTGGATTTGAGCTCAGGTCTTCCTGAATCCAGGGCTGGTGCTCTATCCACTGTGCCACCTAGCTGCCCCAGCTAATGATTTTATGAGAAATCAAGAAACAATAAAGTGAAACCAAAAGCATAAAAAAATAGAAGGAAAATAGGTCCAGGAGAGATAATTTGAAATTTATTGGACTACCTGAAAGCCATGATCAAAAAAAGAGCCTAGAAATCATCTTCCAAGAAGTTGTCAGGGAAAATTTCCCTGATATTCTAGAACCAGAAGGTAAAATAGACATCAAAAGAATACACCAATCACCTCCTGAAAAGAGATCCCAAAATGAAAACTTCCAGGAATACTATAGCCAAATTCCAGAGCTCCCAGATCAAGGAGAAAATACTGCAATCAACCAGAAAGAAACAATTCATGTATTGTGGAGCTACAGTCAGGATAACACAAGATCTAGCAGCTTCTACATTAAAGGGTCAAAGGGCTTGTAATATGATATTCCAGAGGGCAAAGGAAGTGGGATTACAACCAAAAATCACCTACCCAGCAAAACTGTGTACAATCCTTCAGGAGGAAAAATGGGAATTCAAGGAAAGAGAGGACTTTCAGGCATTCATGATGAAAAGATCTGAGCTGAATAGAAAGTTTGACTTTCAAATACAAGACCCCAGAAAAGCATAAAATGTAAAGAGGAAAAAGAAATCATAAGGGATATTAAAAGGTTAAACTGTTTATCTTACTACATAGGAAAAGGATACTTGTAACTCATAAGAACTTTCTCATTAGGGCAGCTGGATGGAGTATAATGAAACAAAGGGCACAGGTGTGAGTTGAATGTAAAGGGATGATATCTTTAAAAAAATAAAATTGGGGGCAGCTAGGTGGCACAGTGGATAAAGCACCAGCCCTGGAGTCAGGAGGACCTGAGTTCAAATCCAGCCTCAGACACTTGACAATTACTAGCTGTGTGACCCTGGGCAAGTCACTGTGATGTTTAAAATCTAAATTGTGGTCGCCTTAAATTAGATGCTTCAGCACCAGTCTTCGGGCATTAAACATTTATTAAAGCATATAGGTATTCACAAGGAGTTCAGAAAGTTAAGAAAAAGTCTATTTTGCATAGAGTTCCAACCTGGTCTGGTTCTTCCTCAAGGCCTCCACCGGGAACCTGCTTCAACCACGAACTCTTTAGCAAACTGATTGTGGAAGCTTTTTATAGGTCTGGAACAGAGGCGTTCCTTACACACTGCTTCAAGCTGATTGTTTGGCGTCCTCCAAACCATTAAGGGCTAGCCAGGTGTGATTACAATCTAGTTAACTTTGAAGTAGGCTAATCAGCAGTCAATCACTCTCACTTGATTCAATCAGTCTAGATTAATCTCCAGGTGGGTCCTTGAGTATCTGCTAAATCCCATCATTTCATCACATCACTTAACCCTCATTGCCCCACAAAAAAGAAAATTAAATTAAATTAAATTAAGGGGTAAGGGGAATGCACTGGAAGAAAGGGAAAGGGAGAGGTGGAATGGGGTAAAATATCTCACATAAAAGAAACAAGAGAAAGCTTATATAGTGGAGGGGAATATGGGGGAGGTACTGGGAAGTGACTGAACCTTACTCTTATCAGAATTGGATCAAATAGGGAATAACATACACATTACAATTGGTATAGAAATCTATTTTACCCTGTAGGAAAGTAGGAGGGGAAGGAGATAAGGGCAGGAGGATGATAGAAGGGAGGATGGATTGAGGGGGGCAGTCAGAAGCAAAACACTTTTGAGCAGGGATAGGGTGAAAGAATATAGAAAATAGAGTAAATGTCATGAGGAGGGAATAGGATGGAGGGAAATACAGTTAGCAATAGTAATTGTGAAAAAAATTTGAAGCAAGTTTGACAGGCCTCATTTCTCAAACACATAGAGAACAGTCAAATTTATTAAAATAAGAGCCATTCCCCAATTGATAGATAATCAAAAGATAAGAAATATTCAAATGAAATAATCAAAGCTACCTATAGCCATATGAAAAAAAAAATGCTCTAACTCACTATTGATTAGAGAGATGCAGGTCAAAACAATTCTGGAGTACTACCTCATACCTATTGGATTGGATAACAGGACAGCAGAGGAAAATGACAAATGTAGGGGATATGGGGGAAATGAGACATTAAAGAACTTGGTGAAGTTGTAAACTTATTCAAACAATCCGTAGAGCTATTTGGAACCATGGCCAAAGGGCTATAAAACCACGTCTACTTTTTGAACTAGTAATACCACTACTAGCTCAGTATCCAAAAAAGAGATTTAAAAAAGCTAAAAAGTTGAATTTGAAATTGAAGAGATGCCCATCAATTGGGGAATGACTGAATAAATTGTGGGATGAGATTATGGTGGAACACTATTGTGCTATAAGAAATGATGAGCAGGATGCTATCAGAAAAACCTGGAAAGACTTACATGAGCTAATACAAAGTGAAATATATTATATACAAAGTAACAATAATATTGTAAGATGATCAGCTGTGAATGAATTAGCTATTTTCAGCAATACAATGATCCAAGACAACTCTGAAGGACTTATGAAAAATTGCAGTCCATCTCCAGAGAAAGAACTGATGGTGTCTGAGTACAGATTGAAGCATAATTTTTTTTAGTTCTTTTCTCTTAAGGTGTTTTTTTGTCTGTTTTCTTTCACAACCTGACTAATGTGGAAATGTTTTGCATGACTACACATGTATAACTTATATTGAATTGTTTCTGTTTTGGGGGGGAGGGTGGGGAAGGAGGGAGGAAGAGAACTTGGATCACAAAGTTTTTTAAATCAACTTTAAAATTATTTTTACATATAATTTGGGGAAAAAATTCTAAATTTTTAAAAAGCTACTTGTTCATATTCTTTGACCATTTATTTTTTAAGGAATGGGTCTTAGTCTAATTTGAATCAATTCCCTAGAAATCTTGTATAATGAAATGTTTATCAAATAAATGCCGCAAATAGTTTTCTTAATCACCTGTTTCTCTTCTCATTTTACCTGCATTGGTTTTGTTTCTGTAAAACCTTTTTAAAAATTTTATACACTATTAAAGCTTAAAACTTCACTAAGACCTTTGGGATACCCTGTAAAATCAAAATTATCCATTTTATCTTCTGTGATGGAGAGGGATCACTTTCAAATGGAAACAGTCAGGGAAGTCTTCAAAGATGAGAGGGTATCTGGGTTGAGCCTGACAACAAAGATATTAAATTCCCTTTAAAGCAGTAATCCAGACAGCATGGCTCTCAGGAGCAATTCATGGTTCTTTCATTCAGTTCAGGCTCTTCCATTCAGTTCGACAATCAATAAACACTTATTAAGCACTCATTATAAGCATAGATACTGTCCATGTTGACATGTTTCTGTTGCTCTATTGAGTTTGCTATTTTAGAGGGGAGAATGAGGAGAGAAGACTTCATTTTTAAAAACCTATTTTTGCTCTGTTTCTCCCCTGCTGTTGGTTCCTGGGGAGAAGACACTGTATATCTTTTCCATCTTTTATAAAACCCCTCTAACAGCTAGTACTGGGCTTTGCCCACAAATAAAAGTTGTTGACTGAGTGTTGACTAATACCCCTCGGACTTCAGCATCATATACCCTGCCTCTCCATGGCAATAATTACCAGTCACAATTTTTTGGCAACAGTTCCCCAGAAAGAGTCAATAAATAGGACAAAAGAAAAAAATCATAACCCTTGACAATGAATAGTATTTCACTGCCACACAGTGTGTCACCCTCAAAGGCACAAGCCAAACAAAGGAGGCAGAAGGGATTTGGGCCAGCCCCTAGCTTGCAGGGACAGAACAATGTACTTTTCTGTAGAATAGTTACAACTTCTTTGTTTGCTTTCAATCTACAGGCCCCCTACATCGTCCTAAGACTTGAATTATTTTCAAAGACTGTGTTAGTGACCCACCTTTTATTGAGATCTCTCAAAGCGTGTTTCACTAAATATCAGAACACCCTTCTTCCAGTGAGGAGCCCAGATCCTGTTTCTGAGACATAAGAATTGAGGCAGGGAGAAAAAGAGAGAGAGGTTAAGAGGGTTTTTCTATTCATCTGGTGCCTAAACTAAACCTCCTGGCAATGGGTTTTAGTGAAAAGAGCATTGGATTTTCGGTCACTGCACCATACTGGAAGCAGCACTAGGTTTGGAATAAGAAGGCCCAGAATTTAAATCCTGGCTCTGCTTCTTACTGTATGTATAACCTGAAGTAAGTCACATAAACTCTCTGGGCCTCAGTTTCCTCATATGTAATGAGGGAGATGGACTAGGACATCTCAAAGCAGTCTTCTAGCTAAATCTGTGACCTCTGAGGCAGAAGACCTGGAGTAAAGTCCCATCTTAGACACCAGCTCTGTGACACTAGGTTTGTTTCTTCTTTGAACCTCAGTTTCCTCTTCAGGAAAACAGAGATGATAGTATTTGCCGTGCTTACTCCCCGAGATTGCTGTCAGGAAAATATCTTGTAAACTTCTAAGTACTATAGAAAGTGAATTAGTATCGCTGGAGAGGTATCCTTTCTCAGGAAGGAGGGAATCCCATATCAAAAGCCTAACCAGTCAAAAACACAACAAGAATAAATTGCAGGGGGCAGCTAGGTGGCTCAGTGGATAAAGCACCAGCCCTGGATTCAGGAGGACCTGAGTTCAAATCCAGCTTCAGACACTTGACACTTACTAGCTGTGTGACCCTAGGCAAGTCACTTAACCCTCATTGCCACACACACACACACACACACACAAAAGAATAAATTGCAGGAGAGAGCAAGTACAATGTGAGTAGAAAGGAAGTTAGCAATGTGTGTCTAGGATAAATTTCCTAGTGGAACTTTAGAAAGGGGGTATCAGGACACCAAGGAGGCATCATAGCAGAATTCAATGAATCAACGGCCTTGGCATCGGGATTTTAGAGCAGTGGTATCGAACTTAAATAGAAATGGGGGAGGAGGGGCACCAGTATCTATACATAAGGATCCCTTCAGGCTGAGTACTAACTTCTTTTTAAAATGTAATATTCTTTATGTTGTATTGTATTTGTATTATATTTCCCAAATACTTTTTTTTTTGGTGAGGCAATTGGGGTTAAGTGACTTGCCCAGAGTCACACAGCTAGTAAGTGTCAAGTGTCTGAGGCCGGATTTGAACTCAGGTCCTCCTGACTCCAGGACCCATGCTCTATCCACTGTACCACCTAGTTGCCCCACCCAAATACATTTTAATTTGGTTCCTGCAACAGCCCATGTTTAATACCTCTGTTCCAGAGAGTTGCTTTGGTCTGCTCTATAGAGTATAACAAATTGTACTATATGACTTTAAATGACCCAGTCCTGCAGTTAGGATGCTCTCTAGAGAGGGATAGAGAGCTAGTATTCCCAATAACTATTCACTGCTGGCCACATCTGTAAGAGTGTACTCCAGAGGTTATATGAGGCTTGGGATCCTTCATAGATATGGTCCTCCAGTTGTTGGATCTTTTGAAATACCCAGGAAAGTAAATACACTCAAAAGCACAAAGGAAATCTCTGAAGAGGCTATGCCATTCACAAAAACACTGGGAGACTGAGTTATGACGTTGTGGGACCTGTAGTCAGACAATGCACAAATGGCTAACTCTAGATATTCCATTTAAATGACCATTTTGTATTGTCTTAGATAGGAAATGGTATGTTAGGGGAAGCACTTCCTTCATTTAGCTAGGCCTGTAAGTCCCATAACAATTGTACATAAAACAAAATGCCTAAAGTGGGAGAAATATTAGCCCCCCCCAAAGACTCCATGTGCTTTTGATGAAAGTATAGTACTCAATTTTACCGTTGCTAACTTAGAGGATGGAGGAAAGACATTAGGGTACTGGTAAAAAGGAGCAGGGTGGGGTGGAGGAGTTAATTCTCCTGAGGTTAAAATCCAAATAATCGGGTTATTTTATAATATTGTTGTTGTTGTTGATGTTACTACTATATACCCATGCTTAAAATATAAAATCTTTGCTTTAGGTAAATTGATTGTGCTCCCATGAATATCAAGCTTCTTTGAATATGTCTACACTTTAAAAACTAAAGTATAAGTATTGGGTTGCCTATCTTTCCACATCCCCTCTGACATTTACTGCAATCTTTTTGCCATCTTTTCCAGTTTTCTGCGCATGAGGTAAAACCTCTGAGTTCTTTGATGCCATCCTTCATAAGGCTCTAAATAACTTTAACAGAAATTTATTAAGGATGTACTAGGGCATACAATTATGCTAGGAATACAAAGACAAAAAGGAAAAGGCCCCAGCATCAAGGGGTTTACATGGGTGGTGGGGTTGGGGAGAGAACATAATAGACACACGAGTAATACAAAGTGTGACCTCAAAGGTCCCTTCCCTCTGTAAGTCAAATGCAGAAAAATAATTCCAGGAGGGATCAAAGGATTTCATATTTAAAACTGGAAAAGACTCCAGAATAGTCCTCATTTTACAAATAAGGAAACTAAGGCTCAGATGTTAAGTGACTTGCCTGGAGTTGTACAACTACTAAGTACTTCCTGGTAATTAGTGTCAGAGGCAGGATTTGAAACCAAGTCAAATATTTAATCCACTACGGGGAGGTAGTGTTAACAATTGGGAATATCAAGAAAGGCAGCCTGTAGGAAGTAGCACTTGATTTGTGCTTGGCAGAAAGCTAGAGATTCTAGAAGGTAGAATTTGTCAAGTCCTGAAATAAATTGAAGTTATGAGTTAAGGAATAAAGCATCTTTAATTGAGAAAACAGGGTAACAAACCTGCCACCCTGGGGTATGTCTAGTAGATTTCCCAAACTAGAGGTCCATGGAAAGATCTTTTATACCCTTAGGAGGGAGTGAGAGGAGGTAGCAGGAGGTAGCAAGGGTTATTCATGAGATCCCAGCCATCCTGACAGTCTGAGAAAGGAGACCACTTCATTCTGGCTGTTTTGCTCTTCAGGTCATAAATCTCAATGGAAGGGGGCAAGGATATATCAAAGACCTAAATTCACCTTGACCCTCACAAGGCAAGATCTCAGGATAGGACTTAAGGGCTGACTCAGGTCCACCTAATTAACACTACCATCTTGCTGGGCATGCTACTGACATTCTGACATTGCTAGAGTCATTTGCTGACATTACCACATTTCTGACATTTGCTAGAGGCTGGTAACATGACATTTGGAATTTAAAATGTTATGTCTTTATATTAACAATTTTCTATCAAGGTGAAGAGGGAATGAATGCATTCCAGACATGGAGGACCCACTTGTGCAAAGACATGGGAAATGGAGTATCCAGAATATCCATCAACAGAAATCCGAGTGAATGAAGGGGAGTAATATAAAATAGGACTAGAAAGATAGGTGGAAGTCATATTGTTGAGGGTTTTAAATGCCAGACTAAAGAATCTGGACTTGATCCCAGAAGCAATGGGGTATCATTGAAATTTTCTGAATAGGGAACTGACATGGTCAGGTCTGTGTTTGAGGAATGCCAATTTGGCAGCTTTGTGGAAGATGGGTTGGTGAGGGAACAGACTGAAATCAGGAAGACTAAGTAAACAATTGAAGTCATCTTGACAAAAGGTGATAAAGTCCAGAATTAGAGCAGAGGCTATAGAACTGAAAGGAGAAAACAGATGCAAAAGTGGTTATGGATGTCAAATTACAAATCTTGGCAACTGACTAGGTAGGGGGGTTGTTGTTGTTGTTCACTGTTATCAGTTGTAACCTACTCTTTGTGACCCCATTTAGGATTTTCTTGGCAAAGATACTGGGGTGGTTTTCCATTTCTTTCTCCAGTTCATTTAACAGAGGAGGAAACTGAGGCAGACAGGGTTAAGTGACTCCCAGGGTCACACAGCTAATGTCTGAGTGTCTGAGGCCATATTTGAACTCAGGAAGATGAGTCTTCCTGATTGTAGGGCCAGCACTCTAGCCACTGTGCCACCCAGATGCCCAGGGAGGTTTGAGAGACTGAGAAGTGTCAAGGATGACTCCAAAACTGCATATGGGAAGCAACCTGAAGGATAGTGGCACCAGCAACAGAAATGGGGGGTTGAAAAGGTTTGGGTGTGGGGGGTGGTAGTGGGGGGAATATAATGAGTCCTATTCTGGCAATGTTGAGGGATCCATCACACGAGGTACCCTTTAATCTTGCCTTCACCCTTTGCCTATGATTCTTGACTCCTCACAGGGCTTAGATGAGATGGGAGTCAATAATTCTAGTCCTTCGAAGGAGATGGAAAACTGCCCCATCACTGCCTCCTATATCAAGTCAAGAAGCATTTATTAATCACCTACTATATGCCAGGCTCTGTGTTAACCACTGGGGATACAGAGAAAGGCAAAGAAAAGAAAAAAGATCCAGAAGCTCAGAATCTAACTGGGGAGATGACATGCAAGCAACTATGTGCAAACAGGACATAGATAAGAAACTGAAGAAAATCAACATAGGAAAGGTACCAGCACATCCATGAAAGGGATGGGGAAAAGCTTTTTATAGAAAGTAGGATTTTAGCTAGGACTTGAAGGACTCTAGGAAGAAGAGATGAGAAGGTTAAAAATTTCAGGTACAGAAATCAGCCAGATCCTAAGAGCCTACAGGCCTGACCATCTTCCTTCTCTTGATTCCCTGAAGCCACTCAGCACTACCGCTATAAACTAAAAACCTCTGGCTCTTGCCATCTTCCCTGCTGCTGAATCTTAGAACTTCCAGGCCTTTCTATCTGCCCTGGACATTCTGTAAACTCCTTGAGAGCAAAGACTGTCTTGATTTTTCTTTTTACATCCCCAAGGTTTGGCACATAGTAGGCACCAAAGAAATGCTTTGTTATTCATTCAGGTGTGGGATTTTAGTTCAAAAGAGAGATTAGGGCTGGATATATGGATTTATAATCTCTATATTTATATAGATCAACCAAGGAAGAGGGTATAGAGAAGGAAAAGATGAGCCAGAACAAAGTCTAGGGGGCATATCCACACTTAGTGTATAAGAAGAGGGGTCTCCAACAAAGGATACCAAAGAACTGGGAGGAGAATCAAGGGAGCTGGGTCATAACAACTGTGAAAGGAGAGAGTATCCAGGACATTATGTTCAATGGTGTCAAAAGCTGCAGAGAAGTTGAGAAAGATTGACAAAAGGCACATGAGTGGATAAAGCAATGGCCCTGCATTCAGGGGGACCTGAGTTCAAATTTGCCTCAGGCGCTTGACACTAGCGTATGATCCTGGGCAAGAAAGTCACTTAACCTTCATTGCCCTGCCTCCCCGCCCCCCAAAAAAGGTACGTGAAATTTAACAGTTAAGAAAACCATGATCAGAGCAATTTCAGTTGAGTGGTGAAGATGGAAGTGCAAGATATCAAGATGTGAGTAGTGAGTGAGGAAATACAGGAAACACATCTAGATGGTTCTTTTATAGCCAAACTCCTACAGGATGGAAGAGAAGAGATATATAATGGTATCTTTAAAAAATGGCAGGGTCAAGTAAAGGTTATTTTTAAGAATATGAGACCTATGTATAATAAATGTGTCATCTGAGTACTTATAGAGTTTTTTTCAGCTGCCTCTTCCCAATGACCTTCAAAGAGCTAAAGTACTTCTCCTAGGTAACTAAGTTGTCATTATTAAGGAAGAGCTCATTCACACCAGTATAGGATTGATCCCAAGTGATACTTATCATCAGGGCGAGCAAATGAAGATTTCTGAGAATATAACTGGTATTTACAAAGCACTTTGTTTTGCAAATAGTTTTACATCCATTTCCCCATATGAGCCTCACAAAAGCTCTCTGAAGTAGGAGATACTATTATTACCATTGTATAGATGAGGAAACTAAGGCTTATAGTATTGAAACAACAATCCCATGGTCCCATAGCAAGTGTCAGAGGAAAAATTCAAATCCAGGTCTTCCTGACTCCTAGAACGGTTCCCCATTTGAAAGATTTGCCATTTAACATTGAGCACCTCAAAATGAAATTGGAAATAATAATGAAGACCACATAAAATTTTAATTTTGTCATATTTTCATATTGCTAGTAAGCCTCTGGAGGGAAATATAATTAATATTTATATTGTAATTTATATTATAATCAGGTTATAAACATAACCAAATCATACTTAGATTGTCAAGAAACATTTTTGAAAGAAGGTTGTGCAGGGGCAGCTAGGTGGTACAGTGGATGAAGCACCAGCCCTGGATTCAGGAGAACCTGAGTTCAAATGTGACCTCAGACACTTGACACTAGCTGTGTGACCCTGGGCAAGTCACTTAACCCTCATTGCCCTGCCAAAAAAACCAAAAAGAAAACAAAAAAAAGAAGAAGAAAAAAGAAAAAAGGTTGTGCAGGTTTAACATATTCTAAACTCACATAATGGAGCTAATTCCCTCATGAATAACAGTTACAAAAATTTTAATTCTTTAATAAAAATGTTTCCTTGACATTTGATGCCATATTTATTGGTAATGTTCCCATCATCAATACTCTTACCTTCTATAAAATGTTGGCAGGGTATAGTCTGGATAGAGAGCCAGCCTTTGACTCAGGAAGACCTGAGTTCAAATTTTGTCTCTGACACATTCCAGTTATGTAACCATGGAAAATTAGTTCACCTCTCAGTGCCCCACAGCCACTAAAACTAAAGGTTACAGAGAATTTGTTTATTTTCATGCACTGGAAAACTTGGGTGCACTACATTGATTAATTCCCAAACAAAA
The DNA here is from genome assembly GCF_019393635.1 of Dromiciops gliroides. NCBI lineage: Eukaryota > Metazoa > Chordata > Mammalia > Microbiotheria > Microbiotheriidae > Dromiciops > Dromiciops gliroides. The sequence continues at coordinate 376,909,482 of NC_057863.1, forward strand.
CCAAACAAGCATAGTAACTATTAGAACTGTGCTTTGAAAGAAAAATCCAAACTAAAAGGTGTTTTCCAGTCAGCATTTGAAAAGACTTAAAGATTTAAAGTTTTGCCCTCTGTTGGGTACCAATATTTTTGAAAACCTACTGCATAAACTCTGTACTGGGCACTCTTTGGGGGATTCAAAAGGATTTTGGAAAGACTTCTGGGCTTGGAGAGAGTAAAATCCTAGGTTCAAATCCTAGATCTAAGCTAAAAGGGGGCATAAAGAGAATTACTTCTTTAAAACAACAAAACAAAAAGTGTACTTTCCTGCCCACTTCTCTACCATTCCCCAATTTAAACTATCATCTTCAACAAGCCCATTTTTGTTCATAGGACCACCATGTTTTCCAAGTTAGAGACTTTGAAGTCACCTCTGACTCACCCCTGTCCACCTCCTATATCTGGTCTGTCATGAAATCATATGGCTACTTATTGGCAGAACCCAGACTAAAACCAGGTATCCTGATTCTCAACCCATTTGTGTTTCATCTGTAGCCTGCTATTTTTTGTATGTCTTCTCACCTCTGAGATTCACCAGAAAATCTTCATTTGATTGATTAGTGTGATCTTAAAATTAAAGATTTAGGATTAGTGACTTTAAAGGGTCACTGTACAGATGGGGAAACTGAGGCCCCAAAAGATTAAGTTACTTACTCAAGTTAGTAAGTAGAATAGCTAGCTGTTTTTGCAGCTTTTTAAAGCTTGCAAAGTACTTTACAAGCTTTATATTATCCCATTTGATTGTCACAACAACCCTGGGAGGTAAATGCTGTTATTATCCCCATTTTACAAATGACAGAACTGAGGCAGAAAGAAGTTAAGTGACTTACCAAGGGTTACACGGCTAGTAAGAGTCTGAGGCTGAATTTGAACTCAGATCTTCCTGACTCCCAAATCCAGCACTCTATCTACTATGCCACTTTCTGCCTTTAGAACTGGAATTTGAGGGGGCAGCTAGGTGGTGAAGTGGATAAAGCACCAGCCCTGGATTCAGGAGTTCCTGAGTTCAAATCTGGCCTTAGACACTTGACACTTACTGGTTGTGTAACCCTGGGCAAGTCACTTAACCCCCATTGCCCCGCAAAACAAACAAACAAACAAACAAAAACAAAAAACAAGAACTGGAATTTGAGCCCTAGTCTTCAGATACCAAAACTACTGCTTTTTCCATGGCACCAAAATGTCATTCTTTCTGCTTCTCATGGGGCAGCTAGGTGGCACAGTGGATAGAGTACTGGGCCTGGAGTCAGGATAACTGATCTTTTTGAGTTCAAATCTACTCAGACATTTATTAACTGTGTGACCTTGGACAAGTCACTTAACCCTGTTTGCCTCAATTCCTCATCTGTAAAATGAGCTGGAGATAGAAATAGCAAACCACTCCAGTAGCTTTTCCAAGAAAACTCCAAATGGGGTCCCAAGAATCAGACTTGACTCAACAACAACAAAAAAATACTCCTCATAGCTTTACAAGTGCAAATAAAGGTATTTGTTATTGTTTTTGTTATTTTAAAATAAAAGTAAAGTGAATTTATCCAAATCCTACCTAGTTCAAGACCTACTTCTCCCAGAAAAGCTTCCTAGTCTACATCAAACCCCTCTTTCCTGTCTGGCTCCTCACAGTCTGAAAAGAACAATTTAGCATTTGATACATACAGTGTGCTGACTTTTGTTCTCTAATTGGGCCTCAATTTCCTCAGCTGTGAAAATGATGGGGTTGGATTATACAATCTTCCAGCTTTAACATTCTGTGATTCTGGAAAATATCTCATTCTTCCCTTCTAAATGTCTCTTGGATTTGCTGTCTATTTCCATGACCATTATCCTGGTCTATACCCTAATTAATTACCTCATGCCTGGATTACACAGGAGCCTTAAAGCTATTCTCACAGCTTCCAGGCTTTCCTCTTCTCCCCACTCAAGCTCACTATAGTCCAGCCTACATATCTCCACCAAACTTATGTTCCTATAACACTTCTTCCATTAATTCAATTCTATTCAGCAAGCAATTAGCATATGAAAAGACAAACAATATCAATGAATTCAATGCTACATGCAAATAAGCAACAATGTTATCAATAGCATGTAATTTCCAAGCAGTGTTGATTACCGGCAACACAATACTACTGGAGACAATAGGCATAATGCATTAATAATCAATAGTATTCACAAATACAAAATGCACTTGGTATCCTATGGGAAACAGTGGATCAATCATGACATATAAAAGTCTGGCTGAGGGGGCAGGATAGAGTGGGGAAATAAAAATCTAGACCAAAAAAATAGTAAAGAAACAAGAAAGCATCTTAAAAAGTAAAATGAAAAGGGATTTTGTTGGGGTTTTTTAGGGGGGGAGGGCATTTACTTTAAAATACAGAAATGTGGGGGCAGCTAGGTGGCACAGTGGATAATGCACTGGCCCTGGATTCAGGAGTACCTGAGTTCAAATCTAGCCTGAGACACTTGACACTTACTAGCTGTGTGACCCTGGGCAAGTTTAACCCCCATTGCCCTGCAAAAAAAACAACAAAAAAAACCCAATAAAATATAGAAATGTGAAAAAGAAACACATTTTTCTCAGGATGAGATCCTCCATGTGATAGAGGTCCCCATATGGGTTGTGTGACTTTAGTGCTGACTTCCTGAAGACAGAATGTCACTAAGTTATTTATATAGAAGAGGAGTTTAATTAACTAAATGCAATATGTGAATTGCCCATAAGATAGAGTTCTACTCATCCCAACTGCCCACCAGAGGGTTTTGGTCAGCAGACACTTAGACTTTTGCCTCCATGGAACCATTATCTATAGCCTATTTGGCAGTATACCTAAAACAGCCTTGATTAACCTTGCCCTCACTAACTAGGTCCCAATTAAATCTAGAAAACTTAATGGAATGTTGCTTCAAATATTAAGCTATGAAATCTACTATCAATATATAGCTCAGAGCCCCCACTCCATAGTAACTTCCACTCTCAGTTGATAGATACTGCGATCACACACTTTATTATATATAGAATATAGAATAAAACAAAAAAGCCCTCTAGAATTTGGCTTTATCTTGCCTGTCTAATCTTATTTGCTACTCTATCCCAACTGATATCATCACTGTGATGTCACTGGTCATCTTCAAAAGGGAAGGATCAACAACAAGAACAACAACATGTTTCTGGGTAGCCTTCCTTTTGGAATCCCTAGACCTGTTCAAGGTTCAGTTCAAGTGCTGCCTCAGACTCAAGATCTTCCTAATCCTGTTAGTGTTCCCCTTCCCACTTCCAAGAATTTTTGCATTTGTTTTGTATGTACACATTTACTTACCCTTCCCCAAAATAAGGTAAACTTCTTGAGGTTAGGGACCATTTTCTCTTTTTAACTATTAATATTTCTTTTTGTTTGTTTTATTGATGTGTTTTGGTTTTGCATTACAGACATTTATAGACTGCTTCTACTTTGTGAGAGGTCTCTCATAACAAGGTAAAACAGTTAAGTAAAACTAATAATATATCTGAAAGTTCATGTAATATTTCCCATCTGTATCAGTACTTTTCTATTTTTAAAAAATTAATGAATCTCTATCTTCTCTCCTACCCCAGTGAGGGAAAAATTTCTTGTAACAAATAAGCATGGTCAAGCAAAACAGATTCCTTCAATGGTTGTATTCAAAAATATATTTCTCATTCTGTTCCCTAAATCCATCACCTCCCTGTCAAGGCTAGCATATTCCATCATCAGTCCTCTGGAATCATGAATGGCAGTACTCATACAGAGGGGAAAAACATAGATCTAAATCTTTATATCTGCAGTGCCAGTACTAAACCCTTAAAAAGCTCTTACTAAATATTTGGTGGCTTTAATTTAATTTTAAAAGGGTGAGAAGGTGTCTATAAAGTCCCACTTCCCTCTACTGAGTCTTCTCCAATTCATCCAGGCCTATGGTATTTCCCACCTTCTCTGAAGTCCTACTATACTTATGGTTAGTGTCACGTGGTTTAGAACTTAATTTGTCCTCTCTCTTATCATGTCTACCAATTCTGCCTCTTTAACAACACTCTAGGTTTTCAGAGGGAGGAAACCATGCTCTATAATAATAGCTGAGCTCAGGGGGCAGTTAGGTGGCACAGTGGATAAAGCACCAGCCCTGGATTCAGGAGGACCTGAGTTCAAATCTGGCCTCAGACACTTGACACTAGCTGTGTGACCCTGGGCAAGTCACTTAACCCTCATTGCTCTGCCCCCCCTAATAATAATAATAATAATAGCTGAGCTTAAAGTTTGCAAAGTGCTTTGCATTATCTCATGTGGGCTTCACAATAACTCTTCTTATCTCTGTTTTATAGCTGAAGAAATTGAGGCTCAGATAGATTAAATGACTTGCCTATGACAACAAATTAGTGTAAGATTAAAGTGAATAAATGAATACTATTTGATGTCAGTGGAATTCTGGGGGGAAGGGGGGGGAAATAAAGCTAGAGAAGATAAAATTCTTTCTTCCCCTCAGTCACTGGTCCTCCCCTTAAAATGTGATTAGCCTAAAAATAAATAAATAAATAAATTTTTAAAAATGTGATTAGCCTGTATAAATTGTGTAGCAGAAACCAACTTGGGAAAATAGAAGAAATGGAACTACCTCCCATGGTCTCAGCAATAGCTGAGTCTTCAGTCTGCTGAGATGCTTCCCCAGAAATATTTTTTCTTGCAATCAATAAATCTCTCCTGAGCTTGTTGGGTTTTTATTTACTGAACACTGATTCAGAGCCCAGTCACTAGGACTACACTAGATGCTACTCTGGAGAACATAGAAAAGAGACTAGAGGCTGTAGTGAATAGAGTTATGGGCATGGAATCAGAAAGACCTAGGTTCAAATTCTGCTTCTAATGCTTATTGCCTATGTGACCATGGACAAATCACAGAGGCTGTCATATTCCTCATCTGTAAAATAGGAAGAATAATGCCTGTGGCAACTACCTCACGCACTTTGACATTTATTAATGTCATTTATTTTATGACAATTGATTACTTAAATTGAATGAAAGACTTAATATTTCTAAATTAGCATTAGTGGGCACACACTAATTTGATACAACTCATCAGACAAGGAATAAAAACCCGAAAAAGATGGGTTGGTAATCAGTGGAGGCTTCCCATAGGATGTTGGCTAAACGAGAGAACAACTGAATGAATCTAAGACTGGTTGAATGGTTGGGCACAAAGAGGAATCATTAATGGTTTGGTCAACTTGGAAGGATTTCTCTAGTGAAGTGCCCTAGGGACATGTGCTTTCCCCTGTGATGTTTAAGGTTTTTATCAATGATTTGGACAGATGGCATCCTTCACAGATGACACAAGCTGGGAGGGGTAGATAACACAGAATGACAGATCAGGTCCAAAAAGCTCCTGACAGGCTGGCACATTGGGCCAAATCACTTAGGGATGAAAGTATAGTCTTACACTTGAGTTAAAAAAATCACAGGTACAAAGTGAGAAAGGCATAACTAGATAGCAGATTGTCAAGAAAAAAAATCTGGGGGTCTTAGCAGATTGTAAACTCAATATGAGTTAACAGCATGATATGGCAAACAAAAAAGCTAAAGCAATCTCAGAAGGTATATAAGTTCCAGGAATAAGGCAGTGATATTTTGCTATTGCTCTGTTAGAGGATATCTGGAGCAGTGTTCAGGTACCATATTTTACTAAGGAAATTGATAAGCTGGAGGGTATTCAGAGGAGGGCAACCAAGATGTTAAAGAGAAGCTATTGGATAGGTTGGGGATATTTAGCTTAGAGAAGAGAAGACTTTTGACAAGACATAATAACTGTCCTCAAGTATTTGAATGGCAGTCATGTAGAAGAAAGATTAGATTGACTCCTCTGGGCTTGCTTTAGGGGGAAAATTAGGAACAGTAGGTGGGGGTCAGGGAGAAAATTTAGACTTGATGTCAGAGAAAAAACTTGCTTAAAATTAGAACTGCCCCAACATGGCATTGGTTGCTTCAGAAGGGCAGCAGAGTCTCCTTTATTCAATGTCTCTAAGTGCAGATTGGATAAGCACTTTGGGGGTATTTTGTAGTGGAGATTTTTTTCTTCATTATGGGTTAGATTACCTGGCTGCTGAGATCCCTTCCATCTGAAAATGTGATTTTCTTTTTTTTTTTAAGTGAGGCAATTGGGGTTAAGTGACTTGCCCAGGGTCACACAGCTAGTAAGTGTTAAGTGTCTGAGGCCAGATTTGAACTCAGGTACTCCTGACTCCAGGGCCCGTGCTCTATCCACTGTGCCATCTAGCTGCCCCTGAAAATGTGATTTTTCCAGAAATCCTTATGATTTTAATACAGTTCATCTTTCTGGGATGGCTTAGGTATTGGACTCAGTCAATCAGTCATTGTATTGCTTGATTACTAGATTCAGATATGGACTCAGTTGATTGAGTCCACACTTGGACTTAATTATGTCAGTTGTTTACTTGTTTCTCAAATTGTAAAAATTCAAAGGCTTGAGTTCCATTAAAATCCTAAGTGCCCAGGTCAAACAGAAGCCACATATTGGTCATTATGGTTTCTCTGCCCTCTAATGAGAGACCTCTGGTTGACTGCACAAAACATTGGTTTGTGGAAATCTGTTTTTCCTTTCCTCCTTCTTTCCCTTCCCCCTCTCCACTCTCCACCTGCCCACCCTTCCCCCACCCCCCACCCCCAGCAATTCCTTTTTCTTGACCCACCAGGTTCTGCAACAGACCACAAGTGGCTAGGGTGCACATCCTAATGAGTTCTTCAGCCACTTAAGCATTTTAATCCCAAACTATAAAGGCCCTAAGAAGGACCTCAGCTGCCATCCACACATTTTTATTTGAAAGGAAAAGAAAAGAAAAGATGGAATTAATCCAGCATAAGACCAGTGAAAATAATAATTTTTAAAATGCTGTCGATGTAATATGAAATATTTTTTCCATGCCCTTCCTGAGCCAGTCATTTCTTCAGTTGTTTAAGAGGTCATGTCAGAGCTAATGCTTTGTCCTTCTAGGGATGGCACCATCAAGCCCTTTTAAATCAAGTTATTGTGAGTCCAAGCACTGAGGCAGCTTACCACTTCCCCTAATTGGAATGGCTCATTTGGCTATCACAGCATCACTACCCAGATGCTCTCAGCTGATCGGGAATATGGCAATATCTAGCAAGGGGATTTATTCAAGATTCAGAACAAAAGAAATAGATAATTATCTGTGGTCAGGAGATGTTCTAATTCCTGCTAATATCCTGTGACTGAGCTACAAGACATTCCCATTTCTTGATTCCTATCATCAGACTCCAAGCGCTCTATAGATTGTTACTTTGTGCAAAATGCAAGAGCTATGATTGAATGAAATATTAAACAGAGGCAGGGATGCTCAGAGAAGGAGAGAGAGAGAGAGAGATTGTTTTAAAATTCCCCCTACATCATCTTTCCAGAAAGAAGCCTTTATATAAATTTACTCAATAAGTGAAAGTCTAATGTGCCCAATTTATAAAATCATAATAATAGGACATAATTGAATAAAAGCATGAGAAAAATAAATGAAGCAGGGTCTTCAAACACTTGAATTCCCATTAAGGTTTTTCTCTGAATTAATCCTAAATACTTGCATATCCATCATGGTCTGTGAGGCCTCAAAAAATGAATTTAAATTCCAGGGCAGATTAAGCACAAGTTGATGTCTAATAATTCCTTTGCGATGGCAATGTTTCAAAAAACAAAACAAAACAAAACAGCAATAGCTTTTGGTGGACTTTCTCACAGGCTTTTCTCTCTCTTTAAATCCCTAAAGTCAGGGCCCTAATATATATCAAAAGGATGTGTTCAGAGGTCGAAGAAAATATTTCCAAGGGCTGTCTTTTACCTGGAATCTTCCAGAGAAAATATTTTTTTGAATAGAGTAAAAGGAAATATTCTAAATGAATGATACTTTTCTTTTGGGGGGCGGGGGGGGGGTTAAATAGTCTTTTTTTCCAATTACATGTAAAGATAGTTTTCATCATTCATTTTTGTAAGTTTTTGAGCTCCAAATGTTTCTCCCTCCTTCCCTCCCCTAAACAACAAGAAATCTGATATAGGTTATACAGTACAGTCCAGTTAAATATATTTCCACATTAGTCATGTTGTGAAAGAAGAATTAGAACAAAAAGGAAAAATCACAAAAAAGAAAACAACAACAACAAAAGTGAAAACTGTATGCTTTGATCTGTATTCAGATCCCATAGTTCTTTTCCTGTATGTGGAGAGCATTTTCCATCATGATTCTTTTGGAATTGTCTTGGATCATTGTATTGCTGAAAAGAGCTAAGTCTATCACAGCTGATCATCACACAATGTTGCTGTTTTCATGTACAATGTTCTTTGGGTTCTGCTCATTTAACTCAACTTCAATCCACTTAAGTCTTTGCAGGTTTTTCTGAAATCTGCCTACTCATCATTTCTTATAGTACAATAGTATTCCATTACATTCATATACCACAACTTGTCCAGCCATTCTCCAATGGGATGGGCATCCCCTCAGTTTCCAATTCTTTGCCACCACAAAAAGAGCTGCTATAAATAGTTTCGTACATATTGGTCCTTTCTCTTCTTTATGATCTCTTTGGGATACAGATCTAATAGTGGTATTGCTGGATCAAGGGGTATGCACAGTTTTATAGCCCTGTGGTCATTGAACTATAATTTTCTAAAAAACCCACTATATACTATCTTTTAAGAGTCATGGGATTATTTCCTTCCTCCTTTATTTTATGAAGGTGCAGGACTATGGATGGGGAGCATGGAGTGTGCTATCAAACATGATGTGCTGGGTGGTTTAGCTATACTGCTTTCTCCTCCCCACTTTTAAAAATTCTTAGGTAAAAGGGAAAGCATGTTGGGCACAGGTGATGGAGGATTATATTAAGAAGTGAAGGTAATATAAAAAGAAAGAAAAAGACAATAGTGGAAAGTGAAATAACTTTGGAGTCCAAAGCCTGTGTTAAAATCCTGACTGTCCCTTAACTACCTGTGTAATGTTGGGCAAGTAACTTAGTCTCAGTTTCTTCATCTATAAAATAAGTTATTTGGATAAAATGGCCTCTAAGGTCCCTTCCAGATCCCACTCATTGATTTCTATGGCCTTGTGTTAAGGGCTAAAATTCTAGCTAGTCTGTCTAAAATATCTAATGAGTGGTCACCAATAAATTATAAGCTTTAGCAAGAGTTAAGCTTTTAAGCATTTATTAAGGAGAATAAGAATTTGGTAAAGAGAGAGAGAAAGGCCTACATTCATCTATCTATTAAAGGGAGAGTGCATTTCTAGCTCCCTTCTCCACCAGAGTCCACAGGAAAAGAGAGCGAGTCAGCGCCAGCCTCCCCCTTCTTCCTCCCACAAGCAAACATCAGTTCCTGACGCCAAAGAAAAGACTCACGGTCTTGCCCTCAGAGACCTTCACTTCATGGCGGAGCTTTTCTACAGTAAGTCTCCAGCAGGTGGCGTCATTCCAATCATTATACTTGGCTGAAGACTTTAATGTTTCACATTGACTCGGTGTTAGCCATTCTGAAAACAATATCTTTGGATTATATATGGACAAGTCCAAACGTAGGTGTAGATAAAGTAAGTGGTTTCCTAGATGATGTAATCTAAGTGGCTCCCTCCCATCATCTTGTCCTGATGTCTAAAATTCCACCATTCATTCTTTGAGATGCTAAAGGCTCTTTATCCTCCCACAAGGAGGACTAGCACTGGCTAGCACAGGTTCTTTCTACATTTGACCTGCTAAGATGTATGTCCTATCTCTGAACAGGAAATTGGGTTATCATCTATCTATCTCATAACTCTGGATGAAGACTCTAACCTCAATCCATCTTATTTCTCTACTGTGCCATAAAATATTAGAGACATATTTAATTCCTTGAAAAGTCCTGAGAAAATCCTATTATCCTAGAGGGGCTGCATGGCTACAGGAAAGGTGGAGAGCGCTTTAGCCAGCTTCAATCATTTACCAAAAAGGTCTGGAATCCCAGGTTACTATCAGCCAGCAGGTGAATAGATGTAATCCAGATGCCAGAGGGAGAATCCTGTTATTGTAAAATCATTTCCATACACTAGTTCCAGCATAGAAAGCAAACTTCTCAAAAACAAATAGAAATAAATAAAGGAAATGGTGAAAATAAATACTGAAGGCCTAAGATAAATGAGTAAGGCAAGGATAGGGGAAGGAAAAGAAAGGAAGTCTCAAAAACAAAGTTTTGTTGGTTTATTTTTTTAATGGGAAAAATCCAAACTGAGGTCTTTCATTCCCCAAGCAAATACAATTAAGAAAATCCCTCAGCAGGGAATCTGAAGGGGATGGGGGGTGGGGAGGGAAGAGCCGGAGAGTAAGAAGAACCAACACACAAATTCAGTCTTTTGTTCTCACCTGCTGAGCTATAGGGATGGTCTTTAAAGGCATAGCCCCTAAAAGCAACAAAGGCTAGAGCTACAAGGGCACCTGCAACAATTGTGTCCAGCTCCAGTCACTCATTATAGACCCTGGACTTCACTGAAGGCCCAGGCCACTTAATTAGCCTGCCTCACAGTAAGAAGTAGTAAGCAAATCTACTCTGGTTGACACCACCAAAATAGTATTGTCTGGGGGAAGATAACGGGGGTAGGGGTGCTGCAGATGGAGAAAATGTGCACTAAGGAACTGCTCCAAGAGGCCCATGGAGGGAATGTTTACCTGGTATAAAGTGAATGCTGGCTTCATTCCTTAGCACTCAGCACCTGGAACCCTTCAAGGTGACTTTTAGGTCAGGCTGTCTGTTCAAAAAGGAACCATTAACTCTCCCTATTGTGAAGAGAACCAGTTACCATCACTGGATTCTGGCTAAGCCATTCTTGGTCTCTTTCCTATGGAGAGATCTTATTGTGCAATGGGAACATTGGCCCTCCTCAAACTCTGCCTTCATTCAGGGTAGTCTGTTCTCTAGAGTCTCCGGCCCATTTGTTCATCTCCTTTCATCTGGCTCCTCCAAACTGTAATTATCTGCTCAAAAGGTGAACACCACTCCTGCAGCTCTCCCCGGACAAAAGACTACCCATCTAACATGCGGGAAACAGAAGGGCTGGGAGTTTTTGCCAGTGTTTTCCAGCCATCTACTTTCCAGATGTCAAATCCCAGAAACACTGTCCCCAAATGTGGGGTCTTTGCAACACCGCCGGCAGGCAGCCATCTGGGAGACACAACAGGCCTGAAATTTGCCAAAGACAAGAAGTATCTTCAGTGTGGCCAAGAAAATCTGAAAAGAAATTTGGCAAGGCCTAGCAGAAGGGCTAACTATAAAGCTAAATGAGTTCTTTAATGCCCTACATTTCCATTTTTCCCTTCTGCAAAGTTAAGATTGATAACATTTGCTCTAGTCTTACCTCCTGAGAGTTTTGAGAAAAATAAGATGCTGTGATTTTTCTTGCCCGTGAGCAAAAATTTTAACCTAACCTGTAGTACAGTTCTGCCTATTAAAATCCTGCCAATACTTGAAGGCAACAACCTATTCCATGAACTCTTCCATGGATTTCCCTAGGTGGAAACAATCTTTCACCCCTAGATTTCTCCTTATACAATGTATATTTATATACTTATAAAATGCTAATTAGTGCTGTAGATATTGTCAGCCATCTCCTATCCCCAATTATACCCTTAAGTTCCTTGAGGGTGGAGACAAGCCAGGCATTCTTTGTGACTCCCAACATCTAATATGATACCTTGCACACAGTAGGCTTTTTAAAATATTCAGCTGCATTCAGTTGCTTTCAGCACTTTAGGACTCTCTTTGTCTGTCTCTGTCCTTTCTGTTCTCCCTGTCACTCTCTCCCCAAGCCTGCCTCTCCCAAATGTTTATCCATTTACCTCTAGCTTTGCTGTCTGGGTTTAAGAAGAACAAGATCCTTCAAAGCAGTAATGCCCTCACTCTTTCACTAAATATCCCTACTTTCTTCAACCAATCCTCTTCTAAGGAGCATGGTCCTCTGTTCTCTCATCTTCTCTGTTATACATCCTTCTTTTCTCCATTCCCATAACTATCATCCCGCTGCAGGCCCTCACCACCTCACAACTGGATTGTTGTGATAGCCTGCAGGTCAGCTTCCCTCCTGAAGTTTCTCCCCAGCCCCACCAGTCCATTCTCTCCTTTAGTTACCAAAGTGATCTTCCTAAAGCACAGGTATGACCATGTCACCTTCCCTCCTATTCAATAAACTCCAGTGGTTCTCTATGACCTACAGGATCAAATAGAAAATCCTCAATTTGACTTTTAAAGTCCTTTATAACCTGTCCCTTCCTAGACTTCCAGTCGTCTCAGACTTTCCTCCCCATTATGCACTTTCTTATCCAGTAATCCTGTGTCTTCCTCATACAAGACCCTCTTTTCCCTCCCTTGGCTTCTTTTAAGACTTACATCAAATCCCACCTTCTGCGGGAGGTGTTTCTTCCCTTTCCTCTCACCCCGCCCCTTTCCCTCTAAGATTACCTTCTTTTAGGAGGCCATTTCCAATCTTCCTGATCTATATGTTGTCTCTAGACCCAGATGGCTCTGGAAGAGAGAGTAAGGTGGGTGACTTTGCACAGCCCTCCATCACTTAAATCCAATTCACTTCAAATCATGACATCACCCTGATGTCATGGTCCTCTTTGAGAATGAAGGACAAACAACAACAACAACCTTCTATCCATCTACTTTGTATAACTTGAATGTATAATTGGAGTTCAAATCTGGGCATTTGCATAACACTCTCCTCCCTGGTGGAGAAAATAATCACTCAATGATCTGTGATTTTCTAGAGTTTTTAAGAGCTTTGGAGAGTTCTACCTTTTGTAGCTTCTGGATGTGAGAGAGGTCCTTTTAGAGTTGCAGGTCATCTTCAAGGAGCAATACCTAGAGAGGGAGAAAAACCTGGGGAAGAAGCCAAAATTTAGAGGAACCAGCACCCCAAATACGTCCCTGACTTCCATCATGCCATACTAGAGACTTAAATGAATTTTACTTTGAGTGAGATAGTGGACTCTCTTGGTTGACTTGAAATGTCCAGAATATTCTAATCTGTGCAGCTTCTCTGATTTGTTTGCCATGGCTTAAATAATTGTGCTGATTTCCTATTCACTATCATGATTGTCTTTGAATAACTGGCTTTCAGTAGGGAAGAAAGTCAAACCTTCAAGTACAGCCTGGAATAATTCTTCCCCACGAAAGGATAGTGATCCAGACAGTGGCAGTAAACCTAAAAATCCTTTTACCTAGACTAGCAATATTGGGGAAGGGGGAGGAAGAGAAAAATAAATATCATTTAGTGCCATATCCCTTCTCTGAGGAGACCAGAGCAGCTAAGGCTTGTGGCCCCAATCTCCTTCTCCTTCTAGGCCAGAATCAAAAGTCTCCCTTAGAGAAGGGTGGATGAGATTCTAGAATGTCTATTCATACCTCCTTGGGAGTTTCATTTAGACAAATCCATGGGACATACATGCAAACTATATGGGCACCATATAGACACATCCAGCACTCATACCTTGGCAGTACTCAAATCTTGTCAGTACCCTCTACCTCTGGAGCTCCTCCCTCTGATTAGAAGGCTCCTTCTATTGAAGGAGGACACCCAAGCCAGCCATCTCTTCATCACACTACACTTCTCTGGGCATCTCCATCATCTCCCTGTGCCCAGTACCTTCTATGTCCTCATCTTTTCAGCTTCCTTTTATGCATAATTTTCCCCATTAGAATGTAAGCTCCTTGAAGGCAGAGACTCTCTGCTTTTTAAAATTTTATTTATTTATTTTTATAATTTTTTCTGAGGCAATTGGGGTTAAGTGACTTGCCCAAGGTCACATAGCTAGTAAGTGTCAAGTGTCTGAGGCTGAATTTGAACTCAGGTCCTCCTCTATCCAGGGCCAGTGCTTTATTCATTGTGCCACCTAGCTGCCCCAACTCTCTGCTTTTAGTATTTAGCATAGTATACCACAGAGTAAAGACTTAATAAATGCTTGTCAACTGACTGGTATCCTACGTGAGTATGTAGTTTACATGCTATTCCTATCACCACCATTAGAATGTGCGCTCCTTGAAGGCCAGGGCTATATATTTTTTTTGCTTTTCTCAGTATCCTCAGTTCCTGGCACATAGTAGGCACTTAATAAATGATTGTCAGTTGATGATAATAACTGCTAAGTGAATGCAAAGTTGTGACTCAGAAGAAAGGTCCTTTTTAAATTCAAGGTACTGCTGTATTATCATTATACTTTTCCATTACAATTTTAATTTCTCTTGCTACAACAGAATTCTTTTAGGATAGTGGTTTTTAAGGAACCAAAAACTTCATCAAAAGATGCTTGATGGCGGAGGGGGGGCGGGAAATAACACATGAGGGAATAAAGTTCCCATGGCAAGAAGATGAAGAGACTGCCTTCTGTGGATTTCATCTGCTGTATGAGGGAAAAAAACCAACCAACCCATAATAAATAATCCAAAGATCTATCCACTCTGGCACCCCAGCCTCCACCCCGCTGGGGAAATAACCATTTATGTCTGTGTGTGCGTGCTGAGAGCACAGCACCAGTAGAGAAATCATCAAAGACTCTGGATTGAATAATAAGAAGGCAGTCTGTTTCCACAACAAATAATTCCTCCAGTGTCACTGCCTTCTTAGGTGAGCAATAACTTTCTAGCTTGATATTAAGGGCCCAATCAGGCCACAGAGGTCCCTTTGAGCAAGTAACAGATCTGATTTGATTCTTTAGCTCTTTTTCCTGAAATATACTATATAATCATTCTTCTTCCCACACCCAATTAATAATTTTTATTTACATCTTTTAAAAAAATCCAAAAAGAAAGGCAGCCTGACAGAGTGAATGGAGATCTGGGTTTAAGTCCCTACTCTCACCACAGAATGGTTGCACAACTGAGCAAATCACTTAAATACCTGTCTGCTGTGCCCTACATTTTTAACAACCACCTCTCTAAAAAAATGTGCTGTATGACACACTTTTAAGTTTAAGCTGTATTATTAAAATTTTCTCCATCACTTTAAATCTAGATAATCAACAAAACAATAATTCAAGCCCTGTATCGTAGCAATTGCTGAAGTGTAAATGCTCACACTGAAAATTTAACAGTGAACTCTAGCTGACTTGCACCAGTTCCCACGTGCCCCTGCTTGGGTAACTAAAATTATGATTTGGAGAGCAGTTGCAGATTTGCCCCTAAGGAGGATGCTCCCTATATACCAATGAAATCAGAGGTCTAGCTAAAAACAAATTAAAAAATTAAAAATTGTATCCTCTCAAATAACAAAGAAATATTTGAGCAAAGTCCAAGCATCAAAACAACCATGAGCATCATTCCACACCTGTAGTATCGAGGATAAAGATCTGTTTCCTCCTCTTTTCTCTAAGACCAAGATAGGTCACTGCAATTAATCTGAGGTGGGCAGCATCTTTGGTTCATTTCCTTTGCTGTGTAATCATTCTTCCCAGACCTTGAGGCTACAACTAATGAAAGATGACCCCTGCCAGCAACAATGACATTTCCCCACATGAACTACAAACCTCCCTGCAGCGGGACCTACAGCTAAAAACTGAACAGCAACATAGACTCATAGATTAATAGTTGTAAGGGAACTGAAAGGTCATAGAGTTCAACACCCTCATTTTAAAGATGAGTTGTGAAGGCCCAAAGAGATTAAGTAATTTGTTCAGGGTCACAGGGGTGGCTGAGCTGAGATTTGAACCCAGGTCCTCTTACTCCCCATGGAACAACTGTGTCACATGACTAAGCTGTATAGTCCTATTCCAAAAAGTACCCACGCTTGTTGATTTCAAAATGAGAGAGAGGCCCAGGCCACCCAAATTCTATGACACCATAATTTCCTTTGGGATGAAAAAAGAAAAAAAAAAAAAGATAATTTGCAAATATCTTCTAGCATCAAATCCAATTAATGGGAGGTAAAAGGAGGCCCTATAAATAGCTAGTAGTTATAGAAGATAAGAACCAGGGTCTCCCTAAGGGTAGAATTTTGCCCTTCTATCAGCTATTATGCTGTCATTTCCTTTGAGCAATAGCACACAACAAAATAGCTACTGGGCCCTAAGGGAGGAAGGAAGGAGACTGGCTACCTCTCAGACACAAGGGGATTGTCCTATAGGCTGCCGGGGGCTGCAAGGCCTACTGGGCTCACTATTCTGTTAATGGTTAACTCCAGGCTTTTCCGTAGTTCCTTTTAGCACCCACTCTTCCAAGAACGCATTCAAAGAGCTAGGTGCCCAAATTTTGATACTTGCTTAAATTAAGATCATAGATGAGCTAGAAATAACCTTGAAGTTAAGCCCTTTTTAAAAAGGCCCAGAGAGATCTGAGACAGAAAACAAAGGTACACAGGTGGCAGAGCTGGACTTTGGACCCAGACCCTCTGATCCCAGGTCCCCTCATCCCCTACAATCCCTCTCCATTCCTAGCCAAAGACAACCAGGTGAAAGATCCGAAAATTTCCAAAGTCTAAAAACATGAACAAAAAGACTATTAGGTCTTCTGCAACATCCTTGACTTGTGCAAATGGAATAATTTTTGCTACAACTTACCCTGTATTACAACCTCCCTTCTCAGCTGACCTGCAGAATACAATTCTTTGTCAGAGCTCTCCCATTCCTTTGAAATTCTGTCTCTGTTCACAGTCAGTCAAGTGATAGTTATTCTCTAATTCTGAGATATCCTTAGCACTATGTAATGGATGGAGAATTGGTCTGTAAATCATGAAGTTGTTCAGTCATCCTTCAGTCGGGTTCAACTCTTTGCAACCCCATTTGGGGTTTCTTGGCAAAGATACCAAAGTGGTTTGCCGTTTCCTTCTCCAGCTCTTTCTACAGATGAGGAAACCGAGGCAAACAAGGTGAAGTGAATTGCCCATTAACACAGCTAATAAGTGTCTAAGGCCAGATTTGAATTCAGGAGGATGAGTCTTCCTCACTCTAGGTCCAAGCACTCTATCCACTTCGACACCTAGCTGCTCACCTAGTTTTATTACTTACTATGTAGCAGGCACCATGCTCAGTGCTTGAACTGATACAAGTCAACTTTCTCTGCAATGAATAGTCTTAAGTAGTTGCCTAGATCAGTGGTATCAAACTCAAATAGAAATGGGATCACTAAGCCTCATATGAGGATCCCTGTGGGCACACATTGACTTAATTTTAAAATATGTTATCAATGTTTTATGGTATTTTAATTTGTTTTGTTAAATATTTCCAATTACATTTTGATCTGGTTTTGGCCACACTTAGGCAGGCAGGCAGGTAGGCAGTTGGACACCTTTGGCCTTGTTATCTCCCCCATTAGAATGTAAATTTATTGAGATTAGAGATTGTTTCTTTCTTTGTACTTGAATTCCCTAGAGCCCAGCACAGTGCTTGGCACAGAGTAGGTGCTTCAGAATTATTTGTTGATTGACTAAGGCTTAGTTTCCTCACATATAAAAATGAGGAAAATACTATTTGCACTCATGAGAATCAAAGAGACTATATATGTGTAAGCTCTTGGTAAGCAACATGGCCCTATGGAAATGTGAGTTATTAGAAATAAGTATTACTAGCTCTCAAGACATAATTCCGTTTCCCAAAACAGGGATCAGGGGTGAAGGGATCCCTGTGAAAATAAATGTAAATGAATCTGACTACTCTCTGGCAATAAGAGTAGCAAAATGAGGGTATGAGAGTGCTGTACTAGATTTATCATTTGGCCAGAGCTGAAACCCTTATCTATCAAAGCTGCCTGCTTAGCCCAAGAGACTGACAGTCCAGAGACTGGCTGCCAAGGATACTGGTCATCTTTTTTAGAGTTGAAAATGTATACCACAAATCCACCCACTTTCTCCACACAGAGAGTTGCAAGATAAGACTCTTCTTACTCCTGATAAATGCTTTGAAGAGCACATTGCATGTTAACAAACAGCTTTTGATTGTGCCTAGTTTGATCTTTATTTTGTCCTGATTCACCGGATTCTCATAAATAGGGTTCTTTCACACTCTACAGATTAGCCTAAAGGAAAGCTTATGAGAAACAAAGAACCCAATTCTCCCGATGTGGGGGAGTGTACTTTCAGAAGGATACACAGGGCTCCCGAGAGGGTGATGGGGAGCGGAGAGGGTGGAGATAGAGGTGCTGTGCTCAGGAACTGATAGAAAGCGAAAAAGAGTGTGAGTGGCCATGAATAGAAAAGAAGACATGGCAATTGTCCTCCTGTTCAGCACTGAGAAAGGAAGTCCGCCATCTTTTGAGGCAAGGAAGTTTTCTTGGTAGCTTTTATTCTGAAGTCACAGGTTATATCACTAATGTCCCAGTTTTCTTACCTTCAGAGGAATCATAGCTGACCTTACATGTCGAAAGAATAGGCAATCCCCTACTTATCCCATTTTAGGGGCCAGAATGCCTGAAATCCTTCCCCATCTATTGGCTCGAATTTTGGATAGTAGTTCTATTTAGCTTAAGGCTTTGAAGTTGTATATTGAATAAATGAACATGTACAGTTTAACACTCAGAGACTAATCCTGTTGGATGAGTCCCAAGTGACTTTCACTGATATTGACATTCCAGCTATTATCAGCTATTTATACCTTAGGGTGAATTAAGGATAAGAGAGTCAACTTTGAAAGAAGGAACTAACATAGAGAAGAATTGTCACTGTCCTCCAAACCATTCCAAAACCAAGTTTGGCACATGACTCCCTTAACTTTTTCTGGGCCATCACCTCCCCTCCCCACCCAGGTCCACCTCCTCTGAGCAGTCAATGCCTCTATTTCTACAATCCCCTCCTCTGATGAGTTTGTCCCTGACCTTTCATTTGAGAAAACAATCTCACCATCCTCTCTCCAAAGTATCTGTAAATGTGGCTCAGATGCTTACCCCAAACCTGTTTCTGCCTGACTGCCCAAATTCCTGACCCTCCCCAGACCTTTAAGCTCCCTTTTATGTGCTATCTTCTCCCATTAAAATGTAAGCTCCTTGAGGACAGGGAATGTCTTGCTTTTTGCTTATATTTATATTTCAAGTACTTTGCACATAGTAAGCACTTAATAAATACTCACTCATCTATCATCTTTCATCCATTATCCATCTATATATCTATCTAAAGCTGGAAGTCACCTACCCTACAGAATTCTAGCTATTGCTTGGGGAAGAGGCTGGAGACAGGGGAGACCTCTCAAGATAAATTAATATGTTTCACAATTTTGACTAAGGCCAGGCATGATGATGTCAATGACAACAATGATGATGGTAATGAAAGAGGAGCCACAACAATAAGTAACCCTGTTATAAGGCTTTATATTTTTCAAAGGGCAGCCAGGTGTCACAGTGGCTAGATTGCTAGGCTAGGCCTGGAGTCAGGAAAACCTGAATTCAAATGTGACCTCAGACACTTACTAGCTGTGTGACCCTGGGCAAGTCATTTAATCCTGTTTGCCTTAGTTTCCTCATCTACAAAATGAACTGGAGAGCTGGATATAACCGAACAAAATATTTTTCAAAGTGTTTTCCCACAGATTATGTATGCTAGGAGCCAACTTGCTTAGGATCTTTGGCATTATCTTAATTTTCATTTACTAACTCCTTACATTCTAGATACTTGGGATAATGGGGAGGTGGGGGGAGAGGAATAAATAACAAGTATTTATTAAACACCTACTCTATTCAAGGTACTAGGTACACAAAACCCAAATCACTGGATTCAAAATTGACTAATCCCTAGAGAAAGGATAGCACCTTCTCCTCTCTCCCTCCTCCTCCACACTTACTCTCATATCTAGCCCATAGCCTTATGGTTATAGAGATCATAATAAGAGAAGATAATTACAGGTGACTTAATTAGACTGGAAGGTGTCTGAAAGGCTTGGGAAGCATCTGATCTTACTTTCTGATGGTCAGAGAGGGCAGCACACTCTAGGATGTGTAGTAAGTAGCTAGAGTAGTAGTTAAAGAAGACCATGGTTGTGCTGGTAAATATTTAACAACTGGCTCTCCAAAAAATAAAAAAGTGTGCAGGGCAGACTTTTCAGTTTAATCTGTATTGACATTTTTCTATCACTTTCTTAAGGCTGGATAACTAAAACACATCAAGCCCTGATTTGTATTATTTGCCCATTTCTGAGGTATAAATGCTCACACTGAAAATTTAATAATCAGCTCTCTATTTAGAGCTGTCTCCAACATACCTCTGGCAGCAAGTAACAGTAGAACTCTACCATTCTCCCTCTTGACTCATCTCAGGTAGCTTCCAGGGAAGACTGGCTAGTTCGAGTCCAGTGATGAATTTGTCTTTACAGGTATGTTTGTATGAATATGTCTTTAGGGTTACCCTTAAGAATTTACATCAGCAATTCATAGAATTTACTTTTGATGGAAAAGTTAATTTGTGTGGAAGTCCTTTTTAAATAAAATCATAAGATTTCTAGCTGGAAAGGGCTTTAGAGATCACCAGTGTTAGATGTTTGAGGATGCTAAGGGACCAAATAGCACAGGATCAACAGCCTGCACCCAAGGTCAAGGATTGTCTGGGACTATTTAAGGATGTAAGAAAGTAAACTCAGCGCCCTTGTTGGGTAGTTCTAGTTAGAAACTATCCTGGGTGTGGTAAAAAGGAGTGTGGATTGGGCCCTGGTGTTTGCTGTCAGAGTGACTGATTCCAAGAGTGGAGAACAATAGTAGGTAGGGAGTGTTTGGTTCCAGAGGGTTGAACTAGGAGACCAGAGTGGAAATTGCAAAGTTGTTGTTCAGTCATTTTAGTTGTGTTCAACTCTACGTGACCCCCATTTGGGGTTTTCCTGGCAAAGATACTGGAGTGGTTTGCCATTTCCTCCTCCAGCTCATTTTACCAATGAGGAAACTGAGACAGAGTTAAGTGACTCACCCAGGGTCACACAGCTAGTAAGTATCTGAGGCCAGATTTGAACTCAGGAAGATGAGTCTTCCTCACTCTAGGCCCAGCACTCTATTCACTGAACCACCTAGGTGTTGCAAAGAGAAAGATTTAAATTTAATGTAAGTAGAAGTTTCCTAAGTAATGAGAGCTATAACAAAACACAAAAAGGCAGTCTCATGAAATGGAGCACCCCCCTCCATCAGAAGTCTTTAAACCAAGGCTGGCTAACCATTTATTGTTGTAATGTCTGTAGCATCATATACCTAAAGCTGGAAAGGAGCCTAAGAAAAGTCATCTAGTCCATACCACCGGAATTTTTTGTTTGTTTGTTTGTTTGTTTTACCTATGAGGCAACAGATTTTTAGAGATGAAGTCACTTACCTGAGGGCAAACAGGAAATGGCAAAGGTAGGATTTGAACCCAGATCCTCTCACTCTAAGCCAATTCTCTGTTCAGGTTTCTACAGTATCCTAGAAAAAAATTCTTGCTTTTGGTACAAATGGGACTAGGTGGCCTCTGAGATCCTTCTCAAGTCTGAGATTTGGCAAATGGAGCTCAGCATGAGTGGGTTTCAGTGGCTATATCAGACAGAAAAGTGGAATAGCGATTGAGGCAGTCTGGACAGCGAGACCTGCTTGATTCAGTGGTTTTAAGGGTGAGTGAACAAAGGATGGGTTGTTACTTCCAGGGCAAATGGGGAAATGGAGAGTAGTGGCTCTGCATTTTACCCTGACTTGAAGGAGTCTGTGCAGGAAGTAAGATGCTGACCTGGCTGGAGTGCTTATCCACCCAGCTGTTCTAAAACTGACAGATTAGAAATTGACAGACTTTGTCTCCAATTTATCTGAACTGGGTGATTTTTAGCTCTTCCTCATTGGCTTGGAGGAATACAGTGCCCTGGGGTGGGGAGGGGCACAGGGAATATGTGAGACTGTGATGGACAACTCCCTGACAATCTAGGCCAACACTTTCATTATAGAGATGATGAAACCAAGGTGGAAACAGTTGAAGGGATTCATCCAGTTACACAAGTATCAGAGCCATGATTCAAACCCAAGGCCTCTGGCCCCAAATCCTGTGTTTTTCCCTCTAGTGCTAATGCCACCTCCTACTTCTCTTCTCTCTGCCTATCTCCCAGTGGAAGACTACCAGGCTGGAATCCTCAGGTATGCTGCTAGGGAAGGCTTGGAGAGGCAAACATAGGCATCAGAGAATCTCAACATAGGGTTCATTCTTCTCTTTTTCCAAGCAAAATTGCCTTCCTGTTTGATGAGGTTCAGCCAGTCTAGCATAGTATTGTCCACTGCTTAAAGATTCTGAAAAGGAATAGAGTTGGTTTTTTGTTTGGGTTTGGGTTTTTTTGCGGGGCAATAAGGGTTAAGTGACTTACCCAGGGTCACACAGCTAGTAAGTGTCAAGTGTCTGAGGCTAGATTTGAACTCAGATCCTCCTGAATCCAGGGCCCATGCTCTTTCCACTGCACCACCTAGCTGCCCCAGGAATAGAGTTTTAAAGGAAGTTGTGTAATAAGCTTTAATAATTATCTAATTTAATACCAGGTTGTGTGTATATAAAGTCAAACCCCAATTCATTCAGCATGTATTCACTGATCACCAGGCTAGGTACAAAAGAAGTTTGAAACAATCCTGACCTGGAGGATATTATAGTCTAGCTGCAGAGATAAGGTTAACTCAGGAGACTGAGTAGAATGCAACCTTCATGAAAGCAGAGACTATGTTCATTTTGTCTTTGGATCCCCTGTGCCTGATACCATGCTCAGTATCTAGTAGGCACTCAATAAATGCTTAATGACTCAAATTGAATGAGACTGTTAGCAAATAGTCCAATATAGTATGTAACATAATTAAGGATTACAGTTGTATACCAGAGCCTAATTGTATTGGAATTCTCAGTAGGGGGAGAGCAATGTAGACTCAGGTGTCCAGGAAGTCTTTGAAGTCCTTTTTGAAGGAGCAGCTTAAAGAATGCCCAGGCTTTGAAGAGGCAGATGGGAAGGGACCATCCCATGCAGGAAGGATAGCGGCAAAACTAAAGTAATGGAACTGAACCTGGGATGTGAATGGGGTAGTGAGGAGGTCAGTCTAACTGGAAAGGATGCTAAGTGTTTAGTAAACAACAGATCAGATTGGATAGGGAGCTAGGGGACACAGTGGCTAGAGCCTTGGACCTGGAGTAAGGCAGACCTGAGTTCAAGTCTGGCCTCATACATTTACTAGCTCTGTGATCCAGGACAGATCACTTAAACCACTGTCAGCCTTGGTTTCCTCATCTACGAAATGGGAATAAAAAAAATAATAATAATAACCTCTACCTTCCAGGGTTATTATGAGGATCAAATGAGATGTTTATAAAGTTCTTCACAAACCTTAAAGAGCCGTGTCTCACTAGCAGTTAGGTAGGATAAAGACTAAGTATTTGTGGCCTTGAAAGCCAAGCAGAGAAGTTTAGCTATGCTAGTAGAGAAACTGTAGGTTTTTGTTCAGTAGAATAACATGATGAAAGCAGTTTTAGGATTATTCATTTGGCTAAAGAGATTGGACTCCTCCTGCACTAATAATAAGCAAGTTCCCCCAAAGCGCAAATCATCCTTCTGTGCCTGTGCTAAGGATGATGACTCCTTCCTCTGAAAACATAGAGCATATGGCATCATCGAATTCAGAGTGGAAAGGGACCTTGGTAACCACTCACTTTATAGAGGAAGAAACCGAGGCACAGAGAGGGTGTCACTTGCCCCAGGTCACACAGGAAGAGAATGGCAGAGCAAGGACTAGAACTAAGGCCCTCTGACTCCAAATCCAATGCCCCTTCCATTATGTTATGCTGCTTCTCTTTGGTACCTCTGGTTCCTTGAATTATTAACACGTTTGGGTCAATGTATCTTGTCTTCCACTGGAGGCTGATCCCTCAAAGAGTACACCTCTATTGCTATATATCCCCAAGTCTAGCACAGTGACCTCTATTTCGTAAGCATCTAATAAATGTTGATGGATGATAAAATAATCTCTGGGAAGTTATAAGGAACACTAGTAGCAAAGCTACTCTTCTTTTTATTAATAATAATGCTTTGTACAGTATAGAGCATTTTAAACTTTCCAAACCATAGATTCTAGAACCCGTTACTTAATATTCACAACAACCCTATGCTTTATATTATATATAACATAAATTATATATCATACAACATGCAATGTATTATAGATATGTGATGCATGTAATATATGAAATAATGCATATTGTAACATTATAGATTTGTGGTATGATATATTATAGACGTGTGATATATGCAACATATTCACATATCAAATTATATATGATATATAACATACATGATAAATTATATTTAGGAAGTACATTATTCTCATTTTACATAGGAGGAAACTGAAGTAAAGGGAAGGAAAATCATTTGCTGAACATTGAAAAGTTCTATTGTGGCATATTAGCAAGTAAGAACTAGATTTCTTGCTTCCTAATACAGTTAGCTTTCCACTAGATGATAAAGTGAACCCTCCCCTCCCCAACTCTACTCCCACCCTGGTCTGGCTTTGTTTATCAGTATATTTTCATTCATTTTTAATGAAAATGCTCCTCTGAGGACATTGGAGGACCAAATTCTTGAATGACTTGCCAGTTATCTAAAATAGCCATGGAGAGAGTAGTATCAGAATTCATATTATCATTAGTTCCCAGAAACCATTTAGACTGCTGAGCTATGATTTCCCTATGGACAACACCAAAACACATAGGACACCTTTTGGTGGGAATAGTTCCTTACTTTAAAAGGACAATTTCTTAAATTGACAGCACAGGGAGTATTCCAACAAAATAATTTCAGGCCTTCATGTTCATTTCCCTTTCAGATTGAAGGAATCTTATCTTCCCCCCTTTCTCAATAAGCATAAATAGTTACCAAGCATCCTTATTGTGGGGAGACTCACAGAAGGAACTGGCCTAGTCTGAGGGATTGTTTATTTTGCAGAACAAAAGGTAAGGGGCCCCTGGGTTTGTGTTTGTTTTTCGCTAAGCACTCTCAATTGATATTTATACCACTGTTTCCTCCTCTTTTTTTTTTCTCTGAACACAGCAAAGTGAATTTGCTGCATCTCTGTGCTGAAACTTAAAAATCACCAGATAAAAGAATACTGGACCCAGTCATCTCAAGCAGCTTTGACTCAGAAGGAGAAAAGTGAGAGGGCAAGGTGTCTCTATGCCAATTAGCACTTCCAATTTCCTTTTCGCCACGACTTCACTTCCCTCAAATCTTAGCACAATGAACTAATTCTATTTGATTGATCATGGCTTTTAAATAACTGAGTATTTTTTTTCTTTCAAATCCCCCAAGCTACCGTAGAGTAAAACTGTGAGCACTGCCAACATCGAAAGCCAAAATTTAAAAAGAAAGAAAGAACTTAAAATAAATATGCATGCACCAAGTGTTCCCCAAACCCAGTTTTGAAAGTTACTTCTTTCTTTTTGCATAAAAGCAGAAAAAATACTATTTTGATGCCTCTCTTTCAAAATTACCTTTAGAAAAGAATGTGATTGTTTCAAAAATAAGCATGCAAAGTACTGTTCTCGCCCTCTGGAAGCTCCAAAAATCTTTACATGTTCACCGGTGATAAATTTCTAAGCACATCTTTGTGTCTCCTAAATAGCCCCATTATTTGTCTGATGTTGAAAATGACATCTGCACTGTATATAATTTCCATACTAACTTGGCACCATCAGCTCCCTTTGATGACACTCAGCCCTGTTCCCTTTTTGTCTCCCTTCTCTCCAGCTGCAAGACCCAGATGTCAGGTTCGGAATGCATTTTTTTTTCCTGGCAGGCATAGCTGGATTCTCTAGACAGTACCCTAAAGTTAGGGACTATTGTGAAGCTGCCAACGAGATGGTACAAGACCAGACTACAGACGGAATTCAGACATTTTAAAAAGAAAAAGGATCAGAATAAAGGAAAGGGTGGGGGGAACCCACATTTCAGATGCCTCTAATTATAAGCCAGGCATCTTGCAGGCCAGCCCTGACCAAATTGCAGATGCCCCCATTTATCCATACTCGTCCATTCTCACTCCTGACAGTTTGTTATCTCTCTTCTTCCTCTGCATCTGAAATCAGCATCTGGGTGGGATGGAAGGTTTGCTTAAGTTAATTAAACCCTCAGAAGGGGGGAGTGACAGGGTCAGAAGTAATTTAAAATATGGGTAAAAAGGAAAAGGGGAGAAGGAAATAAAGGAAACCTGAAAGATTTGGTAAGATAAGAAAAAGGACAAAAGAATAGATGCACACGGTATTACCGTAAAAACATTAATATCTGTGGTGTGTACTTGGGTCTATTCGAGTGCATGTACACACACACACACACACACACACACACACACACACACAATTGCTTCTCCTGAATGATGTTCAAATGCCATCCTGCCCCTTGATTTAGACTGACTTAAACTGAGACTCACTGAAAACAAAAAGAAGCAACCAAGAAACTGGACTTGGAATACCCCAAAGGGCCTACAACCCTCAAAATATCACGTATATAATTAACTATTTATATGTTATATTCCTTCTGTAGGATGTAACTTCATTAAAGGGCAGTCATGTTCTTTTTTTGGTCTTTGTATTCCCCAAAGCTCTGCACAGACTTAGTTGTTGTTCTTGTTGTTGTTGTTGCTGTTCAGAGGGTTTTCTTGGAGTGGTTTGCCATTTCCTTCTCCAATGGCTTAAGGCAAATAGAGGTTAAGTGACTTGCCCAGGGTCACACATCTGAGGCCAGGATTGAACTCGGGTCTTCCTGATTCCAGACCCAGCACTCTATCCATTGAGCCACCTAACTGCCTTGTACATAGTAGGTATTTAATAAGTGCTTGATGGATTCCACTGGATTGGCTGTGCCAAACCAGGAAGTAAAGATCTCAAGACATAGAGGACTCCTCATCTCTAAAATATATAGGGAATTAAATCAAATTTATAAGAATCCAAGTCATTCCCCAATTGAGAAATGGTCAAAGGATATGAACAGGCAGTTTTCTGATGAAGAAACTAAAGCTATCTATTCCCATATGAAAAAATGCTCTAAATCTCTAATGATTAGAGAGATGCAAATTAAAACAACTCTGAGGTACCACCTGACACCTATCAGATTGGCTAAAATGACAAAAAAGGAAAATAATAAATGTTGGAGAAGCTGTGGAAAAATTGGAACACTAATGCATTGTTGGTGGAGCTGTGAACTGATCCAACCATTCTGGAGAGCAATTTGGAATTATGCCCAAAGGGCAATAAAGCTTTGCATACCCTTTGACCCAGCAATTCCACTTTTAGGTCTTTTTCCCAAAGAAATCATGGAAGGGGAAAAGGGACCCACATGTACAAAAATATTTATAGCTGCTCTTTACGTGGTAGCAAGGAATTGGAAGTTGAGGGGATGCCCATCAATTGGGGAATGGCTGGACAAGTTGTGGTATATGAATACAATGGAATACTATTGTGCTGTAAGAAATGATGAGCAGGAGGAGCTCAGAGAAACCTGGAGGGTCTTGCATGGGCTGATGATGAGTGAGATGAGCAGAACCAGAAGAACATTGTACACAGTATCATCAACATTGAGTGTTGACCTACTGTGATGGACTACATTCTTCTCACCAATGCAATGGTACAGAAGAGTTCCAGGGAACTCATGATAGAAGAGGATCTCCAAATCCAAGAAAAAAAAAAGAACTGTGGAGTATAGATGCTGATTGAACCATACTGTTTCTTTTGTTTTGGGTGCTGTTGTTTTTTTTTCTATTTTGAGGTTGTGCATCACTCCTCTGATTTTTTCTCTTGTAACAGGATTAATGCAGACATAGGATTAATGTTATTATGTGTATATATATATGTGTGTGTGTGTGTATATATATATCTATCTATATGGATATGGATATGATATATAGATATATAGATATAACCTATACCAGATTACCTGCTGTCTAGGGGAGGGGGGAGGGAAGGGAGGGAGGGAGAAAAATCTGAAATTGTAAAGCTTGTATAAACAAAAGTTGAGAACTATCTTTACATGTAACAGAAAAAATAAAATACCTTATATCAAAATAGTGAAAAAAAAAGACATAGAGGACTCCTATGGGGCCTCTAGTCACCCCTTCTTTCTGAAGTGTTGGCATCATGATGAACAGTGACAGAGCAGGGCATTCTGTTTTAGAGCGGCCCAAAGATCAATAGTGGACCCTCCAACTAACACCTTTGAAACTGAGGCAAATTGTTATTGTCCACAATGCCCCAGGACACAAAAGGATGGCAATGGATAGTACTCAACATTCCCAAAGATGAAAAGGCAGCTTCCTAAGCCTAAATTGAGGGTGAAAACTAGTGAAATACTATTCAGTTAAAAGTGGGGGGATGGTGATGATGATGTCATTCTTTCAAATTATCAAGTATCCTCAACAATCTGGGCCTTTGGCAATCAAAGTGTCTTTCTTTCTCCTACCTCAGGTCTAGCCTCCAAACCTCAAACCTTACCCGGTCTCATTTTCTCTCTGTCATGAAGCCATTATGTTCCCTCTTTGCTGGAGCTATTTTCCTGACTCCACCCCTCTTCATCTCAACAACTTAAATTGTTTTTCTTCCCTCATTCTTGTTTCCAAACTCTATCCATGCCTTACTTCAAACCGCACCTCAACACGCCACAAAGGCTTCACCAACCTGCTTCTACTTTACCCAGATAATAGCAGCCTTGTACTCAGCAAGTGCTCAATAAGTATTGGTTGTATTGAATTGAAGGGTATTTATTATCTGACTCATTCATTTGGCATTTATATATTGCACCAGCTTTCTACTTAACTGTTCCATGGGGACATAGAGACAGATGTATCCACAATTAGAAAAAAGTATTAAATGTAACAATGTCTTGGACAAAAGCAATGGAGAATAAAACTAACTGCTAGGTTGTGTGGTACTGACTAAAAGTCAGTAAGAGTTTATAAAAGGAAAAAACCAATAGGGACTTAAGAAGAATCATATATTTAGATCTAGAAGGGACCTCAGAAGGTTCAGGGTACCGTCTCAGGAAGCAGGGAGGGAAGGGAAGGAGAGAATTTGGAATTCAAAATTTTATTAAAAGAATGTTAAAATGTTTTTATATGTAATTAGGAAGAGAAAATATTATTTTAAAAAGGCCGGGGGGGGGGGGCAGCTAGGTGGTGCAGTGGATAAAGTACGGGCCCTGGATTCAGGACCACCTGAGTTAAAATCCAGTCTCAGACACTTGACACTTACTAGCTATGTGACCCTGGACAAGACACTCGACCCTCATTGCCCCTCCCCCCCCAAAAGCCTCAAGGGAAGAGACTTTCATTTTACAGATAAGGAAAGTGAGACACCAGAAGATTAAGTGACTTTCCCAAGGTTACACAGGTAGTAAATGTCAGAGGCAAGATTTGAACCTACTTCCTCTGACTCCAGAGCCAGTGTCATCAAGGAAGACTTCACAGAGGAGCTGAGACTTGAATAATCAAGGGAAGACTTCCCTGAAGAATAGGGACTTGAGGATATTATACAATCAATTGTTTTGTGATTTCAAAAAAAAATTAAAACTCTGTCCTGGAGCACACTAATGCTAAATTATTTTCATGTTTTAAAAGATGCATAAGGGGGCAGCTAGGTGGCGCAGTGGATAGAGCACTGGCCCTGGAGTCAGGAGTACCTGAGTTCAAATCCGGCCTCAGACACTTAATACTTACTAGCTGTGTGACCCTAGGCAAGTCACTTAACCCCAATTGCCTCACCAAAAAAAAAAAAAAATGCACAAGTTCAATTAGTTCTTTAATTTGCTTTATACTTACCAGACAGTTATACTCAAAGGTACTGATGGAGAAAGGGGAAATACTTCATTACCAAGAATGTGTAGCTCTCTCCCCTTCAGGAGGAACAAAGTGAACAAATCTATGGTGTCATCCTAAAGCATATCCCTACTCCCAGTATTCTGGGCATCCTGTGGACACTCAGTCATGACCTGACACTCCATTTCCCAGGGCCACCTCAGTACACTGAAGCCCCATCAAACTGTTTCTTAGAGTGAGATTGAACATGTAACGACTCCCAGGGCAAAGTGCTTTTATACTAACTGGCTTTCCCAAATTCCTGGGCTCAATTCCCACTTAAAATGAAATTTTACTTGAAACAGGAAGACTGGTCATTGAGGACTCAGGCCTTAGAGAAGAGCATATGCTCTACTTGGTCTCAACCCACATGTAGGATTACTCAGCCTCCTTCCAGAAATAGGTAATAGAGGGACCCTTTGCTGGCTCACTGCAAAGTATCCTGTTACTGTTTCCTGTTTATTTACTTGCCTAGTGATGGTAAGTCTTTTGATTAGCTGCTAAGCTAGAACCTATACCTAAAAAAAGCCTCAAAAGGACAGGATTTCTTCCTTTTTCCTTGTGGTGATCAAGGCAAGTATTGCTGTCAGCCTCTGGAGGGAGAGGAAGCAGGGTCAGGCAGCAGCATTCTGCTTCCAGCTCCTGGATCCCATAACTCCCTACCTGGTCATCATTTGGCCACAAGTCCATGATGCTGCTGTTTTTCTGCCTCTGTTTTGCTTATTCTTTCCTAATCTTAGGTGACTTAGTAGTAGAGGCAGAATGGACGAGGTTACATTTTTGTGACCTTTTAAAGGTCACAAGAAGCACCAGATGTTCAGCAGAGTTTGCCAGTAGCCATAGCAACTGGGCCCTGTAAGAAGCTAGTTCTGAGAAGCCATCTGCTTGACCCAGCAGGGATCAACTTGTCTATCAACTATGCCACACCCAGAATCAAACTTTGTTGAGGAAATATTTACTAGTAACCACTTTCATTTTCAGTCTGTTTTCTCCAAGGACCAGGATGGTGATTTGGGGAGTCAATATACTTCAGTTTTGTTATTCCTCCTTAGTAAATATCCCTTTGTAAAAACTAATTAAAATCCATTTGTTAATTGATATCAAGGAGCTATTCACAGTAAAGAATTAGAAGATATTCTGTGGCAGTTGATATGGGAAAGAATATATCAGATGAGACTCTGAGAAAAGGAAATACCCCCACACCTTTCAGTCTTGTCCCTCGATCCCTGAGGGAAGACATAGCCAGCATTTCCCTGAAGAATGGAACTGCTGGTCTGAGCAGGATTGGGAGAGTGAGCCCAGAGCCTATTTGCTACATAGTAAACTGAGCTGAGGAACACGGACATTTCTAATGATCACCCTCTTCGTGTAGCCATCAACACTTTCTCATCACAGTGAAAACACATTTGTTTGAAGATGCTGGTCTTGGTGATTCTGAAAAAGATTTATCCACTCAAAGGATTATTATGAGTTCTGTTTCACAAAATGTGAAAATAAGGGATTCAAAGGGAGGTTATGGGGGAGAGGGTGAAATGGTTGTATCTGTGCTGTCTGCGGTGCCTCCTCCCTTGAAGTTTTTGTTCAGAGAAGTCTATTTCACTGTGGTACCTGATTTCCTGGTACTTCATAGTCATGTTAGAGGCTGACTTGACATTTTATTTTCAATTGATTCAGAAGGATACAACGTGAGAGGGTAGTATGGCATAGAGAAGCAGTGTTAAGAGTCCACAGGACTTGGGCTCAAGATACTCAGCTCTGACACATAAAAGCTATGTGACCCTGGGCAGATCACTTAACCTCTTTCAGAGCTCTGACCAACTCTCTAAGACCATAAATTACAAAGGTGAGGAACTGTGTTGGTAGAGCAAGTTGCCTCATTTGGGAGTGAAGCTTTTATAAAGAAGAATATTACCTCAAAAGGTAATCACAAATATACCAGCACAATCTGCCCCCTACATATGTGAGCCATAATCCCCACCCCACCCCCATCCCACTTCAGTCTCCGGAGTCAGGAAGAGGATTGGGTTCATAGATCAGCTCACTTCCCATAGAGCACAGTCCCAAGGCTCAAGTCTCAGGCACTCCTGCTTTTCAGAGCCTCCATGCCAGGCTGGCTCCTAGATACACCATCCCACCTGCAATCTTGGCTCCAAGGTCACCGTGGCTTGAGCTCCCAAGTCCCATGGGGAACACCTCCAGCACCTGAATAAAGGACAAATAACACAAAGCAGAAATAAATACCTTCCAGGCCCATTGCTCAGAGCCAAGCAGGGGAAGGCAAGTCCCTCCCTTACCACTGGTTCAATTCATGGTTGGGTACAACAGCAAGAAGCACAGCTGAGGGATGGCACCCACAAAGCAACCAGCATGATCTCAGCAGTTCTTTTTCTTTTTTTTTTTTTTTGGTGAGGCAATTGGGGTTAAGTGACTTGCCTAGGGTCACACAGCTAGTAATTGTTAAGTGTCTGAGGCCGGATTTGAACTCAGGTCCTCCTGACTCCAGGGCCAATGCTCTATCCACTGAGCCACCTAGCTGCCCCTCAGCAGTTCTAAAGATGCAGGCAGCAAAGGAAAGGAGGCTACGCCATCCATGTGGTAGGGCAGGCTCCCTGTTAGGTAAACTAGACATGCTCAAAAGCCAGATTACTCTGATATCAAAATCAGAAGCCCAGACTCCATCTCTAGAAGGAAACAATTGCTCTCGCCCTGGGTTTGAAGGAGATGTCAGAACCAGGCAGTTGGGCTGTGATTCAGGGAGGCAAGCCTTTGGGGGAAGGAAGTAGCTCACAACTGGTTCTAAGAAAAAGCTTAAGGCTCATCTACATACAATTACTCTTTAACAGCCCAGTCACCAACACAAAGCCAGAACTCAGCCTGCATGTGGCCTACTTTTGAATGGATTTCTATATACTTTGATGGATCTGTGAAGCCATGGGGGGGGGGTGGAGAAGGGGGGAGAATACTCCCTCCAGTCATACAGAACACCACTCATCCATGCCTTCTCATCCTGAGACACTTATCTGGGTCCTCTCATAGAACACTGTCATTTCTCTCTTGATATCAGACATTGACCTCCTTTCCAAGAAGTGCATTTTTTCTGAGAATCTAGCAAGCAGGAGCACATTTCATAACCTCAGCCCCTACTGCCTGGTATATAGGAGGTGGTGGATGTCTCCTCCCAGTTGGACTCTGACTCTCTCCACTCCCACCCCTTCCAGTGGTCACCTTGAGCTCTTGCTCCACTCCAAGCTTTGGGTTTCCTCTCCTTTTCCAACAGTCACGGGTAGGGAACATGGTCATTCATTCTGCTTGGATGAGTAGGGAGTCACCAACTACAGCCTTTCCAGGAAGGACCTTACCATCTGTTCTGCCAACGTCCCTCCAGGCCAGCTAGGCATTGCCATTTGACCTGCCAATATGCTCCAAGGACTCTAGGGCTTAGCCATCTGACCTATAGCTGAACCCTCTTGTAGGTAATGCTTTCTCTTATTAGAACATGAGTTCTTTTTTTTTCTTCTTTTTTTTTTGTGGGGTAATGAGGGTTAAGTAACTTGCCCAAGGTCACACAGCTAGTGTCAAGTGTCTGAGGTTGGAATTGAACTCAGGACCTCCTGAATCCAGGAACCATGCTTTATCCACTGTGCCACCTAGCTGCCCCCCAGAACATGAGCTCTTTGAGAGCAGAACTGTCTCCAATTTCGATTTGTACCCCCAGGACTTGGCACAATATTTGGCACATAGTAAGCACTTAATACATCATTTTTTCATTCACTTAGTACAGTCTAAATTCAGTCTCTCAACCTCTATTTGCATTTGAAGGTGAGGTCTCAAGAGGGCTACACTGTGGGGTTATGGCTTTTTTTTTTTTTTTGGTGAGGCAATTTGGGGTTAAGTGACTTGCCCAAGGTCACACAGCTAGTAAGTGTTAAGTGTCTGAGGCTGCATTTGAACTCAGGTCCTCCTGACTCCACGGCCAGTGCTCTATCCACTGTACCACCTAGTTGCCCCTGGGGTTATGGCTCTTAAAACTTCCATTCCTAAACCATTATCTGTTTTATTCCCTCTCCTCAACCAAACTGTAGAGGTATCATTTCCCCATTGTCAGTTAGCCAATCATCATTGATTACCTTTTACACAGGGATATTTTACAGCTATAGCCCCACAAACTGGGAAATGCATTCTCTCCTTTACATATCTACTCAGACCCTGGAGAGAGTAGATTCAAACTTAACCGATTGTTACAAAATATTTCTCCCCCTCCCCAATAATTCAGGGAATTTGCTGGCCCTGGGAATCTTTTTCTCCTTTCATGGAGTCTCCACCAAGTTCACTTCTTGGGGTGATAGAACTATATAATCGATCCCTGGTTCAGAAGTGTGCTAGATACCTGCAGGATTTGGTTAAACAGAATGTTCCTCAGGGCTAATGCAAGGTCTTCTCACCAGACTTAGCTACTGCTAACACCTTGGTATTAACTAGTCAGCCAAAACTAGCAAAGCATCAGAGAATCAGTCTATACTCTGTTACATCTCAGCCTCAGAGGCTACATATAGTGCACAGTCATCTGTGAACAAATAGTCAAGCACTGACTCTCCCTCCACTTTAGTCTTGGCTTTTAGCCATTTCAAGTTAAATAATTTACTGTCAGTGCAATAGCTGGTGCTGTTTTCATACTCATTGAAGGTGTCTGTAAGATTGCTGAAAACATCACACTAAAAAGCATGGGAACAAGCACACCGCCCCGCTTCACTCCATTGGTGACTGGGAAAGCATGAAAGCATAGTCCTTTATCTAGAACCCATTTAAGTATGCTGTCATAAAACTGGCATATAATACTAAGGAACTTCTCTGGGCAACCATATTTGGCCATGATCTTCCATAAGCCCTCACTGTCAGTATCAAAGGCTTTGGTCAGGTTGACAAACATTGCGTAGAGACCTCTATTCTGAACCTGTTTTTTCTCTTGGAGTTGTCGGGCATCAAACATCATGTGGATTATTCTTTGACCCTTCTGAATCCACAGTGGCTCTCGGGTAGATGACTGTTTTCCAGGTGAAGGATCATCAGATTAAGGAGGACTCTGTCAACCTCCCCCCAGCCCCCAACGATTGTCATAGGACAACCAATTTTCTTTTCCTTTATAGAGATGAACAGTGGAGACATCCTTGATCTCCTGCGTGAGAACACTCCCAGAGGTTCTCCCCAAGCCTGTACCACACCATCCATATGTGGGATCATTGGTTACAACAAATGGATAAATTTTGAATGATGTGGATAAGTTCACTTACCTAGACAGTCTACTTCCCAAGGATGTCTGTCCCCATAAATGATGATGTTGAGCACGCATTGCCAGAGTCAGCTTGGGTTTGGGAGGCTCCAAAAGAAAGTGTGGGAGAGAAAAGGTATTAAGCTGCATACCAAACTGAAGCTCCACAGAGCCACTGGGCTGACTTCATTGTTAGATGCCTGTGAAACCTGAACAGTCTACCAGTACCATGCCAGAAAATTGAACTGCTTCCATTTGAATTCTCTTAGCAAAATCTCAAGATTACCTGCAAGATCAGGTACCAGACACTGAGGTCCTATCTCAAGCTGAACTGCCAAGCACTCAAACTCTACCGCAGAGAGTACAACTCCAATGGTCTGGCCACATAATCCCAATGCCAAATGCATATTTACCTAAAAGATTATTTTATGGAGAACTCTCACAAGGCAATAGGTCACACAGAGGTCAGAAGAAGAGATCCAAGGACACTCTCAAGGTCTCTCTGAGAAACTTTGGAATCCATTGTGAGACATGGGAGGCACTGGCAAAGGACTGCCCAGCATAGGGTGCCTGCATCAAAGAAGGTGCTGTGCTCTATAAGCAAATCAGAATCACAGTAGCACAAAGGAAATATGAGCTGCAAAAATCTAGAGACATCTCTGACCTAAATGTTCCAACAGACTATTTGCGCCTAGCGAGTATGTGGTAGAGCCTTCTGAGCTCATACTGGACTGATCAGCCACAGTCAGACACATTGTTCCTTGATCCCAACATCTTAGAACAAGAAGGACAAACAACTGCTAACACCATTTCCAGGACTCCTGTTATTAGTGGGATCCTCCCAGTCTCACCAACTGCCTGGACACTCCCCTTGATAAATATTCCAATTTCATCAGTTACCTCTGGTAGCTGATAAATGATACTCATTTACCTAAAATCAAGAAGAAACACTCCAAGGACAGAAGCACCTTGTATTTACTGGTGGATACCTGGATTTGGGTGGGGAGACTTGGCAGCCAAGTAGTTGCCCCATCCCCCAGCCTGGAGGCTTACAACAGTTCTTCCCCCTCCAAAGCTGCCAGAAAAGAGAGCAAGAGATTACCTGCTGGAGCCTTTTGTATGCACATTCTGTCCCAGCCCAGCAGCCAATTAAAAGGACTTTAGCTGTTACAGAGGATTTCTAACAAGAAACACAATACCTGCTGTGCTCTAAAGTGGGGTGGGGGTTGCTAGAGCATCTCCTTTATGCATGCTGGGAAGCAGACTCTATCAATCCTCTCTGTGGATTGAAATCAAGCAAGGCCTTTTGTGTTGGGGATGCTCTTAGGCAGGGGGTTGGCAAGTCTAGCCCAGCCACCTGACTTTGTACACCTACAGACTAAGAATGGTCTTTACAATTTTAAGTATTATTGAATTTAAAAATATAAAAACCATTCTTAGCTTTCTGGGCTTACAGAAACCGGAGTAAAGATATGGCCCTCAGCCATAGTTTAATGACAGTAAGGCTTGTGCCCGCATTGGACAATCTGCTTATTACAGATTCATTCATAAAATATTGTATGAGTCCAAAGATACCTGATTTCACCTACATTAAAAACTTCTTCCAGAGAGGAGTAAACAGTATGAATTCCCAGGGCCACACCTACTCTCTAAGGAAGCCCCAGTGAGAAAAGACCTACCCCTCCCCACCTATGCTGGGCTGAATATCTGACTCATGGATTACTAAAGCCATGGGATGAAAGTCTGCTCAGGATGCTTCTTTAAAGAAATTTCTCATTAGTGAACTATTTGCTTCATTTCCATCACTTGGATGAGTGATGTATCCATCCCTTTCCCTGATCTCAGGGCTCCATAAGAAAACCCCAGCATAAATAAAAGCAAGTTCTATAATCCATTTAATTTCTAGATTTCTTTTTACCTGTCACTCATCATACAGGTAAAGCGTTTCATGCTAATAAGAACAGCATCACATAGCTCTTACCTAAAATCTGTCCTATAGCAATCTGAAGAAGTAATCTGATGGGGAAATCTTATTTGGTAATATGATAAGGGAAAAACACTGAGGTTACAGAAGGTGGTGATAATACTGGCTGTCTGAGCGTCTTAGGTGTTGTGAATTTCTGAGCCTTTATAGACAATAAGGTCAGAAGCACCACAAGAGAACAAAATTCAATAGCTAACAAAATGGAAATAACATTAAAGTGGCATAGGTTAAAAGAATACATTTTAGTAATTCATTCACTCAACGAGTATGCATTTGGTGCCTCCTTTGTGCAAGGCACTATAAAATTTAAAGCTAAATAAAACATAATTTCTTTCCTGAAAGATCGTATAATATGGTAAGGAAATCTAAGATGAACCATCTTAAAGACAGGGAAGACAGGGAACAAAAAAAAGAAGAAAGGAAATTTGAACTCAAGCAAATTTAGACTGAAAAAAAGATTTATTATTCTGAAGAATCATAGACGATATGATCACGGTGGATTTCTGAGTATTTATAGACAATAGGGTGTCCAATACTACAAAGGAGAAATATTCTGCCTCTAAAGAAATGTCTAGATTTGTCTACAGACAGAACTTTTAAAAAATTATCACAGTAAATGTGGCAGAAAGCCACCTTATTTTATTGTGTATTTGATGCATTTATACTATCAAGTTAGTTGGTACTAGACAGCATCCTGGCCATTCCTCAAACAAGGCACTGTTTGCTGGCTAGGGACATTTTCTCTGTCCACCATGCCTGGAATGCTCTCTCTCCTCAGTTCTGTCTAATGATCTCCCCAGCTTTTTTTAGGTGGCAACTAAAATCCTTCCTTTTAAGGGGAAGCCTGCCTCAACCCCTCTTAATTCTAGTGCCTTCCCTCCGTTAATTACTTGTTAATTACTTCCTATTTATCTTTTTTGTGGGGGGTGGGGCAATGAGGGTTAAGTGATTTGCCATGGGTCACTTAGCTAGTAAGTGTCAAGTGTCTGAGGCCACATTTGAACTCAGATCCTCCTGAATCCAGAGCTGGTGCTTTATCCACTGCACCACCTAGCTGCCCCACTTCCTATTTATTTATTTTTAATTTTTTTTTTTTTGCAGGGCAATGGGGGTTAAGTGACTTGTCCAGGGTCACACAGCTAGTAAGTGTCAAGTGTCTGAGGCTGGATTTGAACTCAGGTACTCCTGAATCCAGGGCCAGTGCTTTATCCACTGTGCCACCTAGCTGCCCCACTTCCTATTTATTTTATGCATAGTTTGATCTGTATATATTTGTTTGCATGTTTCCTTTCCCATTAGATTGCAAGCCCCTTGAAGACAGAGACTTCTGTTGCCTCTTTTTTGTATCCCCAATGCTTAACACAGTGCCTGACACATAGTAAGCACCTAATAAATGTTTATTGATTGATCATTTGATTTAGACAAGTGAGAGTTTCTATTGCCATTGACATATCCAGCAGGGAGTTAGAGGATGAGCCTACACTGTACCAGAGTAGGAGGAAGAGGATAAGCAGAGAATTAGTCAAAAGGGATGCTATGACCATCAAGATGTGGTCTGTAGACTGTACCCCATGTGTGAACTGATGAAACTAGATACAGTGATAAGATGGAAAGAACCTGGGAATGGGAATGAATATTCCTGATTTCCCCTCAAGGTTCTTCTATGCTATACTCTCTCTTTGACCCAAAGGAAGTCGATTCACTTCTATGAGACTATTTTCTGACTTTTAAAAGAAAGAGATTCAATTTAACACCTTCATTTAACAAATAAGGAAACTGAAGCCAACAGAGATTAAATTACTTGTCCAGCGTCCTTGACTCCAAATATAGTTTTCTTTCCAATACATTACATTGTTGGTTTGTCCAGTCTTTTTCTTCTTCCAACTTGCCATTTTCCTATCTGCTTTGGGGTGCGCAAGCAGAGACCAGGCTTGTTTAACTGTGAGCACAATAAGGATGAGTTTTGGGTGAGGTTTGAAAAGCTGTTCTGTAAGTTAGGTACATGAACTTTGACACAAGTACTTTGTCTATTCAGATTCACTCGGGGTGTGGGAGAAGGGTGCTTACTTTTTGGTTCTTAACTGGGTTTCACCTCCATAAGGCTGGTAGACAGTTCCACTGTGGATACATGGAAGGAAAATCCAGTTTATTTGCACCAGAGAGGATGAGCCTAAAATAGACTTCTATGAGGAAGAGAATAGGAGATAACTGTGTCCTGAAGTCTCAGCCACAGAATTACCACAGAATAATGTTACTGCACTATAACGCTGAATAAGAGGTTAGAGAGAGCAAAAGAAAGAACTTTCCATGTAAGTGAGAAGGGACAGGTCAGTGAAGCAGAAACTATACACCTAACCCACAATTGCTTTCCCCATTGTGTTCCCTCCAGTGAGGCAGATATTTGGCAGAAATGCTTTTTCAAGTCTCAAACAAGCTATTAAGCACCTATGATTAAAAACCCTTGAAACAATCATTTAGAAGAGGGAAATTCAAACCAACTAACATCAAGATTACAGAGTGGTAAAAAGAGGTCCTTTAATTAGTTCTTTTGCATCTGGAAGTTAAGAGAAACCTCTATTATCAAAGACCTTGTGATAAAAAGCAATACACAAAGATAACAGATTTCAGCACAACCTGCATTCCTTTTCTTGAGAATCCCCACAGATATTTTTGGTATCTGCTGGGAAAATCCTTCAAATGGATACTTACTGAATATCCACAGTGTTCTGGATATTGCCCAGCAAGCAAAGTGTTGCTCTTTTGGTGAGCCAGACTCTATTTTTATTAGTGTCCTCTTATACACTGACCTGCCCCCCCCCCACATTCTTTAAAGTACTACAAAGATAGGAAGAGGGAGGGGAGCTGGCAGCTAAGCTCTAACAGTATAAGCCCCAAAAGCCACCTCTCATGCTCAGTCCTGGCTGGGCCTTTTCTTCACCTTGGCAAAGAGTAGGCTCCTCTTGACCCATCTAATTAGAACATTTTTAGAGAAAAAACACTAAGCAGATGATATTTTTAATAATAGCAGATTAATTCTATGGAATTTTGAAACTTTTGCATAAACAAAATCATTACATCCAAGATCAAAAGGGAAAACAAAAATTGGCTATCATAATAAATTGTAAGTGGATATTAGTTGGTCTGACCATTCTGGAAAGCAGTTTGGAAGTATGTTATCTGGGGGCAGATAGGTGACACAGTGGATAAAGCACTGGCCCTGGATTCAGGAGGATCTGATTTCAAAGCTGGACTCAGACACCTGACACTTACTAGATGTGTGGCCTTGGGCAAGTCACTTAACCCTCATTGCCCCGCCAAAAAAAAAAAAAACCAAGCAAAAAAAACCCTGGAAGTATGTTATCTTTTTTAATAACTGCAATATCTATACATTTTGATCTAGAAATAACACCGCTAGGCATATACCCCAAGGAGATGTGAAAGACAGAAGGAAGGGTTCCATATCCATCAAAAATATTCAGAGCAGCATTTTTGTTGTGGTAGCAAAGAACTAGAAACAAAATAGATGCCCACTATTTTGGAAATGACTAAATTGGTATACATAAGTAAATAAGGAACAATTCAGAGAAGCAAGGAACTTACGTGACTCATGAATTGATGTCAAGTACGTAGATTCAAGAAAACAATCTCTACATTGACTAAGACAATGTAAATATAACAACAAAGTGAACTCTATGTGATTATGATGACCAAGTTTGGTCCTCAGAAAAGTGAGAAAATGGACCTCCTTTCCCTTTTTGCAACTGCGGGAACCTATAAGTGTAGAATATTTCCTATATTGTCAGACATAATTGCTATATTGGTTTGTTTTAATAAAATGATTTTTGTTTCTTCCTTTTTAAATGTTTGTAACAAAAAAAGCTTAATGGAGTGAGAAGGAATATATTCTGGAAATGAAGGTAATGTAAAAACAAAAGATTTCAGTAAAAATTTTAAAAAGAAATCAATCAAGATATTCAACAACTATGGAAGAGTTTTGCCATCGGACCCAATCCCTTTCATCCTAAGATCCTTGTTTATTCTTTTTTGTTTTGTTTTGTTTTAGTGAGGCAATTGGGGTTAAGTGACTTGCCCAGGGTCACACAGCTAGTAAGTGTTAAGTGTCTGAGGCTGGATTTGAACTCAGGTCCTCCTGACTCCAGGGCCGGTGCTCTATCCACTGCACCACCTAGCTGCCCCCTTAGTCATTCTTTGTGAACTCTTGTCCAACTCTTGTCAAACTTCTTTAATGTCATATGAGTTTGTTCAGAATTGTACAGAGGTCAAAGCAACAGCTAATTAGATACACTTTTGTACTTTAGTAATCCAAACTTAATTCATATAACACCTTTGTGTGCCTGTAGAATATATTATCCATTTTACAGACAGGAAAACTGAAAATTGTGATTCTTTTAGCTTAAATATCCCCTGCAATACCTTGACAGAGAAGTGCCCATGATTTCAGTTATCATCTCTATGCTGATAAGTCTCAAACCCATTTATCCAGTCCTAACCTCTCTATTGACCTCCAGTCTTTCATCTCCAACTGCCTATTGGACATCTTTAATTGAATGTCCTGTAAACATATTAAATTCAACATGTGCAAAATTGAAACTCATAATTTTTCTCCCAACTTTCCCTCCCTCTTTTTATTTATTACAGTGAAGGGCATCATCACCCTCCCTCTCAGCCAGGCTAGTAGCCCAGGTGTCATCCTCTATTCTCTACTCTCTCGATTCTTATATCCCATCTGTTGTCAAGGCCTGTCCATTTTACCTTCCTAACATATTTCACACATGCCCCCTTCTCTCCTGTGACCCCATCACTGCCCTGGAGTGATCCCTCATCACCTCATTTCTGTAATATGGCCATAATCTGCTGGTTGGTTTCTCTGACACAAATCTTTGCCCACTCCACTCCATCCGCAGCTGCCAAAGTGAGCTTCCTAAAGTATGAATCTGATCGTGTCACCAGCACCCCCAATAAACTCTGTGGCTCCCTATCACTTCTTTTTTTTTTTTGGTGAGGCAATTGGGGTTAAGTGACTTGCCCAGGGTCACACAGCTAGTAACTGTCAAGTATCTCCGGCTGGATTTGAACCCAGATCCTCCTAACTCCAGGGCCAATACTCTATCCACTGCACCACCTAGCTGCCCCTCCCTATCACTTCTAAGATCAAATATAAAATCTTCTGTTTGGTGTTCAGAACTCTTCAAAACCTGCCTCCCCTTATCTTCCAAATCTTCTTACACCTCATATCCCTCCATGGATTTTGCAATCCATTCACACTGAACTCCTTGCTGTTCCTCAAACAAAACACTACATCTCCCAAATCCAGACATTTTTACTGGCTGGCTGTCACTTATGCCTGGAACGCCCTCCCTCCTCATTTCCATTTCCTTAGCTACCCTGGTTCCCTTCAAATCTGGCTAAAATCGCCTTTTCTAGAGGAAACCTTTTGTGACAACCTCCCCATTCTAGTGCCTCCCCTTTGTTGATTATCTCCAATTTATCCTGTATTATAGCTTCTTTGTACATAGTTGTTTTCATGTTGCGTGTCCATTAGACTGTGAGTTTCCTTAAAGAAAGGACTGTCTTTTGCCTTTTTCTTTCTTTATATCCCCAGCATCTAGCAGAGTGCCTAGCACATAGTAGGTGCTTAATAAATGTCTTCTTTTCTTGCTTCGCCACCCTTGATACCCCTCACTCCCTTTGGCTCCTTCTCCCATCTGCCACTTTAATACACCAGTCTCTAAATTTTACATCTTTCCATTTTTAGCACTGAAGTAGTCTGTATTTTGGGCTCTGAGGCTGAATCCATATTGATTTCCAAAGCCCAGATTGCTCTTCTTTTGACGAACAGAGGGCTTTCTCCTTTGTGCAGGCAGCAATGGTTACCGTACTGTGCAAAAGCTCCACAGTGGAATAACGTGACTCTCAGGAGTGGTTGTGCAAAGACTGAAGTGGTCCAGTCTCTTATTCTTGAGCCATGTAATTACTGGGCCCTTTAATAGCCTGTGGTTTAAATCCATTCAGTGACTGTGGCAGGGCCTGCTGGTATTATAGCTACTTCCCTGTCTGTCTTTGAAGACTTTGTGATTCTTCTTGGAGAACACAATAGAAAAAGACATCTCTCTGTGGGCCAGTTCTCCCCTTTCCTCACAGGCACACATGCTAGCCGTTAATCCTCTTGGGCCTGCAGGCAAA
This sequence comes from Dromiciops gliroides, assembly GCF_019393635.1. Classification (NCBI taxonomy): domain Eukaryota; kingdom Metazoa; phylum Chordata; class Mammalia; order Microbiotheria; family Microbiotheriidae; genus Dromiciops; species Dromiciops gliroides. The sequence goes on from NC_057863.1 coordinate 376,952,791, forward strand.
CAGGGCAGCCTTACAGGCTCACTTTTCCAGACAGTGGGTATTAGAAGTAAAAGGTTGTATACAACACCCAGGGAAGCAGGAAAAGGAACCACACTCCCTCACCCTCCCTACTTTATCCTCAAGTATCCTGAGGGCCCTCCACCTCACTCCCACTCTCCACCAAACTTCCCGTTCATTTCAGTCACTTTCATTCTTACCCATAATTTAATGCCCAACTTAGCCCTTGTGGCTTCTGTGGAGTTCTTCCTGGCCTCTGTAGCCCCTTCCCTTCTAGAAACTTCAGGCCAGTGTGAAATTGTCCTCTAATTGTTTCAAGTGTCTTCATTTTATCTCCCCAGCTAGACCCTAAACAGGGAAAAGACAATGCCTTATGCTGAGACTTTACCTGTGGCCCCAGTAGGTAGGCATATAGCAGATCTTCACTGAGTATTTGATGGACTGACTGAGCTTACTGGATACCGATATGCCAGGGTACTGTTTACACAAGAGGAATGACATTATGGAATTACTAGCAACTCCAACTATGAGGTGACCCATAGCCCTAGACTACCCTAGTTTAGGGGCAGCTAGGTGTCACAGTGGACAGAATACCAGGCCTGGAGTCAGAAAGACTCAACTTCCTGAGTTCAAATCTGGCCTTAGACATTTACTAGATGTGTGACCCTGGGCAAGTCACTTAATCCTGTTTGCCTCAGTTTCCTCATCTGCAAAAGGAGCTGGAGAAGGAGCTGGCAAAATACTACAGTATCTTTGCCAAGAAAACTCCAAATGGGGTCACAAAGAGTTGCCCAATACTGAAGAACAACAAGAAGCCTAGTTTATGGCCTTTTTTAAAGGGAGCAGAGAAAGTTGCTGCAGATATGTCTCATAAATTCATTAATGCCTTCCCACTTCTGTTTAGGGAGGTATGCAGAGGGCTTGCATATTGAATTGTTTCTTTTCTTTTTCTTTTTTTTGTGTGAGGCAATTGGGGTTAAGTGACTTGCCCAGGGTCACACAGCTAGTAAGTGTTAAGTGTCTGAGGTCAGATTTGAACTCAGGTACTCCTGAATCCAGGGCTGGTGCTCTATCCACTGCGCCACCTAGCTGCCCCTAAATTGTTTCTAATAACACTGCTGTGCAGGTAGGTGGCACAATGAATAGATCACTGGGCCTGGAGTGAGTCGGACCTGGGTTCAAATCATTTCTCGGATACTTACTAGCATTGGGACTCTGGGCAAGTCATTTAATTTCTGCTTGTCTCAGTTTCCTCAACTATAAAACAGGTATAATAATAGCATCAAATGAGATAATATTTGTAAAGCACTTAGCATAGTGCCTGGCTCATAGTAGGTGCTTAATAAATGCCTACTTTCTTCCTTGATAACAATGGAAAATAGACACAAGTTTCACAGTTCTGTCTTTTTGCTTGGATTCTTATATTCTCTACTAACTGTTCAGCTTCTGCCCAAAATAGGCTTTTTCCTTCAGTTTAGTGATTTTGCTACTTTTCAGAATATCCTTTTCTGGGGAGGGGGCTCGGGGCAGGGACTCCTTAGTAAATAAATCTCAAGGTTGTGAAATCAGCCAAGCAAGAATATGGGAGAAGAGGAGCAGGAATTTTTAAAAGAAGTTACACTTTATATTGATAAAATCAATATAAGATCAATCGTGGCATGTGGCTTTAGAAAGTAAACATTTCTAGACAAAAGTTGGAAGCATTTCCTTCCTTTGTTTAGCCTCTTTTGCCCTTTGTAAAGCACATAGTTTACACTTATTATGCTGTGCCAATAATCAATGATATGCTATCACAACTGTAAAGTGTTTGGGGTTTTTTTTTGCTTTTTTTGAGTTTGTTTTTGTTTTTTGGTGAGACAATTGGGGTTAAGTGACTTGCCTAGGGTCACACAGCTAGTAAGTGTCAAGTGTCTGAGGCTGGATTTGAATTTAGGTCTTCCTGAATCCAGGGTCAGTGCTCTATCCACTGCGCCACCTAGCTGCCTCTGTAAAGTATTTTTGCATCATGTTTATGGTTCTTTAAACCCTGGGTTTCCTTGCAAATACACTGGGACACACTTTTTCAAAAAGGCAATGGAGCTTAGAGGAAAGAAGGTTCCATCTAGAGTTAGAAGACCTGTCTTTGAATTCTTGATCTGCTACTTTCTACCTTGGGAAAGTAATTTAACTCTTCAATTTCCTGAAGAGTTGGACCCCATAATGTCTGAGCTCCTTTATAACTCTAAATCTATGACTCTTTGGCTTTAAGAGCATTCCTCAAAAGAAATTCTTAACTCCAATAGGACACCAGAAAGTTATTCTATTAGAGACAGCCACACGCATTATTATTTTTTTAAAAATCAATGAATACCAAAGGAATACAATGAGGGCTTGTTCAAGAAGTCTACTGTCCACAGAAAACATTTTGGTAAAAAAAGCAATTACTCAAAATCCTTTTGATGTTACAAGGGATTTGTGGCTTTGAAAAAATTTCCAGAAGGGAGAAAAATTTTGAAAGAAAAAATAATGGATATATCACCAACTGTATTCTGATAGATCTAATTAAGTTGTCTAAGTTCTTCAAAGAGAAAAGATGCTTCAAAATCAACTGCATTTCTTGTGTACTCAATGTAAATTTAGATGTCGATATATATAATATATATCAGCTTTTATGTTTTTGTAATTCTAGTGAGAAAAAGCTCAAAAGAAGCTATATTTTCAATAGAGAAATATGACATACATAATAAAAAGATGCTTGCTGTTGATATAATTTGTTTTCACTCATGATTCAGCCACCATTTACTTACTAGCTACATGGGGAACTTGATTTATTACTGAAAACAGAAGCAATAAGCAAAAGACAAATGGCCCAAATCACTTTGATTCCTCAAATGTAAGAGTGGAACAAACATCCACGGTGGAATTATTCTAACTAGATCAAGCAAATCACAATAAAAATGCCAAAAACAAAGGAGTTTATTAGTTAATATGGTACCTAGGGCTAGTATGCTTTTATAATAAGTCATCAGACACAGCAACTCAATCATATCAAAACAGTGACAGATGTTTGGGTACAAATTCTATTTTCAAAGTAAACAGACACTGCCCCTATTGATGCCAGGGGTAGCTATGCGGTTCTGGGAGCCAGATTTGGCCTGGTTTGGAAATTCCAAAGTGAAAACAACCAGTTCCCTCTGTATGCAGCTTAAACATTTTCTTTTAACAGGTGTTGTCACAGTCCCTCTTCAATTCTATTCTCTTGGATTTTATACAGTGCTGTCAGCTCCTGTCATTTGGTGATTTGAAAAAAATTGTCCTAGGATGATTTCTTCACATCATGGTCTTAGTAGTATGTTGAAACTAGGTCTCTCTTTGGTTTAAATGAAATGTTCTGGTGCAGCAAGGCTCAAGTTCGTCCACGGGGAGGGAGCTGGATTCTGTGCTTTGGGGACATAAGGAGGTGCAGGAAGAGACCTGTGGTCTCACCCATTTAGCCCCTAGCTGTTTCTCTGTTGCTGTTTCTTGCCTGTTCTCTGGGCGACTGTCTAGTTTGTGAGTTATTTTGGCCCCTTACTTCTTTGCCTTTTCCTTCCCACCAGGCAGCTTTCAGTACTCATTAACACCTCTTCCAGAGAACAGAGGAAACACACTTCTGAATGTGACGACAAAACAACAAGAAAACCTTGGGTTCATTCGATTTGACATTTCTGAAAGTCAGAGAAAAAACAATGTTAGAAATGGAAGTGATCCTAGTGATGGCCTAATCCAAGCAAGCCCTTTTCTCTATAGATGAGGAAACTTGAGGTTCACAGAAATGAAATGACTGACCCAAAGCCACATCAATAGTTAGTAGCCCAGCCAGGACCACAACCCAGATCTCTTGACTTTCAGTCTTGCTTCAGTCAGTTTAGTGAAAGGGAAAATGAGTTTAAATAGTTGGCCTACCGTTGATTAAATAACTGAGAATCTTTTCACATACTTCATTCACATTTACCTTGGGTTTTGAAGTTTAGAGAGTATCTTCCTCACAACATCCCTATGAGATTGGTAGTGGAACAGTTAATATTGTTCCCATTTTACAGAAGAGGAAACTGGGCCTAAGTGATTTCCTCAAGCTCACACAGCCAGTAAATGTCCAAAGCAAATTTTAAATCTAAGTCTCCAGTTTCCATGAGAAGTCTTCTTTCCACTATATCAGCTGACTACATTTTCATATACTTTTTTTTCTATTGAGTAGCTCAAGACTGGGTCTCCTTTTCTAATGATTGAAAGGACTAGTGAAAGTAAAGAGACCATTGTTGGGCAAATAAAATAGAGTACTTCATAATTATGGAACCAAAGAAATATTATCTAACTTACTAGGATAACCTAAGCCTCCTTGGTTCACTTCCTATAGGAAAATGAATCAAAGAAATGTATTATCTCACCTCTTGGAATAACATAGGTTAAAAAAAATGCAACTAGGTTGTTAAAGGATTTAGATAAATTAATAGACAATGGTTCCACAACATAGTAAGAAAAAGTGACAAATATTCAAGGCATCCCTCTAATAATTTTGAGGCTAAAATCTTGGATGATGAAGAGGAGTTAGAAGGGACTTTGGAGGTTGCCTAGCCCAATTCCCTCATATTATCGTTGATGTTTATGGATTTGTCTGGAGTCACCAGAATAGCCAGCTTCAGAGGCAGAATTAAAACCCAGGCCCTCTGATTCCAGAGTCCGTAGTCTTTCCACTATACAATCGATTTTCCTACAAAATATCCCCTTTGACAAATACATATCCAAAAAATCCAAACTGAATGTAATAAAATGATAAAGACCAAGCATTACTCAAATGAAGAGCCTCATGACTCCTCCCTCTTACACATATGTGGAGGTGGGAGGTTTGAAATAGGTGTTTCAGATCACACATCAATGAAAACTTGTTAAAAAGGAAAAAAAAGTCCCCATTGTGCCACTGTCAAAGGCAGTTTATCAGATCGGACAAACTACTAGGGAAATTTTTTTCTTCAAAGTTAAATGTATCTGAAATTGGGATGAGCTAGCTCAGAAGATTCAGGATTCTCTGTCATTGAAAGTTGTCGCATAGAATCCATATGGCCACCTATTGGGTAAATGAACATAGGGAATGTTTCGAGTAGCTGGTTATGGAGGGCCCTTCTATCTCTACTACTGTGATTCTGTGACTGTTGAGAGAGGAGGTAGGCAGCTAGGTGGCACAGTAGATAGAACACTGGCCCTGGATTCAGGAGGACCTGAGTTCAAATTCAGCTTCAGACACTTGACACTTACTAGCTGTGTGACCCTGGACAAGTCACTTAACCCTAATTGCCTCGCTAGGGAAAAAAAAAAAAGAAAAAATTTTAAAAAGAGAGAGGAAGTTTTGAAATGGTTGGCCAATATAATTTCCTTGGATTACAAATAGATTTTTCCCCCACTGGTTTAAGATTGGTCTGGGGGGCAGCTAGGTGGTTGGGGGCAGCTAGGTGGTACAGTGGAAAAAGCACCTGGATTCAGGAGGACCTAAGTTCATATCTGGCCTCAGACACTTGACACTTAATAGCTGTGTGACCCTGGGCAAGTCACTCAACCCTCACTGCCTGGCCAAAAAAAAAAAAAAGATTACCCTGGAGGAGCCTCAAAATTAAAAAAAAAAAGAATCTCCCTTTAGAAGCTTATTAATCTCCATGATTTAACAAATTAAAACATTGAAACTAAGGTAAGGGTCTTAGGACCAGAGGCTCACCGTTTTAGAGCCAGGAGGCACTTTGGAGGTCATCTAGTCTAACCCCATCAGGACCAGAATTTTTAAGTCAGAGGTGTCAAACACACAGCCCACAGCACTCCTGAGTATGGCCTGAACCAGATTAAAATTAATTGGCAAATATTTATAAAATAAATAAAAATATAACAAAACATAGGTAATATTACATTTTAAAACCAAGTCAACATGTGCCCCACAGGGATCCTGATACATAGTTTAGTGCCTCCTGTTTCTGATTGAGTTTGGTATCACTGAATTAAGCAACTTGTTCAAGGACATATAATATAAATTGTAAGTGATTGAGCTTTATCATGGGCACAACAATGGATCAGTGACCAAGGAAAATGTTATCCTTGATTAGTCCAGGAACCCTAAAAGCTATATATGTTGTTAGGACAACTCACACTCTTCCTGTTATATCCCCACTGGAGCCTCTTTCTGCTTCTGAAACTGCTGCTTGTTACTTCCCTGGAGAGCCACTGATATCATCTGCTACTTTCTTTCTTTCTTTCTTTCTTTCTTTCTTTCTTTCTTTCTTTCTTTCTTTCTTTCTTTCTTTCTTTCTTTCTTTCTTTCTTTCTTTCTTTCTTTCTTTCTTTCTTTCTTTCTTTCTTTTTTGCAGGGCAATGAGGGTTAAGTGACTTGCCCAGGGTCACACAGCTAGTTAAGTGTCAAGTGTCTGAGGCTGGATTTGAACTCAGGTCTTCCTGAATCCAAGGCCAGTGCTTTATCCACTGTGCCACCTAGCTGCCCCATCTGCTACTTTCTTAACGTCATCATGTCATCTTCTAGGGTGATGTCTATGCTGTACTATAGGCAGCTACTAATGCTTCAATGATCTACAGGTACCTGCTGATTCTCTGCTAAACTACTACATGGTCACCTCTAGAGGGGAATTATCATCTGTCTTTTTGTGTTGCTATCCTCCTTTGAGTAAGACCCATAGGTTCACCTGGACAGCTTAGAAACTCTCAACAAGTCTGTTTTCTGAATGACTCTGTTTCCTCGTTGTTGCCCCTCCTTCATATCCGATTCCCATTTAGATTAGGGTGAGAAAATTCCTTTCAACTTTCATCAAGCCTCTGGCCACTGTTATTGAGTTATTTTTTAATCATATCCAACTCTTTGTGACCCCATTTGGGGTTTTCTTAGCAGATGCTGGAATAGTTTGTCATTTCCTTCTCCAATTCATTTTACAGATGAGGAAACTAAAGCAAACAGGGTTAAGTGACTTGCCCAGGGTCACACAGCTAGTTAGTGTCTGAGGCCAGATCTGAAATCAGGAAGATGAGTCTTTCTGACTCCAGACCTGGCACTCTATCCACTGTGCCACCTAACTGCCTCTGTCTCTGACCACTGGGCCCATACAAATAACCTTGATGCTTCACTTTCTCAGACTGAAAATGTAGAGTGTATCTGTTGACCTTTGTCCTGTACTCCTGCTGGTACCAAGATTGCTTCTCTCCTTCTACAACCTCAAGTAGTAGGTCACAGACCAGACATTTAAATTTAGTGAACATCTATCAATAGGAGTTAAGACAATCCTTCCCATCCTCCATGGGACTGAGAAGAAGCCCAAGGATGCATGTAGAATAGAGAAAACAGAGCTTTATATCAGAAATTATGGGGAAGGAGAACAACTTGAGGCAACATATTAGAAAGGGATGAATCACATAGACACAAATGGAGGGCTTCCCCAGTAGAGTATGAGGGTAAGGTCAGTTGTGAACCACAGAAATGGAGCCACACAGACCACCAGTACTTCACTGAGATCTGGGCATGCTAAAGCGAGGTGACTACTGGCTCAATATTAACTCTTCTTGCCCACTCCCCATAAAAGAAACCAGTACCAGATGGGGATGCTGCACCAGCATTGGGACCTGAAATTCCTCCTGTGAGTCAGAAATTTCACTAAGTAAATGTTTGGAGTCCAAGAGTTGGGCAACAAAACAGAGATTAATGAAAGGGACTCTACTGCTTTGTTAAGGGTTCGGATTTGAGGGATTTTTCCTGTGTTCATTATGCCTATGTTTAATGCTTTGGTTTAATGCGTCAAGCTAAGTACCTTTGGTACTTAGAGGAATGCTGAGGGCCCTTTAAAGACATGAGCCAGATACTGATGTTTCTGGGAAGGAGACTCTGGGGAAGCCCATAAACCATTGAAATTATTATGAGAGAGAAGCTTTAGGGTCAAAATGCACTCCATGCATCAGACCCTGACCTCTGACATGATGGACCAAGGCCAATCCCTGGGGACTCTCTCTGATAACAACAGCTCTAAATTTACATATGCATGATGCCATCAAGGTGCTAAAAGTAAGCTGATACTGAAGTCACAGAAGAACAATTGATAATAAGAACAATGAGTAAAAATAAATCCTAAGACTTGTTAGTAACAGTTTGATTTATAATTCAACAAAGAGGAATTGGTTAAAAGTTCAAAAACTAGATTCTAATAATGAATATAAACAATCCCTAATTTATGTTTGACTAATTAATGCCCCTTATATATAAAATATGGCTTCCAAGATTCTAGGTCAATTGTTTACTGGGTTGGAAACAAGGGGGTGAGGCAGTCCCCCATATAAATATTCTTACTCCTAGTCTTTGCTCCACCTACCCCAAAATTAGATAGATTATGACACTCTTAGCCTGTTTACTTTTACTACTGGAAAATATCTTCTCCCTCATATTTTTCTCAATTAATATTCATGTAGCTTCATTATTGCAAAGTATTTAAAATACAAATATCTCATTTAATGCTCCTAGTAGCTCAAGATTATTCTGATAGGCCTCTGGTTCTACCACAAAATAAGAACAAAAAGTTCTTTTCTTTGACAGGAATAGACAGGTGTTGATGACATAGACCTGGCTTATGAACAAACAAGTGATACAAGGCAAGGCAATGAAATGAGTGTGGTAAGGCCCAGGCCAGCATCCCACTCAGTCTTGAGCCAATGGGAATCAGGAATGATTTCATGGAATTGCTGTTATTTAATTTGGTGCATGAGTAAGGCTTATCCACCAGGCTACTACCATCAATTACATATCTAAAACTCCTTACTGTATTATGGATTCATTTATACTCCAGAGCAAATCCTGCTTTCCATTTAATATAGCTCACTAAGTAGAACAGAAAAAGCTTATGACATGAATGAAATTCTAGTCTTCCAAAATTAGTGTTTTACATAATAGAGTTTTATTGTACTTAACATCATAGTGACCTAAGTTAATTCATCCTCCAAAATTACAAAAATGTTTACCATACTTCTAAGGAACCATATGAGCCCTGAGAGAATCTGACTCGGTAAGTTAAAAAATAAAAATTAAAAGCTTAGCATAGGACCATGAAAATGGGATTTTCTTCCATGACAACCAGAGGGGTTTTTTTGCAAGCATTTGCTCTGCAGAAACCTCTGCTTTCATTCCTTTCTTGATTTTTTTTTTTTTGCTGTTTTTTGAAGGTTGGACTTTGAACAATACCCAGTAGGTAGCTGGCTGGCTTGATGTCTGGTACAAGTTTGAAAAGGATGTGTTATTTCACTTTCCACATAGGGTACCAAGCATATTCTGAATGTAATGATTCAGGTACTTTCTGCCGACCTGGCATAAACCCCTTTTCTCCTAGATTATAAAAAGTCGACATTTCAATTCTGTTCTGAAGAATATTGCTTTAGGCTCTAAAGTTTGGCAGATGATTTAGGATTGATTTAAATCACCATCTCTAAGCAAATTCTGAAGCAATTATCTAGGGAATTTAGGAAGAGATAGGGGTGGTTCTGGAAGGAGAAGTGGGGCTTTTGTTCTTAGTTTTTCAGATTGGTTGTCACTTCACCACATGGCATCCTGGTGACCAGAAAGGATGTGCCAACAAGGGCAAAATAAAATGAAGAGCTGGAGCACTATATCCAATGTTCAGGCAAGGAAAAAAAAAGTTGTACGGTTAAAGAGAGCTTGGTCTGAATGGCTTAGATCATCCACTTTCAGCTGGTGAATTTGATGGATAAGGAATCAATTTCCCATTTCACTTTACTTTTACTTTTCAAGGGCCAAGTCTTATGGTTTTTAACTTCCAAAAATCTCTCCTTTCTCCACTTCTCTCTACTGATACTAAAACCACTGTCATGTAGACACTCATTGCCTCATGCCTGAACGATTGCAATAGTTTGTTTGGTTGAACTTCATGCCTCAAGTCTTTCCCCACAGCAGTCTATCCTTCCTCAACTGTCAACTTGATCTTCTTCTTCTTCTTCTTCTTTTTTTTTTTTGGTGAGGCAATTGGGGTTAAGCGACTTGCCCAAGGTCACACAGCTAGTAAGTGTTAAGTGTCTGAGGCCGGATTTGAACTCAGGTACTCCCCACTCCAGGGCTGGTGCTCTATCCACTGCACCACATAGCTGCCCCTTGATCTTCTTAATATGCAGGTCTGATCATCCCCAGCCCCACCCCCATTCAATAAATACCAGTGACTCCTTACTACCTCCAGGAACAAGTATAAAATCCTCTATTGGGCTTTTAAAGCCCTTCTTAACCTGGCTCCTTCTTACCTTTGCAATCTTTTTATCCACCATTCCTGTCTATCCAGTGACAGCAGCCTCCTCAGTGCTCCTCACAGGACACTTCATCTCCCAACTCTGATCATTTTTACTGGCTGTTCCCCATGCTTAGAATACCCTCCCTCCTCATCTCCAGCTACTGATTTCCTTGGCTTCCTTCAAGGTTCAGTTAAAGCCCCACCTTGGGTGAGAAAACTTTCCCAATCCCTTTTAATTTTAGTGATTTCCCTCCACTGGTTACATCCAACTGACCTTGAATATAGCTCATGAACATCTTTAATAGCACGTTGTCTCTCCCATTAGACCTTGAGATCCTTGAGAACAGAGTCTGGTTTTTTTCCTCTTTTTGGAACTCTAGGATTTAGCACAGAACCTAAGCACTTAGTAAATGCAATTTGACTCCACTTCACTTCACTTCACATGCAAACAAGGACTAAGGAGAATCTAATTACAACCGTTCAAAGAAATGAAGCAAATGCAGAATAAGCCTTTAAAAAAAAGAACTTCTGAAAAATAATAAAGTTTAAGATTACCTGGTATGTTAGTTTGAAGAGAAAAGAGGTATTGAAGAGGAAGATTTAAAAAGATTTGATGAGAGTATAAGACATCTAAGATGATTTTTTATTTTGTTTTTATTCACTCTTATATTTTTGCATTTAAAATCTTATTATTCAATTGTTTTCCCTCGAAAACCTGTAATTTCTCATATTTTTCTTTTTCTTTTTTGTTTGTTTTTATTATTGCTCTTGATCCCTCCAACCCATGTCAACACTACCTTTCAGGAAGGAGCAGATCATGGTATGCAGGCAGGACTTTACTAGCATCAGAATTTGCTCCACTGAGATGCTTCAGGGAATTATCATTTGAACATGCATTCACTTGTATGGTAGGAATACAACCTACTATACTACCTGCTATATGGGTTTTTCTTAGGCCCTACCTACCCCACAAATGCCAGTCTAGCATTTCCTTAAAAGGTATTGAATCATACTTAAGACTTAAGTGGTCCAGGGGTCAAAGGTTAGAACCACTGTTGTATCTTCATGAGTCCAAAAGCCAGTCCAGGAAAAAAATGAAATCAATTGAATCAATGTCCTATCTTTGCTGGCTATCTTTTTAAGCTATAGTAAAGGAAAGCTCCTTTTGTTAACTGCTAGGTGGCCTATGAGGGTCTTATTCCATTCTAACCCTAACCCTGAGCCACAGGTCTAGCCTGAGACAAGATTGGCCTACAAGAATTTCTGTTCATTTCTCTAATGTGGATTGTAGCTAGTGTTATGAGAGTTGCAAAAATCTCCCTCTATGTGACCCCACACACACACACACATACACACACCCTTGCTTTGGGGAGCTCTGAGTTGCAGTCTAGGATATTTGTATAACCCAGCCCATCTTCCCTGGAAGAGTACAGAAGGGAGAAAGATAGATGAAAAGAACTAGGAGTGTCTTTTCACATTGACACCCCCCTCTCCCCCTTCAAGGCTCATTAGGAGATGCAGATCAAGTAAGATACCCTATCCAGAAACTAGGAGAGGGAAAATATAAACAGGTCAGACTCACTATCATATGACCAGAAGTGGAAAATAAAGACTCTTGGAGAGATTCAGATGAAAGCAACTTTCCCAGCTACATAACTCTTGAGTTGATTTAGATGGTGGCACTACAAAACTTGAATGCTAAATATCAGAAATGATAAATAACCAAGAAGCATTTTGGCCACTAAAGCATGAAGGAGCTGAAACACTGACATGTAATAACCATTCCATAGACCAACTGCTCCAAAGCCAGACCCCTGGAAGCTACCACCACCAACAGATGGAGAGCATCAATGATAGAGCACTGTGGAAGGAAGCCAACAGAGAGGAGAGATGCCAGAAAAGGCACACCATGGGGACTAGAACACAAAAGGGGAGCTGTTGGGGAAAGATCAATGCACTGGCAAAGAACTAACATGGAGGATTGAACCCTAAGTCTTTCTCCTTACTGGTGCCAGACCTAGAGTGGTACTGTAAGACATAAGGATTGTTCAAGTGCCTGTCAAGGGAGAAGGCTGGTCTACCATCGGCTAAGGAGTAGAGGTGGGGAGAAATTATCTTTATTCTCTATAGGCTCAGATTTGAGTCTTTCCTTTTTGCTGGGGCCCTGACCAGAGTCTAAATGTAAGTTAAGAGGACTATCTTAATATTTATTTATTCCCCCTGCAAAGCTTTTCTTTTTTTCTTCAACATTCATTTTTATAAGATTTTGAGTTACAAATTTCCCCCCTCCCTCCCTTCTCTCCACCCTCCCCAAGATGGCCAAGTAATCTAATATAGGTTATACATGTGCAATCATGTTAAACATGTTTTCATATTAGTCATGTTATGAAAGAAGAAACAGACCAAAAGAAAAAAAAACACAGAAAAACCCCAAAGAAAGTGAAGATAGTATGCTTCAATCTGCATTCAGACTCAATCAGTTCTTTCTCTGGAAGCTGATAGCATTTTTCACCGCAAGAGTCTATTGGAATTGCCTTGGATCATCGCATTGCTGAGAAGAGATAAGTCTATAATAGTTGATCATTGCACAATGTTGCTGTTAGTGTGAATAATGTTCTCCTGGTCCTGTTCACTTCACTCAGCATCAGTTCATGTAAGTCCAGATTTTTGTAAAACCGTCCTCCTCCTCATTTCTTATAGCATAGTAATATTCCGTCATAATAATATAGTACAACTTGTTCAACTTTTCCCCAAAGGATGGACATTCCCTCAATTTCCAGTTCTTTGCCACCATGAAAAGAGCTGTTTTCCATATTTTTTGTACCTGTAAGTCCTTTTCCCTTTTCTATGATCTCTTTGGGATACAAACCTAGTAGTAGTAGTATTGCTGGATCCAAGGGTATGCACAGTTTGCTGCCCTTTGGGCATAGTGTTTCATTATCTAATACCTTGCAATCCTAAGTGCATGCAAGGGGATCTAAAAGCTGCCCTTGGTAAGAGTGCCAGGTATTGAAATGTTCAAGTTACCAACTGAAGGAAGCAACAAATCAGACAGAGATCCCTATGGTGTACTTTTCATATATGAAGGGATCCTCTGACAAAAGGGTGAGCCAGTTAATAAACATTTCTTTAGCATCCTCTACGTTTCCTGCACTATGCTAGGGACTGAGGTTACAAAAAAAGGACAAAATATAGTCTCTGCTCTCAGGGGGTCAAAGTCTAATGAACATGCAACTTTTAAACAGCTTTGTACAAAGAAACTATGCATAGGACAAAATGTCTGTAAGTGTCTGAGGCCATATTTGAACTCAGGTCTTCCTGACTCCAGACCCAGCATTCTATCTGCTTAGCCATCTAGCAGCCTCCAAAAACATATAGACCCCATCTCAAAGAATTTTTTTTAAATCAAAGGAGGGCAGCTAGGTGGCGCAGTGGATAAAGCACTGGTCTTAGATTCAGGAGGACCTGAGTTCAAATCCAGCCTCAGACACTTGACACTTAACTAGCTGTGTGACCCTGGGCAAGTCACTTAACCCTCATTGCCCTACAAAAACAAAGGAAAAAAAATCGAAGGAAAGGCTAAAATTCAGTTAGATATTAGTGGAAATAAAAATGTAACTTTTTTCTATCCAAGTTCATATACATCCCCCCTCCCTGAAATCTTTCCACTAACCCCCAGATTTATTTATTTTTTTTTTTTGCGGGGCAATGGGGGTTAAGTGACTTGCCCAGGGTCACACAGCTAGTAAGTGTTAAGTGTCTGAGGCCGGATTTGAACTCAGGTACTCCTGAATCCAGGGCCGGTGCTTTAACCACTGCACCATCTAGCTGCCCCTAACCCCCAGATTAAGAACACACAGGTACCGGTTCTATTTTGTTGGTTTGCAGAACTGGGGCCATGATTAAGAAGGATGAACAGGGGGGAAAAAAAAGAACACACAGGTCTAGACACAGGTTCCCAACCTTTTTGCATATGAATACTACTTTTTAAGGACAATGATATCTACAAATTTCACAGATACTCACATTATAGTAATTATACTCATGGTATTTATGGATTGAGAAAATGCATAATGACAAAAATCTACTGTAAATTTAGTAATACTTTTAAATTAATTTGTATTTTATTAATCAAACAGCATCTATATATTTTAAAATATTTACATGTGCAACATGTTTATTCAGGAAGTAGGTTTTGGGGTTTTTTATGGATTCAGAGGTGCATTTAAGGACTCCTAATAGTAATTCCACCTGCTGACCCCCACATTGGTCCATAGTCCACAGGCTGGGAACTGCTGGTCTAGACAATACACATAGACAAAGCCTCTCCAAAATAGCTCTCTACCTTCTTCAAAGACTAACTAGCTTATCAAGGACTAACAGCTCATGGCAAATCCCTCTAGAAGCTTAAAGAGGAAGGGTATTTTATGACAGAAGTTTGAAAAGATCTGGAGATCCAGGGAAGATCCAGGAATGGGGGGAAGGGAAACTGGGGAAGATATCACAGGCCTGAATCAGTCAGTCAATTAGCAATTATTAAGCACCTACTATGCAGTAGACACTCTACTAAGCACTAAGAATACAAAGAAAGGCAAAAGACAGTCCTTGCCCACAAATAAACAATAGACAGGATAAATGGTTTTTTATTTAATTTTTTTTATAATTTTCTTTTTTCTTTTTTTTAAATTATAAAAGTATTTTATTATTTTCCAGTTACATGTAGAGATAGTTTTCAAAATTGGTTTTTGTAAGATTTCTAGCTTCAAATTTTTCTCCCTCCCTCCCCACCTCCCCAAGACAACAAGTAATCTGATATAGGTCATATATGTATGATCACATGAAACCTATTTCTGCATTAGTCATGTTATAAGAGAAGAATCAGAGCAAAAAGGAAAAACCTCAAAAAACCAAAACAACAGCACCCCAAACAAAAGAAACGGTATGGTTCAATCTGCATGCATATTCCACAGTTTATTTTTTTTTCTAGATTGGGAGAGCATTTTCCATCATGAGTCCTTTGGAACTATCTTGGACCATTGTATTGCTGAGAAGAATCAAGTCTATCACAGATGATCAACACATAATGTTGATGATACCGTGTACAATGTTCTGCTCATCTCACTCAACATCAGTTCATGCAATAGACAGGATAAATTTAAAACAATCGACAGAGAGAAGGCACTAGAGTTAAGAGGAATTTGGACAAGCTTCTTTTGGAAGATGGGATATTTTTCTAGGACTTGAAGAAAGCTGGGAGGTAGAGATGAGGGAAGAGAGCATTCCAGGGAGACAATGTGACTGTATCAAAGAGTACCTGGGAAGGTGCAAGGGGTGAGTTATGAAGGACTTTCAACACCAGATGGAGGATGTTTTTATTTGATCCTGGAGACGTCAGGAAGCCCCTACAGTTTATTGAGTATGAAGATGACACGGTCAGGCACGCTCTTTAGGAAAAATGACATTGACAGGAAGGACTGGGGCAGAGAAAGATGAGGCAGGCAGACCAATCAGCAAGCCACGGCAATATTCTAGCTGTGGGGGTGTGAGGATTTGCAACAGAATGGTGGCAGCATCAGAAAAGAGAAGGGGACATATTTGAGAGATGTCGGAAAGGTGAAATCAACAGGCCTTGGCAACAGGTTGAATATGAGGAGTGAAAGAGTGAAGAGTCAAGGGTGGCAACTTGTAAGCCTGGGAGACTAAGAGGATAGTGGAGCCCTTGACTGTAACAGGGTTAGAAGGACAAAGAGTATGAGGGGAGGAGGGAAAGATAATGAGTTCAGTTTCCGATATGTTGAGCTTAAGATGTGTACTAGAAATCCAGTTCAAGGTAACTGATAGGCACTTAGAGATGCGAGACTGGAGGTGAGCAGGCAGGATGGTTCATTTTGGAGAGGAGAGAAACCGCCTCTTCATGTGAGATAGAGGTGAAGGAGGAGATAGTGGCAGAAAAAACTGGAAATGGGGAGGAGAGGAGAAAAAGGAGTTCTTCACAAATGGGTTCATTTTTTTTTTTTTCAGTAAACTATGAGGTAAGGTTCTCAGCTGAGGAGGTTGGAGCAGAGGGAACCATAGTACATTTAAGGGAGAGATGAAAAGGTCTGGAAGTACCACTGTGGAGAATAGGGTAGAATCATATTAACCCTAACTCCTCAGGATTTTTTTTCAAGTAAGGAAAAGAAAATGTAGCCAACAATGCCAAAGGCAGCAAAGAGTACCATCTACTACATTTGTCCACGACTATTGATGACCTTGGAAAGAGTAATTTCAGGGAAGTCTTGAGGCTAAAACCAGACATCAAGAGATTTAAGGAGTTAATCGTGATGAAGTAAATAAAAGGGCTACTGGTTATTCTAGAAGCCAAAGAGGGCAACAAATGGGATAATATCTGTTGAGGGAATACACATTTATGAAGCTGTTCTAAAATGAATAATTGCTGGATTAATTGTTTTTGTTTTTTGAGAATTGAGTCAAAAATTGGGCAAATAGGTCTAGTAAATAACTGATATTTCAATTTTATGTTTTGGGGTTGTCAATCAGTGCTTTTTTTTTTTTTTTTTTTTGGTGAGGCAATTGGGGTTAAGTGACTTGCCCAGGGTCACACAGCTAGTAAGTGTTAAGTGTCTGAGGCCGGATTTGAACTCAGGTACTCCTGACTCCAGGGCCGGTGCTCTATCCACTGCGCCATCTAGCTGCCCTGTCAATCAGTGCTTTTTAATAAGAGAAAATAAATATTAGATAAAGTTTCTGTTAAGTCATTTAGTTAGAAAATTTCTTTGGATCTATTCAAATTCTAATTCTACTCTGTAATTTGATAATGACTATAGTCTTTTGATTTTGTCTTTTACCTCTGCTTTGGTTTTTTTTTTCTTCTTTGTTCCTTCCTTTCTTTCTCTTCCTTCCCTTCTTTCTTTCTTTCTTCTCTTCTATCCTTTTATTTTCCAATAACAACACATTCAGAATAATGTGTGTTGGCTGGGAGGGGTTAGGGAGTGGAGATGGAATACTTGGGTGTGAGGGTGGATAATAGGGAGACAGGGTTTAAAAAGGTGAGAATTTATAAGAAAGAGGCAATATACTATAGTAAAAAGCACATTGAATTGGATGTCAGAAAACCTGGGTCCTTATCAGGGCTCCTTCTCTGAGTTTGCTTTTCATTACTTAGCAACTGTAGATAAGTTGTTTCATCTCTGTGGGTCTTAATTTCCTCATCTATGAAATGAAAGGCTCAGACTCTAGTCTGATTTCTAAGGTCCCTTTTTCCTCTAATTTTCCATGAGTTTTACTCCCAGAGAATCTTATCATTTTGCTTTTCAAGCTCTGTTCTTTGGTTTGGCATTTTTTTTTCACTGAACATCCTATGATTTCCCCATACACACTGTTTACTATCTCCCTGCATCATAAGATTCTTTGGAAATGTAAGTGGCTACTGGATAAAGTCAGCCTGGAACAGATTACTTAGAAACGGGCCTGCTGTGACATTTTTTGGTGGGTCAGTGAGTGTGGAGGTGGCATGTATTTGTGGGGCTGATCAAATGGAAGCAAATCCTAAGGGGCCTCTTCCTCCCCCCAAAATCTCATGCATTATCAGAAGTCCAACATCAAAGCTGATTACTTTACCAACAGGCCCTAACCCAGCCTAGGCCTTTGATTTTCATTTACGGCTTTCACATTGAGATAAAGCTAGTTAAAAATAAAACCAACAACACATTTTCAAAAGCCCTTTTTAGTTATATTTTTGGTTAACCCAATAAAAGAGTAAATCCTATAAGCTGGTGTGTTTTTAAAAGTTTGTGTTCACCATAGGAATGAAAGTACTACTTCTACATCCTGCCTTCAGAGAATAAGGCCACCTTTAAAAATAGACCCAGAGAAAAGTTCTAAAAGGGTTTCCAATCATTGTACCTTCAGGGTACAAAAAGTACCCCTTTTATTCTTTAGCATGCTACTCATTCATGACAAACTTGGATAAAGAGAAGGGTCCGTCCTATCTATATATGGTATTAGGAAAAGTCTAGGGTATTTACAGAGATAAAGTTGAAAAATACCTTCATTCAACTGTTAGTAATAGGATATGCATAGGGGAGGAGAAAGGATTTGAAATTCTTTGTTTTTTGTACCAATCTAGATTACAGTGAAACACTGAAGAACTTGGAGATTTTAAGAAGCTAAATAAGTGATTATTTTATTCATTTTGGGAAGAACATTTGGGAAACTATTGAAAGTCTTGATTTGGAATCCTGTGAGTTTTGTTTGACTTTATCTGAGTTATCTTTACTTGTGAAACCCAGGACACAAATTGATGTCATAAGTTTCATAAAGGATGTTTAACATTTCATGAGGTTTCCTTTGGAACTCAATCATATTCAGAAGAGGATGCCTAGACTATAGAAGTGCCAAACAAGCTGCCCATAGATGGCAAACGGCCTGCAACACTCAGTAATTGGAAAATATTTAACAAAGTAAATAAAAATAAATGAAACAATATTAACTTTACATTTTAAAACTAAGTCAAACTCTGAAGGACTTATGAAAAATGCAATCCATCTATAGAGAAAGAACTCACGGTATCTGGATATAGATGGGAATATATTTTAGTTCCTTTTTCTAAAGTTTTTTTTTGTCCGATATGTTTTTCACAACTGCACATGTATAACATATATTGAATCAGTTGAGTTCTTAGGGGTGTAGGGAGGGAGGCAGAGAATTTGGAACACAAAGTTTTAATAATCGATGTTACAATTTGTTTTTACATGTAAGGTGCGGGGGGGGGAAATTCTAAATTAATTAATTAATTAACAAAAATTAACAAATTATTTAAAACTGTCAACATGCAGCCCTTTGGGGATCCTTGCATATGCATCAGTGGCCCCCATTTCTATTTGAGTTTGACACCACTGGTCTAGAAGAGGGACAGGAATGTATCCAATTCTGTCTGTAGAACCCCTTTGCAATTATTCTGTACCAAGCATTTGCTTGATTAGTGAGAGAAAGCCCCCTTCAACCAGCCCATTCTGATATTATGAATGCAAGAAATAATTCTTCTGACCCAAATTAATTATAAATGGCTTATATCACTCAAATTAAGACTCTATTGCTAAGTTTAAGTCTGTTTTGTTAAAGGAACTCAGATAGTATAGAGAATAGAACTGGGCTTGAAGTCTAGAAGACCCGAGTTCAAATCCAATCTCAGACATTTGTTAGATGTGACTTTGGGCAAGATGTTTAGCTTCAGTCTGTCTCAGTTTGCTCATCTATAAAATAGAAATTACTTTAGCAAATACTTTTCAGGGTTGTTGTGAGGATAAAACAAAATAATATTCATAAAGCACTTTGCACAGTTCCTGGCACAGAGAAGATTCTATATAAATACCTAGTTATTATTACTATAAGAAACAAATTCTAGTATTGTCCAAGCCCTGGAAATACAAACAGAGAAATAACAATCCATGCTCTCAAATAGCTCCTATTCTAATTGGGGGTGTCAACACATTTCTAAGGTGGAAAGTAGTGTTTGGAGGAATAGCAAGTTACCACAGATTTGGCATTCAGAAAGTTAAGAAAAGGCCTATCTAGCCTAGAGCTCCAGCCTGGTGTGATCTGGTTCTTTCTCAAGTTCTCCACTAGGAGCCTGTTTCGGCAGAGAACTGCTAAAGCAAACTTCGTGTGGAAGCTTTTTATAGGTCCAAAGGAGAGGCAGTCCTTACACACTGCTTCAAGCTGATTGGTTAGCATCATCCAAATCCATTGGTTCACTGGACTTGAGGGTGGTCTCGTGTTGGTGTTGTAGTCCACAGCCTCTGAGAACACTCCCTCTTTTTACAATGCCATCTATCAATAATGTCACCTGAATAATTGAAAGTGGTATTTCACAATGATGGAAACTCTTCCTCCTCTAGGGCACTACTTCTCCTGCCTCTATTACTTTGCATTGGCTGTCCTCCATACCTGAAATGCACTCCATCCTCTGTCTATCTCTCAGAATCCCTAATTTGCCTCAAAGGCTTCTGTCGGGGGACCATATTCCATATAGTGCTCTTCCTGATCCTTCCAGCTGCTAATGACTTCCCCCCAAAAAACATCCTGTAGCTATCTTGTACATACATACACACATACGACATCTATACAAATATGCACTGTGCATGCACATATACATGTGTACATATGAATGTACATATATGTATAAATAGAATTTTTGATATCCAAGAATACAAGTATGTATATATGCATGTATATACTTTCTTGCCAGCATGGAAGCTCCTTCAGGGCAGGAACTGTTTTCACCTTTGTCTTGTAATCTTCCAGCAGCTAGTATAGTGCCTGGCACACAGTAGGTACTTAATGCTTTTGATTGCTCCTTTATAATTAACATGGTAAATGCCTACAAAGGACTAGTTTGTGAAAAATTAAACAATATTTTTCTTGATTTGGTCCCTCAACAAAAGATGTTCTGCTCTCCAGTTTGTTTTTCTTTCCTTCTCATTACTGACTGGCTATGTAACTGGGCAAGACATTTAAACTCCCTGGAGTTCAAAGTTTATTCACTTGTGATGTTAGGGCATTAGACTCAATAGTCTCAAAGATCTCATCTTTCTTTAATAAATAGTTCTGTGATTTTATGAGATTTTTTTAAAAAGTCTTTTTCAACTTGCTCTACACAAGTGGGTCTCTACTTTCATTCTTTATCTTGGATACAGCTCTGCCTGACTTTTTTTCTTTTTCTTTTTCTTTTCTTTTCTTTTTTTTTTTTTTTTTGGACAATTAAGCGTCTTACAGTTTATTCCTCAGATATATAAGCACAGAGCTTTGGCTTTATATATTTCCATACTGCTCTTTCATTTCAACACCATGATGTCTGCTCTGATCTAAAAGCTTTGGCTTGATTTCAATACTTTCCTTAGTTGCTCTGTACTGCAGGGAGGGGGTTGGTCTCAGAAAAGACACCTGAAAACCTCAGTAGGCTGAATCTTGGGTATCTCCAAAGACCTTCTCTTCCTTGGAGTCAAGGTGTTTTGGAGCAGAGGAATTGGTGCCCTTCTCTGAGGGTGGCTGCCATATCCTTAAACTGGGCCAGTTTGCAGGGCTCCTCTAGGTTCAGCCAGCAGTAAGCCCGGTGTTCCTCGCACAGCTGAATGTCCACCTTGTAGTCCTTCACCTCAGCCAGCCAGTAGATAATCATTTTAGGCTTGCTGTTGATGACATAGTTCAGCTCACTCTTGAATCCCTCAATGATGTTAAGCTGGTTGGCATCCAGGTCGGCTTCTTCCTTGGTCTCCCTAAAAGTCGTCTCTAAGTCACTCTCTCCTGGATCCACGTGACCTTTAGGAGGAGTCCAATGATTTGTTCCATATGATGTCTGTAACAGGAGAAACTCAATAGTGCTGTTGTCCACCTTGGGAACACAAGGTCTTCAGAAAATGATAAAGGCACATGCTCTTAGAGACATGAACAACCTCCAAGGAAGGGCGAGCATGGGGAAGGAATTAAGGGGAAATTGACACTTCCCCTACCAATCAATAAGCTCCATTGAGAAACAGAAGGCCCAATCGACTTTGCCACTTTCCCATCTCAGCCCTTGCACATAGCTCTCTCTTGAGATTTTCTGCTCTGCCTGATTTTAAGAAAATCTAATACCATATATGAAAATGTAAACTTACAAAAGCCATGCATTGGTATGATTAGCAGTGTCTAACAAATAATGGGTGCTTAATAAATGCTTGTTCCTTTTTCCCTTCCCTTTAAACATTTTTCAAAAGGATTTGCCTAGGAGATTTCTTTCAGTATGACTCTTTACTAATCCATTTGATTTACAAATATTCAATTTAATGACAAAAAATGGAAAATAATAAATGTTGAAGAAGCTGTAGAAAATTTGGAACACTAATGCATTGTTGGCGGAGTTGTGAACTGATCCAACTATTCTGGAGAGCAATTTAGAACTATGCCCAAACGACTATGGAACTGTACATACCCTTTGACCCAGTAATACCACTACTAGGTCTATATCTCAAAGAGATCGTAGAAAAGGGAAAAGGACCCACATGTACAAAAATATTTGTAGCAGCTCTCTTTGTAGTGGCCAAGAATTAGAAATTGAGGGAATGCCCATCAATTGGGGAATGCCTGAACAAGTTTTGTATATGAATGTAATGGAATATTATTGTGCTGTAAGAAATAATGAGCAGGCAGATTTCAGAAAAACCTGGAAAGACTTAAGTGGACTGATGCTGAGTGAAGTGAGCAGAATCAGAACATCGTACATAGTAACAGCAACATTATGTGATGATCAATTGTGATAGACTTGGCTCTTCTCAGCACTGTGACATTTAAAACTAAATGTATGGTCGCCTTAAATTAGAAGCTTTAGCACCAGTTTTTGGGAATTAAACATTTATTAAAGCATACCAGGTATTAGTAAAAATAGAACATGTGGCATTCAGAAAGTTAAGAAAAGGCCTATCTAGCCTAGAGCTCCAGCCTGGTCTGGTTCTTTCTCAAGTCCTCCACCAGGAGCCTGCTTCAGCAGAGAACTGCTAGAGCAAACTTCGTGTGGAAGCTTTTTATAGGTCCAGAGGAGAGGCAGTCCTTACACACTGCTTCAAGCTGATTGGTTAGCATCATCCAAATCCATTGGTTCACTGGACTTGAGGGTGGTCTCATGTTGATGTCATAGTCCACAGCCTCTGAGAACACTCCCTTTTGGGAGTCAGGCAGGTGTGGTTTTAATCAAGTCAACTTTAAGTGAGTTAATCAGCAGAGTCAGTCAGTCTCACTTAATTCAATCAGTCTAGATTAATCTCCTCTGGTTGGGGCCTTAGGGCATTGACAAAAAGCCCATTATATCTTATACAAGACAATTCCAAAAAAATTCATAATAGAAAATGTTTTCCACACCCAGAATAAAGAACTGTGGATTCTGAATGCGGATTGAACCATGCTGTTTCTACTTTTTGGCTGTTTTTTTTTCTTTTTTGAGGTTTTCCCCTTGTCTTCTGATTCTTCTTTCACAATATGACTAATGCAGAAATATGTTTAATATGATTGTATGTATATAACCTATATCAGATTGCTTTCTGTTTTGGGGAGGGGGAAGGGAAGGGAGGGAGGGAGAAAAATTTGGAACTAAAAATCTTATGAAAACAAATGTTGAAAACTATCTTTACATATAACTGGAAAATAATAAAATACTTTTATGATTAAAAAATATTCTATTTACCTACAATTTAAAGGGGTAACATTTAATGTAACATGAGGTAGTACAATGTTCTTAATTGCATAGGAAAAAGAACAAAGACTGCAGACAGAGGGCCTGAGATCAAATCCTCCCCCATCTGTGTGATCTGGGGCAAACAAGTTGCTAATTTCCTTAAGCCTCTATTTCTTCATCTGTACAAAGAATGAAATGGCTTTTGAGGTTCCTTCAAGCTCTAAAGCTAGGTGGCACAATGAATAGAGTACTGTACCTGGAGTCTGGAAAACCTGAATTCAAATCTTGCTTCAGATGCTTACTAGCTGTATGATCATAGTCAAGTCATTTAACCTCTGTCCGCCTTAGTTTCCTCATCTGAAAAATTGGATAATAATAGCACTTGCCTCCTAGGGTTGTTGTTAGGATCAAATAAGATAATATTTATGAGGTACTTTGCAAAATTTAAAGTGCTATATTACTACTACTACTACTACTACTACTACTACTACTACTACTACTACTACTACTACTACTACTATTGCTGCTACTACTACTACTACTACTACTGCCACCCCACTGCTATTTGCTGCTACTACTGCCACTACTACTACCACAATCACTATTACTACACCACCACTACTACTATCTGTGGGGAAGTATAAGGAAACTTTTAACCATATTAAGCCCTTTGTTGTCTGTCTTATCTCAATTTGTGTGTGGAAGCACACATTTCAGGATTATATCTTTCCTGATTTAGTTACCTCTACCTCATAAGACTCTAATATGATGTGTTCTATAAATATTAATGTTATTAATAGAATTATGAACATATAATAATATCTCACATTTACACAACACTATTTTTTTAAAAGTACTTTGTATGTAGTATTTCATTTGATTTACAAATAATGCTGTCAAGTAGAGCAAGTGTTTTCCTCCTCATTTTTCAGATGAAGAATGACTCTAATGAGACAACATATTTAAAAGTCTACAAGTGACTTTTCCTAGGCTTAACTCCCTTGCTTGGAGGAAAATTTACTTCTATTCATCTGTTTTCAAAAGAGCCATTATGGCAACGCTTCCCAGTTTTTATCATCTTGATGAACACTTGAAAATTCCTCAATTTTCTTGAGTTTGCAGGCAGGGATACAGAGAAGAACCCTACCCATAAGCCCAGGTTAGATGGCTACCAATCTGGTGTGACATATTTTTCCCTTTAAGCCAATAAACCTTCCCCAGATGGTCTTCCCTATTGTTCCTACATTTAAAACTCTACCATTAGTGATATTCCGTTGCTTTAAATATTTACCTCTCTAGCTGCCCTCTTTTAAAAAACAAATACCCTTCAAAGGATAGCACCTTAAATCACCAACCACTATCTTCATGTGAAGTCCTTTTATCCAACATTTTCATCAGATTGACTGCCAGGTGAGAATTGTCATGCTGACTGATGAAATTTGATGCCGGGGAGGAGATCAGTGATAGTGTTGCTGGAGAAGATAGATCTTTTTTTTTTTTTTTTTTTGCGCGGGGCAATGGGGGTTAAGTGACTTGCCCAGGGTCACACAGCTAGTAAGTGTCAAGTGTCTGAGGCCGGATTTGAACTCAGGTCCTCCTGAATCCAGGACCGGTGCTTTATCCACTGTGCCACCTAGCTGCCCCCCAAAGATAGATCTTTGAAAAGACACACTTAACAAGAGGGGTCAGAAAAGTCCAGCAAAAAGAAGTCAACTTCTACTTTAGGGTTCTGTGGAACATAAACATGCTGGAGTTAGAGTCAGACCTCCTGGTTTTAAATCTTCACTCTTCTACTTAGTCACTGTGTGACCTTAGGCAGATTTCTAAACTTCTCTGGGCCTTAGTTTCCTCATCTGCAAAATGAGAGGTTTGGATTAAATATCCTCTAGTGTTCCTCTTGGCTCTAAATCTATGATCCTAGGACTACCCTGACCTGAGAAGTCAGTCTTGAGCTGAGTTCCAATTTGGAAAGATGGGTTATCAGATCTAAAAAAAAAATGTCCTTGGGGCAGCTAGGTGGCACAGTGGATAAAGCACCGGCTCTGGATTCAGGAGGACCTGAGTTCAAATCTGGCCTCAGACACTTGACACTTACTAGCTGTGTGACCCTGGGCAAGTCACTTAACCCCTACTGCCCTGCAAAAAAAAAAAATGTCCTTAACCTTGTCTGTATCATAGATTCCTTTGTTGCCTACCCCTTCTCATGATAATATTTTTAAATGCATGCAGTAAAATACACAGAATTGGAAGGGAACCACTTTTACTGAAGTATAGTTAGCAAAAAAAAAAAAAATTAAACCAAATTCATGGCCTCCTGGTTAAGAACCCCTGAGATAAAAGGGACTTCACAAATAATCCAGTCCAACTCTATTATGTGACAGATGAGGAAGTTTAGGGCTTTGGAGGTTGAGTGACTTGCCTGAGGTCATACAGGTACTATTAAAGACAGGACTTGAACCCAGGACGTCTGACTCCAAAGTCAATATTCTTTCTATTATACTGCAAAAGGAAGGTAACTCATAGGTTGACTGAAGGAAGGAGGCAGGAGCACAGGAACTAGCATTCTCTCCCATTTAACCCATGTCTATAAATGGGAACAAGGTAGGAGAAGAGGTTAGATCATCCTCTGTGGAGGCTTAGATCTGCTCAAGGGTTAAGTCATGGGAATATCTACCAGCAGACATGTTGTGTACCTAAGACAAGACCAAGGGCTGTCAGGTAGAGGAGCAATAGAAGAAAGAAAGAGGTACACAGTAATGACAGACGGGAGCAGAAAAACAGGAAGAACCAGGTAATGGAGTGGAGTCAACAAGGCCTTTTTAAGTTGCTTGAGATCTTGCCAGCGCTGTCCGGCTGGGCTTAAGACAACACAGTTGCTTGCTTTCTGGAAGCTCAGACAGCTGGAGCCAGAAGGATGGGGAAAGTCTAGTTGGCCAATAATCAAAAATGAAGTCTTTACAACATCCTGTTTAAGACTGCTTTGGAGGAGCATGGTTTAGTTAAGATAATGAACCTGTTTTGGGATTTGTTTTTTGTTTTTTTTGTCCAGTCTCTGTATCATCTTCTCCCTAGTGTCCTTTGTAATGCAAAGAATCCTGACATCCCAGAGGGTCAAAAGAACTCTCTTAAAGTCCTTGATGCTGAGTGAAGTGAGCAGAACCAGGAAAACATTGTACACAGTAACGGCAGCATTGTGTGATGATCAGCTGTGATAGACTTAGCTCTTCCCAGCAATACAATGATCCAAGACATTTCCAAAGGACTCATGATGGAAAATGCTGTCCATCTCCAGAGAAAGAACTGACGGAATCTGACTGCGGATTGAAGCATATTATTTTCACTTTATTTTTTTTCCATATATTTTTTTTTCCTTTTGGTCTTTTCCCTCTTTCACAACACGACTAATATGGAAATATGTTATACATGATTGCACATATATAACACATATAAAATGCTTACTGTCTTAGGAAAGGGGGAGAGGAGGGAGGAAGGGAAAAAATTTGGAAGTCGAAATCTTATTTTAAAAATGAATGTCAGGGGCAGCTAGGTGGAGCAGTGGATAAAGCACCGGCCCTGGATTCAGGAGTACCTGAGTTCAAAGCCGGCCTCAGACACTTGACACTTACTAGCTGTGTGACCACGGGCAAGTCACTTAACCCCAATTGCCCAGCAAAAAACAAAAAACAAAAAAATGAATGTCAGGGGCACCTAGGTAGCACAGTGGATAGAGCACCGGCCCTGGAGTCGGGAGGACCTGAGTTCAAATCCAGCCTCAGACACTTAACACTTACTAGCTGTGTGACCTTGGGCAAATCACTTAACCCCAGTTGCCTTACCAAAAACAAAAAACCAAAAACAAACAAAAATGAATGTTGGGGCAGCTAGGTGGCACAATGGATAGAGCACCCACCCTGGAGTCAGGAGGACCTGAGTTCAAATCCAGCCTCAGATACTTAACACTTACTAATTGTGTGACCCTAGGCAAGTCACTTAACCCCAATTGCCTCACCAAAAAAAAAAAAAAAAAGAATGTAAAAAAATGCCTTTACATCTAATTGGGAAAAAATACCATTAAAATGTTTCCCAGTTCTAATTTGAAACCTTATTTCAATCAGATATGTTTATTACACTTCCAGTTCCTTTTATTTTGCTGCTTCTTTATATGCTTCCCATAACCTCTATAGGCAGATGTCCCCCGAGGTTAAAGCTTTGGTTTTCTCTTTTCTCTCTCTGCTCATTCCCTTGGCCATTTCGTTCTCACAAGCTTATCAGCATTATGCCACTGAATCCCACACTTTTGACTCCAACCTTCAACCCTCTTTGAGCATCCAGAGAGGCATCTCCAATTGCCTTGAAGACACTTCTACCTGGATGTTCTACTCTCATCATCATCAACAAACAGCTATTAAATGCTTCCCATGTTCCAAGCGCAGTGCTAAGTACTAGGGACACAAAACAAGGGCAAAAACATGGTCCCTGCCTCAAGGACCTCACACAATTATCTTCAGTTCATTCAACACCCAGTCATCAGAACTGTAGCCTACCTACTACCTGCAATCAACTATACTAAACGAAGACAAAAACTGTCCCTATCTTCAGAAAACTATTGGAGTCAAGATATAGGGGGCAGCTAGGTGGTACAGTGGATAAAGCACCGGCCCTGGATTCAGGAGGACCTGAGTTCAAATATGGCCTCAGACACTTGACACTAACTAGCTGTGTGACCTTGGGCAAGTCACTTAGCCCTCATGGCCCCCCCCCCACAAAAAAGATATATATATACACACACAGATAAATAAATATAAAGGAAAAAAATTGACTAGATGTGTAATTTTATTAGTCTAGGAAATTCCTGGTAAAGAATGTTCTCTACCAATGCAGGCTGGCAGTTCTTCTGCAAATTTAGATAATCTCAGAGAGCTTCCTGGAACACTGAGAGGTTGAATAAGTCATGCAGAGACACAGTCAGTATGTGTTCCATGTAGATCTTAAACCTCGGGTCTTCCTGACTCTATGGCTATCTCTCTAGCTGCTACACCTCACCTCTCTGAAAACAAACTTTGAATTCAACCTGAGTTCAAATCTGGCTTCAGACACTTGATAGCTGTGTGACCCTGGGCAAATCACTTGACCCCATTTGCCTCTGTTTCTTCATCTGTAGAATGGGGATAATAATAGCACCTCACTTCCAGGGTGGTTGTGAGGATCAAATGATGTAATACACTTGTAAAACACTTTAGCACAGTGCCTGGAAAATAGCAAGCTCTGTATAAATGTTAGCTATTATAATTAATTATTGTTATTGTTATTAACTACAATTCTAGCTGGAAGCAGAGAGCTGTGGTTGTGACAGACTGGAGTAGTGAATGTCTAAGGGGAGAATAGCTACCTCGGTTAACCATGGGACCAGAACTCTGACTTTGCACATCACTGGAACTCCACCTAGGGCTACTAGTAATGTGGTATAGGAGGAGAGTGGAGGGATTAATGCAGCTAGGTGAGGCAGTGGATAGAGTGCTGGTCTTGGAGTCAGAAACACTTTTCTCTGACCTCAAACTCTTTCTAGTTGTGTGACCCCGGGCAAGTCACTTAACCTTGTTTGCCTCAGTTTCCTCATCTATAAAATGAGCTAGAGAAGGAAATGGCAAACTACTCCAGTGTCTCTGCCAAGAAAACGCTAAATTGGGTCATAAAGAGTTGGACACAACTGAAACAACCGAACAAGAAAAACAGGTGTTAAGCACAGGAGTACAGGGGCATGCCAGGTGGGGAAAAGGGGGCTGTCTTTATTTTTTATTGTCTCTAGTGCCAGCCTTTTCCATGTCTCTCACCACACTATAAATAAAACTAGTTTCATTTTTGATGGCTCTGTAAGCCTGAGTGTTTATAAGAGTGAACTTCTATCACCACTGGGAAGTATCAGGTATGTAAGACACCTGGAAGAGAGAAAAAATGAGCCAGAAAAGTACTTAAATGCTCAAAATATGCCCAGGCTCAGTTTCAGTAGAACCAGAGGATTCTACCTGCCAAGTTGGATCATCTAACCCAGCCCCTTGATTTTACATAAGAGGAAACTGAGATCCATAGAGCTTAGTGTCTTCTTTGGGGTCGGTCATAGAGGCAGAAAGTAGCTCAGTAGGGATTTGAATTCATATCTTCTGACTCCAAATTAATTTCATATCATCAAGTACTTATTAATCGCCTACTGGTTACAAGGCACTTAGAGGAACAAAAATAGTTCTGTCCACTCTCATGAACAACTGTGTTGTTTCCTCCCACAAGCAAACGTCACTTCCTGACGCTAAAGAAAAGCTTCATGGCCTTGCATTCAGAGGCCTTCTCCTCATGGCGGAGCTTTCCTATAGTAAGTCTCCAGCAGGTAGCGTCATTCCAATTGTTACCGTCCCCCCTTTCTTTCTTCAAGAAACACGGGGTGTTTCCTTGATGAAACAGTCAAAAATAACAGAATATAATACCCCATGATAGCAAACAATGTGTTAATAACAATATAGAAAAGGGAGAGAGAAAAGTTTTGTCCAGAGGGGTGGTCCCTCATGAACCGATGCTTTGATACTAGCCTGCAGAGGGAGGGCCTCTGCAGAGAGTACATGTTACAGATAGTGTATATAATAATAGAAGGAAAAAAAACCCAACAAAATAAAACTGTTCATTTAAAGTCTCTGAGCTCTTGTCTTCTTGGAGTGGTAAGATGTCATCAGGAGAACTGGACTCTGGTCTGGACTCATCAGGAAAGCTGGACTTTGGTCTGCACTCTGGTCTGGAAAGTTGGACTCACTTCTTTAGCTGTTGAACTGCTGGATTTTTACTAAACCTTAGCATAGCATTGTCAATGATCAAATTAAACAGTGAGAGTTCTTAAAGACATGTCTAAGGGAATTCAGAATCTTAGTTGTTATACATGAAACATATAATAAAACAAAAATTCTCTAAAACTTAATATTACTATAGTCCCCCCTTGTGGAGGGTAAATTGAGAAGACAATTGCAGAGATATTAATTTTTAAAAATAATTTTTATCTTTGTTTCATCATTACTTCTACATTTCTGTAAAATATGTCTTCTTGAAATTTGATGATGATTGTCATTTTTATTCAGCTTAAAGTTGTCTTCTTTAACTCCTCTATATTGTCTGTTGGTCCTTTCATAATACAAATGCTTTATAAGGTTACTAATTAAAGACAAAAGCAGATTAACAAAATTATGAACAAAACGAGCACATCTGGAATTTAAAGGGTTTTCTAAGGTTGGTTTGGGAGAACCACAGCAGGTCAAGTCAGACTCACAGCCAGGCTGGGGAAAGGCTGAGCCTGAATTTTAAAGGAACAGGGTAGGGGAAAGTTCTTACCCAACAGGAAGATCAGAAGATGAAGGTTTCAGCTTTCCTCTTCGTGGTCAGCCATCTGTTTCCTCCCACAAGCAAACGTTACTTCCTGATGCCAAAGAATGGCATGGCCTTGCCCTCAGAGGCCTTCTCCTCATGGCAGAGCTTTCCTACAGTAAGTCTTCAGCAGGTGGCGTCATTCCAATCGTTACAGTGTAGAATGACTTCTTTTATTATTACTAAGTAGTTAATATATAATCTTTATAGTAATTCACCTTTACTTATCCAACATACTCCAGATCGGTGACCCCAGCACCAAGCTTTATTTATCACATCTAAAACTGACTTCATATTTTGGGGTGGGATAGGGTGAGGAGTAGAGGAGAGGAAGGAAGGATACTTAATGAGCATAAAATATACCTCTCAGGATTCTTCTACCAATTAAATGAACTAGTTTCCATATGACTACTGTAGGCACAGATTTGAAAAATCTAGAGCATTTTATTATTTGGAGATTTTCCTAAAATGAGACAAAAACATCCATTTTGTACTGTGGAAGCATGGTTGCCTTCGAATAGTGGGTGTGCTGAATAAATGTTCATTGAATTGAATAAACATAGGCTGACCTCTTCATCATTTAACTTGCTCTAGCCTTTTACTCCAGGGTACCATTAACTTAAATTTATTTTAAGCTTATTCGACTCTACAATGAGGAAGGGGGGACAATTAATAAATTCAGAAGCTCTCATAGATAGGAGAAACTATTATCTAGAGCAGCACTTCTACAACTTTTCTTTATTAAAGATCATATAAACCGTTTGTGGGTTTGTTTTTTTAATTTAGTGAACCAACGACTTCATTTCTTACTTTCACAGATTCCTAGTCATCCTTTTTTCCCTAAACTTTTCCTACTTGGTATCTTTGAAATGGGGAATTTAACCATGTCTTCATAGTGGTGCTTCAACCAACTTATTGACAATCCTAAAGTAGGATTATCCCTTCTCCAATTTTCTGAGAGCACTCCCTACCCAGGCTGGCTCAGTTCAGCCCCTGGAATGTTACATTCACCTGCCTTAGGCCTATTTGCAGCTTAGCTGAGGCTGTCTCTGGAGCCTGTCCCACTTATCCCCCTGGGCTCTGCCTCACAATTTTGCCCCCCCCCCCACCATGCAGAGAACTGCCCAGCATCCTCCCAACCCCAGCTCATCAACCAGCTCATCTCCTTTCCAGGTTTGTCTCAATATCTCTAATTTGGCATCTTCCTCACCCAGACTATTCCCTACTCAGGACTGTCTCTTACATAATTTCTCCTTATAACTTTGTCTCTCTGGAACTAAATCTTCAAGGAACCACCAGTTCAGGATGTTGGAATAGGTGTGTCTATAATTGTTTTAGTGTAAAACATTGCCCCTAGGCATCTGTATCTCCCTTCTTTGAACTTTAATAATGCTAATTTTCTGTTCTCTCCATTGTTCAGTCATTTTCAGTTGTGTCTGACTCTTTGTGTCCCCATTTGGGGTTTTCTTGGCAAAGATACTGAAGAGGCTTGCCATTTCCTTCTCCAGTTCATTTTATAGATGAGGAAACTCAGACAAACAGGGTTAAGTGAATTGCCCAGGATCTCACAGCTAGGAAGTGTCTGAGGCTGGATTTGAATTCAGGAAGTGGAGTCTTCCTGACTCCAGGCCTGGAGCTCTATCCACTGTGCCACCCAGCTACCCCCATCTTACTATATTAGACATGCAACAAATGTTAACTTCAATGATGATGCTCCTGCCATAGCTTCCAGATGCTATGCCTTTGTTGCTGGGATTATTCAGCTCTTAGTACTAATAACTAGTCGTTCTCTCCAGAGGCTGAGGATAGAAGAGAATGACTGAAGTGGTATTGCAAGGTTTTCAATTATGAGTATTCACTGAGCACCTAAGTGCATAGCACTGAGTGCAAAGCAGTGAGCACTTAGCCTCAATATTGAATTATTTTTGTTGAGTGCCTGCAGTGTGCATACCACTTAGGGAGATGCTACGGATAATGCAAAGCATAATATACAAATAGGACAAGGCCAGATTGTGTAGGGTCTATTTGGAAAGATTAATGAATCTGGATGTTGTCCTATGGACAGTAGGGAAGCAACAAGAATTTTGGGGCAGACATGATGAAATCTGTACTTTGGGAAGACTGATCTGGTAATGGGGTACAGGGTGAATTGTATAAAAAAAACTAGAGGTAGAAAGATCAATTATATTGACTAATTTGGGGAAATGAAACTGTTTATCACAAAGTTTAAGATGGAAAGGAGCTGAGACAGTCCAGGCACAAGAGAAAAACAAGAAAGAGAAAGACCTAGAAGAAGCACTGCCAACATACATCAGATCACCCACTGACCTTTTGGGGGTTTAGTTTCCACACTGAATCAATCACTTTTCCCAACTTACTATTTTCTTTTTCACATAATGCAACATCAGGAAAGACCTGATATTGAAAATCCAGGTTTTTACAGCATTTTATCCTTTCTGGCATGGCTTTCTCTCTTTGTTTCCACCCATTTTTATTTCTTTAAATAAATCTTTATTGTAATCTTTTGTTTTTATATAGCCTAAATTAACCTCTGTATTTCTCCCTCTCAGCCCCTCCTAGAGAGCTATCCCATATCATACTGAATTTTTTTTTTTTGCTTTTTGTTGCAGGGAAATTGGGATTAAGTGACTTGCCCAGGGTCACACAGCTAGTAAGTGTTAAGTG
The DNA here is from genome assembly GCF_019393635.1 of Dromiciops gliroides. NCBI lineage: Eukaryota > Metazoa > Chordata > Mammalia > Microbiotheria > Microbiotheriidae > Dromiciops > Dromiciops gliroides. Next base: position 376,986,355 of record NC_057863.1, read on the forward strand.
TCTGAGGCCGTATTTGAACTCAGGTCCTCCTGAATCCAGGGCCGGTGCTCTATCCACTGCGCCACCTAGCTGCCCCCATACTAAATTTTTTTAAGAAAAAAGAGGAAGAAAAAAATTTCTGCAAAATTAATCAATACCTTGAAAAAAAATCTGTCAACATGCAGTATTCCACATCAAGGAGCCATTTCCTCCATTCTGCAAAGGAGTGGGCAGATGTGTCTTCTCATAACTCTTCTTTGGGATCATTATTCTTTGTAATAGTAATTTTCTATTGTTTTGTAGTGGTTTTCCTTTTCATTTTCACCCATTTTTTCAATGCCCAACTCAAGTCCCACTTACTCCAGGAAACCTTCTGTGATTACAACAATTCCAAAGAGATCTCAGCTTTCTGTAAGTTCTTATAAATAGCCCTTAATATTTGCACCAACCATTTGGCACTTGCCATAATGTTATTAATGTTCACTCAGTAAATATTTACTGCCTGATTGATTGGTCAATTAAGGTACTACCACAAACCTTGTCATGTGCTATGGCACTGTTCTGTGAACATTTATTACTAAAATTCTTTAAATGTCACTTCCTTTATTTTCTTCTATCCTCAGCCCTTGGAGAGAATAAAAACTAGGTATTATTTCTAAGACCTGAATAAGCCCAGTGACAAAGACAAGGCACTACCATAATATATCTGTGTTTTTACCCTTGCCTGTTTTATTTCCCCTGTGGTAACAAAGGATACAGAGATAGAATGAAACAGATGGGGATAAATGCAATTGTATTTCAGCACAAAATAATATCCTGCTCTTGTGTAGATGTAACCTTTGAAAATCATATTTAATCAAATAATAAACACAAATCAGAAATGTGTCTGAGTGCATTCTGAACACCATTTATCTCAGAAGTAAATCAGTTGAATAAACAGTGAACTTTCTCATTTGTTTCAATTTGATCACCATGAGGTATTAAAATGAATACATAAAATCCTTACATAGCTTTAGGAATATTCCTCAAACTGAACATTAAAAATAAAATTCTGCTTTCTTGACTAAATACATTTTAAAGAGAAAAAATATTGCCTTTATACCATTCCAGACAGCAAAATGTAATGACAAAATAGTTCTGTCCAGCCATAGTCAGTTCTTTTCCATGATATCCCCTATGCAATAAGTTCACTAGTTTTGTCAAGTCTTCCTCCACAACATCTTTCAGACTTTCTCAGTCATTACACTAGTTCTGGTTCTATCAACTCTTGTCTGGACTACTATGATCATCTCCTAACTGTTCTCCCTATTTCCAGTCTTTTTTCCCTCTGATCCAAGCTTCATACAGCTACCAAAATAATCTTCCTAAGGCACCAATCTCAATATGTGATGTTCCTGCTCCAAAATCTTCAATGACTCCTCCATTACCCAAAGAATAAAATATAAACACAGCCTCATATTCAAGACCCTCTATAAATCTGGCTCCCCCACCCCCACCTTTCCAAACTTATCTCATTCTATTCCTTTTCTCAAATTTTACTTTTCTGTCAATCTTGACTATTAGCCATCCCTTAAATGCAACAATCCATTCCCCTGCCTCGATGCATTCCAACAACCCATTCCCAATGTCTAGAATGCACTTCATGTTTGCTTCTAAGAATCATTATTTTTTCTTTAAGGTTCAATTCACATGCCATCTCCTTCATAAAACCTTCCCTGATCTCACCATTTATTAGTGCTCTCTTTCTCCTTAATTTTCCTTTAACTATACTTATTTCTATACATTTGTGTGTGTACACCCCCCTGCCCCCAGTAGAACAGAAGTTCTATGAGGTAAGGAGCTGTTTTGTTACTGTCTTTGTACCCCTAGCATCTAGCACATAGGTGCTCTCCTCTTACTTATAGGTAGCAGTTAATAAATATTTGTTGAATTGAATTCATAGTATGTAAACTTAGAGCTGGGAGGCACCTTAGGGACCCTCAAGTCCACCACTTGCATTTTACAGATGAGGAAATGATAGAATTGAATTTAATTGAATGTTGAGGTTGAGTAAATTTAAATAATTGTGTGAGTATGAAAGGGTCTTCTAATTCTAATGTAAGTCTTGAACTTTGATCTTAGTTTAAAAACAAAACTTCAGGTTTATAAAAATGTCTACATAAAATATCAGTTCCTACTGAACCCAGTATATGGCCCAGATCTCTTGGGTCTGGTAGTAGAATCAAATAAGAGACAGTACTGTGAAGCAGGCATTCTGGTGGGAAAATTTTTATTATGAACAAATCTTAATAACATCTGTAAATGTGAACCGCTATTATTATCTATTAAGCTCAAAAAAGACTGTACACAAAAGGTAACTTTGTCACCAGGACAAGACACGCTATTATTGCCTTCACAACCAAATTAGTCTACAATATTACTTTCATTCAAGGCTGTTACATGCCTAATAAGAAATGCCAGGACGGTATGTGCTCAGCATTTTCACACTCATTTATTGCAATACCTCAGAGCATTATAGAATTTTCAATTGAAATGTAATTTTCTAGCTAGGCTGCAACTATAAAAAGAGTTAAGGAAACTTAACCCCCAGATTTTCTCCAGGAGATTTTAAAGTCTAATTCTATTATGACTGTCTCAACAAGTCAATGTAAACTCAATCGTGTAAAGTTACACTTGCCAGGACAGAATAAAGCTGGAGCTTCTAGCACCATGTAACCAAATGAAAGCTACAGACTTAAAACGGCATTCTAAAAGGAGACATAATGAATGTCAGAACTGGACAAGATGGAAGCAACTGGATATCTGTATAGTCACATTAACATAGGTCAGTGCAAAAATCTATTGTGGCACCAAGTCAAGAATGGAAGATCATCAGCATGTCTAAACATGCCTACAACATCTAACAGACATGGCCAATTGTCAGGATGACACTCAAAGCCTTTCCAGCTTGGTAGAAGCTACCGGAAACTGCTTCAAATCATAGCCTTCAAGCACCTAGGAGTTCTTTGGTACAGCCATTTGAGAAAGCAATTTGGAGCTGAGCCCCAGAACATATCTAACAGTACATATCTTTTTTTTTTTTTTTTTAGTGAGGCAATTGGGGTTAAGTGATTTGCCCAGGGTCACACAGCTAGTAAGTGTTAAGTGTCTGAGGCCGGATTTGAACTCAGGTACTCCTGACTCCAGGGCTGGTGCTCTATCCACTGCGCCATCTAGCTGCCCCAGTACATATCTTTTGACCTGTGATACCACTACTAGGCCTATTTCCCCAAAGAGATCAAAGAAAAAAGAAAAAGATACTGTGTGTAACCGCTGGCAAGTCACTTAACCTCTGTTTGCCTCAGTTTCCTCAACTGTAAAGTGGGAATAACAATGGCACCTATCCCAGGGTTGTTGTGAAGAACAAATGAGATAATATTTGTAAAAGTGCTTAGCATAGTGCCTGGCTCAAGTAGGTGCTTAATAAATGATGATTCTCTTTCCTTCCTCCTTTCCCATTTGTACAAAAATTGAAAACTGAGGGGGTGCCCATCAAATGGGAAGTAGCTTAACAAATTGTGGCATAGAAATGTTTTGGAATGCTTTTGTGCCATAAGAAATTATAAAAGGTATTGTTTCAGAGAAACCAGGAAGAATCATGAATTGCTGCAGAGAGAAGTTAAGCAAAACCAGAAAAGTAATTTATAAAAGAGCAACAACATTCTAAAGCTTTGAAAGACTTGATAACTCCAATGAGTATAATAACCAGTCATGATTCCAGATGTACCATTTGTATGATAAAATATGCTACTCACATCTAGATAGAGGTGTAATGTACATATTGAGACATATATAGTTTGGGCCTGACCAATAAGGGGATATGTTTTGCTTGACTATGCATATTTATTCTAGGATTTGTTTGGTTTTGTTTCCACTGGGAAAAAGAGTTAGAGAAAAGGAAATTTTGTTAATTGAAAAAAGTTAATTTTTTAAAAAGAGTCCTGGAATATTTCCATGACCCTATGAAGCATCAGAATAGGAATTCATAGAGTGGTCCTACATCTCAATCAATTAAACTGGGTAAAGAGATACCTAATACACCTAAAACTCTTTCTTTATATGATTGAGCTTAAATAATGCTCATCCTGAGAAAAGTGTCAGAATTCCCAAGGCAAGTCTCATGAAAATATTTACCCATAAATACATGCATTTGAAGCATGTTATATATAATACCACATATGTGTAAATGAATACATGATATAGGTTGCAGAATGTGATTCTCTGACCCTTTGATAACAGTCCCTGTGGATGATAGGTTGAGTGAGAGCAGGAATTCAAAATTTCCTTCCTTTGTGACTTTTTTTGTCTCAATCTCAACATTATTTTAACATTGTTTGAGGCCTTATTGTATTATTGGGCAGGGCAAGTCTGATAAGAGCAAAGGAAAGACCTAACACAGTTTGGGGAAAGCAATATGGGTTTCCTCTAGAATCCGTTCAATGACACACCCTTGGAGACTTGAAACATGGGAATTTCTGACTAAAGTATGTACCAGCATAAAGTTTAATATAGACATCATAAGACTAATAGAGTCTGGGTTAAAGAACCCAGACTTGTGTGTTTTAAAGAGCTCAAATACAAGGTTAAACTTCAGGTGTATTTCACTTTTTATGGATATTAGAATAATCTTAGACTAAATGACTTGACTTTGGGAGGGAAAAATTTTTTTTGTGCAGCCTACTATGAACTGTGAAGAATTGAAATGATATGCTTGAGGACAGCAGCAACACGGAACCTCAAAGGGGGAAAAATTTTAAATCCACTTCTGAAAACTGATGAATGTCGCATATTATGCTGATGGGATATTCAATCCAAAAGGATTTGCTTCTTTCAACTGTCCTACAAGTTACAGCTGTGACTGTCACATTCTTGGGGTGATTCCATGCTCTGTGGCAATCTAAGCCTGATCCTCCTGAAAAAGCTAACAACCTCAAAAATGCAGCCTGCTGTGCTATCCTGACCTCCCATTGCTAATATTGTTTGATTCTGGAAAGAGGTAAGGGATTGGACCAGCTGATTTTTTTCTCATGTCTGTGGAGGTATTTTATAGGGGTTAAGGTGGATGAGTAGGGATTTATATACTTTTATTCTCTTTGTTTCTCCCACTCCCAAGGCCCCTATTTCCCTTTCCTTGAATTGAGCTATTTACCCTACTGCTTTTACTTAAACTGGTGGACTCCTCTGCAAGTAAAAAAAAAAAGGATTCCTTTGGCATTAAAAAAATGTGCTTTTCTCCTCCAGAAGACAAAAGTTAAGCATTGTCTTCCCTGTTTCTACTGCTAACTTAATTAATTGTGAATCTACTTTAATCAGGCCAGGGAAAATATGGTAAATAAAAAGACTACCATGCAGACATTTGGATATATGGAGAGAAATATAGCTATATATGGGTATGTATGTGTATATTTATATTAAATGTATACATGTATGTATACATATATGTATATCACCTGTGATTCCTGTGAGATTTAAAATTGGATACTAGATCATAAATCTCCCCTCTTTAACCTTTCCCTTAATTTATCTCCCAGACTAGTAAATGGAAGAAACCTCTCCACTACCACTATCTAGTCAGGAACCCAAAAGAGCGAGAGCTCTCTGCGCAGGTTCTCTTTCCTCCTTCCTGTCTCCTCCCAGAAAATAGGAGGCTCCTCAAGTTGATTGGCTGGTAGCCTTGATAGACAGCACCCATAAGCAAACGTCATTTCCTGTCGCCAAGGAAAAACCACATGGCCTTGCCCTCTGAGGCATTTTCTTCATGGCAGAGCTTTCCCACAGCAAGTCTCCAGTAGATGGCATCATTCCAATCATTACATTCCTAAGATACTTCCACTGACCATTTGAACCGATGAGTTATCTGACTTTGACTAAGTCACATAACTTTAATGAAATGACTCAATTTCTTCACCTGACAGATGAGGTAGCCAAAATCAGAAGAAATCAATATACCGTGTGAGCTGAACTCAAGGATGTTCTAACATTCTGACTTTCCTCTTTTACAAAGGAAAAATAATTTGGCAACCTCTGTCCTACCTGTTGAAGCTCAGTCAAAAATGGTGGTGGAAATGGGTGGGATGATGATATGCCATTCTATGTGTTCATTCTTGGTTCCAAGATCCTGGAAAAGCTTATTAGACTGGTAGCTTTTAGTGGTCTCCTTGGTAGGTTCTTTATTCCATTTTGCCCCCATGCATAGTTATATCTTAGGGCTCTGTCCTGGGCCCTCACCTCTTTCTCATTATTCTCTCCTGGTTATCTCATCAGCTCCCATGGATTCAACTACCATCTCTGCAGGAGCAAGTGAGGCTTCTGGCAGCTATGCCTCACTTATATCCAGTTCATGCACAAGTCAAGACATCATCCTTTTGATGTCATTGATCCTCTTCAAGAGCAAAGGACCAACAACAAAAACCATCTCTTTGCCGGTGATTTCTGAGTCTATTTATCCAGATCTCATCTTTTTAGACATAGCCAGTGACAAAGTGAATAGAGCACTGGGCCTGGACTCATCTTCCTAAATTCAAATCTGGCCTTAGACACTGAATAGCTATGTGAAGCTAGGCAAGTTACTAAACATTGTATGCCTCAGTTTCCTCAAATATAAAATGGGTATAATAATAGCCCCTAACTTCTGAGGATCAAATGAGATATTTATAAAGCACTTAGCACAGTGCCTGGGTGTTCAATAAATGTTTGCTTCCTTTCTTTCTTCTTTCTTTTGAGCTTCAGTCCTACATCTCCATCTGTAAGCTGGACAATACAACCTGAATATCCCACATTCAGGCATCTAAAATGCAACAGGTTCAAAACAGAACTTATCTTTCTCCTTATACTCATCTCTCCTTCTAGCCTCCTTATTTCTTTTGAAGGCTCCACTATTCCTTCAGTCATCAAGATCTGAAACCTAAGATTCATCCTTAACTATTCACTTTCACTTGCTCCACCATATCCAATCTCTTGCCCAGTCTTGTTTATTCAACCTTTTCAACATCTCTCATATCCATCATTCTTTCTCTACTGAAACCCAACAATCATTTCAATCCCTCATCACCTCTTCTCTTAAATTGTACAAAGGTTTCCTAATTGGTCTCCCTGTTTCTAATTTCTCTCCATCCCAATCCAGCCTCCATCCAGATGAAAAATTGAAATTCATAAAGCACAGATCTGACCACATCACACCTCTGCTCAAGCAGTTCTGGTGGCTTTCTTTCGCCTCTAGGACAAAATACCAACTATTTTCTTTGATTTTGTTAAATAAGTTATTTTTATATCTCCATTTTGCATCACCATATTTTCCCCAGTACCCTTCTCCCTACCTCAGAGAGCCATTTCATATGATAATGTTTTTAAATATAAAATAAAAATAAGAGGGAAAATGGGTATAACTGATCAATACACTGAAAAAAGTAAAAAAAAAAAGTACAATGTGCCACACTTGTAGACTTTCTACCTCTTCAACAAAGTGGTGTGGAGTGTCTTCTCATACCACTTCCCTGGAACCATGCTTGTTCTGTATAATTTTGTCCCATTTACTTTTTTTTTTTTTTGGTGTTTGTTCTATTTATATTGTTGTGGTCACTATGTGACTATGACAATGGGGGAGGAGGGGAGGGGTTGACTTTCCTTCCTCCACTTTGTGTTAATTCATGTATATCTTCCCATGTTTCTCTGTATTCATCATATTTATCATTTATTATGGCACAGTAATACATTACATCCAACTGATATAAATCTACTTTGTTTCCAATTCTTTGTTATTATAAAAAGTTCTGCTATAAATATTTTGGTTCATAAAAGGATTTTCTTTTTACCAATGGCCTCCTTGAGGTACCAATCCTAGTGGTACCTTTTGACCTTTGGGTTAGAAGGTATGGATATTTTGTTTGTTTTTTGGTTTTGGTTTTTTTTTTGGTTTTTTGGAGGGGCAATGAGGGTTAAGTGACTTGCCCAGGGTCCCACAGCTAGTAACTGTCAAGTGTCTGAGGCTGGATTTGAACTCAGGTACTCCTGAATCCAAGGCCAGTGTTATATCCACTGAGCCACCTAGCTGCCCCAGGTATGGATATTTTAGTCACTGTATTTGCACAATTCCAGATTGCTCTATAAAATGGTTATACTGATTCATAGCTTCACTAACAATGCCCTACTGTGCCTATCTTCTCCCAACCCTTCTAATATTGACTAGTCCCATCTTTTGTTATCTTTGCCAATTTCTAGGATATGAGGTGAAACCTTGGGATTGTTTTGCTTTGAATTTCTCTTACTAATATTGATTTGGAACAATCTTTCCTATAGTTGTTAATAAAACCCAATTCCTCTTCAGGAAATCATTTATTTACATACTTTGGCTCCTTATCTATAAGGGGATTTTTTTGGCCTTATATACTTTTGCTAATTGTTCATATATCTGCATCAGATAAATTCGATACAAAGATTTCCCCCGCTTCAATCACTTTCACAATTTGGCTCAAGCCTATTTTTACATGTTATTCTCCCTCATGCACTTTACACTCTGGCAAAATTGAATTTCTTGCTGTTCCCTGCATATAACACTCCATCTCTGGCTTCCATACCTTTGTACAGACTGTCCCCCATGCCTGGAATGTTCACTTTCCTCATCTTGGCTTCTTGGCATCCCTATCTCTCTTTAAGACTAAATTCAAGTACTACCTTCTTCAAGAGGACTTTCTTGTTTCCCACAGTTAGTGTTCCTCCCAAATAATTATGCATTTAAAAAAATCTATTTACTCATCTATTTACTTATCAATGGAAATGTTGTATCTCCTAGTGAAATGTGAAAGCCTAGAGAATTAAAGAACCGTATCATCCAGAGCAGGACAACCCTGGGGACTTAAGTGTTTCTCACTGTCTCCTATGTGGTTTTGTGTTCTTCTGTGTTGTTTGTGTCACTAGGGAAGTAGTCTTGTGTGATAGATCATGATGCAATCTGCCCAATGTACGGGTCACAGGGAACACCAAAGGGTTTATGTTTGTAGTGGGATGGGGTTAGTCTACCTTACAAGAGGCACCAGTTGTGACCTTCACAGAACCTTCTGACTCCTTCTTCTTCCATCTACCTTGCTTCTATAGAAGGACAATTGCTTCTGTGATCCTCATTTTTGGCATGCTAATTGATCCAAAGGTACTTTTGTGAAACTTGGGTTTCCAAAGCTCCGCTTATCTTTACCATTAGAAACCCCAAATATGTCACATCTTTAAATTTTTCATGGAAACAATTCAAAAACATGTTATATGGTAAAATGGTAAATGGTAAAATGACTTCTGTTTTTTAGAAGAGTAAGTTCACCTATAAAAGGTTTTACTTATCTTTTTGGCAAGAACTCCCTACCTAATGATAGTATGTATATATTGGGAGCTATTTAATTTTTTTAATTAAATTTAATTATTTTTTAATTATGAAAGTATTTTATAATTTTCTAGTTACATGTAGAGATAGTTTTCAACATTTGTTTTTATAAGATTTCTAGTTTCAATTCTTCCCTCCCTCCCCTCGCTCCCCACCTCCCCAAGACAGCAAGTAATCTGATATCGATTATATATGTACAATAACATTAAACATATTTCTGCATTAGTCATGTTATAAGAGAAGAATCAGAGCAAAAAGGGAAAACCTCAAAAAAGAAAAACAACAGCACCAAAAACAAAAGAAATAGTATGGTTCAATCTGCATCCATATTCCACAGTTCTTTTTTTTCTGCATTTGGAGAGCCTTTTCCATCATGAGTCCTTTGGAACTATCTTGTACTATTGTATTGCTGAGAAGAATCAAGTCTATCACAGTAGATCAACACATAATGTTGATGTTACTGTATACAATGTTCTCCTGGTTCTGCTCATCTCACTCATCATCAGTTCATGCAAGTCCTTCCAGGTTTCTCTGAAATCCACCTGCTCATCGTTTCTTACAGGGAGCTGTTTAATTTTAGTGATATAGTATCACCAATTAGGTCCCTGTCTTGGACTATTAGAAGTGTCAAATTTCATCCACTCAAGAAGTTGCCACTGGCTTCAGTGTGAAATCTACACGCAAGCTAATCCCACGACATATCATCTCAGAAATCCTCAAAACATCAGTGATAAGACAGATGGTAGAGCTCTGTAATATAAACAATAATGCCCTATCTATGCTGTTGATTCTGGAGATAAAATGTAAATCTCTGAATCTGGTGAGAACTGTGCTTTCAATAATTTCACAAGATCATCAAATATCTTAGTTTTAAGCAATGCATGGGTGGTGAGGGATACATTTCAGTCCCATGGATTAAATCAAAAGCACAACATACTTCTGCTCGAAGTCTCTTTTCTATGGTATCCTAGAAATAGGGTCTCTCTATATTCAAGTATGCTAGGAAGTTGATTGACCTTTATTAAACCAAAATGAGCCTCATTAGGCACAAGGTTTATTTAGCTTCCAGGTGGAGGCAACATTCTACCTGCATTCTATCAGAATGGAGTGGAACTGCTTTGGGGGTTCAACCCTTAACATCATCCCATTACTTTTACTAGATTGAGTCCTGTTTCAGGTCCCAGTAACAAGTACAAAATTGGCATTACTACTGCTACGAAACTATTCTGAGCAAAACCCTACCTTGTATGATGGGAAATGGGTGAATTCAGGAGTTCTGAGGTACAATATCCTAAAGCCCATTGGATTTTCGCACTAAATCGGGAGTCAGTATGGTGAGACCTGAGGACACATGGGGCCACTGGGCTCCCTAAGGAAAGGTAAACCTCCCCAGATCTGAAATGGAGCAGATCAAAACTTACGTGCTGATACATAGTGAGATGAGGTCAGCCAGTTAGACAATTAGCATTTATTAACTACCTACTATGTGCCAGGCACTGTGCTCATCATGGGGGATACAGAAAAGAGATAAAAGATCTTGCCTTTGTCCCCAAAAGGAGAAAAAGACCTATTTGTACAAAAATATTCATAGCAGCTCTTTTGTGGTGGCTAAGAATTGCAAATCAAAGGAATGCCCATCAATTGGGGAATGGCTAAACTAGCAGTAGTATGTGATGGTGATGGAATATTATTGTGCTATAAGAAATGACAAGCAGGATCATTTCAGAAAGGCCTAGAAAGACTTGTATGAACTTATGTATAGTGAAGTGAGCAGAACCAAGAGAATGCTGTGCACAGAGACAGCAATATTGTTTGATGAAGAACTGTGAAAGACTTAACTATTCTCAACAATACAATGATCCAAGACAATCCCAAAGGACTATGGATGAAATATACTATCTACCTCCAAAGAAAGAACTGATTTTGATGGAACACAGACTGAAGCATGCTATTTTTCACATTCTTTCATTTTTTTCTTTTACTCAAGTTTTCTTTTTTTTTTTTTTTGCGGGGCAATGGGGGTTAAGTGACTTGCCCAGGGTCACACAGCTGGTAAGTGTCAAGTGTCTGAGGCTGGATTTGAACTCAGGTACTCCTGACTCCAGGGCCGGTGCTTTATCCACTGTGCCACCTAGCCGCCCCCTCAAGTTTTGTTATACAAAACGACTAATATGGAAATGTTTTACATAATTGTACATGTATAACCAATATCTGATTGCTTACTGCCTCAGGAAGGGGAGGGAGGAGGGAGGGAAGAAGGGATAAAAACTATAAATAAAAATAAAAATGTTTATTACTTTAAAAAAAGATCTTGCCTTTGAAAAACTCACAATCTAATGTGAGAGACAACAAGCAAACAAATATATATGAACTATTACAGGATAAATGGGAAATAATTTACAGAGGGAAGAAAGGAATCAAGAGGAATTAGGAAAGTCTTCCCACAGAAGTCAGGGTTTTAGTTGAGACTTGAAAGAAGACTGGAAATCCTGAAGGAAAGATGAGGAGGAAGAGCTTCCTGGCATGGGGGACAGCCAGAAAAAAATGCGCAGCCCTGAGAGAAATGGAGTGTCTTGTTCATGGAACCATAAGACCAGTTTTAGTGCCTCAAAAAATAAGGGGCTGGGGGTAGCTAGGTGGAGCAGTGGATAAAGCACTGGCCCTGGATTCAGGAGGACCTGAGTTCAACTCCAGCCTCAGACACTTGACACTTGCTAGCTGTGTGACCCTGGCCAAGTCACTTAACCCTCATTGCCCCTCAAAAAAAAATAAGGGGCTGAGGAGGTCGAGGTATAAGAAAACTGGAAAAGTAGAGGGGCTAGGTGATGGAGGGCTTTGAATGCCAAACAGAAGGGTTTTATATTTTTATCTTGGAAGGAATAAGTTGTTTTACTGGTCTTGATTGAGTCTAGGGGGCACATGGACTCTATCCTTAGGAAAATTACTTTGGCAGCTGAATGGAGGATGACTGAAGTTGTTGTTTGCCCTTTGTTCTAGAAGACTAATAACATCATGAGGGTGATGTCTTGACTTGCACATGAATTGGATTTAAGTGAGGCAGAGCTGAGAAAAGTCATCAGCCTCAGTCTCTCCTTCAGAGTTCTCAAAGTTCAGTGGCAAGACAAAAGTCAAGATGACTGGTGATGGCCTAGGAGCTAATATTTTGTAAGATGTTTTGGGCTTTGGGGGGCTAGATTTTTTTAAAGTATTTATTTATTATCGTTGTTGTTGTTATTGTTATTGTTATTATAGTAGGGAGAGACTTGTGGCAGGAAGACTCACCAGCAGGCTGTTGTAATAATTCAGGAATGAGGTGACAAAGGCAAGCACCAGAGTGGTGGCAGAGGAGAGAAGGGGAAGTATTTGAAAGATCTTGCAAAGGTGAAATCGACCAGCTTTAGTAACACACTAGATAAAAGGGGTGAGGACGGGCATCTAGGTGGCACAGTGGATAGAACACCAGCCCTGGAGTCAGGAGGACCTGAGTTCAAATCCAGCCTCAGACACTTAACACTTACTGGCTGTGTGACCCTGGGCAAGTCACTTAACCCCAATTGCCTCACACAAAAAAGGGGGAGGGTTAATTAAAAAAAAGAAATCAGATTGTGAGGGGTTAAGAAGAAAGTTAGAGGAAAGGAAGTGGAAACTCCTACTTCAGACAGCCTTTTGGAGGAGTTTGGTCAAAAAAAAAAAAAGGCAGCAGAATCAAGTGAGAACGTTTTAAGGATAGAGACATGGGCCTGTTTGTGGGTAGTAGGGAAGTAGCCAGTAGACAGGGTAGGTGCAGTTTGAGCTTGGGAGAGTGCATAGGGAGACCCAGTTTAAAATAAAATCCAGGGCAGCTAGGTGGCACAGTGGATAGAGCACTGGCCTTGGATTCAGGAGTACCTGAGTTCAAATTCGGCCTCAGACACTTAACACTTACTAGCTGTGTGACCCTGGGCAAGTCACTTAACCCCAATTGCCTTACTAAAAAAAAAATAAATAAAAAAAATAAATCGGTCAAGAATGTTTATTTAATCTCCTATGGGGAGGATAGGGTTTGGGTCTCAGGCCTGATGGCCCCAATCCTGGCTTAGCAGGGAGCTTGGGAGTGCTCTACTCACGCCTCTCAGGGTCAGAAGGAGAGCCTGTGTCACTGCTTTGCTATTTCTCTCCCAGCCTGTTTGACATCATTGGCTTTAGTTGTGAGGATAGTGGTGCTGAGAAGAGGGATTACATTTTGGGAGGTCTCAGCAATGTATGTTGTGGGGAAAAGGAAAAAAAAAAAAACAATCCACAACTAGGAACAACTGTCTTATTCCTCTAGCACACATAAGCACAATTTTCATTCCTCCCTTCAGGGCCCTCCTCCTACTCACACACACGAAATCTCTTCTCTGACATTCCTGCTGGAAGTTTTGCTTTTAACTACATTGGTTTTGTGAGGTCCCATCTATTTTCCCACAAGATACCCGTTCCCACTGAGGGAGGTTTTCTTACTTCATAAATTCATTTCAGCTGGCCACTTGGAAAATAAAAAAAGAATCATGAAAGGATTTTATTGTGAGTTCGAGGCTGTTTACATGTGTTAGACAATAGATAGATAATTTGATTAGACATCTGGACCAAGAACACAGACCCTCAAGACAGAGGAGACCTGGAATTGCTCCTGAGGGTCTGTCCCCTACGATGAGGCAAGAGGTACAAGAAAAAAACGGGGCAATGCCAGTTCAGACCAACTTCAGGAGAGGGGGGCACCCACCCCATTGGACCTCCCTTAGCAATAAATAGCTCTGATCCTGACACCACCCCCTGCTCCTTTGTTTTTCTCCCCTTGCTTTTTCCTTTCTGTCTGCCTCCTCATGGGGGTCACAATAGCCTGTGAACAGTCAGGCTCTCCCTTTCTCTCTGCTGTCCAGTCCCTTTCAATGGGGTTCCTGGAGTTACTGTGGCAGGCAGCATTTGGTTGCTTGGCAACGGCCTGAAAGGCAGCACATGTTGCCGCCAGGGTAGAGACACTTACGTACTGCGCCCGTCTGCTCCACTGAGGCCAAGGCCCAGTTCCCGCCCCACTCTCACACACCACCCCCTCCTTTTCCCTTCTATTGTTGTCTCCAACACAAAAGGCTACAACTCCAGTGTGGTCATGGGGACTGCACTGAATTATGTGCCACAGAAACAATTCTTTCCAGCGAGCGTTTTGTGGAACTGGGTGCGTCTTCCACTCAGTCCCAGGACTTTGTAGCATGTTATGGCATGCTTAGACCTTCTCAAGAGCATCATCCACCTACCTCACCACTTTGTTCTTCTCATGTGGCTGCCAGGCCTATCCTCTGGCTGGAGAGGGAATTGGCCTGGATGGATCCCTGAGGTTCCTCCCAGCTCTAAAATTCTATGACTGCTCCTGGAGCTAACTCTACTGGGCATTTTTCCCCTTCACTGTCAAGTCAAGTTTTGCATGCAAATTCCCAGGCTTTTTCAGTCACTCTTTTCTTACCCCCCACCCTTTTTTCAAGGTTGTTGCCATAGAATTCTACTAATATGTGAACGCAACTTGCAAGTGCGTCTGCCAAGCTCCCGCCCCCTTCCCCCAACCAAAAACACAGAGGAGAACAGATAGAGCAAACTTTCCCACCACTCTCTTCAGTCCCTAGAAAAGTCCCTGCTGGGTTTGGGTTCTGAGGACTCCAGAGATGTAGCTGGAAGAGTCGTCAACCGAGTTTATTTTTTAAAAAATAACATAACTGAAATCAAAATCTGGGGAAAGGGAACTCAAAAGAAAACATTCCAAGTTATGAGCAAATCTGAAGATGAAGGAGCAAGACACTGAAACATCAAATGGACAGTGAGGCAGTGTGAACAAGTATGATGAGCACTGACCTGGGGTCAGCAGGCCAGGGTCTCAGTTCCAGTTCTGTCATTCCTTCCCTCCCTGGGTCTCAGTTTGTCACTTCTAAAATGAGATAGCTGGACTAGATAATCTTTCCTCTGGTCCTTTTGTGCTCTAAATTTGAAAATACTAAATAACACTTGATTCCAATTTACTTAGCATTTTCTGTTTACAGATCATTACATAGAATATCTTTCTTGATGCTATTAAGCAACTAACATGTAGATGGGACTTTAAAGTTTGCAAAGCACTATATGTATAATAAGTATCTCAAGTCATTCTCTGAATACTTGTGTTAAGTAGATAATATCAGTGTAGTCACTTCACCAAAGAAGTACCTGAAACTCAGAGAGGTTAAGAAATATGGTTAAGGTCAATGCAGTGGTAAAGCTAGGTCTCAAACCAAGATCATCTACTCTTTTTTATACTGTGGCCTGTATGGGATTTATAAGCACAGTCCTTGCTATTTCTGATAATCAATTAATAATTAATAATCTGATAATCTAATCAGGAGAGATTCAATACTAATTCCTAGTTTCTAATGGCGGCATCACATGGCAGCTTTTCTGTTGTGTGTGATCATCATCCATTTACAGAGCAGGGATTGAAAGCATGAAAAGTTAATTGCCAGGAAGCCCGGTGGTTCACCTAGGACTCATATGTTTGGAACCTATAATCTCTAGCTCAATCCTTTTGAGTAATGAGTCTCAAAGGGCACCCCAGGCAGCCCAGCACACAGGCAGACAATGCAAAAAACATGTGAGCGTCTTGATTCTACCAGAAGTCCTACTGTTTCTATGGGTCTCTCCCATTTTCCCCACCCGTCTCGTTCTCTTGAGAAGTAGGAAATGCAGAAAAAATATATATTACACCCACTTCCTTCCTTTTGCCACAAGTGTTCTCTTGTTCAAACCTGGGGACAGTGGGATAAGGAGTGGGGGGTATAAGATGTGCTTAAAGTTCATGTTTTTCCATCATTTTAGGAGGCACAGAGAACTTAATATGAGGTTGAGGTATGGCATTAGCTCACATTGCATCCTGGTTTGTGATGGGACTGACACTGTCACCATCAGTCAACCAATTAATTCATGAACTATTATCTATCAAGTACCTAGTATGTGCCTAGCATTCTGATAGGGATTCTGGAGAACACAAAGAAATAGATCACATGGTGTCCGCCCTCAGTTTTAGGTGGTGAGAGAAAACTTACATGAGGAACTATGGTAACAATACAAGATACTACAATAATAGCTAAATTATGTGATAGGGATAGCAAATGCCGTAAGAGTTCAGAGGTAGAGGAAAGAAATATCCACAGGGACTGGGACAGTGGAGAGAAATTTTTGTCAGAGCAGTGGGACTGAAGCTAGGATTTGAGAGAATAGGTAAGATTTGGATGGGATGAAGGTGAGCAGAGGCAATGAAAAGAGAAGTCAGGAAAGAGCCTACCATTTTCCCTTCCTCTTCATTAGAACAAAGGGTGTTTATTGGTGAGGTTCCAAGGAATAAGTTTGGAGAAGTATCATGGACATGTTGAAAACCATATATTTAACACAGTATATTTGACAAAGAAAGTTGAGAAGCACAGTACCATATAGATAAAAAAGAAGGAATTTAGAACAAAGGATTCAAGATACAGAGTGATAGCCTTACTCCATCTCATCTTTTTGGTTTTTGCTTTCCTACCTATTTGCATGCACAGGAGTCACAGAGGTTGAAAGAAAATCGTGGTATCTCAGATTCATACAACTCTTGGGAAATTCATTTAGCAAAATCTACCCTAAAATGAGCTTTTGAGAGCACAGAAGTTCCACATTTGAAATGAATAATTCTAAGGTAAATAGATGTTTGGGACATTGGATTTAGGGATAGGAATTTAGAGTTGACAGACTAAATACCTGCAAGTTTTTATTAGCTGGATGTTCTGTGTTCTAAGAGACCTTAGTCCCTGGAAGCTATGACTATACTAAGTGATAGATTCCTCTTCTTATAGAGAATAAAGTAACTTCTTCCAAATGTGATGAATGAGTGTGTTGAGGGCTGATCTTCCTTACTATAAGACCTGAAGCTTAAGCTCTGAGCTTAAATGAGAAATGGGGGGAGCTCATACCTCTTATGGGGAAAAGGTGGAATCTCATCTAGGCACCATAGCTGCAAGGTGGTGGTGATTGAAGAGGAGACCCAATGGGTAGAAGCAGAGATCCAATGAGTGATACCTAGGTGCAGGCCCATCATTAGACTTGTAGGATAAAATTATCAGAAGATGGCAGTGACTCTACAATATCAGAAGCATGAGTTGCCCCTCTATATTTATGCCCTGATCACATGTATTTCTTAAATGTATATTCCCACTACATATGTACCCTGATTATATGTTCCCTGTATACATGTCTTTTACACACATGCATCAACCAAATATGTTCTCCATATTATACCCTTTGCATGTGATATGAATGTCCCACTGTGTGGGGTGTGTATGTGTGTGTGTGTGTGTGTAGGAAAGTATGTTCTAGGTTTATGGAGGAAATGTTCTATAATTATTTTTCTCACTCTGCTGTCTCATCAAATGCCTTCACTTTGAACTGATTCAAATAAGAAAAGTACAGGGGCAGCTAGGTGGCGCAGTGGATAGAACACCAGCCCTGGAATCATGAGGGCCTGAGTTCAAATCCGGCCTCAGACACTTGACAACTTATTAGCTGTGTGATCTTGGGCAAGTCACTTAACCCTAATTGCCTCACCAAAAAAAAAAAAAGAAAAGAAAAGAAAAAAGAAAAAGAAACGATGAGCAGGAGGAGTTCAGAGAAAACTGGAAGAACTTATATATGAACTGATACTGAGTGAAAGGAGCAGAACCAGGAGAACATTGTACATAGTAACAGCAACATTGTGTGGTGAACAGTGGTGATAATCGACTTGGCTCTTCTCAGCAGTGCAATGATCCAAAATAATTTCAAAGAACTCATGATAGAAAATGTTCTCTACATCCAGAAAAAAGAACTGTGGATTATGAATGCAGATTGAACCATACTGTTTCTACTATTAGGCCATTTTTTCCTTCTTTTTTTAAGTCTTCCCCTTGTGCTCTGATTCTTCTTTCACAATATGACTAATGCAGAAATATGTTTAATGTGATTGTACATATATAAACTATCAGATTGCTTTCTGTCTTGGGGAGGAGGGAGGGAAAGGAGGATGGGAGAAAAATTTGGAACTAAAAATCCTATGAAAATAAATGTTGAAAACTATCCTTACATGTAACTGGAAAATAATAAAATACTTTTATTAAAAACAAAAAGACAGCACAGTTGGGACTAAGTGTGGCATGAAGGCACTGAGGGTCTTCATAGAGATGAGAAGAAGGAAAGGAAGGAAGGAATCCCTGTTCTTCTGAGCTCAAGATTTTTATATATACCTTACCTATAACATCTGTCTTTATATAGGCAGAAAATCTCCTTCTATTCATTCAAGTAAGTAAAAAGAAAATAATTTGCTCCACAGAGACTGCCACTTTAGGAGAGACAGAGGATAATGTTCTACAATTGTTTGAACCCCCTGGCGGTTCACATAGATTTGGATGGGCTTTTTCCCCATTGACTTTGATTCCCATGATTTTGTACTCAAGGAATTTTTCTCAGAGAACAGTCCCTTTGGCAACTCTGTGTTCATGATTGGCATCAGTATCAATAGTAGCTATGTAGACATGTTTGCAAGAGAATAGACCTCTCTGGGTAGTAGAGGGGGAAAGAATCTGTCTCCTTTTATTTCTAAAAATAAAAAACAGAAGACAAAAGATTTTTACCACATATGGTGCAATTAGAAAAAGAGGAAATGAAGATTCTCTCCATAAAATGAGATGCTTTGTATGTTTCGGATGCATGTTATGTGGTATAACAAGGAATTAGCTTCAGCCCCTTGGGCTTTGCATATGAATTGCACAAACATAATGAAAAGACACTGAGTTCTTCTCTGTACTTTCCTGCCCAGAAAAATATAACAAGGCAAAGGTGTTGAAAGACAGCATCATCTGGGGACAAGTTGTCTTTGTCAGTTGTGTCTTTCAATAGTGAGAAGAGTTCCCAAAATAATTTAGGAAAGATGGTAATAATGGTCATAACTATGTAGTCAACCTCATTCTTTTCTACTGAAACTTCAGTTTAATATTTGCAGTATTTTTAAATAGGGAATTCTTCTCAAGCATTACTTCAACTGTATTTGTGTTACAAAGTTCTGTAGCCACTTTTGAAATGGAATATTTCTTTTCTGGGAAAATGCATTGTGGAAAATTTATCATGGACTGTATCAATCAAACTTAGGGCTCACCTTCAATACACAGACACAGTGAATGGTGCTAACCTTGGTATAAGAAGTCAATGCTACCAACCCTACAATCAGGATGCCATTAACATTGTGTTACACCTAGTGTTTGAGTACAGTGGGAAATTATGAAAACAGAGAAGAGTGAATTAATCCATAATGGCCTGTCACATTGACCTCAACAGTAGAATCTACTGAGCAGATTCAGAGAAACAGTCTGATGTAGTAGACAGTGTGCTAGCTCGATTTAGCTACATAAAGACCTGGGTTCAACTCCAGCTTCTGACACTTCTTAGGTGTATGATCACAGGAAAGGAAGGGAATAAGCATTTACATAAAGTCTCTTATATGCCCCTGTGCTAAGTGCTTATTATCTTATTTGATCCTCGAATGACCCTGGGAAGTAGGTGCAGTTATTACCTCCATTTTTACAATTGAGGAAACTGAATCCAAAAAAAGGTTAAGTGATTTGCACAGGGACACACAGATAATAAGTATCTGAGCCCAGATTTTTAACTTATGTCTTCCTAACTACAGGCCTGGTGTTCTATCCACTGCATCACCAGCTGTCTTAATTTTGCTGGGCCTCAATTTTCTTATCTATAAAATAGGAATCATAGCATTTTGTTTTGTTTTGATGAGGCAGGTGGGGTTAAGTGACTTGCCTAGGGTCACACAGTTAGTAATCACAGCATTTTTATCACAGCATTGTTGAGAGACCAAAATGAGATAATATGTTTAAAAGTGCTATGTAAATGTTAGTTATTCTTAAATAACAGATGATGGTTAAAATGAAAGGTCTCTGTTGACATCCCTGGCTTCCTTTAAGTCCCAACTAAAATCCCACCTCCTACAGGAAGTCTTCCCCAACCTCTCTTAATTCCAGTTCCTTCCCTTTGTTAACCATTTCCTATTTCTCCTTGCTTTGTATATATGTATTTGCATTTTGTCTTCCCTATTAGACTGTACATTTCTTAAGGGCAGGGACTGTCTTTTGCCTCTTTTTGTATCCCCCATGCTTAGCATAGTGTCTGGCACATAGTAGTCACTTAATAAATGTTTATTGAATTGAATTCATTCAACAAATATTTATTGAGCATCTACCACACATAAAACACTGTGCTAAGCTCTATATGGAAGCTTAATAAGACCTTGATCCCTGCCCTCAGGAAGCTTACAGCCTGGTCCAGTGGGCTGACTCTGGAGACAAAGGATATTCAGATTCTGTCTCTGATACTTACCTGTGTCACCTTGGGCAAATCACTTGAACTCCTCAGACTTCAGTTTCCTTCTCTGTAAAATGTAGAGGTTGGACTCGTTGACCTCTCCACCCTCTGAAGCTTCCCTCAAATCTGTGAGCCTATGTTTATTTTCATTACAAGAATGGAATACTTAAAAACCAGTTTTATGTATACGATGGCATTTGTCATCTATTCATATTCATTTTCTTATTTTTCCATGAAAAGGCTGTATACAATCTTTTCATCTCTAGATATATGATTCTCTTTCCCCACAATAGGACCCAGTTTTTATTTTGGAGCAGGGAAATTCAGATGAACAAACTGTTGGTAGACCAGGGATGTCAAAATTTCTATAGGTCCAAGTAAGCCAGATTATAATCTTACCAGAAAATGTTTAACAAAATAAGTAAAAATATACAAAAATATATAGGTAATTTTTTTTAGTGAGGCAATTGGGGTTAAGTGACTTGCCCAGGGTCACACAGCTAGTAAATGTTAAGTGTCTGAGGCCGGATTTGAACTCAGGTACTCCTGACTCCAGGGCTAGTCCACTGAGCCACCCAGCTGCCCCTAAATATAGGTAATTTTAATTTGCAGTTTTCTAAGTCAATATGGAGGGGCAGCTAGGTGATCCAGTGGATAGAGTGCTGGGTCTGGAGTCAGGAAGACTCATCTTCCTGAATTCAAATCCAACCTCAGATACTAACTGCGTGACCCAAGGCAAATCACTTAACCCCATGTGTTTCAGGTTTCCTCATCTGTAAAATGAGCTGGAGAAGGAAATGGCACTCCAGTGTCTCTGCCAAGGGATCAAATGGGGTCACAAAGAGTCAGACACAACTGAAAAAATGACTAAACAGCAACAAAAAATACCAAGATAAAAACAAAAATCTCTGTCTTCCAGGAGTTTCCATTATTCCGGTGGAAAACAATGCATACCAAGATTAGTAAAAACAAAATATAACATATACAAAATAAATACAAAAAATTTCCTTATGGAGGAGTGGAGAGAGCACTGACTCAATGGACTCAAGAAAGGCCTTTTGTAGATATACTTGGGCTGAGCTTTGACAGGAGCTAGAGATTCCAGGAAGCTGAAATGAAGACAGAGAATATTCCAGGGAAAAGAGAAATAGCCTGTGCAAAGGCATGGAGATAAGGCATGGAACATTATATTTGGGGAACAACAAATAGGCCCATCTGGCTGGAACGTAGAGTACATGAGAGAGAGTAATATGAAGTTAATCTATAAAAAATGAGTTGGCAGGGGGGCAGCTAGGTGGCGCAGTGGATAGAGCACCGGCCCTGGAGTCAGGAGGACCTGAGTTCAAATCCAGCCTCAGACACTTAACACTTACTGACTGTGTGACCCTGGGCAAGTCACTTAATCCCAACTGCCTCACTAAAAAAAAAAAGGGGGTTGGAACCAGACTGTAAGGACTTGAAATGCTGAAGTGAGGAGGTAATATTTGACCCTAGAGGTTGCTAAGGGAGCATGAGTTTTTTGATCGGGAGAGTGACATGATCAGGCTTGTGCTTTTGGAATATCAGTGTCACAGCTGTAGGAAAGAAGTATTAGAAAGGAGAGTGACCGTGTGCAGGGAGACCCTTTAGAAGACTATTACAATAGTCCAGGTGAGAGATAATGAAGACCTAAAGAAGGGTGAGGACCATTTGAATAGAGAGAAGGATATAGATACAAGAGATGCTGTCAAGGTAGAATCAAAAGGATGTAGTAGATTATGGGATATACAGGGAGGGAGGGAAAACAGCAAAGAATTTAAAGATTTGGGAGACATTTGCATTGAGATGTTGAATGAATCCACAGGAACTAAAGAAACCATCTGGGGAGAGTATGTAAAGGGAGAAAAGGTCCCAGGACAGAGCCCAGAGATACACTCCTACCAACAAGAAAAACTTAAAGGAGTCTGAAGAGGAATGATCAGATAGATAGGAAGATAGCCATGCCATCAAAACCCAACGAGGAAACAGTATCAAGGAGGAAAGAGTGGTCAGTTTTGTCAAATGCAAGTCCAAGAAGAATGAGGACTAAGAAAAGGCCTCCCAATATAGCAATAAAGAGATATTTAGTGACCCTAGAGAGAGGTGGTTAAATTGGGAGCCAAGACTGTCATGTGCTGAGAAGTTATTGGGACGGGGCAGCTAGGTGGCACAGTGGATAGAGCACCGGCCCTGGAGTCAGGAGTACCTGAGTTCAAATCCAACCTCAGACACTTAACACTTACTAGCTGTGTGACCCTGGGCAAGTCACTTTACCCCAATTGCCTCACTAAAAAAAAAAAAAAAAGAAAAGAAAAAAAAGAAGTTATTGGGAGATGAGGAGAAAGGGAGGTAATGAGTATAAACAGCCCTTTGGACTTCTGGTTAAAATGGCACTATAGAGGTCATAAAGAAACCTAATTTTCCCATACAAACCCCAGCAAATATTTGCAGAAGGACCCAGAAAACCCAATAATAGAGAAAACTGGAAAGAACATTTCTAGAAAGGTTCCCTGCCACCCACTTCAGTCCAGAACTGGATGTCTAGAAGCCAGTGACCAAAGATAAAGGTTAGCCCCATTGTAAGCTCAGGTGAACAAGTCAGGGTCAGGGATGAGGATTTCATCCAGGAAAACCAGCACAAACTCCAGCAAGTAGCCTGGAATCTGGTGGAAGCAGAAAGAAAGCAATGGAAACTCAAGGAACCCAAGATCTGATGCCAGATCCCAGCCTCGCCTCTGGATGTACATTCAACCTCAACAGTAGAACTTATTCAAAGCCAAGCACTGCACAGACCAGTGAACACTGGCCAAATAGCCTTACTGGTCAAATTGAGAACTTAGTTCTTCCAGGACACCTGCAAGCCATGGGAATATGTCATTAGTCCTTTCAAGCACTCAGTGTTACAAAACAGAAATCTAGGTTTCTAGATTTAAGAAGCAGCATGCTATGGTGGATTGAGTGCCGGCCTTAAAGCCAGGAAGACATCGTTTCAAATCCTATCTTAGATATTTATCAGGTATGTAACCATGGACAAGTCATTTAATTTCTCTAGGCCTAAACCAATGCCCTCATTTTACAAATGAGGAAACTGAGGCTCAGAGTGGCTGGCTCAAAGTCACAAAGTTAGTAAGTAGTAGAATAGATTCAAACCCAGCTCCTTTTTTCCCCCATTTGCTTAGAATTTTATTTTTCCCAAAGTATATGTAAAAACAATTTTAATGTCAATTTTTAAAACTTTGTGTTCCAAATTCTCTTCCTGCCTCCCTCCCCAACTCCCTTAAGAATGCAAGCAATTCAATATAAGATATACATGTGTAGTCATGCAAAACATTTCCACATTAGTCAGGTTGTGAAAGAAAACGGCAAAAAAAAAACCTTTAGAAAAAGGAACTAAAAAAATTATACTTCAATCTGTATTTAGACACCATCAGTTCTTTCTCTGGAGATGGATTACATTTTTCATAAGTCCTTCAGAGTTGTCTTGGATCATTGTATTGCTGTAAATACCTAAGTCATTCACAGCTGATCATCTTGCAACATTGCTGTGACTTTGTATACAGTACATCTCACTTTGCA
This sequence comes from Dromiciops gliroides, assembly GCF_019393635.1. NCBI lineage: Eukaryota > Metazoa > Chordata > Mammalia > Microbiotheria > Microbiotheriidae > Dromiciops > Dromiciops gliroides. The sequence continues at coordinate 377,010,749 of NC_057863.1, forward strand.
TCAGCTCATGTAAGTCTTTCCAGGTTTTTCTGAGAGCATTGTGCTCATCATTTATTAGCACAATAGTGTTCCATCACAATCTCATCCCACAATTTGTTCAGCCATTCCCTAATGGGCATCTCCTCAATTTCAAATTTAACTTTTTGGTTTTTATCTTGTTTTGGATATCAAACTAAGAGTGGAAACCAAGCTCCTCTTGACCCCAAATCTAGCATTCTTTCCTCCTTACCACATTTTCTCCCAAGATTCACTGACTTATTGACTGTTTCCAGACCATGCCTTGGAGCAGGAATAACAAACATATTGCCTCAGCAGAGGCCACCAGCTCAAATGAATCAGATTAAAATGTAAGTGGAAAATATTTAGCAAAATAAATAAAAAGAACAATAAAATATAGATAGCATTACATTTTAGAACTAATTGGATATACAGCCAGCAAGGATCCTTATGTATGGATTAGTGGCCCCATTTCTATTTGATTTTAACCCCACTGCTCTCATGAATCCTTATTAAAACAATGCTAGCCGCACAGTTGAGTGAACTCCTAGAGATATATCCTTGATAGTCGAGAGGAGCAGATGGAGAAATGCCTGTGTAGGATTCTCCTACTGACCAAGCTGAATATGTGAGTGTAAGAAGCACAGCAATAGTAGAATGTATATGATAAGTACTGACCATATTGCAGATCTGTTTCATTTATCTAAGCAATAAGACTAGACTGTAATTACTTACATTTATTCCTCTCCAAATTGCACTCTAGACCTCCTCTACCAGGCCCCAGCTTTTCATACTGAAGTGTCAACTCAAGCCCTGGAATTTGAGACATTGCAAGTACTCTCTTCCATGCAGACCTTCCCCTCTGATTGGACAATTCCTCCCAGACCCTCCATGAAAGGAGGACACCCGGGTCAGTCATGTCCCATTCCTCTCCAGGATGCACTCTGGATTCCCCCAACTATGGAATTCCTCTACCATGCCCCTGGCTGGATATCTTTCTTTCTTCTTTCCCCACCTCCTTTATAGCCTCCTTTTATGTAAACTCTTTGAGGGCCCAGACTGTCTTCTATTTATATTTGTATCCTTGGTGCTTTGTATAGTACCTGGTATATAGTAAGTGCTTAATAAATGTCATTGACTAACTGAGAGAAGGCCCAATCCCACTAAGAGTAGCCAAGAGCCTAAAGGAGAAGATGACTTAGAGCTATTGTCATCAGGGGCAGCCAAAACTTCAGGAAGCCACAGTTAGGCTCCAACTCTACATGACACTCAGTACAACCACCACTGTATCTTTGCGAGCATCCTAATTTACTTCCAGTGTAATACATACATAAAACGTTCTTTCATTTTTCTTCTCCTCTTGAAAGTATAAGAATTGGTGTCAGTACTTCAAGTAATCCAGTGTGAAGATTTACCCAGGTTTCTGGGAGATAGCTTGAGGCAAAAGAAATATGGTGGTGGTTATTGTTGTTGTTTAGTTGGATCTGACTCTTCTTGACCCATTTGGTGTTTTCTTGGTCAGGATACTAGAGTGGTTTGCCATTTCCTTCTCCAGCTCATTTTACAGAAGAGGAAATTAAGGCAAGCAGGGTTAAGTGACTTGCCCAAGGTCACACAGGTAGTAAGTGTTTGAGGTCAGATTTGAACTTGGGAAGATGGTAAGTCTTCCTGATTCTAGTTCCAGTGCTCTATGCACTGCATCATCTAGCTGCCCTAAAGACCCAAATGGTACCTAGTTCTTAGACCCTTAGTACTAAAAGAATATCTGGAGAGAAGGGTTACACACACTTAGAAAGTTCAAACCTGCATTCTAGACTCCTTTACCTACACTGTACCACTCAAAATAAATCCAAGTCCCTGCTACGGCCACGAATCCACGAAAGCTCATTCTGTTACTATTTCCTCCATCGGTCAGAGATAAAACAGGTGTCTGTCTGACCTTCACTTGGCACTCAAGTTGCCCTTTTCATGCTCAGAAACCACAGAGATTCTACTTCAAGGGAGTAAAACATCAATCAGCACTTTGAGATCTGGAGCAGAAGTCAAACAGTTGTTCCTAAGGCTTCATTTGTATTCATAAAGGAAGACTCCATTCTCTCTGTGTGCTTCAGAGGTAGTTTAAACAGGATCTTAATGACATTGGAATTGAGAATTTAGTACATCACAGGATAATCACTTACCCAAGTACAATGCATATGGCTATTTTCCTTCCTGGTTATCCTTTACTCCCCACCCCCCTCCTGTTTTACACCATCTAATTCACTGTAGAAGAGCTGCTTTCTTCACTATTCCTGACACACATTAGAGGCTTTCAAATGGAATCACTTCCTCTAATTCCTGATAGGTTAGGTGAGTGACCTCTAGTTCCGCTTCATCTGCTTCAAACTGAGATACTATCAGAATTCACATTTCCTTTCCAATCCTTTACAAATTACTCTTGTGAGTAGAAAAAAAATGCAATCTCAGCTCTTCAAAGTATTTAAATGGAACTTGGAATTTAGAAGACTCGACATGCGGTGATGTCATTTTTTAAATGTCTCGTTAGCCCAGTAGCAACAGAAAGAAACAATTTAATTCAAGTTTCAGAAACAACAATCTGTAATTATCTTCTTGGTCATTGTATTAAGAAAGAAGGGAATCTTTTCAAAGGAATAAAATGTAAGAAGTCACAAATACAAAACCTTATACCATCCCCAAATTTATTCAGGATTGTCTTGCTCTAATTTGCTTTGCTTTTCCCTTTTGACCTTCCTCTTGACTTTCTCAGTAGCTTCTCCTTTCAACTAACTCAATTCAATTCAACAAACATTTAGCCAGGGCCTGTTATGTACAGGGCGTTATGGTAGGCAAGGTAGGAGAGGTGAATAATATATGGTCCCTTTACTCAAAGACTTGATATGCTAGTAGGAGAACTGAAGCAGGGACACAAATAACACAAAGGAAAATGGGAGGGGGGGCAACTAGATGGTACAGTGGATAGAGCACTGGCCCTATAGTCAGGAGGACCTGAGTTCAAATGTGACCTCAGATATTTACTAGCTGTGTGATCCTGGGCAAGTCACTTTACCCCAATTGCCTCAAAAAAAAAATTAAAAGAAAGAAAATGAGATATATGTCTTAAGAAAGCTGTACAAAGGGATATGGCTATATAGAAAGAGAAAGATTACTTTTTACTATAGGGAAAGGGTTCGATGAGAAGCTGACATTGGGTTTGACCTTGAAAGAGTAGGGTTTTGACAGACAGAAATTCAGGAGGAGGGCATTCCAAGTGGAGGGAACAGCATTTACAGGTAAGTGGGAAGTTTATATCACATCTAGAAATGGTGAGTAATCCATTTTAGCTGCAGTGTTGGGTAAAGTAAGAGAATCAGCAGGAGAGAAGACTGTGAAAATGTAACCATGACCAGCTCATAGACAGCCTTTAATTTCATACTATGGAGCTTATACTTGATTCTGAGAAGACACTAAAGGTTTTCCAGAAGCATTGTTTGTTCTGTGCTTTAAGAATATTATGGGACAACTAGGTGGCAAAGTGGATAGAGCACCGGCCCTGGAATCAGGAGGACTCAGACACTTGACACTTACTAGCTGGGTGACCCTGGGCAAGTCACCTAACCCAACTGCTTCACCAAAAAAAAATTAATTAAGATTATGTTGGAAATAGTCTGTAGAATGGGTCAAAAGATGAAGACATTGGAAGCAAGAGAACATATGCAGTGGTTAATGAGGACCTAAATTAAAGTGGTGCCATTAGAAATGAGAGGAAAAAAATAGGGAAGGAGTAATTAGCAGAATAGGCTGACTAATGGATGGTAATATATTGATCTTGATATGCATATAGATATTGATTTGTAGTGTCTATAAGTATGCTCAAGTCTCCCCCAGACTTAAAAACCCCTCACTGGAATCTACAATCCTCTCAAGCTCGCCTCCCTTTACCAAACTTCGAGAAAAAGCTATCTGCACTCATTACCGCTACTTCCTTTCCTTTCACTCACTTCTTAAACCTTTGAAATCTGGCTTCTGACCTCATCACTCAATGGAAACAGCTCCCTCCAAAATTACCAATATTCTCTTAATTTCCACCTGATGGCATCTGACAGCCTTTTCTCAGTCCTTGATTTTGCCTCTTTACAGTCTTTGACATTATTGGCCAGCCTCTCCTCCTGGATCGTTTCTCTTCTCTGAGTATTTGTAACACTGTTCTTATCCTTATCCTTATCAGACAGGTGGCCTTATCCCACCTGTCTGACCACTCCTCGTTCCTTTTGTTGATTCATAATCCATATCATGTCCCCTAACTATGGGTGTACCCCAAGGCTTTATCAGAACTTCTTTCTTTACACAGTTTCTCAGACCTCATCAGTTCCTGTGGGTTTAATCATTATGTAAAATTCAATATGTCCAAAACAGAATTCATTTATCTTCCCTCCCCAAACCTTTTGAACTTCCGTCTTTCTGTCAAAAGCACCACTATTCTTTAAGTTCACAAGTTTCAAAACTTCATCATTATCCTTGACTCCTCATTCTCCCTCACCCAACATATCAATTTAGTTGCCAAATATTGTCATTTCTGCCTTTACAACAGCACTTACACGTGACCCCCTTCTCACTCACTGTCCTGGTTCAAGCCCTCATCCCCTCTCACTTGCATTATTATAATAGCTTCGTAATTGTTCTTCCTATTTCATCTCTACCCTCTCCAATTCATTCTCCACACAAGTTCCACAGTGATTTTCCTTAAGTGCAGGTCTGACCATGTCATTACTGCACTTGTGAACTCTACTGGCTCCCTCTCAACTCTAGGATAACTATAGACTTCTACGCTCTTCACAACCTGTGCTCAACTTACTGTACATACATATATGTGTGTATGTATGTGTATGTGTATACATATATATATATATATATTATGTTATATCAAGAATGTACATGTATTACTCCTCCTTCTATACTCTGCAGTATGAATACATACATGAAGTCAGAATACTCTGCAGCATCCTCAGAAAGTCAAACTGGCCTTCTTACTGTTCCCTCATACAACTTTCAATCTCTCATATTGTACTGGAGGTACCCTGGGCCTTGGAATGCACTCCTTCTACTTGAAGCCTTTCCTGTTTCCCCTGGAGCTCCCAGGGCTTTCTCTCCCCAAGATACTTTGCATTTATTTTGTTAATATTCTGGAAATACTTATGTGAGCACATTTCTCCTCTGATAGTATATAAGCTTCTTAAAGATGGGAACTCTTTCAATTTTGTCTTTGTGTCCCCAGAATTTGGCATATCACCTGCCATACAGATGTGCTTAATAAGTGCTTGTCAGTTGATTGCCCAAAGAAAGTAAGAAGAAACAAAGTGAAATATTAGAGTTCAAGCCTGGTCTGCCTAGGACAAGGGTGCTACCAGGGACAGAAATAATTTGTACATCTGTGGTTTGAGGTACTTATGAGATGATCAGGTACACAGTCAACTGGAAATGTGGCTATTGAACTCAGGAGAGCAATGGGAGGTAGACGTGTATTTGAAAGCCATTTTCAGAGACCATGGGGATGGATATGTTTGCCAAAGGAGGGCATGTTTATATTTGTGAGGAAGAAGATAAACTATCAGAGGAGAGAGAGAAGTGATTGGAGAATCTCATGTCAAAGAAATCCACAAAGGAGAGATTTTGGAAGGAGGCTCAACAGGCTCAAATGCTGCCGAGAGATGAACAATAGAGGCTGAGAAAAGGCCGATGAACTTCATGATTAAGATGCCATTGGAAAGAATAATTTAAGTAGAGTAAAAAGAGGGCAAAAATATGATTGAAAGGGGTTGAGATGAGGTGCTGAGAAAATGGAAGCACCAAGTACAGAAAATAGGAAAGCTGTTAAAAGGGGCAGCGAGGTTAGGAGAAGAATCTTGTTTTGGAGTGGTGGGTTTTTTTAGGCTTAAAGGAGACTTGAAAATGATTGTGGGCCAAGAGGAAAGAATCAGTGTAGAAAGAGAGATCAGGGGCAGCTAGGTGGCGCAGTGGATAGAGCACCAGCCCTGGATTCAGGAGGACCTGAGTTCAAATCCGACCTCAGACACTTAACACTTACCAGCTGTGTGACCCTGGGCAAGTCACTTAACCCCAAATGCCTCACAAAAAAAAAAAAAAGAAAGAGAGATCAAAGATGGAAGTGAGGGGATAACTGATGCAATAAGAACAAAGAGGAGATGGGAAGGAATGGAATTGAGCCAAGAGAAAACAGAAAGGAGCCTTCTGAGATGGGAGGGAAAAGGAAAGAATGGGTAAAGATCACAGAAATTGTGAGGTGAAACGAACATAAGTTGAGGAAACTCACAAAAAATTATGATCTCATTAAATAGGGAGCCCCCTACTTAAGGGAGCCCCCTAAGTAAGGAGGCAGGGTCATTTATTGAGAGGAAGAGGAGCAGAATTGGGAGTTTGAATAGGGTGGGGAATGTATGAAACAGCCACCATGAAGGATGTTATAGAGTCAAACTGAGGAATAGAATACCAAGAAGCACAGATAACATAAATCTGACATGAAGCATGTCAAGAAGACATGATTCTTTGCTTTCTCTTATATCCTAAGGACCTGGAAATAGAAACAGAAATTCAATGGGGTAGGAATTGGAAGAGCCAGCAAAACAGAAGGTCAAGGGAATAAGGGATTCTCAAGGTACTAATAAGAGTGCAGTTGAGATGACTGACCATAATGCCCAAGGTCATGGGGGGGCAGGATGGGGGACTGAAGTTAGAAATAGTCTGATGAACTAGGAGATAAAGGAGGGGTCAAGGATCTGTAGATCTCAAGGAAGATGAAAAGCAAGATAAGTAGAGCTGAGAGAGTGGGAGAAAGGTAAAGTTAGGAGATAGAAATGTGTAGTCATTAAACCCTGAGGAGCTAGGTTTCAATCCCAGGTCTGCTACTATCTACTTTCAGGACCTTAAGCAAGTTACTCAGTTATTATAAGTTCTCTAGGCCTCAATTTCTTCGTCTGTCAAATAAGGTTAAATTAGGCAATCTCTAAAATCCCTTTCAGCTCTAAATCCTGTGATTCTATGCAGATATAGTGAGAGAAAAGCTCTTCAAAGTTTGCTATCTTGGAGGCAGAGATATTCCAAACCTGTTCCACTAACATACTTGTGAGTGTTTGATGTACAGCAGAGGCAAAAGTTATTGGATGGAACAGGGAAAAGAATTATGGGGTTGGGGGCAGCTAGGTGGCACAGTAGATAAAGCACCAGCCCTGGATTCAGGAGGACCTGAGTTCAAATCTTGCCTCAGACACTTGACACTAGCTTTGTGACCCTGGGCAAGTCACTTAATCCTCATTGACTCACACAAAAAAAGAATTATAGGGTGTTCAAGGGGGTAGAAACTGTCATCAGTGTGAATATTAAAGCCATTAAGGGTGATGGCAAAGGTAGGAAGGATGAAAGGGAGCATTTATTAAATATCCACTATATGCCAGTCACTTGAGCTTCACCATGACCTCAGGAGTGGATGCCATCATTATCCCCATTTTACAGCTGAGGAAACTGAGGCAGGGAGTGATTAAGTGACCTTGGTCACAAAACTAATAAGTGTGAGACAGTATTTCAAGTCAGCTCTTCCTGACCTCCCAGTCTATTGCCTGAGCCACCAAACCACCTCACAAGCTGGTGACCTCGAGTCAGTGACTGTGAGCCAGGTGTTGAAGTCCATAGGAAAAGCAGAGATCAGTAAACAATGCTTCCCGAATAGGAAGGGGGAGATATGGGTGGAGGGCAAGGATTTTGAAAGTGGAGAGGCTTTTAAGTGATGAAGGTGGGAAAATGGTCAGGAGTCATCAGTGGTGAGTAAAAAGTATGTTGATCCCTCCTTCTGTCCCTGTGAGGGAATGAAAAAAAAAAGTCATGGCTTCCACCGGTGAATGTTTCAAGGAAAGGGGTGTCATTAGGGAAAAACTGGGTTTTGGTTAAGTTGAGGAGGTAGGTGACAGGTTTGAGGAAAAGAGGATATAAGGGGAATTTGTTCAAAGTAAAAAAGAAGTTATAATAGGGGCTGGGGGTTGGCATAGAAGTGAGCTTTAGGGAGTAAATAGCTAGGCTGGATAGGGATGAGAATAAGGGAGAAGTTAGTAGAATATTACACTTGGGTATGCCAGGGAACTTTGCTTATCCCTATTTGCTGAAGCAATTAATCTACCTCTAAGGGATGGTCAGGGAAATGCTTCTCAATTCCTTGAAGGTACTGAATTCCTGTTTTACATTGTAGTTTCAGAAAGGAGGAGGAGAACTTCTCTCTAAAAAATATTTGGTCTGAGGAATACAGAATAAGAGACAGAAAGAGGTAGAGGGAGAGTGTAAGAAAGAGAAACCCACAGACCTGGCCCTAGCTAGCCTGAAGTTTGTTTATATCACAGTTCTTCCCAGTTTCACTGTAATATGTATTTCTGGAACTGTAAGTAGTAAGACAGAAATCTCTAGATGGAGAACTATTTTCTGGCCAAATATTTTGATCATGAGTGGCATCTGATCTCAAGGGGAACTGATTTCCAATAGGGGAATTAAATGTCTAGATGGCAAAGTCGGGGGCACCAATCTCTTGTTTTTTAGTGGATATTGTTCAATAGTGTCAGATTCTTTATGATCCCGTGGACCATACTATGCATGATACTGGAGTGGTTTGCCATTTTCTCCTCTGGTGGCTTAAGGCAGAGGCCCAGCATCACACAGTCAGTAAATGTTGAATTTGAACTCGGGTCTTTTTGACCCCAGGCCTAGCACACTATCCACTGAATCACCTAATTGTCTCCAAACACATGGAGAATGGAGTCATTGATACTTCTCACATGCTAAGCAAGTGCTCTGCCACTTGAGCTAATTATCCTCACTTTAACAGCTATTGCTTTATTCAAATGAATGTTGAATTGTAATAGGTTAGACAGGACTTTATTTGCTTGTTCTCTTAAATCCTTGCTGCATACATTATAGCTGCAAAGCCATTATTTTTCTCACACACTGTAGGTGGGGTGGAAAAAAGGATGAGCATATTTCTTTCAGACATCAGAATCCTATGTTATAGGCATATTTACTGACCACCCAGAACACGAAGACTTATTTGCCCTGTCAGGCAATGGAAAAGTACGTAATAAAAACCAGTCTCCTCAAGCGTGTGTCCTTATCCTTCTTGACCCCTCTGTAGCAATAGATTTTTTTATTTTTTATTCTGAATTTAACATGAAAAAAGAACATTTAAATACACAAAATGGAAGGATTCCATGTGAAACCATGAATTGAGTTTATCTTGCTTTTCTGTAAAGTATGTAATAAATTTAACTCTCCAGCTTATCTGTGTTTCTTTCTGACCTTCCTTTTTCTCTCTTTTGTGCATTTAAAAAATGTTTCAATGATCATCTGAATTGATAATTTATGAAATTATGAAATGGGGACAGGCACTGCTACTTCTTGGGGAAGTCACTGGGAAACACAATGGCAATGGGAAGGAAGTACAGAGGCAATCACACTTTGATAAGGCACAAAAGGTACCAAGACAAGTGGAGAAAGGACCACAGAGGCAGGTGGCCCAGGGATGGAAGGATGGGATGATGAAGGGAGGCAGGTAGATTGAGAAAGAGAGTAGGGAGAAGCAGAGGCAGTAATGATCACTCACATAACCAGGCATTAGAGTTGGGAGCACTGACCAGTGTGGACCCAATAGAGAGGGAGGAGTCTCATCTCTATAGAGTTTTGGGGAGGAACAGACTCATTCTTATTTTGCCACCTTGGAGTTAGATCATTAACGTATCCAAATCATCTCAAAGTTACCAGTAAAACTTTAAAGTTAACATGCCCACATCATTTCAAAATTTTCAGTACCTTTTGGTATTCTGCTTGGCTTACTTTAAATGTCTGGAACTTGTCTGAGATTTACTTGGTCCTTCATAGGACCAAGAACCTGACAGCACTGCCTTGATGGTTTCTGCTGATTCAGCATATATTAACAGGAGGTGAATTTTTGTTAATATATAATACAATTTGTAAATTATGCTCCTTTGATCTTCTGGATGGATTGAAATGACTTCTAGGTTCCCCTTAGCAATCTTGCTTCTTGCTATTGCCCCTTTATACTGGACTTGCTATGTGGACTAGAAAAGGTGGGAGTGGCCAGAGAGACCAGAAAAAGATACAATTTTAACACACCTTTCCTTTTTTTTAGTAATAATGCTGCTAACACCCCTCTTTTCCCCTACGTAGCCTCACAAAATAAAAAAATGCAGTCCTTCTGGCAAACAAGGAGTCCTATAAAATAAATCCACACATTCACCATGTCCAAATAGAGATTTCATTCTGCACCTTGATCCCATCACCCCTCAGTCAGAAGGTGGGTAACTGGCTTCATTATTAGTCTTCTGTAGTCATGGGAAGCTACTGTGTTGATACAAGTTTTTAAGTCTTTCAAGGCTGTTTTTCTTTACAATGTTGTTGTTACTACATACATTGTTCTCTTGGTTTTATCTACTTCTTTCTTTGTCAGTTCATAGAAGTCTTTCCAGGTTTCTCTGAAAACATCACTTTCATCCTTTCTTATGGCACAATATTATTCCATGATAGTCATATACCATCATGTATTCTGTCATTCCCCAAATGATGGACAGTCCTTTTCTTTCCAGTTGTTTTTGCTATAATTAAAAAGGACTGCTATAAATGTTTTTGTACATATGAATTCTTTTGCTCTTTGATCTTTGGCAATACAGACCTAGTAGTGGCATCCCTGTGTTAAAGGGTATACACAGTTTAGTAGTGACTTTGGGGGCATTTGGGAGCAAAGTTCCAAATTGCTTTCCAGTTTAACTGGACCAATTCTCAGTGCCACCAATAGTTCACTGCTGTGCCTGTGTTTGCACAACCCAATTAACAGAAGTCACTTTCCCTTTTTGTCATCTATCCCAATGTGTTAACTGTAGAATGGAATCTCAAAATTGCTTTAATTTGCATTTCTCTAATTTTTAATTATTTGGAGCATTTTTACACTATGCCCTCCTCCTCTGTTCTAAATAATCTCCCTTTCATCATAGATTGCTTGAACAGACATTCCTTCAGTTTTCTAGCACTCCCCCCAAAACCTAGCTCTCCTGAAGATACCACATCTCTTGGTACCCTCTCCGAGCCTGGCTGCTTCTTTTCTCATACCCCTTTACTTATGAGACCACTCCTCACTCCCCATTACTACTTTCAGACTTACTTAACAAATAACTTTCTTCCTTTAAACTTCATTCCATCCCATCCAGATCCGTGTTGCTTATAGTTATAGACTTCCAAATCCTCCCCAGTAAGTTTAATGGTGGTTGGGAGTCTTATTCTCTACCCCAACCTCTTCCCCCTTCAAACACTCTGACTGCTCAGTTCCTCAACTCTCATTACCTTTATCTCCAGTCTACCACAGTCATACATGGAAGTGGTTGTAGCTTAGACCACAGCCCCCATCTCCAAATGGATTTATCCCAAGCCCAAGAATTTCTAATTATGTCTCTATCCCCATGGTTAAAGCCTGGATCTTCTCTCTATACCTTCTTTCTTGGTGTTATCATCCATTCCCATGGGTTCAATGATTATTTCTATGCACATAATTTTATATACATATAAATATATATACATATTTGTGTGTATACACATACATACATACATACATATATACACACATGGATATATATCCAGCCCTAATCTTCCTTATTAGCTATATTTCCTCACCAACAACTGCCTAAATGAAACAAGTGGATGCACTAAAGGCTCCTCAAATTCAATGCATACAAAATGGAATCCATTATATTTTCCAGAAAACCCATTTGTTCTTCAAGTTTTCTTGTTTCTTACAGCCATTCATGTTACTGAAAGCTACCATAAATATATATATATAGATAGATATAGAGAGATAGAGAGAGAGAGAGAGAGAGAGAGAGAGAGAGCGAGAGAGAGCGGGCGGGAGAGGGAGAGGGAGAGGGAGAGGGAGAGGGAGAGATTTCCTTAATATTAATCCTGGACTCTAGTTGCCTATTACCAACTATCTGCCAGACCAGTGGTATCAAATTCAAATAGAAATTGATCCCTTCAGGCTGCATATTGACTTGGAAAACTACAATTTAACATTATCCATGTTTTATTGTATTTTTATTAATATTATTAAACATTTCCCAATAATATTTTAATGCTTTTGGGGCTACAGGCTGCAAGGTTGACACATGCACTAGGTATCTATATCTATATATCTTGTAAGCATCTCAAACTCAACATGCCAGTATACTATCTTCCCTAACTCCCTATTTCCATCCAGAGAAATATCCTCCCAGTCATCTAGGCTCATAATCTCAGCATCATCCTTGATTTTTTATTCTCCTTTGTTCTCCATATCTAGTCAGATAACAAGATTTTTATCAGCTCTGTTCCCAGAACATATCTTAATAACTAGCATTTATATAATGTTTTAAGGTTTTCAAAGCTTTATCTCAGTTGATAGAACAGCCCTGGGAGGTAGATGCTATTATTATTTCCATTTCGCTGTTATTGAGTTGTTTCAGTTGCGTCTGAATCTTTGTGACCCCATTAGAGGTTTTCTTGGCAAGGATACTGGAGTGGTTTGCTAGTTCTTTCTCCAGCTCATTTTATAGATGAGAAAATTGAGGCAAACAGGGTTAAGTGACTTGTCCAGGGTCACTGGAGTGTGTGATTTGAAAATGGATTTGAATTTAGGAAGATGAGTCCTCCTGACTCTGTATCCAGCTCTCTAACCACTTTGTCACCTAGGACAAGCTGGAATTCAAGAGTTTAAGAGAAGGGAAAACATTTCTGGCATCATAAGAAAGAGCACAAGCCAAAGTGAGGAGAAGGGTACAGTTTTGAGGTGCATTTCGGGGACAGCAAGTAGACTGATTTTAATAGAGTTGTGCCTCCCATTAGATTGTGAGCTCTGTGAGGAAGAGGCTGTCTTTTGCCTCTTTGTGTATCCCTGGCTCTTAGCACAGTTCCCAGAACCTAGTACTAAAATATCGGCTGCCTAACCAAGCATAGATCCATGAAGAGGAGAATTGTGAGATGAACCAGCAATGGCAAATTGTCGGCAGATTCTGTCAGGTCTTCAATGCTGGTCAACAGGGCAGCTAGATGGCACAGTGGTTAAAGCACTGGCCCTGGATTCAGGAGTACCTGAGTTAAAATCTGGGCTCAGACACTTGACACTTACTAGCTGTGTGACCCTGGGCAAGTCACTTAACCCCCATTGCCTGCAAAAAATATATATATATATTGAAACCAATGCTAGTCAACACACTTTGAACTTTACTTGGTAGGGAATAAGAAATCACTGGAGGTTAAACTAGTCATGATCTTGGCCTCTGGGTTCTGGTTAACCTGTTCACTGTGGGTTTACTTCTTTATCAGAGGCATTTCTTGTTTCAATCACAGGCCCTTCTAATCACAATCACTTCCTCAAGTCCAGTCCTTTATTAGATCTGACTTGATTTTTTTTTTTATGTTGTGTTCTACCCAACATATTTTTTATTGCTAGGCCATTAAAAACCTTGATGGAGGTTGGAGGAGAGGAGGAACCCACAGTTAACAAGAAGTTATTATTAGGAATTACAAATTCATTTAGCATTTCAACATCAGCCATCGGATGTGGGCATCTTGTTGAAAGAGACTTTGTTTTGAACAGTGACAGTGCAGAAGCCCTGTGGAAAGATCTACTTTCAATATGCCGTCTTATTTGGTATTAAGAGAAAAACTCCAATTATGTGCTATACTAACAATAGAATGTCTAAAAATACTGTTAGAATATTTTCTAGGCCAGAGAGTTTTGTACTAACTTTCCCTAACTGCCTATCTTTATTTCTTTATTTCACTTTTACATCTTTTTTGGAAGTAAACTAACATGAATGCATGTGTGAGAGGTATTTCACAAACAGCTATCCTTGTTGATGCTTCCCCTGACAGCTGTAATAGTACCCCACCCCCATATCATTTATTAGAAAAATGGTGAAAACAATATTTTCTCAAGACTGTTCTTTTTGGGGGAGAAACTACCAAATTGTCCAAAACTGTTTGCAGCATGCTACATGTCATGCTGCTAAAAATAACGATGCATAAGGTGAAACCCAATATCTCACATTCTGTAACTCATATTTCAGTGTTCTTTAGGATATGTTCTTTTGTGTCCTAAGCAATAGCATATTTAGAGCAGTGCTGCTGTGGTTAGGAATTCAGCATATGACCTTGTAAAAGGATGAGAGGGGATGAAGAAGGTGGGGGGAGGCTACAGGCATACAGAAGGCAGTGGAAGATGGAGAGCAGCAAATGAGGTTTTGTTTGGTAGGTAACACTGGATGGAGCTCTCTGAATTTGCTGGATAGGCAGGTGAAGCGGTGAGAGGAATAGCGTGACCCTATCACAAATACTTGCAATATCCAGCCCTAATGTTTTTTGGTTGTTTTTGTTTTTTTTTTTAGTGAGGCAATTGGGGTTAAGTGACTTGTCCAGGGTCACACAGCTAGTAAGTGTTAAGTGTCTGAGGCTGGATTTGAACTCAGGTACTCCTGAATCCAGGGCTGGTGCTCTATCCACTGCAACACCTAGCTGCCCCATAGCCCTAATGTTTTTAACTCAATATGTATCAACTCTCCACCCTTGCTTTAAAGGTGTCCTTCACTACAGTCTAAAAAGAAGGTCCAGAATGAAGTGTTTGAAAGGATTGTAGAGATCACTCAATCTAATCTCTCACCGTACAGATGAAGAAACTAAGTCTCAGAGTGGTTGAGTGACTTGCCAATAGTTATTATATAGTAGGGGACAGGGCAGGGATTAAAATTAGGTCTTGTGATTTTTAATCCCAAAGTCTTTCCACTATTCCAGACTACCTACCTATTTTTATGCACTATTAAATATAAACGTATGCAGTTGTAGCACTGGTCAGCCATAAATAGCATTTTATACACCTATAAAGAAACGAACTTTGAACGATAGGCACAACTTGAAGACTATTAATGTTGAGTCCTAAGTATTCATTAATATGAATTCAAAATTGCATGACTGTGTAATCTATGGAAATAATCTAGAAAACTTAAATAGAATTTTTTCATGTGCCTTGTCCAGGAAATATTGTAGGTTATTGTTTGGTTTTTAAAAAAACAAACAACCTCATTCTAGCAAAGAATGGGGAGGAAAATCTACAGAATAAGAGGATAGAAAAAAAAAAAAGCAAAGAGAGAGAAATAGGAGAAGTGGAGGCCAAAGGAGGGTCACTAGAAAAGGAAGGGAAAGAAGAGATAAAACAAAACACCAAAGTAGAACACAAAATCAAAATGACAGGAGATGCTCTTGTTTGGTGTAAATTTAGGAATAGTCTCAGTGTTGAAGAGGGGTTCCAACAGAGAAAAGAGGAGAAATGAATGAGGCAGCCAGGGTGAAGGTTTTTATAGTCTGTGTTTATACAACAAATATATATTATTTGTTTAAAGTTAGTTGAAAAGTCCAAGTGAAAAGCAAGTGTTCAGTGCAATTAATCCATGCCTATCTTTTAAATAATCCAAATGTAACTTGTTTGTTCCATATATTTTAAACACAGGAATTTAGGACAATGTAACCCCTTCCTTTAAAAACAAGTGGTTTTCCCTCCTGTACACATCATAATAGAATGGTTGGACTATGCCGTGCCTGATACTCATGAGTTTGGCCTGCTCCCATTCCTCCCTAACAGCTTTTGGAGCTTCCTGGTGTTATGTGCACTTGAGGAGTTTTCTTTTGACTGGGCCTGTTTATAGCATAGGGGAGGAAGAAACAAAGCAATTGTAAAGCTTGTTAAGAAGTAGTTCGAATGATATTAAAGGTGACCTTGCCACTTCCACTCCTATTTATTCCACTTCCTTCCAAATCAGAGCAAATCCTTCCTTTCAGAGCAAGAGCACCACTTCGTGGATGCAGCCTGTGGGAACTTCGAAAAGTCCAAGCCCTCAGCTTTCAATTCATTCATTACCCAAGTCTGGAAATACAGTATTTCCCATTGACTCAAATGATGTGTCGGTAAATCACTGCTTCTTGGCATCGGTGGCTGACAATTGCCTGCTTTTTGCCATTGCCTTGGGGAGAGCAGTATTTGCTTTTGTTCACTGGGGAGATGATTCACTTTGGCAGGAATTATATTCTGGTCATCTAACCACTCTAAAGAATTTAAAACATTTTAAATTTTAATTTTTCCATAAGAAAATTATTTTCCTCTTTCTTGTTTGTGACTTTAGAGTTTACAAAAAACATGGGACTGACAGCAATCTCCTTTGAACAGTCATAGCAAAATGACCTTAAAAAAAGGGACTGAAGTTTTTCCCAGGCATGGATTTAAGCTGGCTATGGTGGAAGTTTTGTTCCATATTCATGAATTCACCAGGAAGTAGAGGCATTTCCTGAAGGTTCTCAAATACCCATCAGGTGCAATGCTATTTTTAATCTTACATTTAAGTGGTGTGATCTTTGAGAGTGGAAAATGTTTCTACAGTATTTCATTAAATCTGAATTTTACCCATCCTTCAAAGCCTAATTCATAGAATCATGGAATGTTAGAACAGAATGGAAATTTAGAGATGATATAGTCCAAGTCAGCAAACTACAATCTGTGAACCATTTTTCAATCATATTTTATTATATTTAAAAATGCAAAACCCATTCTTAGCTCTCAAGCCATACAAAAAGCAGGGAGGGGCCTAGATTTGACCCTCAAGTTTACCTATTCCTGTTCCAGTCCACTCTCCATATTCTGGAGATGAAGAGAGTAATGTCCAAACAAGATCCACCTTTTCCATTCAGACTATCCCAGCTATTTTCTATGACCCTTTCCCTATAGTGGTGTGTATTCTTAGTTGCTTTTTTTTTTTTTTTGGCAGGGCAATGAGGGTTAAGTGACTTGCCCAAAGTCACACAGCTAGTGCCAAGTGTCTGAGGCAGGATTTGAACTCAGGTCCTCCTGAATCCAAGGCTGGTGCTTTATCCATTGAGCCACCTATCTGCCCCCCTTAGCTGCTTTTAAAGGCATATGTCTTATTTTCCTAATAAGACTGAATCTCCTTGAAGGCAAAAACTATGTCTTATACTTCTTTCAATAAATCAACAAACATTTAATAAGTGCCTGTGTAACCCTAGGCCAGATTTTATAATGCCTCAAGTTTATTCTGGCCTTGAAAGAGTAGTTATGAAATATATGAATGGCTTGTGATTATGTGCCAATTTAGAGAGTGAAAACTCTGTAACAATGGGGGTGGGGGGTTGGTATCCCAGGTTTACACTAGAAACAGTCACTCTCCTCTATGTGGCTCTCAGAGCTGTCCATCCTTATATATAGATATGAGTTAGGCATATAAGATATAATTAAATTCTAGGACTGGGTCAAGTGAGTTAACATATGTAAAGTGCTTCACAAACCTTAAAGCACAATATAAATATTAGCTATTATTGCTGTTGTTGTTGTTGTTGTTGTTAACCACTGTTGTTTATGAGAAAGAGGATTATTCAGTCTGTCAGTTATACTAAGTCTTGCCAGAGGGCTGTTATGCCTACAACATGCCAAAAATTGTGCTAGACACTGGGGATACAAATGAAAAGTGAGACAGCACTTGCCTTCAAGGAGTTAAATTCTACTAATTTGAAAACTCTTTTGACTGATGTCTTATGTATAGTAGATTCTCAATAAATAATTGTTGATTAATTTCTGTGGAGTTGTTGAGCACTTCCCAGAATTCTGGAAAAGGGATTTTCTTTTTTACCTAATAAAGTAAATTTAGGAAAATTAAAAAGTAATTCTATTTCTACAGAAGATAGTAAACATCTGACATTCATTATCTCAAGAGGTTAAAAATATAAGTAGGTTTAGAATTCACTTAAATAAAATAGTGAATGGTAGATTTAACATGGAAATCCATATTAAGGGAAGCAAGGGGGCAATAGAGGGTATGTCTATAATAACCACTTCACTATCTCAACGGATCCATTATATCATAGATGTGGGTCCATTTCCTAACAGTACAGAATGCAGCCTATCCATGTCTTATCCTGTGCAATTCTTATCCATATCTTCCATACGGGGTCTATGGAAGGCTCTGGAAACTTTCATCTAGATCTTTTAAAATTCTGCTGAAAGTGAAAGCCCCACACTGACCATTTGTTATACACTCTTGCTCCATAACTCACACACCCCGTTTTACAATCATATATTTCCTGAATAACTTTTTTTAATGCTACTTCTTGCACATAACTCCTCTTTAGCAATATGCTACATCCTACTTGTACTCACCACCTATCTCCATTGCCCTTTAGGGCATCCACACTTTTGATTCTTTGGAGATTGAAGTATTCTATTATGTACAGTTATTTAGCATCACCTGAAGAATATTGGCATTTAAAAGATTGTGTGGGGGGCAGCTAGATGGCGCAGTGGATAGAGCACCGGCCCTGGAGTCAGGAGTACCTGAGTTCAAATCCGGCCTCAGACACTTAACACTAGCTGTGTGACCCTGGGCAAGTCACTTAACCCCAATTGCCTCACTAAAAAAAAAAAAAAAAGATTGTGTGTGTGTGTGTAGACATCTTAGAATCATTGAAAGTCCTGTGTAATTTCACAAACACAATCGAGCCTATTCACTTCCTAATATTCAATTCTGAGCCCAGCTCACTGTCCATTTGCAGAAACTGTCCAAGATATAAATGTAATGAGGGATAAACTAGCTCAATGGTCTGCCCATCCAACTGCATATCATAGTGAACAAGAAGTACCTTCATTAATTTGTTGGGCTTTTTTCCTGTGTTTTTGACCATCTTTTTCCAGTGGTTATGAATATCCTATAGTATTCCAGGGTTTGATATAATCAGCACAATGACATCCCAAAAAGGAACATCTGGAAAATCACATTGCCTACAGGGAATCTCACTTCAATTTAGACTACCTGTTTTCTGTCTTAATAGATATTTAAAATCAGAAGATTTGTTAAAGTTATTTCTGTGGTTATAACTATCAGGAAATCCTGTATGCTCTTAACATATGTGTAGAAGGTACCTCATTGGAGGAGAGACTTTAAGGCTACATTTTCCTTTGCTGAGTCAAATGCTCTTTCATGCTGTCAATAAATCATCAACATAGCAAGACATTTTATTCTCAATAACTTTTAATCAATTGTGTCAGTGTGATGTGGCAGCAAAAAAAGCTAATGTGACCTCAAACTGCATTAAAAGAAGCATAATGGCCGGGATTAAGAAAGTGCTACTGTCACCACCTCTTGTCTGGTCACTCCAAATCTGGAATATTATGATCAGTTATGGATGCCATTTTTAGTAAGGACCTTGATAAGCTGGAGAGTCAAAGGAGATTGACTAGGCTGGTGAAGGGCCTTAAGACCATACATGTGAGGACTGGTTGGAGATATTTAGTTTGTAGATGAGTGATTTGGGGATGGATATTGTAGCTGTCTTCAAGTATTTGAAGAGCTATAACAATTTATATTCTTCAATAATGACAGTGGAGATACTATATCTGGATTTTAACATTTTAGTCCCTGATGTGCCATATTTAAGAAATGGCATTAAAAAAAAAAACAAGGATGGAAAGATTAGCTACACTAGATCTGTATACACAGAGAAAGTCTGTACTAGAGGTGGCATAATTTTGAGGTTAATTGAGGACTGACCCTCAAAATATTTGAAAGAAAGGAGGATACCAATTCACAGGAAAAAAATCACAGATGTTATTACTACTGAGGAAATATAAATGACTATTTTTCCATTGTCACAAAACTTTCATCTATGAGAATTAATGAAATAATATATGTATTGAAAGCATCCTTGGTGAAGGTATGAGAAAGGACTAGGCCAAGTTTTACAAACGATATTCTGTAGTAGACCCTACTTTTACAGTCACATAATTTGAGTGAAAGATATAGAAAATTCAATGTTCCACTCTGGTTATTGTTTGTTAACCATTAAAAAACACTGGCTTCAGTAGAGCTAATGTCATACTACAAATTCTCCTCCGAAGAGGTGATCCCATATATATTTATAATTATATAGTATTCCTTGAAAAAATGAAACAAGGGAAATAATTGTATACAACCTTCTGACTATTGATATCAATTAAGGAAAAAAAACCAGGAAGATGAATTATAATAGAAGTTATTTGTTTTTGTCTTGAAAAATCTATCCTAGGAAAGAGGATTTCCTATAGATGATAAGGTCCTCCAGATTCTGTTCTTTACAGAAAATATGCTAGGTGTATCACTCCTTAGAACAATGCAGAATGTCCTATATGAGATCCATAATAATTCAAAACAATGCAGCCCAACCATTCAGAATAAAAAAACTAAATGGATGTAGGATAACTATTGCCATCCTCTGCTATGTAGTTGAATTGATATACCATAGGGTAGTCACAGAAAATTAGTAATTAACTAGGCCAAGAATTAAATAGAAGGAAGACATGAATTGCTTTTTATGAAATTTTTTTAGTGCTTTTAATCTCTTCCATGCTTTTCCTTGAAAAAAGGGCCATCTTTTTTATACCATTGTTCTTCTGGTGAAGTTATATGATTGCTAATCCTAGAATACCACATTCCAAAGAATTAGAATCTCTTGTCAACTAAAGGGTAATAGAGAGATGCATGTTGGACATATATAGGTTGTAGCATATTATCAACAAAAAATCAACATATCAACATCAAACATATTAACATATAAATAAAAACATAAAAATATTACCTTCAGTGAGGTATAAGGCCAGAAATGAAAGTAGATTAGTCATGTAGAGAGAATGAGAAATAACACATGGATAGGTTGTGATCTAGTGATGTCAAACTCAAATAGAAATTGATGTCTGAGGGGCCATACTAACTTAGAAAATCACCAATTAACATTATCTGTTTTGTATTATATTTTTGTTTAACATGTTAAATATTTCTCAATTACACTTTAATCTGGTTGGGTGGCAATGGGAGTTTTGCTGCACTTATGGCTAGTGGACAGCAAGTTTGACTCTGCTCTACACCATCAGTAAGAATATCCATAATGGGGGCAGCTAGATGGCTCAGTGGATAAAGCACCGGCCCTGGATTCAGGAGTACCTGAGTTCAAATCCGGCCTCAAACACTTAACACTTACTAGCTGTGTGACCCTGGGCAAGTAACTTAACCCCCACTGCCCCGCAAAACCAAAAACCAAAAAACAAACAAAAAAAAGAATATCCACAATGATGAGATCATAAATCCATATCAAGGATTAAAATGTCATCTAGAGGGGGCAGCTAAGGGGTGCAATAGATAAAGCACTGGCCCCAGATTCAGGAGGACCTGGGTTCAAATCTGGCCTCAGACACTTGACACTAGCTGTGTGACCCTGGGCAAGTCACTTAAACCCTCACTGCCCCACCCCCCAAAAATGTCATCTAGAATAGGAATTAGGTTTATTCTGCTTAGTCCTAAAGGACAGAACTACAAGTCATAGTGGAAAGTTGCAGAAACATATAGACTTAATGTACAGAAAATCTTTCTAACTCTTTTTGTTGTTTTGTTGTTCAGTCATGTCCAACTCTTCATGACCCTATTTGAGGTTTTCTTGGCAAAGATACTGGAGTATTTTGCCATTTGCTTCTCCAACTCATTTTGCAGATAAAGTAAATAGGGTAAAATGACTTTCCCAGGGTCACACAACTAATCAGTGTCCAAGCCCAGATTTGAACTCAGAAAGATGATTCTTCCTAACTCCAGGCATAGTACTCCATCCACTGTGCCACTTAGATGCCCCTTTCTAGCCATTAGAACTATCCAAACCGGAATGGATGTCTTGGGAGATAATAGGCTCCCCCAACTAGAGGTATTCAAGAAAAGGCCAAATGATCACTTTGGGGGTATGTTATAAAGGAGATACTTGCCCATTACAAGCACTGTTCAAGACCTGGCATGATTTATAAGGTCTCTGTGGTCTTTTCCAACTCTTAGAGTCTATGATTCTTTGAAAACTTAATCCACTATAGAAAACTGTGAAAGACTACTGCTTCCCTTCATATATTATCATGAAAAGTCCTTTAAAATGTGTGTCTGTCAGTGTTTTAAATATTTTACACAGATGAGAAAATAAGGCTATGGATCAGTCCCCTTTTTTGTCTAATAATAACTATTCGTGATTTGTTCAAATTATTTGTTATCATTCCCTCTTTCAAATATCTTGAAAACTGACACCCTCAATGCTTCCTATTTAATCCAATCCACCAAGCATTATTTACCTGCTTTGTGAAAGGCACTGTGATAGGCCCTGGGATATAAAGACAAAAATGAAACAGTCTTTCCTCACCAAAGAGCTTGCATTACATGCTAATTTGGGGAGAGAACACCAATAGCTGAGAGGGAAGAGAATAAGCATTTCTATAGTACCTACAGTGAGCCAGGTACTGTGCTAAGCATTTTACAAATATCTCATTTGATCCCCGCAGCAACCCAGTGAGGTAGGTGCTATTATCACCCTCATTTTACAGTTGAAAAAACGAATGCAAGCAAGAAGTGAAGCAACTTGCCCAGGGTTACACTATTAAGAAGTTTCTGAGGCTGGATTTGAATTCAGGTCTTTCTGACTCCAGGCCAGCCCTACCCACTGAATCACCAGCAGCTTGTTGCTGAGCAGCTTTGCCAACTGAGAGGATCATAAAGTGTTTCCAGTAGGAGATGCAGCATGAGTTGAACTCTGGATGAAGCTAATAATTCTAAAAGGAGGAGAAGAAGGAGTCCATTTCAGGCATGGAAAAGAGTCAGAGCAAAGGCAGTGACCTGTGCCTCCTGAGGTCTGACCACTTCTCACCATTCCTGCATGATTTCATCACACACACACACACACACACACACACACACACACACACACACACACACACACACCCTCCTGTGATTTCTCTCCCACTTCTACCCCTGCTTTTCAGGTTATTTTTATGTATCTCCTCCATTAGATTATGAGCTCCTTGAGGTCAGGGACTTTCTTTTAGCTTTTATTGTATCCCCAGCACTCTATAGTTCTTGGCACTTCATAAATGTGTATTGACTCTATTGAGGAGAGTATGGTTGACAGTGTCAAATGCTTTAGAGGGTTCAAGAAAGATGATTTAACAATTAAAGTATCATTGGTAATCCTGAAAAACAGTGTCCATTGAGTTACAAGGTCAGAAACCATGTTGCAAGAAATTTTTAAGTTAGTGGGAGGAAAGGAAATTAATCAATCAATAAATAGTATTTATTAAGTACCTCTTATGTGCCAAGCACTGTGCTAAGTGCTGAGATAACAAAGAAAGGCAAAAACACAGGTCTTGTCCTCAAGGAGTTTATACTCTAATGAAGGAGACAACATGAAGTCACAGGTTGTATATGTATGTGCATACAAGCTATACCTAGCCTGGAATATCATATACAAAGCTATATATAAGCATTCCTGATGAAAAGACCAGACCTGAATAGAAAATTTGACATTCAAACACAAGACTCAAGAGAAGCATATGTGAGGGCTAAAATTCTAGCTATACTGTCTAAAATATCTAATGAGTGGTCGCCAATAAATTATAAGCTTTAGCAAGAGTTAGACTTTTAAACATTTATTAAGGAGAATAAGAATTTGGTAAAGAGAGAGAGAAAGGCCTAGATTCACCTATCTCTTGAAGGGAGAGCGCATTTGTAGCTCCCTTCTCCACCAGAGTCCTCAGGAAAGAGAGCAAGCCAGTAAGCCAGCCTCCCCCTTCCTCCTCCCACAAGCCAATGTCACTTCCTGACGCCAAAGAAAGCCGCATGGTCCTACCCTCAGAGGCCCTCTCCTTATGTTGGAGCTTTCCTACAGTAAGTCTCCAGCAGGTGGCATCATTCCAATTGTTACACATAAAAAGGTAAACATGAAAGAGAAATCATAAGGGACTCAAAAAGGTTAAACTGTTTATATGCCTTTTTGGGAAGATGATATATGTAATTCCTAAGAACTTTATCATTATTAGGGCAGTTAGAAGGAGTCTACAGAGACAGAGGGCACAAGTGTGAGCCAATTACTTGGGATGATATCCCAAAAAATGAAGGTGTGAGAAAGAGGGATGTACTGGGAGAAGGGGGAAGGGAGAGGAAGAATGGGGAAAATTATCTTACATAAAAGAGACATGTTAGAATGAGCTTTTACAAGCAGAGGGGGAAATGAGCAGGGGAGGTGGTAGGCAATATTTGAACCTCGTTCTCATTGGAATTAGTTCAAAAAGAGAAGAATATATACACACTCAGTTGGGTATAGAAATCTATCTTACCAAAAAGGGGAATAGGAGGAGAAAGGAATAAAAGAAGAGGTGGGGGTAATAGAGGAGAGACTGGATTAAGGGAGGCAGTGATCAGAAGCAAAACAGACTTCTGAGGAGGGATGGGGTAAAAAAAGAAGGATAAACAGAAGAAAAAAGATGGAGTTAGTAAAGTGAATGTAAATTCACCTATAAGATGGTAGTGGATAGCAGCATGGATTAGAAACTAGATTCTAACAATATGTTGTTTACTAGAGACACACTTGAAACAGAAACACACAGAGAGTTAAAATAAGGGGCTGGAAGAGAACTTCAGCTGATGTAAAAAAGGCAGAGGTAGCAATCATGATCTCAGATACAACAAAAGCAAAAAATAGACCTAACTAATCAGGAAAACTACAGATTTTCCAAAAAGATACCAAAGACAATGAAGTAATATAAAAAAAAATTTACAGCAAGTTTATCTGATAAAAGGGTCATTTCTCAAATATATAAGGAACTGAGTCAAATTTATAAAAAATAAGAACCATTCCCAAATTGATAAATCATCAAAGGATATGAACAAGCAATTTTCAGAAGAAGAAATCAAAGTTATCTGTAGTCACATGAAAAAATGCTCTAAATCACTATTGATTAGAGAAATGCAAATTAAAACAACTCTGAGGTACCACCTCATACCTATCAGATCAGCTAATATGATAAAAAGGGAAAATAATAAATGTTGGAGAAGCTGTGGAAAAATTGGAACACTAATGCATTGTTGGTGGAGCTGTGAACTGATCCAACCATTCTGGAGAGCAATTTGGAATTATGCCCAAAGGGTGATAAAGCTATGCATACCCTTTGACCCAGCAATACCACTATCAGGTCTTTTTCCCAAAGAGATCATAAAAAAGGGAAAAGGACCCACATGTACAAAAATATTTATAGCTTCTCTTTTTGTGGTGGCAAGGAATTGGAAATTGAGGGGCTGCCCATCAATTGGGGAATGGCTGAACAAGTTGTGGTATATGAATATATATATATATATATATAGGCAGATTTCAGAGAAACCTGGAAGGACTTGCATGAACTGATGGTGAGTGAGATAAGCAGAACCAGGAGAACATTGCACACAGTAACATCAACATTATGTGTTGATCAACTGTGATAGACTTGATTCTTCTCAGCAATACAATGGTACAAGATAGTTCCAAAGGACTCATGATGGAAAAGTCTCTCCAAATCCAGAAAAAAAAAAAAGAACTGTGGAATATGGATACAGATTGAACCATACTATTTCTTTTGTTTTTGGTGCTGTTGTTTTTCTTTTTTGAGGTTTTTCCTTTTTGCTCTGATTCTTCTCTTATAACATGACTAATGCAGAAATATGTCTAATGTTATTGTACATATATAACCTATATCAGATTACTTGCTGTCTTGGGGAAGGAGGGAGAAAAATTTGAAACTAGAAATCTTATAAAAATAAATGTTGAAAACTATCTCTACATGTAACTGGAGAATAATAAAATACTTTTTTTTTTTTTGCTGGGCAATGAGGTTTAAGTGACTTGCCCAGGGTCACACAGCTAGTAAGTATCAAGTGTCTGAGACTAGATATGAACTCAGGTACTCCCGAATCCAGGGCTGGTGCTTTATCCACTGTGCCACCTAGCTGTCCCCCAATAAAATACTTTTATAATTAAAAAAAAGGAAATCACAAGCAGGATGGTTTCAGAAAAACCTGGGAAGACCTGTATGAACTGATGCAGAGTGAATTAAGCAGAACCAAATCATTGTACACAATAACAGCAATATTGTAATGATGATCAACTTTGAAAGACTTAACTACTCTGATCAATACAATGATCCAAGACAATTCTGAAGTATTCATGATGAAAAATGCTATCCATCTCCAAAGAAAAGCTGGTGAACTCTGAGTATAAATTGAAATATATATATATATATATATGTATATATATATTTTAATTTCCTTTATTTTTCTTGTTTTTTTTCAACATGGCTAATGTGAAAACATGATTTCACATGTATAATTGATATCACATTGCTTACCTTCTCAATGGGTAGGGGAGAGACTAGGGGGAGGGAAAGAATTTGGAACTCAAAAATAATTTTAAAGAATGTTTAAAATAATAAATTATAAATTCAAAGGAAAAAAGAACAGAACCTTTCATCACTTCCAAACTATAATGAAGGATCAGAGTAGATCTTTGGTGAAACCTTTAAAATTTGTGCTCTTTGGGACTGGAAATTGACTTTCCAAAATTTAGACATGTCTACTTAGGTAAAGAATATTTTTAGCATAGCTCAACAAACTTGAAGTAATAAGGGAAAGCTTTTAGCCTGACTTGTGGAATTAACTTTCTCTGAAATTTTGTGCCATTTAAATTTCAGCAGAATTCATATAAGCAAAATGAAATGGATTATAAGAGTATTGGGTGAACTGAGGCCATAATCAATCTGCATCCTTTCAGTTGCTCTTTTTTATCACTAAAAGGACTTTTTTGGCCTAAATTATCTGGATAATTCCATTTCTTTTCATTTCTCCTCAATGTTAGCTCCTTGAGGACAGTGTGTCTTTCTTTCTGCGTATCTTTGCCTTCCCAGTGCTTAGCACAGAGCCTGGCACATAGTAAGCATTTAATAAATGATTGTCGACTTGACTTAGTGGGAAAACTTTATTACATTGTTTGAACCTAGCCCCATGAATGGAGAGAGGAGACCTGCTGCTTAGAGACAAGATCTGTCTTATGCTTAACTCAGGATTCCAGATTGCACTAACCCCAAAAACCTTTCAGGAGAGCCAGATCTGAAGACTCATGCGAGGAGTGTCTTCCCCTTATAGATCTCAAGTACCTTTCATTGTCTTATCTGGAAACTGCCTACATTCTGTGTAACCAGCTAGTGTTTCCTTGTTCCTTTGTTTGAACTTGATGTCATAGAAAACTTAAGAGAGGCTCAGGAGGTCAACCCACTCTTTCAGTTCTCTCCTCTGCTAGATGACTTAATAAACTTCTTACATTATTTCAGTTCTGGTTTTGATCTCTGATGACAACTAAGCAACAACTTGTTATTCTCTTGAGAACCTTTTGTTTATATCCTTTGGCCATGTATATATTGCAAAGTGTCTTTTGATTACATGCATGTATGCATGTATGTGTATATATGTATGTGTCTGTGTCTGTGCATATATCTATATCTTTTGGTTTTCTGTATATTTGATTTTGTTGTTGTTCAGTCATCTCCATCATGTCTGACACTTCGTGACCCCATTTGGGAAGTTTTCTTGGCAAAGATACTAAAGGGGTTTGCCATTTCCTTATTCAGCTTATTTTACAGATGAGGAACTAAGGCAAATGAGGTTTAGTGGCTTGCCCAGGGTCACACAGCTAGTAAGTGTCTGACACTAGCTTTGAATTTATATAGATGAGTCTTTCTGACTTCAGGCCCAGTACTCTATCCACTGAGTCACCTAGTTGGCCTTATGTATTTTATATTAGACCCTTATTAGATATAGAAAAACAAAGAATTTTTTTCCTTAGACAACTACTATTTACTATCAATTTTGTTCATGTAAAACATTTCAATTTTTTAATCTAAATTATCTCTTTTAGTTCTCATAATTGCCTCTGTTCCCTGTTTAATTAAGAACTTGCCCCCTACTTACAGCTGTGAAAGTTATATGATTGTTTCTCTTCTAATTTTTTCTTTTATATCCTTTTATTAATCATGTCATTTACCTATTTAGAATTTATTATGGAATTTGGTAAAAGATATTGGTCTAAACCTAATTTTTGTCATACTGCTTTCCAGTTTTTCCAGAAATTCTTATCAAATAGGACATTCTTTCCTAAATAATTTATGTTTTCACATTTATCAGACACTGAGTTATTGATTTCTTAACATTTAGACTAATTTACATGAAGAAAGGAGGCATGAGTCATCAATTTCAATGGAAAGATTTAGCACTAAGTCTCTGTAAAAGAAAAAAATGGTTGCAGGAGCACTTTTAGCACATATGAGCCTCCTTCTGTGTATGTGGGAATGAAAGGTAGCAGATTTAGTGTTAGAGTGCATGTTTCCCAGAGACGTTAAACATAAATCCAGTGTTTATCAAATGCCTCCTATATGTAAGAAGGTATCAGAAGAACTTAAATTATTTTAAAAAACTAGGGCAGGGGAAAGAGGATGATAGATATAAGCAAGATTTGGGGTGTTATGATCCAGAACTTGTATCCAAAGTAGAGGAAAAGACATCATCATATATATGATCAGAGGTTGAGCTAAGACGGCAGAGAAACAGGAAGAAGTATGGAGGATTCCTTGCCTCCCAGTCCCCCAACCCAAAACCAAAATAGATCTTGAAAATAGGGGGCAGCCAGGTGGCACAGTGGATAAAACCCCGACCCTGGATTCAGGAGGACCCGAATTCAAATCCAGCCCTAGATACTTGACACTTACTAGCTGTGTGACCCTGGGCAAGTCACTTAGCCTTCATTGCTCCACACATACACAAAAAAATGCACCAGATCTAATCAGAAAATCCAAGAAATAATACAGTTAGTTCTAAGCAGACAGAGGTATATGAACCCTAGAGATGGAGCCTGGCCAGGAGCCTATTGCATGGAACACTGCATCAGGGCAAGAAGCAATCTCAGATCTATCACAAAGAGACCTAAATTTGTGTACAATACAAGAACAGGTAAAGCTCTGTTGTTCACTACCGAATTCTGGGTCATATATCCAGTGTGGACTAAGGGAGGGGAACTATGCCTAAAGGTAGCATTACAGCTTAAAGAATGGTCCTGAGCAAGGAACAAGTTCAGAAGCAAGCAGCAGTAGTATGGCTCAGACCCCAGGTGGGTTGTTGGGTCTCAGTGCCAGCTTCTAGTCAAGTCTGAATTCCAGGCCAAAGGAGAATCTACAGCTCTGTTACTCTGAACCCTCAGAGTATTCCAGCTGGCCGAGTCCAGCAGCAGGCTACTGAAACTCCAAATGGGACAAGCCCACAGAACTGTTGTTCAGACACAAACCCAGATCAAGAACTTGCAGAGCTAAGACCAAGGAGGAAGAGATTAAACTTTATACTTTGGGAGCACTGAAAGCTTGCAGATTCCTAGCCTGAGCTGTCCCTAAAAACCTGGAATGACACAATACTCAATACCCCCAAAAAAGCAGCAGCAGGACCAGTCTAGATTTCCAAAAGTACAGAGAGTCTGGCTCTCACATATAGTCCAAAGTCAGAAAGTAGGCTCAATGAATCAACAAACAAAAAGAGAAAGTCACCATAAGAAGCTATTATGGTAACAGGAATATTGAAGACACAAATCAAGAAGACTCTAGAATATTTACAAGTAAAGCCTCAAAGAAAAACACAGGCTGGGCACAAATTCATCTAGAATTCCTGGAAGTCATGAAAAAGTGTTTTAAAAGTTAAAATGTTTTTATTAAGGAAATGAGAGGACTAGAGAGGGAAAATGGGAAGGAAATGGGTTATAGAAGAATGAACCATCAAGGGAATTAACAGTGTGGCACAAAAAGTATAAAATCTTGTTCAACCAACAAATTCCTTGAAATTTAGAAGGATCAAATAGAAATTAATGACTCTGTAAGGCAACAAGAAATGTTAAAACAAAGTCAAAAGACTGAAAAAACACAATCAAATGGAAAAACTGCCCTGGAAAACAGATCATATAGAAAAAAAAAATATATAAAAATCATTGCACTAGCTGAAAGACATGACCAAAAAAGAAAAACCCTAGACATCGTATTTCAAGAAATCTCAAAAGAAAGCAGGCCAGATTACTTAGACCAAAGTGCAATATGGAAATAGAATCCATGAGTCACTTCCTGAAAGAAACTCCAAAAATGAAAACTCCCAGGAACATCACAGCCAAATTTCACAGTTTCTAGGTCAAAGAAAAAACACTACAAGCACCCAGAAAGAATTCAAGTTCTAAGGAGCTACAGTCAGGATCACACAAGATTTAGCAGCCATAACTATGAAGGAGCAGAGAGCTTATAATACAATATTATAGAAAGCAAAGGATGTAGGTTTACAGCTAAAAATAACTTACAAAGCAAAACTATAATCCTAGAGGAAAGGGGTGTAGAGTGAGGGCAGGAAATCCAATTTTAATGAAAGAGGATTTCTGAGCATTCCTGAGGAAAGGCCAGAGCTGCATAGAAACTTTGAAGTGCAAACACAGGAACCAAGTAAAACATAAAAAAGTAAACAAGAATGAATAATTATAAGCAATGAAAAAAAAAGGATAAACTGCTCACATTCTATGGGGATATGGCACATGTATCCTCTCTTATCTCTTCAAAGGTCATAGGAATCTAATTAGACAAAAGCCTGGGAGTAGTTCAGTTATATCCTGATGATCCTAAAAGAACAATAGAAAGAGAGGAGAGGAGGAATAAAACTGGGGGGGGGGGTGATGATTAGGAAAAATTACTTTTCACAAATAAGGTTTGCATGTAGAAGTCTATACAAACAAGGAGGAAGAGGTGTAGTAGCAACTGACATTTAAATCATTCTCATTTGCTGGTCAAAGGAGGGACAAATACACACAGAATACAGTTTGGTTACAAAAATATATTTCACTCAACAGGGAAATAAGAGGGAAAAGGGAGAAAGAGGGAATTAGAAGTAGAGGATATAAAAGGAAAGATTAGTCCTGAGCAAAATAAAATTTAAGAATATACCAAAAAAAAAATTATAGCTCTTTTTGAGATAGCAAGGAATAGGAATCTGGGAAGGTACCCATCAATCAATTCATAAATGGCCAAACAAATTATGGTAAGTAAATATGATGAAATATCACTGTGCTGTATGAAATAAAAAAGGGGAAGGTTTCAGAGAAACTTGTGAGATCTTGTATGATGCAGGAGAATGATTTATTTAATGATAACAATACTGTAAAGACAAGCAACTTTGAAAGAATTAGAACTCAGATCAGCAGATTAACTATCCATGATTCCAGAGGACTCATGATGAAACATACTACTTACCTCCTAATAGAGATGTGATGGACTCAAGGTATAGAAAGGGCGAGGGAACAGTGTATGCAGAATAAGGACAATGTAGAAATTTGTCTTGCTTGACTACATATGTTTGTAACTGGTTTTTTTGTTCTTTTTCAATTGCAGGGAGGAGATGGTAAAGGGCTGGGGGAGAGGGGTGGGGGATGAATGATTTTGCTGATTGAAAAAATGGATGAATGAATATGTGTGTATATGTGTGTGTGTGTGTGTGTGTGTGTGTGTGTACACACACACACACACTCCAAAAGCAAAGAAACAGATAAGCCTCACAAAAGAGAAAGGCCTATAGAATTCCAGTTAAATCTTCTGCAATGGGGAATATGAAGTCCTTTAGGAGTTCAAAGGAAGAACTTGTGTCCATCTAAGTGGGGGGTTGCAGTAGGGAACAGAAGATGATCAAACAAGGTTTCATGGAGGAGGTGCCATTTGAACTTAGAAGGACAGACAGTATTTCAGTAGGGAGAACTATGGGGAGAATGTTCCTGGGGAAGGGAACAATATGAGAACCAAAGCAGAAACTGGTACTTTTGGTGAATGGTAAATAGTCTAATTTGGCTGAAGCACAGACAATAGTAGAAAATAAACATAGAAAGATGGAATGGGATTCAACCATGACCATGAAATAGCCTTAAATGTGTGATGATTAAAAATATAAGAGACACAGTTTCTGAGCAATTTAATAATTTGTTAATAAGACAGACAGGTTATTAAAAAAGAATGGCTAGTGGTCATCTCTCTCAGACCAAAGACCCTATGGTCATGGGACACAGAGCTGATGTACCCTTTAAGCAGCAGGTGGTCAATGGGCCACAAATTGACCCCTGCACAGAGATTATCTCCAGCCTTGGACTATCAATTCAAAGAATGTCCTCCACTTCAATAAGGACACCCCTGAATGACCTCCCCAGTGGACAGAGAAGCCTTCAGTTATCTAGATAAATGGAACTGTCTTCACCCAAGATTCCTTGTGAACTAGATTGGGCCTGACCAAGATGAGAGATTCAATGTAATCTTACTCTCAAGGAGAACTGGACCTTAGAGTGAGAGGTGGGGGGTAGGGGAAGAAAGGACTAAGAAAGAAGGGGAAAGCCCTGAACCTCCCCCCACCAAGATATTGGTTATTAATAATTATTTCTCACAAATGTCATACAAACCTGTAGACATTGGAAATCCATTACATGTTGTTGGGCAGAGGTGACATGATCAGTACTATGTAGCAGAAAAATCACACTGCTGTTCATGTATAGGACTGCAGGAACATAAAGGTAAAGAAATTGGGGAGGGGCATGGCAGCAGAGGTAGAAAGAAAGGAGCAAGGTGCTAGAGACATTGGAGAGATAGAATGGGCAGGACTCATTAGGACAGAGCTCTGAGCATATTCAATTTGTTAGGGAGCCCAGTGGTTCCTAGACCTTCCTCATAGTCAGGGACCTCTCTGCTTGAGGAGAAATTGCTTTTATAGCCTTTGAGGGAGTACCAATTACATGATTGGTCGATTCCAGAAGCAGGGAATCTTATGGCTGGCTAAGAGCAATGTCCATCAGTCATAAGGAGTTTGTCAACAGGCTTTTCACAGGTCATAAGATCCTGTCATCCAGCTCTTGGGCCTTTCAAAGATCATCAAACATTTGTGTTTGGCCAACAGTATCCTGGGGTCCAAGGGAGTTGTGGTTTTAAAGCAAAAGTCATTAGAAAGTAGGTGGAAATGGTTCATAAAGGTGGAGAGACAAATGATCCTTATTACAAGCTTTAGGTTTGGGGAGGGGTAGTTGTATAGCAATTACATTCTTATGAGAGACCTAGCTAATAGTATGAATCTACTGATAAATCAAATGCAATTAATTATAATAATCAATACATTGTGGATTAATCAAAACTCTTACCCTAACAGCATTAACATAATTACCTTACTCTTAATTCTATTCCACTTAATTCATTAATACAATTTCTGATACCCATAAAATAACAATGAACAATAAATACTGATTAGATTGGGAGGGGGGGGGAAAATGGGCAGGACTCACAGAAATGACTGAAACCAAGAGTGAATGGTACAATAAAGGGCTGGAAAGCAGTTTGCAAAGAGCATTGTACCAGGATTACTCATTACCACGTGATTTTGCTGAAAGACCTTGTCTACTGTATGTTTAACTTGAGACCCGAGACTTCAGTGTACAGTGTCTATGCTTCCTGTCCTTTTTCCTTCCATACTATAGAGTTGAGGCAATTTCACACCAAAAAAGTTGTTACTGAGGAAAAAGAAATTACAATATTTTGATTTTTCACTTAGAATACACATGCATCAACTTTCTTCATAGGACACTAAAGCATGTTATAAATTTTCAAAGAGCAATGAAAGCATTTACAACACCCTTAATAGGAAGAGAAAGCAAAACCAAGTCTCTGCACTGGAGTTTCTAAATAGACCATATATATGTGTATGTATGTGTATATATATATGTGTGTGTGTGTGAGTGTGTGTGTGTGTGCATACACACACATATATCTGTCATGAGGACAGCTAGTAAATGAAAATGAAAAGACTAACAATAGTGACATCTCCTAGTAACATTCATATAAGATATGTACTATGTACTATGTATATAGAACTAATGGCTTAATTCAAGGCAGGTGTTACAAAGGCCCCCCCCCTTCCCCTGCCTTGTTAATGTACCTTTTCTGTGTTGTCTTTCATTATAATTTAAGCTCCTTGAGAGAAGGGACTGTTGTGCTTCCTTATATTTGCATCTCTAGCACTTAGCCTGAAACAGTAAGCCCTTAATAAAGTATCTGTCTATCAAGGCTATTGATGATAGGAGGGGAGAAAAAAACCTGCCCTAATTATCATTTCTAACTTGGGGGTTAAGGGATGAAGAAATGCAAATAATTCTGGAAGGGGCCAGCTATTGGCTATTAATTCATTGGATGAATTAGTTTATCAGACCCTTTCCAAATCGATAGTTACTTGAGTGCTTCTCCCTTTAGTACAAGATATATAGTATGTCAGCTCTGAGGAAGGGAGTAAGAGGAATCATGATGAGTGAGGTCTAGAGTTGGAATAGAGCAAACCCAAAAATTCTTCTGTACTTTTAAATTGCCAGATGGGAGCATCATTGGTCTGCCATCCTTTTAATGGCCTGGTACCACTTGTCAAGCTTGCTTTCTGTAAGTACATAAACTTTTAAATGTCAGTGGAAACTTAACAATCATTCAGTCTGATTCCCTCATTTTACAGAGCAGCCAACCAAGGCCCAGTTAAGCTAAATTACTTCCTCCAGCCAGGTCACATGGCCAGTTAGCTGCAAAGCCAGGACTGAGACCATATTTCCTGACTCCTGGTCCAGTGCTCTTTGCATTATACCATAATGCCCTATCCATTCAACAATCAGCTGTTTCCTGTTCTACTCTTGCTTATTCTCAAAGGATTTCAGACCATTCTATCTCAGACAAGAGTCTTAGAACCAAGCCTTATCACAGACTATTGACCTGCCAGTGACTCTACTAAAACAAGCCTGCCCCTCTGAGGACCACTGACAACCCCTTCCTACTCCCAACAGAACATACAATTTAGGGCCCCACAAAAGTGGGACAAGTGATCCTTGCCTCATGGAAAACAGAGGTTAAAAAAAGTCTTGTCCTAACAGAAGCCATTGAGCCTGATCAGGGTACATGAAAAACATTCTTAAGAAAGAGCTGTACCCACGACATCTGTAGAGAGAGTATCCTACAGATCTTGTGGTTCTCCCAAACAATTCCACTCTAATTGCAGTGTAGCTTCAAGTTTAATACACTGGGTGACTAGAATTTTGATGCCATATTATCCTGGGAGTTGAAGCTAGCTATATATAGTGAATGAAGAATAATGCATCAAATTCATTCTAGTTTGGGTTCCAAGATAGATTGGAAGAATATTGATTTCTAAGGCATAGTCCCCTGAAAATTCTAGCAAATTTAGAGGGGGCAGGGATTGGGTCTGAGTTTTCTATTGACTGTATCAGCCCTCTGCTTAATTTTGATTAGGTATAGGAGGCCACTGAAAATGGACAACAGGATAATTCATTGTACCATATCTCCCACTGAATAGTCCAAAGTTATGCGTGACTTTTTTTTTTACAAAATAATAATAATTCCTCCTGGGGGGGAGTAAATTACATATGTACATATATGTATATGTGTGTGGAATTTCCATGTGTGGCGAGATATATGTGTGTATATTTCTGCGCTGACTTGCTTTTGTATGTGTATATATATATATATATATATGAATAAGTATCTCTTTCACTATCACTAGGGTCATTTATCTTTGGGAGAAGAGTGGAAAATCTCAGTGCCTTCTTTTTTCTTCAGTAAAATGCCACCAAATATAAAAACAAAATCCATGGAAAATGTAGTAGCCAAATTAATTTATGCAAATTATGCAAATCCATAATGCATAAATAACACCAGAATAAGGGCCCTTTCTCTTTGCTAAAAACTCATTCTTCAAAAGGAAGTTGTCACACAGAATGCCAAATGCTTCTGTAGTATGTTTAGTATATAAACAACCCATCTGAAGTATAGGAAAAGGAATTAACTGCAGTTTGACTTTTTGCAAGCAATTCATGGAATTTTTGATTAATTTATGTCTCATTTGTGTTCTTCTAGCAAGTCTGCCTCTGTCGGGCACAGGGGGTCTGAAAATGAACCCTAATAGCATACTTAGCAAAGAAATATTCACCAGCTGACTAACTATTGATTTGCTATTTTATCACCTCCATGCTTCAATCACACATATCAGCTAGTCACAGTGAATTATTGGGAGCATCCTCAATGAAGCAAAAAATGAGCAATTCCCTTCAAACCGAAGAGATATATTTAATGTATTGGAAAGATATAATTCTCTGCAAATAACATAATGATCAAGTAAAGATCTGACTCAACCTGAATCCGTTGCTCCCTCTGCATTCCTATAAAATTTGGCTTAAAACATATTATTCACATAGCATTTGCCACATACTGCCATGTATATTTGTGTATAAATTTAATATCTTCTACTATACCATAAGTTCTTTGGAAGCAGATGGAATGTCTCATTCATTTTTATATCCTCCAAAGTACTTAGAACAGTGCCTTGAACTGAGTAGGTGCTTATCAAATGTATGTTGGGTGTACATTTATACACCACTACCTCCATTCTTCCTTTCTTTTGAAATCCTATCATCCAAGGCCCTGCTCCATGAATCTTTCCTAGTCATTTACTCTTCAGAGCACTATGCTAGTTCTGTGAAAGATACAAAGAGGAATAAAACATGCCCTCTGACATCACTCGATCAACAAACATTTATTAATATTCTACTACAAGCCAGGCACTATACTAGATTGGAGATACAAAAGAAAAATGAAACAAATGTAAAATAAATAAGAGAGAAATAAATGGAAAATAAATAAAAAGAAAACTTTGCCCTCAAGGATCTGACTCTTCTTCTTCTTCTTCTTCTTCTTCTTCTTCTTCTTCTTCTTCTTCTTCTTCTTCTTCTTCTTCTCCTTCTTCTTCATAATCCATATCAAACATTCACACGGTGCTTTAATTAAGGGTTGCATAGTGCTTTTCATAAACTATCTCGCTTGATCTTCATAACAGCCCTGTAGACTATACACAGAATGAATACAAGATAACATGAGGGAAGGAAGGTAGTGAGCATCTATGAAAAACCTATTATGTGCTGCCCACTGTGCTAAGCACTTTACAAATATTATCTCATTTGAGCCTCACAAAACTCTAGAAGGTAGGTGTTATTATCCCCATTTTACAAATGAGAAAACTGAGACAGACAACATCCAACTTGCCCAAGATCACATATCTTGTATGTGTCTGAGGCAAGATTTGAATTCAGGTCTTCCCAACTCCTATCCTCCTGTCACTTCATGTACCATAGTTGCAGGTCACTGAGTCAAACACCTTCATTTACACATGAGAAAATTGAGGCTGAGAGAGGGTCACATTGATAACAAGTATCTGAGGCAAGATTTGAATTCAAGTTTTTCTGACTCCAAACCCTGCACTCTATCCATTGTATCAATAGTAGTGTTGATTTTATCAATTCTTCCCAGAGCTGTAAGTGAGGGTTGGGAGTATGAGGAGTTTGGGGCACAGTATTTTGAATGAAGATGGTTTCCATTTTGACTTCTATTAATAATTGTCTAAGTACATGTCTTATGTCTTATTTTTCCTAATAGATTACAAACTCTCTGAGGACAGGGACCATGTCATACATCTTTATAGCCACCAAAATGTCTTGCATCCCTTCAATAACACTTCAGGGATCTATGGTTTTGTTGGAAAGATTATTCCTCTGTAGCAGATGGTAGTTTCTCTATAGCTTAATGGTTTTCAAGGATTGATGTGATGAAAAAAAATCATCACCCTGAGACCAAACTGGAGATTCCAGCAAAATATCAGCTTCATGAAGGCAGGAACTGGTTTGTTCTTGTCTTTTTTATCCCTTGTATCTTAAACATAGCGGAAATATAATTAATATTTATTGAATTTAATTGATGAACCTCTACAAATTTAGCTAAGTTGGTTCCCAGATTGCAGGCACACAGACAATGACCTAGCTGATGCTGGAAGTCTGTGCTAGTTGATAGGGCCTGCCAGAGATTTTGGACTGCTAGCATAGCCTTCAAGAACCCAGGGTCACACTGGGTTCTGGTCTGGCCTCAGACACTTGATGCTTACTGGCTGTGTGACCCTGGGCAAGTCACTTAGCCCTCATTGCCCTGCAAAAATAAAAATTAAAAATAAAAAAAAAGAACCTTCCCACCAAGATGATAGCAGAATAGGACTTTAGTGCTTATTCAGGAATGATAAAAAGGAACTAATTCCAAAGTGTAAAATATTTGCCTTGCATATTGTAGGAGCTTATTAAATGGTCATTGAGTAAATGAATAAAAGAATTGAGCTATTCATTCAACAACTTTATTAAGCATCTACTATATGGTAAATACTCTACTATGTCCTAGGAGAGTTACAAAGCTATTTCAGAGTGATGCCTGCCCTCTAGGAGCCTACAGTATAATAGAAGGAATATAAACCATTCACAAATATGGAATACCATACAATAACTATAAAGCATGAAGAAGAATCGAATGAGAGTTTGGTTTTTGAGTTTGCAAAATTACCTTGTCAGTAAAAGAAGATTATGATACAAGTACAATCATGTAAATTCAAAAGAATAAAAAAACCCTGAATGCTATATAATTATAATCACTAAGTTTGGAACCAGAGAACTAAGAAAATATGCTTGCCTCTCTCTTTGAAGAATAAAGTTGGCTGTTAAAGTGATTTTTTTTCCTCTTTTAAAAAATTCTTTGTTATGAGATGGTTCTCTGAGTAGAGGAGATGGAAATGAAAATGATGTAAAAACAAGAGATATCAATTAAAATAGATTGAAAAATAAAGAGAGTATGCTAAACCACATCTCTTGCTCTGAGAAAGTAATTTCAAGGACATCTAAAATAAAAAGTTTTGAAATTATGATGCATTAAACAGCTTTTGGGTCCATAGATTTTCATCATTATTCCTTTGTCAGTCTGAGATAGAATAAATGACTTCATAAGCAGGGATTAAAATAAGACAATGTTGATTTTGGTGGGCATTCACACAAATAGAGCTTTGGTCTAGTTAAGGAAGGCAGCTATGCATTTCCACAGTTCACACATAATATTATGACAAAAGTCATATCTTACTTGCTACCTACACTGGATAATAACTCAAATTCATACAGTACTTTGAGTTTGCATAGTGCATTCCCTACAAAATCTATGTGAGGTAAGTAGGAGAGTATTATTATCCCCACTTGACAAATGAGTAAACCAAGACACGGGGAGACTGACTCATCCAGAATCACACAGCTAGTAGAAATCAAACTCAGCTCTCCAAAATTCAACACTCTCTCCATAATACAGGGGTTCTTAAATTTTTTCCACTCACGACCCATTATTGCTGGAGAAAGTTTTACGGGACCCGGGTATATAGGTATATAAAATAGGTATACATAACCTTTTACTGTTGCCAAATTTTTCACGACGCCCACATTCAGCTATGGGACATCTAGTTGAAGAAACTTTGCTCTACACTGTGCTGCCTCTCTGCCTCAGGAACAGTAGTCATTGTTATTGCTTTGGCAAAAGATTTGTCCTACTTTGACCTGTTTCCACTAGTTATAGAATTAAAGGTAGTTGGATCATCAAACCAATAGCTTAACTTTAAAAACATGTTTACCCTACATCTTAAAAAGTCAGGACGACTACTTCCCATGTCCCTCAGTAGTGAACTTGTAACTTTGAAAGGTGGGTTCCCCCTCACTTGCCCATCTTTACATTTATAATTAGTGGCAGACCTGGGACCAGAATTCAGATTTCCTAATAGCCAGTGGAGGGCTATTTCTGCTCTACTATTGTTGCATGAAACATCTCCAGGATTTTTCCCTCCTAAAGCGAAAGACAAGGTTCACCACTTGACAACCTTTTATGCAGAAGACTTTAACATTTGATGAGAGGCAAGCTATAGCCAAGTGCAATACTTATTCCACAAATGAAGGTAGTTTATCTTCCTCATAGCGTAGTAAAGATGACTTGACTCTTACAAAGAATTAAATTCTTTATCTATGGTTCTTGTCAAGCTCTAACCCCTTAAAAGAAATCAGCCTAAAGCAGGTGCAAAGACCAGTCAGACCTTGAAATTTGTTTTGAAACCAGCCACCTGTTACTGTAATTGTGTAGCTGTTTTTCCTGGCTTATGGGATTTTAGTTCAGCTGTTGTTCTCAGGCTAACGTTTATTTCCTCCAGGAATCACCCAGTACGCTTGCACTAAACTTAGCATGTACACGTAAAGATCGTCTGGAGGCTGATTCAACAGATATCTATCTGAATCATCTCTCCAGAGTCCTGAAATCAGCAGCAGATTCTGTTGACACGGAAGTCTTGGGCTTTCTACAGAAGAAAAGTAAGAAACGTGTTTAAAGTCTTCTGTTAGAGATCATCATTTATCTGAATTTTGCCTCGGGGACAAAGGGAAGTTGCTAAAGAATTGAGCTTTGGTGCAGTCCCCTAACTCGGTTTTTGCAAATAACAGAGCAGCTCTGTTCCTGCCATTTGTCCTCTACACTGAGTCAGCATTTCTGCTAGGAATCCTGACTCCACTTAAAAATCTGTGAGCCCATAAAAGTTTAATTCAAATTAGAACTTGCTAGACAAAGACTTCTCCTAGACGCCATTCACTTTTCTCTGGCATTGTGGAGGGATCATAGGAGCAGAGATTTCGGGCTGGAAGAGACTTTCCTGTGCTCTTACAATTCCTTCCACAATTTCCTCCTCACTTTAACAATGTGGGGAGAAGGAAGGCGAGAGAGGCAGAGACAAAGAGAGATTTGAAAGGACTTTGTAGTGCTTCTGAAGATCAGGTTCTTTTCCCCAAAGTAAAATGTTGTAAGCAATTTGTCTTTTAGTATTTGGGAAACAATAAATCAGAATCATTCTACAACTGAATGTTGGGTGTTAGG
Source organism: Dromiciops gliroides (assembly GCF_019393635.1). Classification (NCBI taxonomy): domain Eukaryota; kingdom Metazoa; phylum Chordata; class Mammalia; order Microbiotheria; family Microbiotheriidae; genus Dromiciops; species Dromiciops gliroides. The sequence continues at coordinate 377,051,631 of NC_057863.1, forward strand.
GCTGCCAACCACTCAATATTTATCCAAACAGATCAGAATTCACTGATTTTTTTGTGCAGGAATCTGGAGAAATATTTCAAAAATCAGTTTTCTTGGCTACCCAGGTAGATTATTAGTGACAGAAGTTGCAGCAATTGCTTAAGCAGTTGCAGCTGCTAACTCTGAAATGGTAGCCAGCTAAAACTTCCTGTTTAACCAGGGCCAGACATGTAGGCATGTGGGCACAGGCAGATGGTGAAGCACTGTGGAGTATACCCTATACATCAAATGCCATTAAAACAAAAGTGATTATAACAAAAATTTCTATATATCACACAAAAAGATCTTTAAGTCCTCAGCTAGTGGTACACTTATTTCATAACAACAAAATAATTCAAAACAGCTCCTTGGAATTCATTATCATATAATTTTACTAAGAGCAAAGGTAACACAAGAGGCATGATGGAATGATGCCAGTTAGTCAGTGGTTGGAGTACTGTCCTCAGAGTTTGCACCATCTCAGTTCAATTTATGCCTTTGATAGCTAAGGACAAATCCTTTCAATGCCCCAGGCAATTTTCTAACACTTTAAGTTGCAGAACTTTAGTCTTGGTTCTACTGTAAAGAATTCCCTATACCTAAGAAATCATAAGCCTAGTTTTTAAAAAATGCATTTGTAAAATATTTTCCTTACAACAATTCAGTGAAGTGAATAATGCAAGTATTATCTGAATTTTACGGATTAAAAAAAAAATGAAGCTCAAGAAATTATCTTGACCATTACCACACACTGGGATTCAGATCCAAGTCTCCTGATACCAAATCCAATGGTTTTTTCAACATATCATCTATTCCTATCTACAGGTGGAGGAAGAGTTAGGAGGTTATCTTTTAGGCAGCTAGGTGACTCTAATAGATAGAGGACTGAACCTGGAGTCAGGAAGAGCTGAGTTCAAATCCAGCCTCAAATACTTACTAGCTATGTGACCTTGGGCTTGTCACTTAACTTCTCTTTACCTCAGTTTCCTCATCTGTAAAATGGGGATAACAGGACCTATTTTACAGGGTTGTTAAGATCAAATGAGATAATAACTGTAAAGTGCTTATCACAGTGTCTGGCTCATAGTAAGCGCTATATAAATGTTAGCTATTATTATCATCCTATTCTTAATTCTTGATTCCTTTCAAGGGTAGTGGGGAGATGATGAGGTAGCAGTATGCTATAATGGAAAGAGTACTGGATATATATTCAGGAGAAAAATCTTGTTGTTGTTTGTCCTTCATTCTCAAAGACGATCATGACATCAGGGTGACGTGATGACCTACACTGAATTAGATTTAAGTGAGGAAGGGCTGTGCAAGGTCACTACCCTCACTCTCTCCTCCAGAGTCATCTGGGTCAAGTGGCAAGATATATATCAGGATGACTGGATAAGGCAGTTGGGGTTAAGTGACTTGCCCAGAGTCACAGAGCCAGGAAGTGTCTAAGGTGAGATTTGAACCCAGTCCTCTTAATTCCAGGACCAGTGCTCTATCCACTGGCCCACCTAGGGACAAATTCATGCTTAAATCAAATCCTAGTTCTGATACTGAATACCAGTGTGACCTCAGGCAAGTCATTTAACCTGTGAGTAGGGTTGTACAGGAGACATGTCCTCATACCTTTAATGAAGAAGGGGTTGGACTAGATAATCTATCAGATCCTTTCCAACTCTAAATTGCTGTGATGCTATATGATCAGATATTCAGTTTATTTATCGTCCCTAAAAATCATTACTATCTAACTATCTCCATCTTTGTCTCTATGAGTATTCCCTGAAGAAGTATCTTTTCCAACTGGTCAGCAATCTAGGTGGGACAGTAGGTACGGAGGCAAAGAAAACTGGATTAAAAACCCACCTCTGCCTGGGTGACCTTGAGTAAGTCCTTTCTCTATTGGGGCTTAGGTTCCTTATCTGTGAAATGAGAAGGTTTCTTCTGTCTTTAAAAATAAAATGTGATAAGTCATACGACAGATTTTTGTTACAGTTCTTCTACTTACTTGTTGTGTAACTCTGAGCAAGTTACCTAATCTTTCTGAAATGGTTTCCTTTTCTAAAAATGGAAATAATGAAATCTAACCTGCCATTTCTTATTCTCTGAAGATCAAATAAGATGGTCTAACAGTGTTCTGAAGGCATGGAGTCTGGCTGGTTTAGAAGGAATCTGGGCCCCATTTATCACTGTGCACCATACCCAGGGGTCCAGGACTTGGAACACAATGCCAAGTGGGAAAACAGTTGCTCATGGCTGACCTCACCGTTTAGGGCAAGTCTGGTCTTCTCTAGGTCTAGAAGTGTGGATGGAAACCAAAGGGAATTAGAATAACTATGGGGAATAGTTGTCAAGGGAAATTCCTACTATGATATACTAACATAATGGAAGTTGTGTTGTGATGGGCTATTTCTGTTTGAACAACAAAACAGATAACATTTGTCCAAAATCTCACTAGCAAAATGAGGAATAAATTTAAAGAGCAATATCATAGGATGGTAGATCTGAGACCTCAGAAAAATGAAGTCCAGGATGCGAATCAACCTGCCCAAAGTCATACAAAGTAGTAAGCATCAGGGGTGGGATTTGAACCCAGATCTTCTAATTCCCAAATCAGTGCTCTCTCTACTCCAACATACTGCCTCATATTGCCAACATTTAATTTAGAAGGAGCCTGGCTAATTGTCCAAAGTGAATTTGCTCTAGTGAAAGTTATTACCAGTGCCTGTGAGGTCCTAAGACCAAGATAATTAACTGATACTTCCAGCACTGCTACCACCTGCTCATCACCACATACTGTATCCCTGTACCATCACCACCTTGCCAACTGTGGTGTTGTCCAGTATGATAGCTGCAGATTCCTGGTGATTCCTGTCACCTTGTTTATGCTCTCACTGTAAACCTCTCACCTTTCTCCATCCCACAGGTAAAGAATGAGGACTAGGCTAGTTTGGGATGGGATGAAATGGGATGGAGAAGCCAGGTTTATAGAATGTGGAACTTGTAGCCTATTCAAATTGACTTGGACTAAATTTGAATCTGGCCTCAGACACTTCCTAGCTGTGTCACCTAACTTCTCTCATCCTTGTTTTCCTCATCTACAAAATGATAGAACCCAATGATAGAACCTATCTTACAGGATTATTGCAAGGAACAAATGAGATAGCATGTGTAAACTGCTTTGCAAACATTAAAGTGTAATATAAATGCTATTATTATGGAGATGCAGGGATGAGCTAAGAACACAAAAAAGGAAGAAGACAGCATTACAGAATGCAATTGTAATTAATATATCACCCTTAAAAACAAAACCAGTTTAACGTAGTTTTGTTACAGGCCATAAGATGGGATGTCTTCTAAAGGATAATCTTTCTAAAACTCATTCAGAAATTGGACCGTGTGCTTCTGACAAAGGCTGCATCTTTTATTCGTGTAAACTTTTTGTGGCAATTGATATATCCCTCGCTTGTTATCATGTAAGCATGTGTTTTCACAAATTTCCTGTTTTCGAGAAGATTTATGAATTGAAATTTCTTGTTTGTAGGAAGAAAATGATATTATTGAAGTTTTAAAACAAAGAAAATAACTATGACTTTAATCCTCTGAATAAGGCTTTGTTTCCCACTGACTTAAAACTTCCTAAAGGAAGTAGAGCTGGGAAAATTCAGGAAGGATTTGTATTTTACTTTACAACAGCTTTGTGAAGGGGAAAATGTCATTTGAAATCCTTAGAACTGCTTTCCTGGTCAATGGGCATCAGAATACACAACAGTGTGTGGATGGGCCTATAAACTTTGGCTCCCTGCCCACCAAAAACTTCCGAAATCCAAATGACAATTTTGTTTTGTTATTGTTACACAGACATTTACATACGTTCATCCTGTGCATGATTTCAAATGTTCCAGGGATATGACTAGGAACAGGTGGACTCATAATTTCTTTAAACATGGATTTCTCTTACATGGATTTAAAAACATATTTACTTAAATAGATTTAATTTAGCTTTTAATGAACAATGGAAAATGTAAACAAGGCCAAGTGTCAGTGAATAAAAGAGAATTATCAGCATTGGTCATGGGGGGGGGAAGGAATGCTACAGACCACCAAGAAAAGATATAGAATTCTTTTAAAGTCGCCTCCCAGCACTGTACTTCCAAGCACTTCATTAATATGCACACTATTTATTTGTTTTGTTTATTTATTTATTTTAAGTGGAATTATATTTTCTTTTATGATTCCTTTTTAAGGGATGGGAAAAAGCTAGTTTTAAATCTCCAGATGCTGACATGGTCATAGCATTCACCTCTCTGCTCTGTATTTGACTATATGCCCCAGGCATAAATTATTTAGTATCACTGAAGTCTATTAGGTCCCACTGCATCAGCAAAATGTAGGTCTTGAACATCTGCCTCACCGGTGTCTTCCTGGTGATGTCATACTCATTCATTAGTCCCTGATGAATGAACAAAGACTAATCATCCTCTTTCTGGTGGCTGTCTCTTGTGGCTTTTCCCCAGGTATGTGTCAGGGCACACGTTTCAGATATTCATCATTTTGAGTATCTTTCCAGATAGCAATTGCCAATTAAACATCTGCCTCCATAAGTGACTTTTCGGTAACAGAAGGGGCAATGAAGTTTGGAGTTTTTTGTTTGTTTGTTTGTTTGTTAACTATAATTAGAGTAGGTGAAAGTGCTCTTTACCCAGGAAGGTAGTAAACCAATGGGAACAACCAGCCTCCCAGATCTTATTAAATCACACTGAGAAAAATAGAATAGACATCAGTTAAAAGATGGAATCAATTATCATTGCCTTTTAAGCCTAAATTTACTTTATTTTAATTTAAGGAAGATTCTCTAGATTTCTTTAAGCAGAAAGCAATTAAAAAGAGAAAGGTAAGGAGAAATCTCTAGGTTTGTGTAGATGATATTTTTATACTTAATGCACATGGTACATAAGCAGGGAAATATAACAAGCATTTATTAAACTGCCCTCTATGAGCTAGGCACTGTGCCAAGAGCACAAATATTTCATTTGATCCTTACACAAACCCTAGTAGGGTTTATTCTTTTCCCCATGATACAGTTGAGAAAACTGAAGCAGACAGAAGTTAAGTAACTTGCCTAGCATCACACAGCTAAATAGTATCTGAGACAGCATTTGAATTGAAGGCTTCCTGAATCCAGGTCTAGCACTCTAACTGCCTCTAAACTAAACTGCCTACATCACTACAAATTATATTACCTTATATAAAAATATAGATAAAAATTAAGTGTCTGATGGTCTTTGAACCAAATATTCTAGTGCCAAGATATGTACCAAAGAGTTCAAAGTCAGAAACATTCCATATATATCAAAACATTCATGGCATGTTTTGTAGTAACAAAGAATTAGAAAAAAAGTTGATACCCATAAATATGGCTAAATAAATTGTGGTGCATAAAGGTAATGGAATATTATTGTACCATAAACAATGATAAATATAAAGAATTTGGAGAAGCATGAACTGATGGCTGAGTGGAGTGAAGTGAGCAATAATTATAAGGGTGTAAATGTAAAGAACAAAAAGAAATTAAACTGATCTCTTTGGAATTATCCGTGTGTAAGCTTGGGCCCAGAGAAAATTTGAGAAAAAGTATGTCGACCTATACCTTGCAGAGGTAGGAAATTAATGGGTGTGGGCTATTGTACATAATGTCAGCTTTTTAATATAGCTGTTGGTTGATTTTGCTGAAATGCTTTTTTTTTTCCTTCCTTTTTTTATTCTTTGTTATGAGGGATGGACTTACCAAGTTGAGGAAAGGGGAATGGTTAAACTCAGAAAGTAATACAATGCAAAACCAAATGGTATTAATTGGTTTTTTTTAAAAAAGGGGGCAGGGGGAGGAATAAGCATTTGTAGAGTTCCTACTATGTGCCAGGTGCTAATCACTTTACAAATATTATTTCATCTAATCCTCACAACCCACAAGGTAGATGCTATTATTATCCCCATTTTACAGGTGAAGAAACTGAGGTAAAGTGACTTACCTAGGGTCACACAGCTAGTAAACATCTAAGACCAGATTTGAAATAGATCTTTCTGACTCCAGGCCCAGTCCTTTATCCACTGGCACCATCTAGCTGTCTACTGTACCACTTGGTACTGAGCTTTCATAAAGAGAAAGAACTCTTTCTCTCCAAGAATAACTAATATTAATATAGATTAATAGATTAATAACTAATATAACTAATAAGAATAACAACTAATGAATTTTTCTGGTGACAGGATACAGAAAATATAAACATAATTTTTATCATATAGCAACTTAAAATCTAAGAAGATATAACACATTTCACTTGTGATGGGTTTTAACTTCTTTCTTAGTCTTATGGGAAGAAATAGTTGTTAAATCTGATCACCTAGAAAAGCATGCTGCACAAGGGGCTTTAAATAATGATGAAAAGAAGGGCAGCTAGGTGGTGCAGTGGATAAAGCACCGACCCTGGATTCAGGAGTACCTGAGTTCAAATCCGGCCTCAGACACTTGACACTTATTAGCTGTGTGACCCTGGGCAAGTCACTTAACCCCCATTGCCCCACCAAAAAAAAAATTATGATGATGAAAAGAAAGTTGTTTGTTGAATGGAAAGCAAAAAGTTCAAGACTGGTAATTTCTGTGCTTGGGACAATAATACAAAGACATATTATTTTATTCCAAAACTATATAGAACTTCAGAAAATGAATTTTTCTCAATTCATAAGTAAAATAATTTGTCTTGTTCTGTTTGTTCCAAAGAACAAGGAACTAGGACGAATGGATAGAACTTAGTTTGACTGATGTTACTTCAATAAAAGGAAGACCTTCCCCAAAATTATAAGTTATTAAAAATGGAATGAGTTACCTCTGGATTTAATTAATTCTCTGTCACTGAATGTCTTCAAGCAGAAGCTAGATGACTGTTGGAGAAGTTGCAAAGGATCTCATTTCAATTGTGGTTTAACTAAATCACCTCTCAGAAGGTTTCTTTCAACATTAAGCTTCTACAAATTTTCTGGATTGCTGCAAGTTCATTACTTTAGGCAACAAGATTCCATTTATTTTAACCATTCTGGATAATTTCTGCGAAAGTGGCAATAATATACTATTTTACCACCTTCAGTGGGTGAAAAAAAATCTTTACCTTTCTCCTGATGGTGGTCATAAGGAGAAGAGAACCTATGGGCTTTGACCTGCTTCTACCTTCCAGACCCTTCACCATCTTTCCAGCCACTGTTAAGTTCCCTTCCCCCCAAAATAGGTTGAGTAGTCATTGCCTATTTCACCTGTGCTAGTTCTGCACCTATAAGTCCTGGCCACCTATCATGGGATGCCTTCCACAATGGCTCAATTGCCTTTTGTGCTGACAGTGCAAGAAGTAGCAGAGGTGAAAGGGGGGAAGTTGTGCACCGGTGACAAATTTCCAATGCCTCTTAGAATTCCTAACTCCCTTCAAAGTTCACTTCAAGAGCCACCTCCTACACTAGAGCTTTCTTATCCCTCTCATTTAGCAGTTTCAACCCCTTGCCAAAACTACTTTGTATTTACTCTTTTGGAGCCAAGGTTAACCATGGTTGAAATGCACTCCGGCCTCACGTGTGATGGTCATGCTGCAGGGATGCAGTCCAAAGCTTGAGAGAAGAGCTCTATCCCCTCAGGTCTTGACTGTTTTTGTACTTAGGTAAGCAGAAGCTACAGCAGTTACCCAACCTTAATGCCCTGGACAATTAGAATGCCTTTTAAGGAAAAACTAGCCTAATCTGCCTAGGATAGGATGTCAGTACATGGCTTCTCTCACAATTTTGTATGTTTTTATGTATTCAGATTTACATTTATATACACATGCTGTTTCTCTTGCTAGAGAATAAGCCCCTTGGGGCAGAGACCGCTTCAGTTTTTGTCTTTGAAAAAAAATGCTTATTGTTTGATTGATATGTAATACATGCATTTTTAAATTGAAATGAATTCATATGATTTGCTTTTGAGCTATTTTAAAAAATAATGTCATTACTCCTCAAGCAATGATTTAAGACACTGAACCAAAATAAGGCTGGTAATCACTTACAAATTATAATGGCTGACATTTGTTTATTTCTAAAGCATTTTACATGCATTATATTATTTGATCTCCATAATAACTATGTTATATAAATATTACAGATTAAGTTTTCCTCATGTTACAAATGAGCAAAGCAACACTGAGAGAGGTTAAGTTACTTGCCCTTGACCACATAGCAGCTAGTAAGTATCATAAGAAAGATTTGAACCCAGGTGTTCCTGACTCCAAGTCCAGTAGTTTATCCACTATTGCCATTCTACTTCCCATATATCTAAATGGAATATCATATATTTGGTCAATGGTTCCTATGCTAGAGCTCTGCTAGTTCAATTACTCAATCAAAAAATATTTGTTAAATACCTACTATATTATGCAGAAGTCAGAAATTCACAAACAACAAATGTTCATAAATACCCCCTCCAAGCAAAGCAGCATAGGCAATACAAGTAAAACAAACATAGCTCCTCCTCTCAAGGAGTTTACAATTCTGCTGGACAATTATAGATAACACCTGAGTTGAACTCTGCTTCCTTCCCACAATAGTGAAAAAATGAGTTTTTACTAAATGGTAAATTTTAATAACTTTGTGAAGGAAAAAATGATAGGCCTTGGTAATTAGTTTAATGTGGCAAAAAGAATAGGGGAGAACTAAAAATTATTCCAAGATTCCTGGCTTGAATGACTAACTAGGGCAAAAATCTAACTAGGAATTTTCATGCCCATGCAAATAATACAAATCTTGCTTGGGGCTTATAGCATAAAAGGTAACCTTATTTGAACATAGTTGAGTAGAAAGAAGACAAACAGGGGCAGCTAGGTGGCACCATGGATAAAGCACTGGCCCTGGATTCAGGAGGACCTGAGTTCAAATCCAGCCTCAGACACTTGATGCTTACTAGCTATGTGACCCTGGGCAAGTGACTTAACCCTCATTGCCCTGCAAAAAATGAAAGAAGACAAACACCATGGCACATTCAGGGAGAAGACAGAGACAGAATATTGTCCTCTGTTTGAAAGTCCACTAAGATGGAAGAAACAAGGACAGGGATGGAGGAAGAGCTCAACCCATTCAAATATGTGGTAGCTTTCCTTTTTTTGAATGCAAGCCTATAATTTCATCTCTGTGGGGGACTCTCAATGTGGAGATTTTCTTCAAAGATGCAGAATACAAGGAAGGTATATGGTACATCCAACCCTAGCACAAGATGAATAGGCATGGATGAGTTATGATTTGCATTGTTAGAGAGCTCACAATGATGAGATAACAGATCCATCAGATGATTAGAATACTGAAGGCAACTCTTGGCATATTGACTCCCTCCACCAATGCAATTCAGGAACAGTTCCATAATTATCTTGGAGAGTTTCTTGGGCCATTGATAAGTGAGTTACCCATGATCACACAATATGTGTCAGAAGGAGGCTTGAACCTGAGTGTTCTTGACTCTAAAGATGGCCATTAAAATTTTAAAAGGTTTAGTTTGGTTTGGTTTTTGGTGACTCATCCACACTCATTATTCAGCTCCAGTTCCTTTTTGCATTCTCTAATTATCCAATACCACACTTCCCCTAATTAACTAATTATTCTTGCTAATATAATTCCTATAAGAAATATAATTCCTGTAAGAGCTCTCTAAATTCAGCACAGTATAGAAAAGATCCAGTCATCCCATTATGATTACAATTCTCAACTACAGAGTAGTTGCACTTTCTATAGAAACTACAAAAGTGAGTAAGAGGAAAGCAGATTATTGATGGAAAAGAATAGAAGGATAAAAAAGACAAAGATTTTGGAGTTTCAAAGTGGAGTATTTTGAGAGAAAGAAGCAACTGTTATTTTCATAATATATGACATATTTTTCTTACTTTTCTTTAGGATAGAAGCCCTACTCATTTTTACTTTATGAGGCAGTACATTTTTATTATTCATTTTACTATTTGTCACTCATTGAATACAGTTTCTGCCCAGTATGTTTACAACTCACATAAAATACTGAAGACAATCAACTATACAGAAGCAAGACAAGGGAAGGCAATTCACTCAGCAGAAATGTAGTTGGTATCTAGTAGCAGCTGCACACTGTAAAACCATGGGAAAGTCGACGGCTAGAAGACCAGCGGAAAGGGCATCATTCATTTAGGTGATAGGAAAGGCATGAGAAATGAGTTATCTATAATGCCTGTGTAGAAAGCTTTCTGGGGGAAAAGTTTGTTCTAAATGATCAATCAGGGGCCAAGAAGAAATTATCCAAATTTTTAAAAGAAGAATCTAATGAGAAAAGAATAGAGAGAAAAGTACAGTGTTACAGAAAAAAAAAAAAAGAAGCATCCTAGTAAAAGTCATAGAATAGGAGTAGGTGCCAAAAGGGTGGAGTTTTAAGAAGCAATGATATGATCAACCACATCAATAAGAAAACCAACCAAAATCATATGATTATCTCAATAGATGCAGAGAAAGTTTTTGACAAAGTACAGCACCCATTCCTAATAAAAACACTAGAGAGTTTAGGAATAGGGGGAGCTTTCCTTAGAATAATAAACAGTATCTACCTAAAGCCATCAGCAAGTATTATATGCAATGGAGATAAATTAGAGGCCTTCCCAATAAGATCAGGGGTGAAACAGGGTTGTCCATTATCACCCCTATTATTTAATATTGTCCTAGAAATGTTAGCTTTAGCAATCAGAGAAGAGAAAGGAATTAAAGAAATTAGAATAGGCAAGGAGGAAACAAAACTATCACTCTTTGCAGATGATATGATGGTATACTTAAGGAATCCTCGAGAATCAAGTCAAAAATTACTTGAAACAATTAACAACTTTAGCAAAGTAGCAGGATATAAAATAAATCCACATAAATCATCAGAATTTCTATACATGACCAACAAAGTCCAGCAGCAAGAGATAGAAAGAGAAATTCCATTTAAAGTAACGGTAGATAATATAAAATACTTGGGAGTCTACTTGCCAAGACAAACCCAGGAACTCTATGAACACAACGACCAAACACTCTTCACACAAATCAAATCAGATCTAAATAATTGGAAAGATATCAATTGCTCATGGATAGGCAGAGCTAATATAGTAAAAATGACAATACTGCCTAAATTAATTTACTTATTCAGTGCCATACCAATCAGACTACCTAAAAATTATTTTATACAGCTAGAAAAAATAATAACAAAATTCATCTGGAAAAACAAAAAATCAAGAATATCCAGGGAAATAATGAAAAAAAATTCACAGGAAGGTGGGTTAGCAGTACCAAACCTGGAGCTTTACTATAAAGCGGCAGTCATCAAAACTATCTGGTACTGGCTAAAAAATAGAGTGGTAGATCAATGGAATAGGCTAGGCTCAGGAAATGCAGTAGTAAATGACACTAGTAATGTAGTGTTTGATAAACCCAAAGACTCCAGCTTCTGGGATAGGAACTCAGTATTTGACAAAAACTGCTGGGAAAACTGGAAGATAGTATGGCAGAAATTAGGCATAGACCAACATCTTACACCTCATACTAAAATAAGGTCAAAATGGATACACGATTTAGACATAAGAGGTGATACCATAGGTAAATTAGGAGAGAAAGGAATAGTGTACCTATCAGATCTTTGGAAAGGAAAACAGTTTTTGACCAAACAAGAGATAGAGTATATTATAAAATGCAAAATGGATGATTTTGATTATATTAAATTAAAAAATTTTTGTACAAACAGAAGCAATGCATCCAAAATTGGAAGGGAGGCAGAAAACTGGGAAACAATTTTTGAGGCCAGTGCTTCTGATAAAGGCCTCATCTCTAAAATATATAGGGAATTAAATCAAATTTATAAGAATCCAAGTCATTCCCCAATTGAGAAATGGTCAAAGGATATGAACAGGCAGTTTTCTGATGAAGAAACCAAAGCTATCTATTCCCATATGAAAAAATTCTCTAAATCTCTAATGATTAGAGAGATGCAAATTAAAACAACTCTGAGGTACCACCTGACACCTATCAGATTGGCTAAAATGACAAAAAAGGAAGATAATAAATGTTGGAGAGGCTGTGGAAAAATTGGAACACTAATCCATTGTTGGTGGAGCTGTGAGCTGATCCAACCATTCTGGAGAGCAATTTGGAATTATGCCCAAAGGGCGATAAAGCTGTGCATACCCTTTGACCCAGCAATCCCACTTTTAGGTCTTTTGCCCAAAGAAATCATGGGAGGGGGAAAGGGACCCACATGTACAAAAATATTTATAGCTGCTCTTTACGTGGTAGCAAGGAATTGGAAGTTGAGGGGGTGCCCATCGATTGGGGAATGGCTGGACAAGTTGTGATATATGAATACAATGGAATACTATTGTGCTGTAAGAAATGATGAGCAGGAAGAGTTCAGAGAAACCTGGAGGGTCTTACGTGAGCTGATGATGAGTGAGATGAGCAGAACCAGAAGAACATTGTACACAGTATCATCAACATTGAGTGTTGACCTACTGTGATGGACTATATTCTTCTCACCAATGCAATGGTACAGAAGAGTTCCAGGGAACTCATGATAGAAGAGGATCTCCAAATCCAAGAAAAAAAAAGAAAGAAAGAACTGTGGAGTATAGATGCTGATTGAACCATATTATTTCTTTTTGTTGGGTTTTTTTTTCTATTTTGCGGTTTTGCATCACTGCTCTGATTTTTTTCTCTTGTAACAGGATTAATGCAGAAATAGGATTAATGTTATTATGTGTATATATATATATGTGTGTGTATATATCTATATCTAGATGTATATGTATAGAAATATATAGATATAACCTATATCAGATTACCTGCTGTCTAGGGGAGGGGGGAGGGAGGGGAGGGAGGGAGAAAAATCTGAAATTGTAAAGCTTGTATAAACAAAAGTTGAGAACTATCTTTACATGTAACGGAAAAAATAAAATACCTTATACATTTAAAAAAAAAAAAAGAAGCAATGATATGAATTCCATCCCCACAATGAATCCTCCAAACAGATCTAAAAAATGTGCCAGAGGGGTGGCGAGGGAGTATAGTGGATAGAGCACTGGCTCTGGAGTCAGGAGGACCTGAGTTCAAATTTGACCTCAGACACTTGACACTTACTAGCTGGTGATGCTGGGCAAGTCACTTAACTCCAATTGCCTCAAAATAATAATAATAATAATAACTATAGAAAATTAACTGGGCAGAATCCTGATGGAGACAACAAGAAAAAGTCACAATGAGCCATTTTTCCAACCCAATTCAGCATAGGGAAAGTGACAGAGAGGTCTTTGCCCATTGGGGAAGGGTCAGGTTAGGAGCACACTGCATATAGAATACTACAGCAGCCTGGGAGAGATTGCAGACTTGTGCAAGAAAAGGTCCTAGACCATACTGGGACTCTACCACACATATACCAGGATGCCACAACAGGGACAGGTGCCAACTGGCAGCCTTCACACTTAATATCCAGTTCCAGGTCACAGATCCAGAGTAAAGGGGGAAGGGGACTTGCATAGGGGAATGGCATCTCCTGGATGGAGGCCTTGAGCTGTGGATCACCATGCAAAGAAGTTCAGAAACCGGTACCAGCAGCAGTGGTGTGGATCAGGCCCAAAGGTCAGAGCAGTGTCTCACTTCTAGTCCAGCCTACAGAGCAATAATCACAACAGGAATCCCAGACCAGCTTACACTTCTGACACTTTGAAATGACAGAGCTTTATAGCTGACTGTTAAGGACTGAGTCTTCCAGCAGACTACCCTTGCTCAGATCTAATGGAGGGGGAGCTTAGAGAGCTCATACCAAGAGGGGCAGCAACCCAACTTTGCCCTGGATCAGACCACTTGGGGAACACTGAAAGCTGCTGGTCCCCAGCTTCTCCCTAAGATCCTAGAATAACACAATCCTCAGTACCTCCAAGAAAGCAGCAGTAGGACCAACCCAGACCTCCTCCAGAAGTGTGGCAGAGCCCAACCTAATATCAAATCCAAAATCAGAAAATAGGCTGGAAAAAATGGGCAAACAAAAGAAAGAACCTTGCCATAATGATCTGTTATGGTGGCAGGGATGCTTATAACACAAATGTAGAAGGAAATTACTCTGTAACATCTACAGGTACACCTCAGGGAAAAAAAAGCTACATCCTGGGCACAAATAGAATTCTTGGAAGAAATGAAGCAAAGATTTAAAATAAGAATGAAAATGTTTTTATAAATTAAATTAGAGTACTTGGGGAAAAAGTTGAAAAAGAAATGACAGATGTAGAAAAATTAGAAATGGAATTAACAGATTGGCACAAGAAGTACAAAACCTTGCCCAAGCAACATATTCCCTGAATACTTTAATGGGCCAAAGAAAAGTTAATGACTTCATGAGGCAATAAGAAATATTAAAATAAAGTTAAAGGGCTGAAAAAATAGAAAAAAGTAAGGTATCTCATAACAAAAACTGACCTAGAAAACAGATCTAAGAAAAAAAATAAGAATCACTGGATTATATGAACACCATGACCAAAAAAGATGCTAGACATCATATTTCAAAAAATCTTAGGGGCAGCTAGGTGGTGCAGTGGATAGAGCACCGGCCCTGGAGTCAGGAGGACCTGAGTTCAAATCCGACCTCAGACACTTAACACTTACTAGCTGTGTGACCCTGGGCAAGTCACTTAACGCCCATTGCCTCACCAAAAAAAAAAAATCTTAAAAGAAAACTCTTAGAACCAGGGGATAAAATGGAAATAAGAAAAAAATCCACTGATTATCTCCTAAAAGAAACCCCCAAATGGAAAACTCCCAGGAACATCATAGCCAAAATCCAGAGCTTTCAGGTCAAAGGAAAACAGTCAGAAAAAAAGAAAGAAGAGTCACTGAGGAGTCACAATCAGGAGCCACTGCTATAAAGGAACAGAGAACCTATAATGTGATATTACAAAAAGCAAAGGATATGGGCTTATAGCCAAGATTAATTTCCTAAGCAAAACTGAGAATAATACTATAGAGGAAAAAATGGATCTTAAATGAAGTAGAGGACTTCCAAGTATTCCAAATGAAAAGACCAGAGTAGCAGAACAAATTTGAAGTGCAAACACAGAAACCAATAGAAACATAAAGAAATAAGTATGAATGAAAAATGATAAAGAACTAAACAAGAATTCAAATCTGGGGAGATGAGACGTGTCCTCTCTGAACTTTATCATCATCAGAGTTCATAGAGGAAGTTAAATTAGATAAGATCTAGAAATGGTTCTGTTATGTCTTGATAATCTTAAAAAAAAGAATAGAGAGGAGGAATAAAATTATACAGAGAGAATATAATAAAAATGACAATTCTACCTAAATTAATTTACTTATTCAGTGCCATACCAATCAAACTACCAAAGAATTATTTTGTAGATCTAGAAAAATAAAAACAAAATTCATCTGGAAGAACAAAAGATCAAGAATATCAAGGTAATCAATGAAAAACATGAAGGAAAGGAGCCTAGCAGTAACAGATTTCAAATTATGTTACATAGTGCTAATCATCAAAACAATCTAGTACTAGCTAAGAAATAAAATAGTAGATGAGTGGAATAGATTAAATATACAATTTACAGTAGTACATGATTGTAGTAATTTATTATTGTTGTTTGAGAGAAAAGACCATATTTGGACTCTTCTCAGAACACTAAAGATAGTGAGTTTAGTTTCAAACCCCACAACTTTGTTGCCTGAACTTACCAATAGAGGGCTGCCTGGCATACAAAGCTCTGAGAAGCTAAGGCCCCTGGGACTTAGGACCAGGCAGGGCTTGGAACAGGGCCTATGATTTGTGGGAATTGAGCTAAGTTGGGAATTCACCTTGAGGCCCCTGAGGTGATTCCCACGTGACCCTGATGTTCAAACCCCAACTTAAGTTTTGTTTCTTGAAAAGTTATAAATGTTTATGCATGTTAACACAGCTAGTAATAGCTGTGTGACCCTGGGCAAGTCACTTAACCCCAATTGCCTTACAAAAAAAAAATTCCTGGGAAAATTGGAAAGAAGATTTTTAGAAGAAAAAAAAATCAAAGC
This sequence comes from Dromiciops gliroides, assembly GCF_019393635.1. Lineage (NCBI taxonomy): Eukaryota > Metazoa > Chordata > Mammalia > Microbiotheria > Microbiotheriidae > Dromiciops > Dromiciops gliroides. Next base: position 377,067,756 of record NC_057863.1, read on the forward strand.
TATCTATAGTCATGAAAAAATGCTCTAAATCACTACTGATTAGAGAAATGCATATTAAGACAACTCTTGAGGTACCACTCTCTATCATATTGGTTCACATGACAGAAAAGGAAAATGACAAATGTTGGAGGGGATATAGAAATATATACTGCTGCACTATTGGTGAAGTTGTGAACTGATCCAACTCTTCTGAAGAACAATTTGGAACTATGCCCAAAGGGCTATAAAGCAATATATATCCTTTGACCAAGCAATACTACTACAGTGTCTGTTTCACATAGAGATCAAAGAAAAAGGAAACGGGCCTATATGTACAAAAATATTTATAGTAGCTCTTTTTGTGGTGACAAAGAATTAGAAATTAAGAGGATGCTTATCACTTAGGGAATGGCTGAACATGTTGTGATATATGATCGTGATGGTATACGCTTGTACTGTAAGAAATCAGAAGCAGGATGTTTTCAGAAAAAACCTAGGAAGACCTATATGAACTTCTGCAGAATGAAGTAAGCAAAACCAGACAATTATTGTACACAGTAACAGTAATATTGTAATGATGGTCAATTGTTAAAGACTTACCTACTCTGATTAATACAATGTTCCAAGACAATTCCGAAGGACTCTCGATGAAAATGGAGAGAAAACTGATAAATTCTAAATGCAAATGGAAGTATTTTTACTCTATATTTCTTGCTTTTTTGCAACATAACTAATATGGAAATGTGTTTTACATGATTTCACATGTATAATTAATATCATATTGGTTGCCTTCTCAATAGGTGGGGGACGGATAGAGGGTGGGAGAGAATGTGGGATTCAAAAATAAATAAATAAATAAAACAAAAAAAAGAATAAGCGGTGGGCATGGGGGAGGAATGTTAAGAGAAATAATTTCATATAATCAAAATGTACAAGCACACATCTATACAGGCAAAGGGAAACTGAAGAGGAGTAGCTGACATTTGAATCTCATTCTCATCTGAACTGGTCAAAAGAAAACATACACACAGAATTGGATACAAAAATCCATTTTACTCAACAGGGAAATAGGAAGGAAAGGGGAGAAAGAGGGAGGGGACGTTGGAGGGAGATTAGACTAAGAGAGGAATTAGTTCTGAGTACAGCAAACTCTAAAGGTGTATAGAAATGTAATGTATTTATAGTTTTTCTTGAGGTGGCAAAAATGGGAATCTGAGGGGATACCCATAAATTGAGAAATGGATGAACAAGTTATGGCATATAAATGTGATCTAATACTACTGTGCTAAACTCTTAGCAAAATAACAAGGATCAAGATAACTAATGATAAAACATACTACCTACCTCCGGATAGAAAGACGAAAGACTCAATACAGAAGGAGACAAACGATTTTTGGATGTGGACAATGTGCAAATCTGCTTTTATTCTTTTTTTTGGGGGGGGGGAGGGGGCAATGAGGGTTAAGTGACTTGCCCAGCTAGTGTCAAGTGTCTGAGGTCAAATTTGAACTTAGGTCCTCCTGAATCCAGAGCTGGTGCTTTATCCACTGTACCACCTAGCTGCCCCAAATCTGCTTTTATTGACTATAACTTGTTTTTCTTGTGTTCTCAGTTAGGGTTGGGTTTTGGAGTGGCAATTATAATTCAATTAAGCTAACCAGCAATCTCACCTCTTGAAAACACAGTTGAGAACTAAGAAATAATGACACACTATAAAGGTTTGTGAGGCCACCAAAACGGATGCCACAAAGTTCACATTCTTCAGTACATCACTTACAGAAAACTTTCTTAGGCCCTTAAACAAAGGTCATTTATTTTTAATTTGCACATGAGGCTAACAATCTTGGTTATTTGATTTCCAAGCAATACTCAGATAAGAAGCAGCAAATTAGAAGGAGAGAGGGTACTTTAGACAGGCACCTTTACCACGTGAGAAGCAATGACCAAGAATAAAGAAAAAGGAAAAGCCAAAAAACCAAAATCTCCCACAATCTGTGGCCATTTAGTGTAGGGGCAAACAATCCTTCACACTGGAAAAGGCACTAAAGACATATGTCAGAGTAGTAAGATAAATAATATTTGTAATTACAACCCTGAAAACTATTTTTTAAAGTAGGGAAGTATGTGATATCTTTAAGAAAGATTTTTTTTTTTGCTTTCATTGTCAGCACAGGTATAGTGTTGCTCCATTAGTGATTTTAGTGATTCCTAGGTAATGAAATTCCTTCTACCAATGTAAGTCACTATCTTCTCTGGAAGTGTTGACTAGAGCAAAGCTTCTAAAACTGAGTTGTGACCCCATATGAGGTTGGGTAATTGAATGCGAGGTTGTGAAAAATTTGGCAACAGTAAAGGGTTATGTATACCTATTTTATATACTAATATACCCCGGGTCTTGTAAAAGGGGTCATGAGTGGAAAAGTTTAAGAAGCCCTGGCCTAGAGCAGTGAGAGGTTAAGTGACTTGGCCAGACAATGTTTGAGGTGAGACTTGAAGCTAGGTCTTCCAACCACTACATCACACTGTTTCTCTGTGTTTATATAGAAGGCATCAAAATGACTAGGAGAGGTGACACATGGCACGCATGAAGCCAGGGGTGCTTCAAGGGAAAGAACCAGTTGTCCTGTGATGCTGAGTCCTCGAGAGAAAAACGTCATAGTGGCTGCAAAGATGCAAAGATGACTGGGAAAAGGAGGACAGAAGGCAGGCAAAGCTCCCAGGCCCTTCTGTCTCTGCTGTGAGGTTTGCTTTTCAGCAAATATCCCTTTTGTAAAAGTTAATTGATTAAACAATACTGAGCCAGGAACCACGGTGATTAACACATTAGAATGGGAACTTAAGGTAATACTATTACCACGGGGGCAGCTAGGTGGCAGTGGATAGAGTACCGGCCCTGGAGTCAGGAGGACCTGAGTTCAAATGTGACCCCAGACACTTGAAACTTGCTAGTTGTGTGACCCTGGGCAAGTCACTTAACCCCAACTGCCTCACCAAAAAAAAAAAAAAAAAAGCTATTGAAATAGTCCAAGTAAAAGCTGATGAGAGCCTGAAGTAGTGGTGGCTTGTATCAGTGGGGAGAAAGGGACTCTTTTGTATCCTTTTTTATTCCCAGCATTTAGCACGGGGTGACTGAGGTGGAGGTAAAATTCACAAGACCCAGCAAATGATTGCATATAAGAGGTGAGAAAAGGGTAGGATGTCACTTGATTTGACAGCCTAGGCCTTCAGTAACATTCGTTGGATGAACGACATAGGAGTGGGGCTCAGGTGAGAGGTAAGGGTTAGATATATAGATTTGGAAGGGAACATCCACATAACAATCGAAGCCTTGGCAGTAGATGAGACACCCCTCAGAGGATGAAGAGGAACAATCAGTACCAGGACAGACCATTCAGGGGCACTCAGGATTCGAAAGTCGGAGGAAAGTTAGGAACCAGGAAGGAGACAAGTGTGTGGGGGTGGGGGGGTGGGGGGGTGGGGGGGTGGGGGGGGGGACATAGTATCCCTGAGAAAGAATCTGTCTGCAGCGTAAAAACAAAACGAAACAACACCCCGCAAATAAGGAAGGAAGAGGACTGCAGAAGACCACTGGATTTAGCAGGCAAGGAATCAACAGGGAGATCCAAGTGGTTAAAACAATTTCAGGCTCTCAGACGCAGAGAATCAAAATAAGGGGCCACTCTAAATAAAGCAGTTATTCCCATTCCCTCAATTTCCCCTTCCAAGGAAATCCCGCGATGAAACCCTCAGATCACGCGCGCTTTCCCCTAGCAGCCGACGCGAGGCTGGTGAAACAACGGGAGTTTGGGGTCCCGCCTCCCTCCCGTTCTTGGCCCCCTCCGAGATCTCGAGAGAGTGAAGGAAAGAGGTCCTTCTCGCGAGCTTTCCAGAGGGACACGCGCAGTGGCGGCAGCGACGGCGTGAGCACGTGTGCTGCGTGTCTCAGGAGCCGTGGGGGCGGGAGGAAAATCAGGGGGAGGGAGAAGCCCTGGGTTCACGAGTTACGGAAGCCGGCGAGGAAGCGTGGCCTCTTCGCCACTGTCCAGTTGTTCCCGATGCCCAGCGCCAGCCGCCAGAGTCAGGAGAAGCCGCGGGAGATCATGGAGGCGGCGGAAGTGGGTTTCCTTCTTCCCTGGGTCTGGGAGGAGTAGGTCGTCTGGGCGGACCTGCTCTGAGGGGTGGGGGAGAAGGGTGAGCTCGGGCCCTGCTCTAGAGGGTCCCGGTGAAGCCCAGGCCAGGTCAGGGCAGGCCTTGGGGCCTGCTCGCTGGCTGTAGTCTCAGTGACCTCCTCTTGACGTGGCCTTCTGAGTCCGGGACCAGGAGGAACCGGCCTTACACGTGTGTGTGCGTATGTGTGGCACTGTGTGCTCCTTGCAGGATGACCCCGGTCCCCTCCCTAACACGAGGGGGTCCTTAGCCCCTCCCCCAAACACATACGGGGGTCTTTACCCCACAAACCCACACCCCGGTTCTTAGATTCCCCTAAACATACAGGGGTTCTTACCTACCCCCAGCAATACAGGGGTACATGCCCCACAAACATGCCGGGGTCCTTAGACACCCCCCCAGCATACTGGGGTTCTTACTCCCTCCCCAACCCATACTCACAAATTTTTAAAATGTAGGCACCTGCAAGCTGCGCTGATCCCCCTGAAGTGCTTCCATACTTCCGCCCCCTGCCCCCACCAACCACACCCCGGACCCTCCAAAGTGTGTACAGTGTTGAGGTAAAAACTTATGTACCCCCCAAATACACTTGAAAGCCGGCCCTTCAAACTATATTCAATACTTCTGGTTCTTTAAAAAAAAAAAGCCAGCATTATTTAACTTTCACACCCATAATTTCAGTTTCTCCAAGACTTAACGGAGGTGTTAATTTCATTTTTCAAGCTTGGAAACATGAAATGTTTTTTCCGAAAGTTGGTGGCTGTACCAGGAACACACCATTCCCCTTCCGAAAAACTGAAAAGATTTAAAGGAGACTGGCAACCCCTTGTGCATCTTTGTGCGAATATTCGTGTATCTTGATCATTTCTCCTTTTCTAAGAAAGAGTTCTGGACAGAGAATAAATTAAATAAAATGCCTTTGTCATTCACAAAGCTACACAGTAATTGTGAGTCTCTGGGCAAGGCATTTAGTCTCTCAGCCTCAATTTACTCATCTGTAAAAATGAGGATAGTAGCAGCATCCACCTTGCGGGGTTGTTGTCAGTATCAAAGGCGATATGTAGTGATTTGCAAACCTTAAACTCTATGTAAATGCTAGCTATTATTAATAAATGTGCTGATAGTATTAGATGATGTGTTCTGATGGTAAAGAGATACGCCACACACCTTTGTAAACAGGGCATTTATGTAGACTTGAATCTTTTTCCTTTATTGCTCATCTCAGTTCTCTTAGGATTCTGAACATTTGCATCAAAATGAAACTGATTATTAAATCTCTTTTTAGATTTCATAATTGTTCCTTGTGCATAACACTTGCACAGTGCCTGACATAGTAGGTATTTAATAAATACTTGCTGATTTGACCTGCACCTAGAATAGAGTTCTTAAAATATGAAGGTTCTATAGGCCTAAGAAGTTCTTTGGCTAAGATGGTTGGTAACCATAGCCAAGTCTCTTAATTTCTTTGCACTTCACTCATCCATAAAATGAGTATTTGCACTACCTACCTCATATAATTGTGAGGAGAGTGCTTTAAAGTTTACAAGTACTACATAAATGGGAGCTGCTATTGTCTATAAGAATTTTTTGATTGAATCCAGCACACATATATATTGTGTAGAGGGATCTGTGGTACTTAACCCAAATTCAACTGCAACATGGATGTAGTTTGATGTTTGTAAAAATGAAAGGTTTGAATTATCCGTTTAAGCATTGTGGTTGCATTATATGCATATGGTCCAGATTAATTTCTTGACTTTAAATCCATGGTTCTGTGTAAATACAAAGGGGAAATTCCCTTTTCTTATACACCATGTTTTATCTAATAGCAATAGAATGACTAAACAAGTCAATAAATTACATTAGAAATAGCTACTTATTTATACTGTCACAAAACTAAGGAAAATTTCCTTTTGATTTTTGAGATTTGATGACCTTTGAATTAATGATACAGTTTTACAAATAAAGCAAGTCTAGGCATAAAGTTGAAGTCATAAAGTCCAGTAACACAAAAAAACATGAATCTTATAGAGTGAAATAGCTTGATTTCTGTGAAAAGGCCATTTTAAATAAAAATTAGGTAAGACTTTTGATGTTTAAAGGGGAAATTATAAGTATTGTGTTAAACATGTCAGATCTCAAGCTTATAGAGAGATCTGGAACTCAAAAGAATTTCCTCCAAAATTGGTTCTAAGTCTTTAAGCTAAATACTTATTCCTGGAATAAGAAGATATTAATAAGGCAATCTAAGGCCTAATCTGTGCTATTTGTCTTCCTCCTAGCATATAGGAATTTATTTCACTATTTTGAAACAGTCTGATAACTTTTGGAGAAAACATTAAAGTACTTAAGTTTATACTTGGCACAGTGGATCAGGAATTGGACTTGGAATCAAGAAGACTTGATTTCAAATCCTGCCTCAAACAATAGCTGGGTATCTCTGAGCAAGTCATTTAATATCTTAGCCTTAATTTTCTCATCTATAAAATGAGGATAATAGTAATGTCTACCTCACAGGATTGTTGTCAGGATCAAAGAAAACATATAAAGTGATTTGCAAACCTTAAAACGTGTGAATACTAGCTATTAATAAATGTGTTTATAGTATTAGATGATATTTAGGTTCTAATGGTAAAGAGACATGCCATGGGGCATGTCCCTTTATAAACAGGGCATATATGTAGACTTAGCCTTTTCTTTTATTATACATCTCAGTTCCCTTAGGATTCTGAATGTCCAAATCAAAGTGGTACTAAACGTTAAATATTTTTATATTCACATTTTTTATACATTGTCTTTTACCATATGGTGTGTTTTCAATTTAAAGGCATAATATACCAAATCTTTTTTAAATTTAGGATTATGCTAAAGAAAGATATGGAGTATCTTCAATGATACAGTCACAAGAAAAACCAGGTTAGTTACTATTTTTTGTAATAATTAAACTTTTTTCGGCCTAATGACAAGAAAATGGATACAATGAAAAGAATGCCGAATTTACAGTCACAAAATCTAAGTTCAGATCCTTGCTCTGTCAGGAGTTATACGACTTGGAAAAATCTTTCTCTGGCCCCCTTTTTTTTTTTAAAGGAAAATAAAGGAAGTTGGAGTAGATCAGTGGTGTCTTAGAAAACCATATATGTTTTATTGTGTTTTTCTTTATTTTGTGAGATATTTCCCAGTTACATTTCAATCTGGTTGGGCTGCACTCAGAAGTGTGGGAGGTATGACATCTCTGGAATAGGTGATCTCTTAATAAGGTTCCTTCAAATGGTTGGTGTACAAGCCTATCATTCTAAGAGCAAAAAAAAGCCTTAATTGGAAAGTATGAATCATACTCTGTTATATCCTATTAAAAAGAAATTCAAATATATTAATAATCCCATCTTTGTAGGATCTTTGATTTAAAATACGATAGTAAAATAAGGCCCTAATTGCAGAAACAGTTGGCATTTCAAAAGAGAACTTAGAAAGCATTGTTAAATGGAAGGAAAGTAGTAAATGTTTGTTAGGCATGATGATATTTTCCTCAAATCCATTTACTTTGGATTCTTTACAAGGCTTTTGCACATACTTCTTTGGGGGGGGGGGAGGCGAAATGAGGGTTAAGTGAGTGTCAAGTGTCTGATGCCGGATTTGAACTCAGGTTCTCCTGAATCCAGGGCCAGTGCTTTATCCGCACATACTTCTTTAGGTACAATTTTGGTTATTTCTGCCTGCTTTGAATTTACTAAATCTTAACTCATTTTTGAGGTATCTTTATTTTGTTTAATTCAGAATATTTGGGGATATTGTAGTTTAAATGTATACCATTGTCACTGTTGTAAAATTATCTTGAGGTTTTTTTCATTATTTTAGTCTTTAGCTTGCTATTAAAAATTGTACCTAATTCATGATTATTTCCTTTGAAATCTGATTTTCTCATTTGAATTCTACCTTCTCTATAACTTTTTGCCCAGTAAAAAGCTTAATTTTTAAAAATTCCTTTATTTATTCCTTTTTATTAATGAGTTTTTTTTACTATTTTGTCTGATACACAGATTTATATTTTTTAATATTTTTGTGAAACTAAAACTGCTGCTGAATCTTTAGATAGCTGAATGCTTCAAATAAGAAAATAGTCCAAGAATTTTGTACTTTTAGGTTACAGTACATTCATGATTCTGTGTACAGCCTTTTGAACTTAATCTTACAATGTACCTGATATAGCCAATCAATAAAATCATTCCCTACATTAGTTTTATATTTTCTAAAATTATAGAATCATATAATCTTAGATTTGGAATAGACCTCTGAGTTCATTTATTCAGCCTTAATTTTTAATACCATTTCAGGTGCAGTTTTATAATCTTTGCTACTATAGTTTTCCCAAATTCATATACTTAATGTGGGTGGAATTTTATGAGAAGGAAGGGTCCTATCTCCTGTCTCCACAGCACATCAAAACCTCCTGGGAATTTTCAGTCTCCAGAACTATCAAAATTCTCTCCTAGTGAATTCATTCTGTGTTGCTTAACCTTTTCACTTTATCTTTCTGGCTGCCTGTTCATTACTCTTCCAACCTTGGCCTTCTTGCAACTTGTTCCTTTTGAGTTACATTAATTTTTCTAGGAAGAGGTTATAATACTGTATTGCCTTTCTTTGCTTTCTTGTCTCCTATTGATTGAATCTACACAAAGGAGAAATAATGATGTTGGTCCAATTGACCTGGAAATAGATCTCAGTAGATTTGATCTCAAGTCTAGGAAGCTCTAGTTTAAAATTGTTTTGACACATCGATCTCTCCTTTTTTACTTTTGGCTGTGAAAATTATTCAGCTTTAAAGAAATTACCTCTATTGTCTCTTGCTTGTGTGTGTATTCTATGTAGGGGGGCTCATAGTATTAAACTTAGGGCTTGAAGAGATCTTAGAGAATAGCTAATCCAACTCCTTTATTTTTCAGATGAGGAAACCGAGGCCTAGAAATGTTAAATGATTTGTTCAGGGTTACAAGATGCTAAGTGGCAGAGACTATAAAATATGAGATTTGTTCTTTTTGACATGTACTCTGTGTTAGAGTGTAGCACTGTAATTACAATTTCAGTGTTGCACATGACAATGACTACTTTGCTTCTCTTGGGCAATATAATAAACCTTTGGGAATAAAAGGCCTCTTTGTAATTATAAGTATGATTTAATAGAGTCAAGGTATATTATCCCTTTCTTCCTGCTTTTGTTTTCTCTTTCTAGATTAATGTGAGTGGTTTTCTCTGCACGTATATTTGGAAAAAAACTATATAAAAATTGAAAATGGAGTGGGTTGGGTAGGTGAGTGTGGGTGGGTAGTTGGGCCCTGATTTTCAAAAAATGATAGGCAAAGCTTGCTTTACAAAAAAAGAAGTCAGGATCCCCTTGTTGCTTTCCAGAAGTATTTTTATTTTATAAAACAATTCATAAATTTCCATTAATTCAGCTCCCTTAGTATATTTAGATTCTTTTTTTTAAGCAAGAATACCTCATACATAAATTCAGATAATTTTTTGTTTGAAATTTTAATGTTAAACAGGCATCTAAATTATTACGGTAGTTTTAGCATAAGACTAGAAGCTCTAGGCAAGTTAAAGATTTGCATTGCTACACAAAGTTCCCTATACAGATGAAGTACCAGATCCAGACCAAAAAACCAACATAGGCTTGAGATGTCCAGTCATTTGTTCATTTATAATGTATTGATGTATGTGTATATGTATGTAATGCAATTCCTCTGCACTAATAGTAAGAGTCCTCTATTTCAAACCGGATGGATTTTCTGATCCAGATTGGGTTTCCTAATATATAGGTGGCAAATTAACAACCCATGTTTTCATCATGCTCAGGTTAGTCAGTGTACAGACTGTACTACTATAGAGTAAGTCAAAGATGGTTCTTCATCCAAGACCATCCAAAACTGAGATTGTGGGGGCAGCTAGATAGCGCAGTGGATAAAGCACCAGCCCTGGATTCAGGAGTACCTGAGTTCAAATGTGACCTCAGACACTTGACACTTACTAGCTGTGTGACCCTGGGCAAGTCACTTAACCCCCATTGCCCCGCAAAAAAACAAACAAACAAAAAATCTGAGATTGTACTAGCTTGTACTGTCTAGTATAGGGGTTCTTGACCTTTCTTATGTCATGAACCCCTTGGGCAGTCTAGTATAGATTAGATCACGTACAATTGTGTGTCCATACAGTACTATAGTCATATCTATACACTATTGAAAAGGCAGCATATTAAAACTGTTATTTTATATTAATCCTATTTAACACTTTAGTGCATCAATCCAGGTGCCACCATCATTTTTGCCATGAACAATTTTATAGGCCAGGGATTATAGCTGGGGGTTTTTTTTAGCCCTTTAAGAATCTTGTAAAGCCTATGGATCACTTTTTAGACGTAGGTTTTTAAATGAATAAAAATACACAGGATTATAAGGGTGAAATTGTGTTTAATACAGTTATCAAAATGTTTTACAAAACAAATTCACAGATCCCAGGTAAAGAACCTTTGCTTTTAGTCACTATCTTCAGTCACTAGCCAAACCTTTTTATTTTTCAACATATAAAATAAACCCCAGTCTCTTGTCTTGGTAAACATTTTTGCCCCTCATCATACCCAACCTCGACCTTATTATTACTTTGTATATTTCCCTATCGTCCTGCTTTTCCTTTCCTTGTTTCAACTGTAGACTTTAATGTTTTTTCAGTAGAGGAAAAACAGACAATTATTTTCCTCTTGCCGCCATCATTGAAATCTTGTTATACTTGGTTTTGGGTAATGATATAAGAAATAGGAAATCCTAGAGGCTATCAAGAGGTGACGGGATAAAATTGTTCATCTAGTTGTACGCCAATTACTGAATCTAGTAGCTACACTGAAATAGGAAGGAGAGATTGAGATTGACTTGATTTAGACTTAGGTTTACTTGTTCAAACTTTGTTAACTTGCTTAACTTATTTCATGCAGAGCGAATTTTGGTTCGGGTTAAAGACCTGACAGTGCAAAAAGCTGATGAAGTAGTTTGGGTTCGTGCCAGAATTCATACAAGCAGAGCTAAAGGTAAGGTTGTTGATGTGTTTTTAATTATTAATATCTTATTTGAATTTATTTTTCCAGTTTCTCATATAAAATTACATGAACATTTTATTTGTGGTGTTTAATTTAAAATATTTGCCCATGACTAATTCCATAAGACATTTTTCCTTTTTCTAAAGGAAATAACCTGAGGGCTAGACCTTAATCAATCAGACATTTACTAATGGCCTTCTCCATACCAAGCACTGTTTGAGCTTGTGAGAATACAAATACAAGGAATTTTTAAATCCTACTATGCTATCCTTTAGAAGTTAAATCATGAAGCCTAATTTGGCCTACCTTGGTTATTCAGACTTCTTGTTATCAAATAATGTCTTGAATTTTTACATTTTATTGTCCGCTGTCTCAAAACAGCCTTTCTACTTTTGAGTAGCTCTAGTTATTAAAAAGCTTTTCCTAAACCTAAATCTGTTTCTCTGAAATTTCCACTCATTGCTCCTAGTTGTGCCATATGAGGCTAAGAAGAAAGTCTTTCTCTCTTTTATATGACATCTTTTAAGATACTTGAAACTATAGTGTCCTCTTCAGATCTCCTTTTTTTCCAGATTAAACATTTCCTAATTCTTTTATCCAGTCCGCTAATAGTGTGGTTTATGTTTTTATTCTTCTGACCAGCTTGTCAATTTCCTTCTTAAAGCACTGTGACCAGCACTAAATACATTACTCCAGATGTCACCTGAGCAGGGCAGAGTACAGCAGAATTATCAAGCACTCTTCTCGTTATGAACACTGACTCTACAGCAGAGGATAGCTATGATGTTTTTTGGCTACCATGTCATACTCGTTTGAAGCTCCAGTCCACTAAAACTGCTAGCTCATTTCCCACCAAATTATTCATCTGCTTAGTCTTTTTCTAACTTGTAGAGTTGATGTGGATGGGGGCACAAGAGGAGCAGGAAGCTAAGTGTCGAATTGAAATTTTGCCCTTTTTGATTTGATCCATCATTCAGACTTGTTGACATCCTAAGATCCCAGCCAATCATCCGATTCATTACTTTTAACTCTCAGCTTCACTCCATCTGCAAATTTGTCTTTGAACAGTCACTTGACAAATCTTGCCATTTCTACCTTTGCATCTTTCCCATCTAGCTCCTTCTGGCCACTTTCACAGCTACCATCCCAGTTCAGGCCTTCATTACTTGCCTAGATTATTATAGCAGCTTCCTAATTTTTCTCCCTACCTTAGGTCTCTTAAATTTTAGTCCATTTGATATGTTGCGGCCAAAGTAATTTTCCTTAAATGCAGATCTGACCATGTTAGTTCTCTATTTAGCTAACTCCAGTAGCTTCCTGTTGCCTCTAGCATAAATTATAAGGGCAGCTAGGGGGTTCAGTAGATAGAGGACTGTGCCAAAATTTAGGAAGACGCCTCTTCCTGAATTCAGACACTTCATAGCTGTATCTGGGCAAGTCAGTTTCCTCATCTGGAAAATGAACTGGAGAAGAAAATGGCAAACCAGTATCTTTGCCAAGAAAACCCCAAATGAGGTCATAAAGAGTCAGACTTGACTGAAAAACAACTAAAATAAAATATAAGCGCACCTTGCCCCAACATATCGAGCTCATTGATATTACTCCCACTCCCACAGGCTGTGATCCAGCCAATCAATCTAGCCTTCTCTCTGTATGTCACATAGACATTCCACCATCTCCTGTCTCTGTACCTTTGCATTGGCCATTCCCATGCCTGGAATGAGCTCCCTGTGATGTCACAGGATCATTAGTCTTAATGAAGTCATGCTGGTGCTTACTGTTTTTCTACATAAATACCACATAACCTATTCTTTTCGTAGTAATATTTTCTTGAATTTTGTCAGTCTGAAATCAAGCTCACTAGCCTGTGGCTGAAAACTTTGTTCTCTTCTACTTCTGTTTTGTTTTGTTGAGGCAATTGGGGTTAAGTGACTTGCCCAAGATCACACAGCTAGTTAAGTGTCAAGCGTCTGAGTCCGGATTTGAACTAAGGTATTCTTGAATCCAGGGCCAGTGCTTTATCCATTGTGCCACCTAGCTGCCCCAAGCCTCTCCACATTCTAATCCATTTTCTGTAGAGCAACTAAGTCGATTTTCCTAAAATGCAGGTCTTACCTTTATACATAGACATAGATACACACATATACACACCACACAGGCACATGTATGTGCGTGCATGCGCTCCTCTGTCTTTCTTATTCTATAAAATTTTTTTTGGTATTGAAATCTTTTTCACAGCCTGACCCCTTCCTACTATACTTTCCCCCTCATTCTCTGCAGTCCAGCTATATTGTCCTCTTACCCATTGTTTAACACACATAATACTCCATCTTCCATCTCCCAGCCCTTACCTCCTCATCCCTGCCATTTGGAATTCCTTCTAAAGAAATTTCCTTCAAGACTCAGCTTAAGGGGGCAGCTAGGTGGTACAGTGGATAAAGCACTGGCCCTGGATTCAGGAGGACCTGAATTCAAATCCGGCATCAGACACTTGACACTTACTAGCTGTGTGACCTTGGGCAAGTCACTTAACCCTCATTGCCCCATCTCCCACCCCCCCAAAAAAGGGGGGAAAGATACTTGAGTCATTTGCCATTTCCTTTTCCAGTGGATTAAGGTAGAGCTTAAGTGACTTGCCCAAGGTCACACAGCTAGTGTCTGAGGCCAAATTTGAGCTCAAGAAGTCTGAGTCTTCCTGACACCAGGCCTAGTACTCTATCCACTGTGTCACCTAGCTGCCCTTACATCTGCATTATAAACATTCTCTCTACCTCTTTCTTAAATCTAGACAATCAACAAAACAATAAATCAAGTCCTAATTTTTGTTGTTGTTTAGTCATTCCCTACTTTTCCTGATCCTGTTGGGGGTTTTCTTGGCAAAGATATTAGAGCGGTTTGCTATTTCCTTCTCTAGCTCATTTTACACATGATGAACTGAGGCAAACAGACTTAAGTGACTTGCTGAGCATCACACAGCTAATAAATGTCTGAGTCCATACTCCGTCTGCTCTCTCTCTGGAGGTGGACAGCATTTTTCACTGAGTCCTTCGGAATTGATATCATCGTATTGCTAAGAAAGGCTAAGTCATTCGTAGCTGGTCATTGTACAATATTTTTCTGGTTCTGCTAACTTCACTTTGCATTTGTTCTTGTAAGATTTCTAGGTTTTTCTGAAAACATCCTGCTCATCATTTCTTATAGCACAATAGTATTCTGTGACAATTACACTACAACTTGTTTAGCCATTCCCCAACTGAAGAGCATCCCCTCGGTTTCCACTTCTTTGCCACCACAAAAAATTAGGCAGACTCTTTTCAAAAGCAGTGTTCTAACAGTAGGAGGAGAGTAGACTGAATTAACTATAGGAAATTGCAAAGTTCTTGAGTGACCTCAGGCTTCTCCTTTGTAATACTATACTGGTACTGATGTGTAGCTGTCTGATGTCTACCACAGTAGTCTCTGAAGAATTGAAAATAACTATCACACAGAGGGCAAATGGAAAGGTTTTTATAAGTATGAACATGCTGCATCATATGACTAGTGAGGAACTTTGAAGAAAATCAGGAATAGATTTATGGGAAATAGATAATAGGAAAAGATGCCCTGGGATAATAGGTAAATAGCCCAAGGACCCCGCTGGTGTATTCAAGGTATGAAGAGAGATTAGGGAATTATGTTAGGTAGAAAAGAGTTAGCCAGGATGGGGCAAGGTTTGCATTACTGGAATGTCACCATCAGCAAGCCTTTATCACATGCCTACTATGTGCCAAGTACCGGGCATACAAATGAAAGAATAATCCCCATTCTCATGATGCATGTACAACTATATTTGGATAGGTTAATAGATTTCCAAAGAAGAAACAAAACAATGCTACAGAAAGCCATAGGCCCCTTATTATGTCCAAGTTTATTTTCACAGGAAGGAAGTTACTTAGTTTGAGTTGGCTGGAGGGGAGAAGATAAGAGAGCGACAAGGGAAGAGAAGAGGAGGATATATCAGGATCACATGGATTCATTCAGGATCTCTAGAAGGGGCATGACACAGTATCATTACCTCAGATATACTGATCTTTAGACCCAGGAGGAGGAGGTCACTGTTCTAGGTGAGAGGTGCCATTTTGCCCTTGCCTCTGAGATTATCTCATTTCTTTGATAGAATACCTAGACTGTCCCATAGGACAGCATTTTCTTCAATGCAGAAGATGGCCAAGAGTCTTTATAGAGTGGCAGAGCCTCGTTCATTTATGTCAGATTTGTTTCCCACTCTTGATGCAGGAGACAAGTTGATGCCAGTTAGCTATGGATTTGGAAGTTTCTTAGGAAAAGTTTAGTCCTAGAAATGGGAGATTTTTCTGAGCTACCACAATTCCCTTCAAGTTAAAAAAAAGAGCATTTGTTCCCTTCCCCCCACCCACCCCATAATGGACCAAAAAAGGTTGTAGGAGGATTTGAAACATCAGTGATAGTTTCTAGACAGAAATATTTTTAATGCACTTCTTATAACCTGTCTTCAAAATAAGTAATTACTTTAAAAGTAATGGTACAAATTCTGTTGAATGACATGTCTCTCAATGGACATCAGTGTTTTATAGGTTGAGGATATTTTAAAACTTTTAAAGATTCTTGAGATTTATTAAACTTACAGAGAGAGCTTCTCTGTTAATTTGCAGTTTCTTTTCTCTGTGTGCCTAATGAAAGTTACACAAATTTTCCATTGCACTTTATGACTTTCATTTATTTGGAGTGATGCAGCATATCCTATATTTTTCTGCTATTGAAACTGCAATCAAATTGAATTGAGTTAATATTTAATTGAGCATCCTATAGCCTGTATTGTACATGTACACAATTCTTTCATGTAGCAATGACTTATATTATCTATTTTCAGTGCTTACCACCTAATTGTAATTTCAGTCATTGACAACATGAATACCATACATTTCTGGGGTAGAAAGTGGAAAATAAAATATTTCTACTTAATTGAATTCACTTGCCACTTCAGTACTGTTATTAAATTTGATTACCACCTTTCTGATCGCACTAAAGCAGGGGTTCTTAACTTGGAGTCCATGGGAAGATTTCGGGGTACATGAACTTGGATAGGAAAAAAATATGTGTATGTATATATTTTAGCTAATCTGAAGTTATTAATCCAGGCATCAAACATTTTGAGAACAGGTCCATGGATGAGGGATCTTTTATTGAAAAGTCTTTACCAGATTCCCGATGGGCGCCCATGAGACAAAAATGGTTAAGCACCTCTGCTCTAATATAAATAAGCAATTTAAGGGTTATTGGATAGCAAACTGTCTAAAACTGAATGTATCTGTTACCTAGAACAAATTCTTCCTTTTGATCTTCTGTTTCTTTTCATGTAACCATTGTTCTCCTAGTCACTAAATATGAGTGATTTCTCCTTCATATTGCTTCACTTTTTTTTTCTTTTTTTGTCTCTCTTGTCACTCCAGTTTAGATCCTTTTCCTCTTTCCTAAAAGGCAGAAGGTAGTGGATAACGAGCTGCAATTGGAGTTAGAAAGACCTAGGTTCAAGTCCCACATCTAACACATACTGATGGCATAATTTTGAGCAAATCACTTAACCTCTTAGTGTTTAGGCAGTTATTAAGAGGCAGCTGCTGGTGGCACATTGGATGAGTCAGGAGGACCTAAGTTCAAATCCAGCCTCAGACATTTACTGGCTGTATGACCCTGAGCAAGTTACTTAACCTCTATTTATATCAGTTTTCTCATCTGTAAAATGGAAGTAACAAAAGATCCTACTTCTCAAAGTTGTGAGGATTAAAGGAGATAATATTGTATAGCTCTTAGCACAGTGCCTGGCACATAATAAGCACTATGTAAATGTTATCTATTATTATTATCTCTCTCAAATTCTAAGGTGCCAACCTGTATTAGTGGAAGGAATTTCTTCATCAGGGAATCCCTCATACCAATGAAAGCAGAGGTCCAGGACCTAGACCATATCCTTCCTAAACTATGTCCAATAGCCTCCTAATGGTTTTTCATGCTGCAGAAGTTTCCTATGCAATCACACCATATTATCCTTATTAAAAACACTGCTTTTATTATCTACTCAAAAATCTCCCGTGGTTTACCACTGCCCAAAGATAAAGTATGAACTTCTAAGCTTCTGTTCAAGGTGGTATAACAATTTGCCCCTCAGATTGTTTTTTTTTCCCTTCTTATCTTCTCTTCCTATCCCCCAAGGCAATGTTTCTTTATACACATAGTCAAATGATTTAGGGCTCTTTTACTGAAAGAGCACAACTTGAATACATCATTCAAATAAAGAAGGCCATTTCAGGGAAAATGACAAATAGAAATGTGTTACTTTAAAATTCTGTTGGTAGCTCTTCCTGTCTGTATTTCCTAAATGAGTAATACCTTGTGAATTTGCTAGTTGTGCTAAACTTGTACTGTAAGTTCTTTTGATATACATATCTGCAAGGCACTGAGTCCTTTGATATTTTCCACAGATTAGCATTTCTCAGATATTAGATTTGTTTTTAAAAATACATTTTTCCTAGTCTTCTTTTGTATACAGAACTGAGAAGTCTCTTCTTATATCTAAATATTAACTTAAAGACAAAGGAATGAGAATACTTGACTAAAATTGGAGAGCGAAATATATATTTCATATAAAGCGAATGTGCTCAGGAATCAGAAAGTGTAAACAAGATCGCTGCATTCACCAAGAGGTTTCTGTGCATTCTTGGCTTTCCCTTCCTAAAGCTCCGATTGACATTTCTCAGTTATTCATTCAAAAACGATCGCTTGCTCAATTTTCCAAATCTCAAAGAAATGCTGTGCAGAGAAGTTGCTGTTCAATGGTCACCTATATTGAAAGAGTCCAGGAATAAGAGAAAACCATAGGACTTCAGTCTTCAGAAGTTTCACATGATCAGAATAAATCCAACCCTGGCTCTTAAAAACTCTGTGACTTCTTGGAGCTTCAGGTGTGAAAAATCACTACTTCAAAAGAGCTATTGTAGGGATCGATAAAGTAGCAAGTGTAACTTGCAAACTAAAACATTTTTCAAGCTAAAGTTATTGTTATGTAATAGGTGGTTGTAAAGTTCAAATGAGGTAATGTATGTGAAAGAACCTTGTAATCATCAAGTGCCATAGGAAGGTACACTGCTTGCTTTCTCTCCTTGGATTAAACCTTACCAGTGTGGGGAACTCTCAGTGAGGAAACTTCCTCCACCAAAATACATCAGCCTTATAGAGTTAATGAGTGGCTTTGGGCACTGAGCAGTTAAATGACTTGCCCAGGGTCACCCAAGTAAAACGGTAGGACTTGGACACAGCCCTTTGTCTGATACATTTTGCTCCTTTTCTAACCTGCTATTATTTAGTATTTTTACTGAATTTGTGATATCATTAATGTTAGGACCTCCTCACAATGATACTGGTGTCAATCCACCTACATATTTTCATCACGAGCACTTTTTATCTGTGTCCTTGAAAAAATTCTTCATAGAAGTCTACCTAACATAAAGGGGGGGGAGGGGGCCATCCCCTCGATCTCTTTTCTAACATTATGTATGTAATAGTGCAGCACACAAACTATCCATCTGTTATCGTTCATTCTTACCACATTACCGGTCTACCTAATTTTTTGATCATACACCACCTGGGTAATATATTCTCGAGTGTAAGTTGTCTTTGATAATAAGTTGCAGCATAATTATACCCACCATATGTCTCTCTTTTGCCCCAAGTCATACACAATCTTGATTCTTCAGAGATAGTGACATTTCATGATTTGCAGCCAGGTAGTATCATTAGAATGGTTAGGTAGCATTTTCAGCACACAACAACCATTGTGGAACAGGCTTTATTATTATCTCCATTTTACAGTTGAAGAAATTGAGACCAAAAGAGTCTATGATTTGTCCAGGGTCACATAGAAGGTGAGTATCTATTGAACTCAGGAGTTCCTGATACAGAATAAATAAGAAATAATTAAGAGAGGGAAGGCACTAAAATTAAGGGGGATTGGGAAAGGCTTCCTGTAGAAATTGAAAGCAAGTAGGCAGAGATGAATAAGGAAAGCACTCCAGGCATGAGAGACAGCTAGAGAAAATGTCCGGAGCTGCGAGAGGGGGTGTTTTGTTCTTGGAACAGCCAGGAGGCCAACGTCATTGGATCAAAGTATATATGGAGAATAAGGTATAAGAAGATTGGAAAGGTAGAAGGAGGCTAGGTTGTGAAGGACTTTGAATGCCTATCAGAACATTGTTAGGTTTTGATTTTTTAAATTTGATCTCAAAGATAATAGAGAGAGTCTTTGGAATTCATTGAATGGGGGTGATGTGGTAAAACCTGTACTTTAGGAAAAGCACTTTGGCTGCTGAATGAAGAAAGATGGATTACAGTGGAGAGAAGTTTGAGGCAGGCAGACCCATTAACAAGCTATTACAAGAGTCCAGGCATGGGGTGATGAGGGCCTGCATCAGAGTGGTGGTAGTGTCAAGAGAGAAGGAGGTATATTCATGAAATGTTGCAATCGTAAAATCAACAGGCTTTGACAACAGATTGAATAGGGGGAAAGGGAGTAAGAGATACTGAGGAGTTGAGGATGACACCCACGTTGCAAACCTGGATAACTGAGAAAGAAGGTAGTGGTGTACTCTACAATAACAAGGAAGGCAGGAGGTGGGGAGCATTTAGGGGGAAAGAAATTCTGTTTTGGCTATCAGAAAAACCTGGGAAAACTTACATGAGCTGATGCAACGTGAAATGTACTGTATACAAAATAACAGCAATATTGTAAGATGATCTGCTGAGAACTACTTAGTTATTTTCAGCAATGCAATGATCCAAGACTACCCTGAAGGACTTAAGAAAAATGCAATCCATCTACAGAGAAAGAACTGATGGTACCCGAATACAGGTGGAAGTATATTTCGTTGTTGTTGTTCCTTTTTGTGAAGTGTTGGGGTTTTTTTGTCTGCTATGTTTTGCATGATTGAACATGTATAACTTATATTGTTGAATTGCTTGAGTTCTTAAGCGGGGGATAGGGAGGAAGGATGAGAATTTGGAACACAAAAAGTTTTAAAAATTGATGTTACAATTTTTTTTTGCATGTAAGGTGGGGGGAAATTATAAATAAATAAATGGAAAGAAATTCTGTTTTGGACATGTTTGGGTAATGATACCTAATAGACATCCAGTTCAAGGTGTTTGAAGGGAGATGGAGATTTGAGATCAGAGGTCAACAGAGAGGTTGATTTTTTTAAAAATTGTCAGCAATGGGATGGTAATTAAATCCATAGGACTGATGAGATCATCAAATGAAATAGAGGGAGAAAGAGAAAAGGGCCCAGTGCCAAACCTTATGTGCTTAGAGGACATAATCTGGATGAGCTTGCAGCAAAGGAGATTGAGTGGTTAGAGGGTGTTTGGAGACGCCCACCTCAGGGGCTTTTCAAATGGCTCCCTCCGCAAGGCCCCAGTATGCATGCAAGCCTCAGGCACGTCATGCCTGGTTTTCTCCACTCAGCCAAGATATGCACGGAGTCCCCTTGCCCCAGTTGGCCCTGGGCCTGGCACCAAGAGGTGCCAGCAAATTAGCTTGGGGGTGTGAGCGGCCGGCCCTAGGTTCCTGGGAGAGAAGGGCTTTTTAAGAGACACAGGGGGTAGTGAGCAAAAGAAGTAGTGAAAAGGGGTGGGTAGAAGGGGGGGGGCGGTTGGTAGAAGGAAGAAAGGGGTGACGGACCAGGAGGAGAAGACAAGAGGTAGAGCAGAGGGGAGTGAGGGAGCAACTGGAGAAGGAGACACAGGTGGCAGTGGCAGGCCACACCCACAGGCGAGTGACTTGCAGGGGATAGGAAGCAGTTGAGTTTGTTGGAGGTCCTATTTCTTGTTTTTCTTTATCTTTATCTCTAAGTTTATTCTTATCAATAAACCCTGTTTTGGGGGACTCATGACGGAAGATGATCTCCAAATCCAGGGGAAAAAAAAACTGTGGAGTATAGATGCTGATTGAACCATACTATTTCTTTTGTTTTTGGTGCTGTTGTTTTTCTATTTTAAGGTTTTCCCTCATTGCTCTGATTTTTCTCTTATAACATGACTAATGCAGAAATATGTTTAATGTTATTTTATATATATAAAACCTATATCAGATTACCTGCTGTCTAGGGGAAGGAGGGAGAAAAATCTGAAATTGGAAAGGTTGTATAAACAAAAGTTGAGAACTAGCTTTACATGTAACTGGAAAAAAAAATAAAATACTTTATTTAAAAAAAATAATTAAAAAAATAAACCCTGTTTTTTGTTGTTAAATTGAAAGGAGGCCTTTTAATCTCATTTCTTTTAGTCTGGGAGAAGCAGTTGGGGAGGGGGCAGGCCCTTACAGATTGGCCCACACGGGGCTTAACGAACCTGGGGGATCTTTTAAAAGCCCCCTCCCCCCCTTACAGATTGGCGAGGCAGTGATATAAAAGCCCACAAGGGGAAAGAGGAGAACCAGGACAGAGCAGTGTCCCAAAAACCTAGTGAGAAGAGAGTATCAGCAGTGTCGGAGGCTGCAGAGAGGAAGCGGAGAATGAGGATTTAGAAAAATCCATTGGATTTGACAACTAAGAAACCACTGGTAGCTTTGGAGAGAACATTTTGGATGAAATGGTAAGGTCAGACCGGATTGTAAAGGGTTAAGAAAAGTGCAAGGAGAGGAAGTAGAAGTGCCTGTTGTAGAAGGCCTCTTGGAGTTTAGCTACAAAAGGCAGAAGAGACATAGGATGAGAATTGTTTGTCCTTCATTCTCAAAGAGGACCATGGCATCAGGTGATGTGATGATGTCCAGTGAATTGGATTTAACTGAGGGAGGGCTGTGCAAGGTCACCAACCTCACTGTCCTTCAGAGCCACATGGTTCTGGTGGAAAGATCGATCAGGATGACTGGAGATGGCCTGGGATGCTTTATGGGCAATTGGGGTTAAGTGACTTGCTCAGGGTCACACAGTCAGTGTTTGAGGTGAGATTTGAACTCAGGTCCTCCAAATTTCAGGGCCAGTGCTCTATCTACTGGGCAGGGATAGAAAGATGAAGGGTTTTTGAGGGTAGAAGAGACATGAGCATATTTACAGGCAATAGGGAATGAGCCAGTAGAGAGGGAGAGATTAAAAATAAAAAGTCATAGAAGCAGGATGACAAATGAAGCAATCTGTTGGAGGAGACAGGATGGATTGAATGGGTTGAACAAGTAGAGAAGATAAGGATACTCCTTGATAAGGTGTAAGGCCACCTTACCATGTATGACAGAGATGAAGGAGGACATATTGACAGAAGATATCTAAGTGATATGAAATGAGAGGAGAAATACCCTCAACATTTTCCATAAAATAGGCAAACTTTTCAGCTGGAAAAGTAGTGGGGGGTAGGGAGGTGGGAGAGGGAATGTGCCATGGGAGATTTGAGGAGGAATGAAAAGGTTTGGAACAGTCACTATGAAGAGTAGGATAGTGAAGCATAATGGGATTACCTAGCACGAGGAGGGCCCAATTGAGGTTTTGTTATATAAATCTTTAGTGGAACCAGTGGTTGTGTAGTTTTCATCTTCATTCAGCAACATGTATGTAGGAGCAAAGGCAGCAAATGGTGGGAATGATCCAGTGAGGCTTGACTGGCCATAATTGGCAATATGATGAGGGGATTAGAGATTCAAGAGAGGAGGACACTGTAGAGTTGAGTTGGTTTACAAAGGGGTCAAGATGTGGAAAAGAGAAGAGAGTGGCTAGTGCAAGGAAAATGAGAGAGAAATGATTGAGGAATTGGAGGTCATGATGTATGCGAAGAGTAGGGTTTGGTAAGAGGAGGCAGAGGGAGAAGTAAAAATCCAGTAGCTTGTGGTCAGAAAAGAGGATTTGGGAATTGTTGAACATGAAAGATGTATATTTGTGTGGTTGTAAAATCGAGGGCATGACCATCTTTGTTGTGTGGCTGAAGTAGGAGAGAGAGGTTGTGGAAAGTGAACAAGTTGAACTGAGTGCTTAGGGTGTTTGGTGGAGAATCAGTATATGTGCTGAAGTCCCATAGTATGAGAGTATACTATAAACAGCTGTTTGATAAGATTTTATTTTGAAATTTTGAATCCATATTCAGAAATTATATTGGTCTTTAGACCAAAATCCTATCAAACAAACTGAAGCAGGAAGTATTTGGCATGACCAAGTTAGATTAGACCAAAGATGCAAGGGTTCAATCTTAAAAAAACAAAAGAAATATTATGCTTCATTTAGCATCTATACTCCGCAGTTTGTTTTTTTGGATTTGGAGATCCTCTTCTATCATGAGTTCCCTGGAACTCTTCTGTACCATTGCATTGGTGAGAAGAATCTAGTCCATCACAGTAGATCCACACTCAATGTTGATGATACTGTGTACAATGTTCTTCTGGTTCTACTCATCTCACTCATCATCAGCCCACGCAAGACCCTCTAGGTTTCTCTGAACTCCTCCTGTTAATGGTTTCTTATAGCACAATAGTATTCCTTTGTATTCATATACCACAACTTGTCCAGCCATTCCCCAATTGATGGGCATCCCCTCAACTTCCAATTCCTTGCCACCACATAAAGAGCAGCTATAAATATTTTTGTACATGTGGGTCCCTTTCCCCTTTCCATGATTTCTTTGGGAAAAAGACCCAAAAGTGGTATTGCTGGGTCAAAGGGTATGCACAGCTTTATCGCCCTTTGGGCATAATTCCAAATTGCTCTCCAGAATGGTTGGATCAGTTCACAGCTCCACCAACAATGCATTAGTGTTCCAATTTTCCCACAGCTTCTCCATTTATTATTTTCCTTTTTTGTCATTTTAGCCAATCTGATAGGTGTCAGGTGGTGCCTCAGAGTTGTTTTAATTTGCATCTCTCTAAATCATTAGAGATTTAGAGCATTTTTTCATATGGGAATAGATAGCTTTAGTTTCTTCATCAGAAAACTGCCTATTCATATCCTTTGACCATTTCTCAATTGGGGAATGACTTGGATTCTTATAAATTTGATTTAATTCCCTATATATTTTAGAAATGAGGCCTTTATCAGAAGTACTGGCCATAAAAATTGTTTCCATGGCCAGAAAAAAAATTTTTTAAAAGAAAAGAAAACAATCACTATCAACTGGCCATGGTCTCCACTGCCCCTGCACTCCACCCCACCTCCATTTCTGCCTTTTATGATACTGTAAATACCTAAAAGGCAAAGAGTGTTTCATTTGTGTCTGTATGAAAAGATCATATATCTTGGGATCATAGATTTAGAGCAGAAGAGGCTTGAGTCTCTTATAATTTTTCACCTGAGGTGCCCATAGAGGCTGAGAGACTTGGGTAAAGATGCACAGGTGACTCCAAATCCAACATTCATTCCTTTGTACCATCCTGCTTTATAATAGGATTCTCCACAGTGCCTGGCACATGGTAAGATACTTGGATGGACTCAGAAAGCAATAGTGCACTTACTGATCATTGGCAGTGCTAATGTTTTTTATCTGGTAGTAAAGCCCTGGCATGTATTGGGGAAGCGCCAGGCTGCTCTTCTGCTCCCTATGAAACAGAGAACAGGGTTTTCAAGATCTGTTGCTTTTCAGGTTATGTGCTCATTTTCTGTTTTGATGTTAGGAAAACTTTTTAAAAATCTGCCTTGTGCTTTTCACTATAGGAAATTTGTAACCCAAATAATAATGTATAGGTTTGTTCTTGTTAGATTCAGGAAAACAGTAAGTTTATCATAGTTTTTCTTACTACTCCTTTGTACACTAAGTTCCTCCTAAATTGCAAAATTGTATTTGTTGTCAGAGTCATATTCAAGGAGTTAGAAGAAACCTGAAGGATCAAGTAGTCCACATTCTCACTTTACAGATAAGGATATTAAGAATTAGTGAAGCGGGGCAGCTAGGTGGCACAATGGATAAAGCACCGGCCCTGGATTCAGGAGTACCTGAGTTCAAATTCAGCCTCAGACACTTGACACTTACTAGCTGTGTGACCCTGGGCAAGTCACTTAACCCCCATTGCCCCACAAAACACAATAACAAAACAAAACAAAAAGAATTAGTGAAGGGGGCAGCTATGTGGCACAGTGGATAGAGTACCAGCCCTGGAGTCAGGAGGACCTGAATTCAAATCCAGCCTCAGACACTTAATACTTACTAGCTGTGTGACCCTAGGCAAGTCACAACCCCAGTTGCCTCACCAAAAAAAAAAAAAAAAAAAAAAGAATTAGTGAAGTTGGGCAGCTAGGTGGCGCAGTGGATAGAGCACTAGCACTGGAGTCAGGAAGACCTAAGTTCAAATGTGGCCTCAGACACTTGACACTTACTAGCTGTGTGACCCTGGACAAGTCACTTAACCCCAATTACCTC
The DNA here is from genome assembly GCF_019393635.1 of Dromiciops gliroides. NCBI lineage: Eukaryota > Metazoa > Chordata > Mammalia > Microbiotheria > Microbiotheriidae > Dromiciops > Dromiciops gliroides. Next base: position 377,093,383 of record NC_057863.1, read on the forward strand.
ACCAAAAAAAAAAAAAAAGAATTAGTGAATTCAAGTGGCTTGCCCAAAGCTGTTAGTGACAGAGCAGGTCTTCTGACTCCAAGTCTCTATGTGTGCTACTGTCTGTTTCTCCATCCTTCCATCCTTCCCCCTCCCTCAACACAGGTTAGAGGTGTACCTTCAAAGGCTGATGAGGTGGAGCTGAATGTTGCAAAAATGAACCCTGTGTAATTATAATGACAAAGCTTGGCCCACAGAAGAAATCCTTTGAGAGGTGAACTGGGGCAGGAGATTATGGGTGGAAAATATTACATATACTGTCAAACAAGTATTGGTTTTGCTGAATAGCTTTTTTTTCTCTTTTTAAATCTTTGTTATAAGAGATGGCTTGCTGAATAGAGGAGGTGGGAGGGATATGTTCAGAAATGAAGCTCATATAAAAACAGTGTATCGATAATGATTTTTAAAATGTTTGAAGTACTGCATGTTGCTCCTCCCCACCTCAGATGATAGCACTGTTGTGTCTTCTCTCTGAGTTGGGTGGGTTTTTTGCTGTTGTTCGGGTTTTTTTGGTTTTCGTTTTGGTTTTTTAGCTTCCATGTTAGTATCAGTATCTGTTATTCCCAGTACTCTACTCCAGCTGCTCACACTTCTAATCTCTTGTCATTCTATTCTCTCTGTTTTTCTTTTTTATCTCTTCTGTATCATGTTACTTCTCCCATGCATCTCAGCTTTCTAGAGAAACTTCTGGCCTTTTATAGATGTTGCCAGCCAGTCCAGATGGTCCTGTCCCTCTGGTCAGCAACATTACAGGAAACCAAATGATGGGGCTAACTATTTTGTTGCCAGAGCCTTAGTTTGGAGGTGCATTTCTAGGTTCATAAACAGTTGAGAATTCTAGAAGACTGGTCTCTAGATAAACAGCAACTTACTCTTTGCTTATGAAATGTATTCATTTTTCAGCACAAGTCATTAGAGCAAGGTGATGGTAAATGTACCGTCTTCCATGTGTCACCCTTTTCTTTTTCTTAATTATTTTTTTAAACAACTTGGAGTTAGTTCAGGGTAACTCTTTTTTTGTTTTTTTGTTTTGTTTTTGTTTTGTTTTGAGGGGCAATGGGGATTAAGTGACTTGCCCAGGGTCACACAGGTAGTGAAGTGTCAGGTGTCTGAGGCTGGATTTGAACTCAGGTACTCCTGAATCCAGAGCCAGTGCTTTATCCACTGCGCCGCCTAGCTGCCCCAGGATAACTCTTAAGAATTGGACATCATTGCTTTTATGTATCTAGAGTTTCTCCTGTGGTAATAAACGACTCTTGTATGATTTTTTTAAAATTTTAGAGTATAGATTGGAAAATATAGAATTGTGGCTTTGGATAATGGAATGGTACAGATATTCCAATTAACCAGGTGTGGTCAACAATTGAAGTAGATTATGACTGTAATTGAGATTCTTTGGTTTTGGCCTTTTATATTTAACTGGAGATTGCTTTTGTTGATAAAGACTCAAAAAAACCCATTTTGATATGCTAACTATGATCAACTAAGAATTTATTTAGAATCTACTATGTGTCAGATAATAGGGATATAGAGATAAAAATTATGTTATCCATGCCCCCAAGGAGTTTACTACATTCTGTTGGAGGAGAAAACATGTATATATTTAAGCTTATGTAAAACAGTAAAAGTAAATACATGGTACTTTTGTGAGGGAGAACTTTGGCAGCTGAGGAGAATCAGGAAAGGCATCACATAGAACATGGTACTTATACTAATGCTTCTGCTCTCTTTTTTTATGAAGGAATATTCTTAGATTTTCTTCTTAAAGCTCCAGGTATCTGATAATGAGAACAGCAATTATAAATCTTTAATTAGATTTCAATGCCATATGAGGAAACTGATTCCCAAAGTTTGATATAGAGGCTCCTCCAGAGTCTGCCCATGAAGAGTTAAGGGGTAGTATCTTTCCCATTTCACAGATTAGGAAACAGGTTGAGAGTGGTTAAATTACCTTCTAGAGTTCATATATTTGGTAAATAGCAGAGCCTGGAGTCAAACCTAAGAAAACCTGTGTGACCTTGGACAAGTCTACCTCCCTGGGCTTTAGTTATATATATTTATAAGATAAAGGGTTAGACTAGATGACCTTTTAAAAATAGCCCCCAGTTCTAGATCTATGATCCTATGATTTCTAATTCTAATTCTGTTGTTCTTTTTCAAGGGGATGACATTTTTATATAAAAGGGGAAAAAGAAACATGTAAGAAAAAACAACAGATTGTAATGCAGGAGACCTGGATTCTAGTTACTGCTCTTAAAATTTTGTCTGTCATTTAACTTTTCAGTCTCATTTTCTTATCTGTAAAATGAAGAGAGTAGGGACAGCTAGGTGGCTCAGTGGATGGAGCACCAGCCCTGGATTCAGGAGGACCTGAGTTCAAATTCAGCCTCAGACATTTGACACTTACTAGCTGTGTGACCCTGGACAAGTCACTTAACCCCGATTGCCTCACATACACCAAAAAAAAAAAAAAATGAAGGGATTAGATTAGTTAGTGATGGAATGCAGTGTGGTGTGGTGAAAAGAGGTGTTTGAATTAATGAATAGGAAAAAAAACAAGACTTGAGGAGTGTGAAGAAATAATCTTTTAAAGAAAAAAGTTTAGATGGGGACCTAGAAAGTTTGTGATAGAAAAAAATAGTACTACTATAAATGGGAAAGGATTAGGTAATTTTAGATGGAAAAGTGAAGGAAATCAAGAACATGAACTTCTCTGTTTACTATATTACTCTTTGTAGAAGTGACTTGAAGTCACTTTAATACTAACTTAATTCATAATGCAAGGAAAAAAGCATTTTTCCTAAAAGATCATATATATTTTGTTGAAGGTTGTGTTTTAAGCATGTTATTCTGATCTGAGTTCTGTAACTTGTATAAATATTTTAAATTAATTATTAATGGTAGATAACTGGATGAGAGGCTTTTCTGGGGGTAGGGAAAATAAGTTTTCTTGTGCATACAAGAAAACTAGAATCATTTGGTTGTGGAATTTTAGTCTTATTTTAAAGCAGAGAAACATTTTCCCTCTGTTTAAAAAAAAAGAGTGAAGTGATTTGATCCTAATATACCTGCATTGTTTCTGTTTCTTTATTCAGGGAAGCAGTGTTTCTTAGTACTACGTCAACAGCAGTTTAATGTCCAGGCTCTTGTGGCTGTGGGAGACCATGCGAGCAAGCAGATGGTAAAATTTGCTGCCAAGTAAGTAAGCAATTATATCCTGTTGTCAGAGTAAACAATGGTGGGAACCAAGACTCCCAGGGGTTGGGACCATTTTCACACATTAACATCAATGCATCGTTTGTTTTAAAATGTAGTTATTTAAATTGTCAGTTCACTATTGCTGAATACATTAAACTTACAAAAGATAAAATAGAGCATAGACTTGAAATTCATTTGGAAGTGCTGAAGTAGCAGTCTTTCCAGAGACAACCCACATTGACTTTCAAACTGAGTAACAAAAAGCCTGGCAGCTCCAGCATCACAGGACAACTTCATTCTCTTACATTTGGATGTGTCAGTTTTTTTTAAAAAGCATGGACTTTGTAGTTGAGCAACAGGTTTTTCAAACTAAATTAATAACAAAAACTGTTATTTTAGAAGGAGGGAGTATTGCAAGTAGGTTCAGAGAAAATAAAATTAGTACTACAAACCTCATTAAAACTTTAACATTGCCATCATAGTTTATATTTTCTTTTGCCAGCTCATGGAAAACTAAAGATTTTTTTTAAAAGGAAGAAAACTAAGTGCAGTATGTATGACTCCGTGTGTGTGTGTGTGTGTGTGTGTGTGTGTGTGTGTGTGTGTGTGTGACACATACACACACACACACACTTTAATGGAGAAATATTTTCCTTCATCTTTATGCACAAACACACAACTGTATTACTCTTAGGACATCTAACCTACAGTTTATTTAGAAGTATATTTCATTGCCTTGTTTAATTGTGACTACAAGCAAGAAAAGAGATTCCTTTTGTGATTATGACCCATAGGAAATATGCATATGTTTGTGGTAAGTCAGAGAATTTATGTTTAATGGTGGGTGGGCCTTTCTTAGTTTTTCCCTCTCCCAGGTAGCATGCTTTTCTTTTCATGTGAAAGTACCCATTTTAATCTGTAGCCAGTGTGTGCTTATGAGGATGGATTCAATATAGCAAATATATATATTAAGTACCAACTGTTATGGGGAGCATTGTTTTTGTTTTTGTTGTTGCATCCTGGACAAAGTCCTCCCTTCACAAACCTTTTAATTAGATTGGATACTCTGCTCCACACACCACCTCACCACCACCATCACTCCCCCACCCCCCCCAAAAAAGGGATGGGAGGTTAGACTAGTGGACCATTAGCCTTGATGTGGTGTAGATATACTTTTGAGTCCTGAAGAATTATTTATAGCACACCTCAAAAAGGAGAGTGACTATAAAAGCAATATCTACATATGTGTGTGTGTGCATATAGATATTTTTATACACAGATACACACACACACACACACACACACACACACACACACACACAGCAGTATGGAGTGATAGATTAAAAGCTGGTCAGGATGGACCTGCAATCAAGTCTGGTCTCTGACATATACTGAATGTGTGATCCTGGGCAGATCACTTAATCTCTCCATGAAGTAGTAGATCCAGGCCAAAGTTGCAGAGGTTCTGGTCTCCTTTGACAGATACTTATACATAAACACAAAGTTATGTATGTGTGTACATGCATGTATATATTTGTTTAATTTACATTCAGTACCTAGAAGAATACTGCCCCTAAAAAAAGTCTTAATAATTTTGAATTTATTTTATACAGTAACATATTGAGGGGTATTTTAAGAAGACTTTCCCAATCAAATCAACATACTCTGATATTTGGGGGGCAGCTAGGTGGCGCAGTGGATAAAGCACCGGCCCTGGATTCAGGAGTACCTGAGTTCAAATCCGGCCTCAGACACTTGACACTTACTAGCTGTGTGACCCTGGGCAAGTCACTTAACCCCCACTGCCCCGCAAAAATAAATAAACAAACAAACAAATAAATAAATAATGTTATCACTGCATACTCTGATATTTGATGGCTTCATTGCAAAGATGGGAAAAGGTGAGGGCAGAAAAAATATATATTGGAAAGTATGGTACAGGAGAAAGAAAAGGGAGGCCGAAGATTTAATAGATTATACAAAACCCTCACACATGTATCATGAAGTTTTTTTTTTTAATATAATTTGTAGGTGCTATACATAACAAGCACCAAATAATATCACAAAAAGACATAAACTACATTTTAAGGGACATGGGAGTTATTCCTGAATCATGTGTCTGTGTACATTCAGCTCATTGGTATTTATAATAAACTACTGATCATAGGTATAATCGGTATTTATAATGAAGAAATATAGTAATAGGAAAACTATATGATATACAATTAAGATTTAACTGTAAATTGTTTAAACAAGCTATTGGGAAAAAATGGGGAGTAGACAACACGTCAGCACTGACTGTAACAGTTTTATTTAGAAATTACACTAATGTAAGTTAATTGTTACAACAAGGAATCCAAAATAGCCCATAAAGCACCTATAGTCAACCATATTTGATTTATTTGACAAAAGGAGAAAGGTAGCTGCCAAAAGCACCACTAGGTTGGAATTTAACCCATTTTTAACATCTTAAGAAGGATGGTACATGAGAATGAGCAGTGCCATCTCATATAAACAGAGAAATGGAGGGTAAAACTATGTAAAGAAAGCTTGGCAAGATGCCAGTCAGTTGTCAAGCATTTATTAAGCCCTTTCTTAGGCACTGGGTATACAAATACAAGTGGTGAAATGATGGCTATTCACAAGGAGTTTAACATTCTAGTGGAAGACAACAAGCATGTATATAAAGAGAATAAATAGAAAGTAGTTAAAAGTAGTTGGGGTGGGGAGTGGTGGGTGGGGGCATCCCAACAACATTCAAGTATAAAAACAGAAAGACAATTGCTAACAAAAGGAAAATGGAAAGTATTTGCAAAAACTATTATGACAAACTTTTTTCTCCATCAAGGATGGTGACCCCACTATATTCCGTACTTGAACCCTAACATCACAGTCTCTGAGGTGTTGAAAAGGGAACTAAAAATGACACTAAAACAAGCAAAGATGAGAAACACAACTAGTTTGGATCAAATAGAGCAGGGCTTCTCAAAATTTTTCCACTCATGATCCCTTTTACCTGAGAAATTTTTACATCACCCCAGGTGTATAGGCATATATAGGTATACAAATTAAACATCTACTGCCAAGTTTTTTGTGACTCCCCCCCGCCCCATATGGGGTCACAGCCCACAGTTTAAGAAGCTTCGAAATAGAAAAAGTTCTCAGTTAAGGGTGATACAGTTATGAAGTTTTGAGGGACCAATTTATAAGCTATTAGGAAGGGAAGATAGCAGTGCCTTGGGGGGAAATAGTCTCATATTTTACCAGTACCCAAAAAAGGGGACCAAGAGAATATCAAGAACTACCAACTTAATGCCTACTTTTCTATTTGTATCAAATTTTTTTGAAGGTTAACTTATCCATGAATTAAAAGCATCCTAAAGAACAAGTAGGCTTTTGCAAATTGTATTCAATGGTGTACTATGTCTTTACTATCTCACAATTGGCTAAAATGTGTAGAGAATATAAAACATCATTGTGCTTATTGATCTACTTTGGAAAAGCATTTGACTCAATAGAACAGAATTCCCCTTTATAGGCTCTTGGCATTCAAAATTCCTTGGAATGTGTAACAACAGACTTCTAACCCTATTATTAACCCTCTGATAGTAAACATTGAGCAAAGCATGAAACAGAGATGTATGCTTTCCAAAAGCATTTGCCTCTGTGATAGAGGAGATCCAGTGCAGAGTCCAAGTTAAAGAGAGTTTCCCTGTGAATGGTTTTTAAATGCTCCTTTTTGCAGATAACATTGTGTTAATTACATTGTCCCCATGATATTCAAGAACCTTCAGGAAGAGATCTGTTATTGCTCAAAGGAGTTGGGTTTATTCAGCCACACTGGAAAGAAAAAATGGATGAAGTCTATTGTCCAGATTTCAACATGTATCTATCTACATGGACACCCAATGTAGCACTTTTCCAACAAAATGTATTGAGGACTGGGGACAGCTAGGTGGTGCAGTGGATAAAGCACCGGCCCTGGATTCAGAGGGACCTGAGTTCAAATTTGGCTTCAGACAATTGACACTTACTAGCTATGTGACCCTGGGCAAGTCATTTAACCCCCATTGCCCCACCAAAAAATTTAAAAAATATATATTGAGGACAGGCAATAGATAATAAACTGGTCTCAGGCTTTTAAAAAAGGATTGTTTTTGGAAATTGCAAAAATACTGAGCCATACTTTTACTAACTAAACCTGAGCTTCCCATAACAGAGAAGGCTCATCTTTTCAGTACTATTATAGCAGGAGACCCTGAAATGGCACCTTCTCTGAAAAACTACAGAGAGCAGTGCAAAGACATATAATGAGTGTGAAGAAAAGAAGTAAAGAATGTCATCAAGGAATTACATCAAAGAAATAGAAGATGGTCACTTGACAAGAACAAGGAAAGAAAGGTGGAAAGTCAGAATGCCCTACCATTTGATGTTTAGTTGTTTCAGTTGTATCCAACTCTTTATGACTCCATTAGGGGTTTTCTTGGCAGACACTGGAGTGTTTTGCTGTTTCCATCTTCAGCTCATTTTACAGATGAGGAAACTAAGGAAAACCGGGTTAAGTGACTTGCCCAGGGTCACACATCTAGTATGTGTTTGAAGCCAGATTTGAACTCAGGAAGATGTGTCTTCCTAATTCCAGGCCCAGCAATGTATCCACTGCTCCACCTACCTGCCCACTCTATCAGTACCCTCACCATAAAGCAAAAAAACCCCAAACCTAGCATTATGGATGGGTAGGCTGTGACCTGAGTTACTGGATGGAACCTTTGATGTGAGATCACAGAGCCATTGGAGTAGATGAGAGAAAGGGGGCTTCCTAGCAGAGCTGTGGCAAAGTATTGAGGGCTTGAGCTGGTTCCATAGAGCTCTGTGGTATCGTTTCATGTGATAGGTTTTAATGTGGCATTTGAGCTCATTGTTTGGTTCTTGAGTTCCTTTGGGAAAGAGGCTTACTTATTTATTTGTTTATTTGTTTCTTTTTTGAGGGGCAATGAGGGTTGTGACTTTTCCAGGGTCACACAGCTAGTAAGTGTCAAGTGTCTGAGGCCAGATTTGAACTCGGGTACTCCTGAATCCAGGGCTGGTGCTTTATCCACTGTACCATCTAGCTGCCCCCAAGAGGTTTATTTTTGTCAGACTGCCCAGCACAGTGTCCTTCCAATAGTAGGCACTTAATAAATGCTTGTTGATTATTCTCTGTGGCTTCAGTCAGGCCCAGTTTGTAACTATAAACATGTTTATGGTTTTTTGATACCTTAAAAGGAAATTCACCCAGTATGTGCGACCTGTGATTTTAGAGATTTGTGATAAATTAACAGTGAGGAGTCTTTAACCCAATTAACTTAACTCTTATGTGACTTCAATTGACATCTCTGTCCCAGGCCAGACAGCTAATAAGTGTTTGGCATTGGTCAAAAGGAGCACAGGCAGAGACCACAGGCAGGTGGAACATTATAAATCCTTAGGTCTCCTGGAAAAATAACTCAAGGCCTATAGCTTCATGATACTGGGTTAGAGCAAAATAGAACCTTTTTCACAGGGAAAAGTGGGGCCAGATGTATCCCCTGACTCCTTTATTGATGTCAGTAAAATAGTAGTGTTTTGAGAAGCTCTCCTTTCTTTTTTTTTTAAATTATTTTATTTACTAGATAAAATTTCATAAAGACATACATGCAGACCCATGTTATAAATAAAGACAGTAGATAATCAGTTATGGAAGAATGTCTCTTACTAGCATTTTCCCAGTGCAGTGTTTTCTCTTGGAAATGTACATGGAAATAATTATGTCTTTGGTCCAAGATTGTGAATTGAATTAGAACACAACTGTAGACACCACAAGTTGGATGATCATGAATTCCTGGGAAATTCTGTACTAAATTCTCTTAATGGTGATACTGTCTTTTAGGGCACTTTCAGATTTAATCACTGCACTTTATTCCTGTAGTAACATTTACTTCTGCTTAACTCTCATTCGAATTAAATAAGTACTTATTTTTAACTTCTAGTTTTGCTATCACACTCCAGGGTGAATTTCCAAAAGATTTAAAATTTAAAGAAGACCTCTTCAGGGCTCCACAAAGCTTGATTAGTGGTTGCTTCTATAATGAAAGTAACTACAGCAGACATCTCCATTTAGGCTCTCCACAAGGGTCATTGCCACTTATATAAGCAAGCTCTTCTTGCTTTATTTCTTTTACTCAACAATTTGCTGGTCCCCCTCATAGAGAACTTGTAGTTGGTCAACTCATTGAAGAATTCCATAAATATTTGGAAGTGTGTACTCCTCGTAAGTTAAAAGTAAGTTTTGGATGAAAGGGTGCTTTTTTAAAATGATGAAGACTTAGAGACATGGCCTGGTAACTGTTTCTGCAGATATTGGAGTCCTTGCCGTCCTTACCAGAAATAGCTGCTGAAGACCCAGAAAAGAAAAGTCTTTGCACCAAAGACCTTGGCACTGTCAAATGATTCAGCATCGAAACTGGATTTGGTCTTTTCAGTGTAAATAACATTAACAAAGATGCGTTACCATCTGCTTTGTCACTGTACCCTAGGGACCATGGGAACTTTCCATATGACATAACTTAAACCTCTTCCCCTGTTAGACTATAAACTCCTTGACAGCAAGAACGGTCTTATTTTTCTCTTTGTTTTCTCAGTGTCTGGCACTGTGCTTTATAAATCATTAGTAATTAATAATTTTTGTTGATAAACAGAGGTTTTCTAAAAGAGTTAGTGTAGTGTTACACTGTAAAAGCTTTAAAAAGTCAGTAGAAGTTTTAGGCAATAGCCTGTATTACATTTATATAGTATTTTAAGGTTTGCAAAGCACTTTACAAATGTTACCTCATTTTATCTCCAAACAACCCAAGGGGATTGAAGCTATTATTATCCCCATTTTAGAGATGAGAAAACTGAGACAGAGATTAAATGATTTGAATTTAGATTGTTGCATCTGGAGTCAGGAAGATCTATCTTCTCTGCCACCTAGCTGCCTCCATTCTATAAAAATATATTAGTTCCAAATCTAAATTACGGAAGTATGATATTTTTCTATGGGTAAAAGATAGATGCTTTCATAATCTTGTCCTCTATTATGTGTGTCTATATATGATATCTATCTAGTGTGTCTATGTATTTATACTGTGTGTGTGTGTATACACACATATACACACATGTACACACATACATAGAAAGAATTATGGCTATCTGTTGAACTGATGCTTCTAAGGACAAGGATCTATGGTAAAAGATTTTAATAAAAATCTTCAGGAACAGTGACAGTTGGGTGGCACAGTAGATAAAGCACCGGCCCTAGATTCAGGAGGACTTGAGTTCAAATATGGCCTCAGACACTAGACACTTAGTAGCTGTGTGACCTTGAACAAGTCACTTAACCCTCATTGCCCCACAAACAAAACAAAAATAATCCTGGGGGGCAGCTAGGTGGCACAGTGGATAAAGCACCAGCCCTGAATTCAGGAAGACCTGAGTTCAAATCCAGCCTCAGACACTTGACACTTACTAGCAGTGTGACCCCGGGCAAGTCATTAGCCCTCATTGCTCCACAAAAAAAAAATCTTCAGGAAGCATAAATGGTAGAGGTTCCTCATTTTACCATTAACATATGAAAAATGAGAACTTTCATAACCTGTTGTGGTCTAAATGTATTAGCATACTTTTTTTAATACTTATACACAAATGGACATTTATGTTCTTATAGAATAAATGCTAAATCACCAGCTAGATTAGTGGTACAAAAATGTAAAAAATATAACTGAAAAATAATATGCTACAATATGGTTGTTACCTTTATCTTAAAATATATACAAATCTTTCTGAATATAATTTCCTCCAGATAAATTACTTCAACTTTTTTGCTTTACATTCTAGGCTTTCTGTACTGTCTTTTCTATTTTTGCTGAGTCATATTTAAATTATAGCATAATTTAATTTATTCAGCAAATGCTTATTTTTAAATTTAATTTAAAAAACAACAACAAACAAACAATAAAATTCAACTCCTCAGTCTCTCCCCACCCCAATGAAAAAGAAATGAGAGGGAAAAGACATTTAACAGTTAATGCTTAGTCAAGCAAAACAAATGCCTACATTGGCCATGTCCAAAAAATACATGTCTTAATCTGCCCTGGATTCTTCAACTCTGTCTCGAGATTATCATGGATCCTCTGTAATTATGATTGGTCTTTGCATTGATGAGACTTACTAATAATAAGTCTTTCAAAGTTGTTTATCTTTATAATGTTGTTATTACACAAATTATTCTGGTTCTTTTCACGGCTCTTTATTCTTTCCTTACAGTACAATAGTATTCCATTACATTCATATACCGTCATTGTTAGTTATTTCCCAGTTGATGGTTCTGGTTCTTTGCCACCACAAAAAGCTGCTATAGATACTTTAATACATACGATTTCTTTTCCTCTTTCTTTGATCTTTTTAGAGTATAGAGCATATACACGTTAGTAACTTCTGGGGCATAGTTCCACATTGCTTTTCTTAATGGTCAGAGCAGTTCACATCTCTACCAACAGTGCATTACTATACCTGTGTTCCATAACCTCTCCAACATTTGTCATTTTCCATTTGTCAGCTTTGCTAATCAAATGGGTTTTAGGTAGGACCTTAGAGTTGCTTGTATTGCATTTTCAAAATATTAGTAACTTGTGGCATTTTTTAAAATATGGCTTTTTATAACTTGTATTTCTCCCTATGAAAACTGTCTATCCATTGAGGAATAGCTTTTATTTTTACAAAGTTGAATCAGTTCCCTATATATCTTGAAAATGAGAACTTAATAGAGAAACTTGCTGCAGATTTTTTTAACCTGCATCCCCTTTAATTTTAGCTGTGATAGTTTTGTTTGTGCAAAACCTTTTAATTATATGTAATCAAAATTGCCCATTTTATCTTCAGTGATACTCATCATCCATTAATCATAAACACTTCCCATATCCATATATCTGAAAAGTATTTTCTTCCTCACACCTATAACTTGTTTATGATGTCACCCTTTTTATATCTGTCATGTACTCATTTGGAGTTTATCATGTTATATGGTGTGAGATTATAAAAATTTGTTGAGTAATTGAATTTATAAAAAACTAGGCTACTGTACTCATTTGCTTCTATATGTTGTAAACTATTGTAAAAAATTAATTATTAACTAAGTAATTTAGTCTAAAAATTATATAATTTTGGACTTATGAAAAATTATGATTATATGAAAAATTATAAGTTTAGAAAAATTATAATTGGGCCGAAAGTCCTGCCGCGGTCGCCATTAAAATGTGAAATATTTTTGACTGACTAGCTTAATTTGGGGGGACTAAATTGATTGGGGTACTTAATCTGGGACTGTTGAATAGCTGGCTATCTGACTGCTATTAATTTAATATGGGCCGTTTATAAAGTTCCACCACACTGCTCTACTCCCAAATTGATAAGCAAAATATTAAGAAGCCTCTTAACTAAATAATCCAAGCAGAGTTTATTTATGAGATACTATTTAAAATTAAGAATACAGGGAAATAAAATGTGCAACCTGACTGCTTTCCTGCGGTCTCTTTCCACTGCTTTCCCACCTGCTGCACTTAGAACTTCTTGAATACAATAAGGGCCTTAGCCGTCTCCATCCTCAGGGCACTTTACACTTTCCCTGGTTTGTAATAAGGCCTGTAACCTTTTTAATACAATAAGGGCCTTAGCTGTGCCTGGCCTCAGGGCACTCAGGTCCTTTATTCTAACTCCAAGCCCTTTTCACTTCATAAATCCCCTGCTTCTTCTAACTTTTCTCTCCTCCTTACTGCCACTGCTGAACCCCTGAGTTTCTCTCTCACCGACCTTCTCTCTGTCTGTCTGCTCCATCAGTCTGCCCTTCGGCCTCTCTTTACCCTGCTCCTAGTCCTTCTCGTCTTCTCCTGCATCCTTGTAGCCCTGTCTCTAGTCTGCAGCTACAACCTTTCTAATCTCGACAGCCGACTCGTGACCTCTTCTCCACCCTCAGTCAGCAGCCCCCGCCCCCCCCCCTTCCTTCTCGGCCCCGTCTCTCCTTTTCCGAACGGAACTGCTGCGTCCTTGTCCGCCCCCCCTTCAATCTTTCTCTATCTAGTCCATCCTCTTCTTCCTCCCCCCCCCCCCCCTCGTCTCACTCCCAGGTCTATATATACCTTTTCTTCTCTCCACTCAAATCTCCGGGCTTCCTTTGCCCCCACAGACCAAGCTAATCCGCCAGCCAGGGCTGCGGCTGGTGGGAGGTGGGCGCCAGAGCCCAGCATCTCTCAGATAGCTCCGCTCAGTGCGGAAGGAGATGGGGGCTTTTTCTCCTCAGCTGTCTGACCTGGCGTCTTGTACGGGGGCTTTATGGCTCAGCTGAAGCAGAGGGGGAGGGAAAGAGACCCTGAGGGCCTAAGGCTTTCTAATCTCAGCCTAAAGGTAGGGTCCCCAAATCAAAATAAATTTCCACAAAACCTATATCCATTGACCTCTATTTCTTAATCAGTACCACATCTTTTTTTTAATAATTACTGCTGTGTAGTATAGTGTGAGACCTGGCACTACTAGAGCCCTTTTCTTCCTGCTTTCTTTTTTTCATTAATTCTCTTGAGATTCTTGACCTTTTATTCCTCCAGTTGAAAAAAAAGAATTCCAGCTCTAACAGTAATCCTTTGGTAATTTGATTGGCATAGCACTGAGTAGGTTAATTCAGATTATGTTTTCATTTTTATCATATTGGCCCAGCCCAACCATGAGAAGTTAATATTTCTCCAGTTTATTTAGATCTAAATTTGTGGAAAGATTTATAGTTTTATTCATGGAGTTCCTGTTGACAAAGGAAATCAGCTATTTTTATTTTCTTTTTAGCTTGATTATAGGATTAGCCCCCCCCCCCTTTTTTTTCTTTATTTGCAGGTCAATGAGGCTTAAGTGACTTGCCCATCTTCACATAGCTAGTAAGTATCAAGCATCTGAGGCCGGATTTGAACTCAGGTCCTTCTGAATCTAGGGCCATTGCTTTATCTACTGTGCCACCTAGCTGCCCCCTCCTTAAAAAAATTATTTAAAGTTTTGAATTCCAAATTCCATTCCTCCCCCAACCCCTCCCCGTGGTAAGCAGTCAGATACAGGTTATACATGTGCAATTATGTAAAACATTTCCATATTAGTGATTTTGTATAAGAAGACTTAAAAGAAAAAATGAAAGAAAGTGAAAATTAGCATGCTTCAGTCTGATTTGCATCAATATGAGTTCTCTCTGGAAGTGGATAGTGTGTGCTCATCGATAGCACTTTAGGCTAGGTGGTACAGTGCATAAAGCACCAGCCCTGGATTCAGGAGTACTTAAGTTCAAATCCGGCCTCAGACACTTGACACTTACTAGCTGTGTGACTCTGGGCAAGTCACTTAACCCTCATTGCCTCACAAAAAAAAATAGTACTTTAGGATTATCTTGGATCATTGTATTGCTGAGAATAGCTAAGTTATTCACAGTTCTTCATTAAACAATATTGCTGTTGCTGTGTACACCTATTCTGGTTCTGTTCACTTCACTATATATCAGTTCATGTAAGTCTTTCCAGGTTTTTCTGAAATCATCCTTCTTGTCATTTCTTATAACACGATAATATTCCATTACAATCATATACCACAGCTTGTTTAGCCATTCCCCAGTTGATGGACATCCTTTTGATTTCCTATTCTTAGCCATCACAAAAGAGAGCTGCTATAAATATTTTGGTACAAATAGGTCCTTTATTCTTTTTTTGAATGTCTTTAGGATATAAACTTAGCAGTGGTATTGCTAGATCAAAGGGTATAGACGGTTTTATAGCCCCTTTGTCAGTTCCAAATTGCTATCCAGAATGGTTGGTTCAGTTCACAATTTCACCAAGAGTGGATCAGTGTCCCAGTTTTCCCACATCCCCTCCAACATTCAGCATTTTCCTTTCTTGTCATATTAGCCATTATAATAGGTGTGAGTTGTTTTAATTTGCATTTCTCTTATCAATAGTGTTTTAGATAGGTTCCATTCTTTAGGAAAAGTTAACCTTAACAGCTAAACTAGACTAACATAGATAGTGTCTTAAGTCTAGGTTAAATCTATAGATTTAATGAAGAGATAGATTGAGACTCTATCATTTAGTAGCAGATAATTTAGAAGAATAAAGTAATAAGATAATAAGGTTTTTCAAAAGGCTAAGTTTCCCTTTCTGCAGAAAAGAGGGTTGACCAAAGGCTAAATATCTCTTTCTAGCAGAAAGTGGGATTGACCAGAGGCTAAGTTCCCCTTTTTGGCAGCTGGCAAAAGGTTAGCCAGAGCTGGGGGGGAGGTTGTTTTGTTTTGTTTTTTCCCCTATCTTTAGTGTATAATCTCCATTTTTCTTGAGCTAAAATCCAAATTGAATCATGGGCTCTGCTAAGGAAGATGGGGGGGGCGGGCGGGCGGCGCGGTGTGGTGCTAACCATTGACCTTAAGTTCCTCTTTCCCAGTACACTTCCTGGTTACAAAAGGGACCACCTGAGAGAAAGGATGTCTGGCATAAGATTGAGAAAGTCTGGGAAAAGCTAATGAGTCAGGTGGCCTGTCTTGTTCAATTTCATTATGTTCAGAAAATGTTTCTGTCAGTTTTTTATTATAAAAATCATCTCTGCAAATCACTCCTGTCTGACCTCTGAGGAGTCAGGTCACCTGGATTGATATGCAAATACTAGCTTTGCAGATTAAAGCATAGATGTCTGGTGACTTTGTCCTTAGTTTCCTTTTTATTTCAGATAATCCATTTTAACACTATTTAGGTCTTGGCATGTAGAATACCAAGTATTTTATACATTCTGTAATTATTTTTAATGAAATTTCTTTTTTTGTCCTGCTAAGTTTTGTTGGTAACAGAGAAATGCTGAAGATCTGTGTGGGTTTATTTTCTATCCTGCAACTTTGCTGAAGTTTATTTATTATTTTGATTAATTTTTAGTTGACTATAGGGTAGATGTATCAAATTTTTTTTTAATGGTTAATCTTTTATTGGAGGGAAGAAAACATTACACCATATCTCAGGTAAACCAATTCAGGGGCTCAACTGGTGGGGTACTCGCTTGTTATGGGTTTCACAGTTAGGGCAATGCTGTGTCTCGCCTTTGTGAAGCCAGAACCAGATGACTGCACTGTTGTCCTCTTCACAGATACAGCCCACTTTTCTCTTGTCAGTGATGGAAGGGACAAGGTTCGGCTCCCCCTTAGTCCCTGGAGCTGCCTTTGGGGCTAACATATTGTTGGGATACAAATCATTCCTTGCAGCCATCATAATCTCTCTCTCCAAACCAGTAACCTGCTCTTCATCAGAAGGGATGCCTCCTCTACTCGCCATGGAGTGAGCGGCAGCCCAAGCTGGACCACAGGCCCTCAAGGCCTGGACCACTGGCACCCCACAGTGACCTTGAAGCCTTCATGACTGACAGCTACGAGCGGTTGTTGCAGCGGCGCTTCCGGAATGGGCCAAATTAAAAAAAAAAAAAAAGGATCCCTATGGGCCCATATTACTTAGAAAAACTACATATTAACATTATGTTCTATTGTACTTTAATTTTGTTAAATATTTCCTAATAACATCTTAATTTGGTGTTCTAGGTAGGGTCTCTAAGTAAACCATCTTATTGGCAGGTTGGTAGTACAGTGGATAGAGTGCTAGGCTTGGAGTTAGGAAAGGCTGAGTTCAAATCCAGCCTGAGACACTTAGTAGCTATGTGACCCTCTAGGCAAGTCACTTAACTTGTCTGCCTCAGTTTCCTCCACTATAAAATGGGGGTGATAATAGCAACTACCTCCCAAGGTTGTCATGATGATCAAATAGGATAATATTTGATAAATCCTTAATACAGTGCTTTCTATATAATAGATGCTACTTATATAAATGCTTACATCTATCATCATTGCAATTGTTAATATTTCTTCAAAAGGCAAAAATTTTGTTTATTCTTTCCCTACTTATTCGTTCAATTTCTTTTTCTTGTCTTATTGCTTTAGCTAATATTTTTAGCACTATGTCAAAATGGTAATAGTAGACATTCTTGCTCCATCCCTCCTCTTATCATTTAGGTCTCTAGTTTATCTCCATTGCTCTTGGTTTTAGATAGGTACTACTTAACATTGACAGCTAGGTGGCACAATGGATAGAGTGCCGGGTCTAGAATCAAGAAGACTTATCCAAAATTCAAATCTGGCCTCAAACACTTAGTAGCTATGGGCCTCTGGGCAAATCACTTAACCCTGTTTGCCTCAGTTTCCTCATCTGTAAAATGAGCTGGAGAAGGAAATGGCAAACTACTCCATTTATCTTTACCAAGAAAATGCCAAATGGGGTCATGAAGAGTTGGACTCAACTGAAAAAATGACTGAACCCAACTACTTATATTAAGGAAGGGGTCCGTTTATTATTCCTGTCCCACGGTTTGCTTTTTACATTTTTTTTATATCAGTCATGGTTTTCTAATTTTTTTCCATCAAATTAGCAAATGGTTTGTCTAATTTAAAAAAAAATTTCCCCTAAAAAACTGCTCTTAGCTTTATTTAGTTGGTTGTTTTTGTTTGTTGGCTGGTTGGGTTGGGTTTGGGTTTTGGTTTTGTTAATATTTTTTTTTTGGTTGTTTTTGGGTTTTTTTGGAATTTCTGTTTTGGTGTTTAATTTTTTTTAATTTTTTAAATTTTGGGGGGGGGTGAGGCAGTTGGGGTTAAGTGACTTGCCCAGGGTCACACAGCTAGTAAGTGTTAAGTGTCTGAGGCCGGATTTGAACTCAGGTACGCCTGACTCCAGGGCCAGTGCTCTATCCACTGCGCCACCTAGCTGCCCCGGTGTTTAATTTTTTTTAAAGACTTTGTTGGTTTTCTCAACAAGTATTTATTAAAGGATACCTGTTAATCTTATTTTCTTGAGTCTATCTTACACATTGATACTTCTTTAATATCTTTAATTAAATTACTTCCCTGCTTTAAAAACTTTCATTCGCCCCCAAGTTCCTAAAACCTCAGCTTTTGAGGACACCTGTAAACAAGCTTCACCCTACCTATACAAATTTATTTCACCAGTTCTTAGTGTTTTGCTTATGTTGTTGGCCTTGCTGGAATGCCAGCCCATATTCTTTTTAGACTGTTTAAGTTCTACTCTTCCTTCCTACCCCACTTTCATGAAGCTTTTTCTTAACTGCAGTTAACTTCTTGATCCTCTGAACTATATGTACTACAGCATTTTTAGTCTGCACCGCAGTTTAGCACTTTGCTCATTTATATTATTTTCTTGCCATTGCATAGGTATTGTTCTTGTTTCTCTGATAAGATTTTAAACTCCTTTAGAGCAAGGATTTTTATCTTTAAGCATCTTATAAACTTTCTGGTACTAGCAATTACAAAATAATGCAATCCATTGATTTACAATAACTGACTAATTTAACTACACTAAGCTTGATCTCCTTTTACATAAGCTCTGTGTACTGGAACCTAAAAAATATCAAGGTATTTTATACTTGTAGTCTGTAGATGTTGGATTGTTACAAATGAGAAAGAGAACACAGTTTAATGTTTTAGGGTTTTTGGTCCAAACCACTGAGCTTTTGATTTACTGGACTATTCATATAATTTCCATTTATTGAAGCACCTTTGTCAGTCGCATTTTGCAAATAAGCCAGCATCTCTGCTCCAGCCAAGCTGAGGTCCCAGGCAAAAGAGAGCTGACTCTCTCCTTCCTCCTCCCAGAAGCCTCCTTGGGAACCAGAAACAGGGCCATCCAGACACACAGCTCCAAGCTGATTGGCTGGTAGCTTTGATTGACAGAACTAACAGGTGGCTCTAAGCTGCAAGCCAGCCAGCTTCCCAACACTAATGACACATGGCTTGTCCTCATGGCTTCTCCTCATGGGGAGCTTCCCTACAGTATCTCTCCAGTAGGGGGTGCCATACCAATTCTCACATTTATAAACTTCTTTAAAACTAAACTATTATTATGAGTAAGATAAATTTATTTTTAAAGCTTCATTTTAAATTAAGTAACAATGCAGAACTTAGCAATTTTATTGTGATTGTTGGTCTTGCTTTTCCTTGCTGAATTTTCTATGACACCACCTGATTAGTGGTACTATTAACAGTTTGTGTTTTGTATATCCAGTGCATCTTTCTTTTTATCATAACTGGAAGGGAAAATATACCCAGTCACCAAATATTTATTAAGAACATACTTTGTATATGAGGGAGAGTAATATTCCCTGAGGCTGGAAAGATAGGTTGGAGCCAGATTGTGAAGAGCTTTAATAGCTAATAAAAAAAGTTCATACTTTATCCTAGAGTCTATAGGGACTCACTGGAGTTGACTGAGATGGGGAGTGAGCACTGTGTGTCCCCCTCTGACAAGAATATGCGCCTAACATTTATTTATTTATTTGTTTGTTTGTTTTGGGCAGGGCAGTGAAGGTTAAGTGACTTGCCAGGGTCACACAGCTACTAAGTGTCAAGTGTCTGAGGCTGGATTTGAGCTCAGGTCCTCCTGCATCCAGGACCAGTGCTTTATCCACTGCACCACCTAGCTGCCCACTGCTCCTAACATTATTGCCACCACCTCTTAAGGTAGCCCATTCCATTTTTTAATCGCTCTAATTATTAGGAAATTTTCTGTAACGTTGAGCCAAAATTGGCTTCTTTGCAACTTCCTTCCATTTTTCTTTGTTGTTTCCTGTAGGACTTGTCTATCTTCCACATAAGACAGCCCTTTAGATACTTGAAGACAATTCTGAGTCTTCTCTAGGCTGAATATGCTGATCTCATGACACAAAGTATTTATCATCCAGCTTATCAATGTCCTTAAATTGTTATGTTCTGAATAAGCATAAGATCATAGGTATAAGATCATAGGTATCCAATTGGGGGGGGGAGGGCGGGCAAGGCAATGAGGGGTTAAGTGACTTGCCCAGGGTCACACAGCTAGTAAGTGCCAAGTGTCTGAGGCTGGATTTGAACTCAGGTACTACTGAATTCAGGGCCAGTGCTTTATCTACTGTGCCACCTAGCTGCCCCCATAGGTATCCAATTTGAGGCCTGCATAAATTTAGGGTTAGGGTCATGTAGCCACATGACTCCTAAGAAATATTTAACAAAATAAATAAAAATACAATACGAACATAGATTGTATTAATTTGCAATTTTCTAAGTCATTATGTAGTCTTCAGCCATTGCCTTAGATGAATTCTAATGAGAGCAGGCTTTCCTTACAGCCTATATCTTTCTTTTCATCCCACTGTTACCACCTGCCTAAATTATTTTTTAAAAGCCTCTTTGCCCATTTACCTCCACTCTCATCCCAACCAGTTCTATATGCTTTGGACATATTATTCTTCAATGTGTCCAGATTTGTTCTTGGTGCACACGCTCAAAACCCTTAAGCGGCTTCCTATCACCTAATGAATAACATTCAGGCTCTAGGCAGGCTTTGTAGATCTTCCGCAGTCTGATACCTCATCTATCTAACCATACCTCATACTTTTTCCCTCCACACGCTGTATTCTGTGCTTCAGCCAAACTATTCTTCATTATCTCCCAAACAGATACTTCCTTGGTGCTTCATTTCTTCCATCTTAATGGTTCCTGTGTGTGGAATGCCAAAACAACACACAATAAGTATGTTTGTTACCTATTACCAGACTGAGTACATATCTTATTTATCCCTTTCCTCTGAATGCTGGAAGTATGATTTTTAAAATTATATTTAAAGGCATGATAGTAATGTATAACCTATATAAAATGTTTGTTGGCCTCAGGAAGGGTGAGGGAAGGGTGGGTGGGAGAAAAATTTGGAACTCAAAAAATATCTTTACATGTAATTGAGAAAAATTAAAAATAAAAAGTTAAATTAAAAAATTATATTTAAAGGAATTTTACTCGTAAAACAAATATCCTACGATGTCCAAATTATTTGTTTTGATAAATTTTGCTATAAGTAACCACTTTAGTATTTGCATTCCCAGTGATCAGAGAAAAACCTGGCTCTGTTCTAGACTTATAAATGAAAAGAAGCCATAGAATCATAGAATATTAGCCCTGGGAAGTTCCTTGGAAATTATTTAATACAACTTTAATTTTACAGATGAGTAAAATGAGATTAGGAGTTTATAGTCACAATGGTTAGGAAGTGATGATCAAAACTAGAAACTCTGGTGTTTTGATTATTTGCCAGTGGACCATGCTGTTGGCAAAGTCAGTTTTATGTATATATCATTACCTCAATCTCATCATTTCTCCAAGCTTATAGTAAATACTTAATGTTTTCTGAATTGAATTAAATATAATCTCAGGAATATTGATTGAAGCACCAAAGCTCCTATTAATTTAGACAGTGGATATATTTTAGGGAGATAGAAAGTGGAAATATAACCTTGGGTAAATTATGTGCCCATGACCAGGACTTAGAAAAGCTGTTTTATTTAGAACCTTTCATTTGTAATTGTTAGAAACGCAGCTTACAGCTCAAAGAATCGCAGCAGGCAGCAGAGTGTGGTTGAAGGCATCTTTATTCATCTTCAAAGATGGGCACTCTTCTGAATGTGCCAGAGAGTGCACTAAAGTGAGATCCTGCACTGTTATTTATACCCACCAAGGATCCCTCTCTACCAATCACATTACAGTTCCGATTTACATACAGCATTACAAAAACAACCAATCACGGCATGTAGTACCACTCTCCCATATATGGCGACTGTAAAGACTAATCAGATTGTATCAGTTAACCAATCAGACTGCCCCATTAACAACCAGTCAGACTGCACCAGTCGACCAGTCAGATTTCAACACTAGGCTTTAACCTTATTCTGGGCAAGAATGTCCCCATTCCTCATGAGAACAGTGCTGTGTGAACATACATAACCATACATAACTTGTCAAGAAACAAAACTTACGTCGGGGTTTGAACATCGGGGTCATGTGGGGATCACCTCAGGCGCCTCAAGGTGAACTCCCAGCCTAGCTTGGCTCCCACAGAGTGCAGACCCCATTCCAGGCCCTGCTCTGGTGTAAGGCTCAGGAGCCTCAGCTCCTCAGAGCCTTGTGTGCTGGGCAGCCCCCTGCTGGGAGGTTTAGGCAACAAAGCTGTGGGGCTTAAAACCAGACTCACTATCTGTCTTTAAGGCTCTGAGAAGAGTCCAAATAGGATCTTTTCTCTCATAATGAATTTCCTTGTTGACAGTGGTAGCCCTCTGTGATATTTATAAAGTAGGGAAAATCTGACATCAGTGCCTCAGTTTCCCCATTTCTTTACCTTTACTTTCCTCAGAAGCCATCTCTCTTTTACCTTTCCCTTCTCCTCCCTCAGGGGTAACTAGGTGCTACAGCTCCAGACCTGGAGTTAGGAAGACCTGAGTTCAAATCAGACACTTAGTAGTTGTGTGATCTTGGGCAAGTCACTTAACTATATTTGCCTCAGTTTTCTCTTTTGTAAAATGAACTGGAGAAAGCAAACCACTCCAATGTCTTTGCCAAGAAGATCCCAAATTGAATCACAGAAAGTCAGATATGACTGAAACAACTAAATAACAACTACAACAAAACTCCTTCAGGCCTTTGTTTTCTCCTCTTTGAACCAGCTTCTCAAATACTTCACCCACGGAAATATATCCACTGCTGACTTTAATATTACCCCTTCCAGTGTTGGTAGTTTTAACCATCTACTAGCAACAGATAGGAAGATATTAAAGGACAGCTTCAAAACTGTGATGTCATCCTCAGCTCTTACTTCTGTGAGATTTAAAATTGGATATTAGATCATAAATCTCCCCTACTTAACCCTTCCCTTAACTCATCTCCCAGACTAGTAAATGGAAGAAGCTTCTGGTTTTCTAGATAGAGCCTTTATTGTATATAAGGTGTTGTTGATTAGAAGGATAGGAAAACAGAAATACAGTACAAATCGTCTTAAATCTAGGCTTAGTCTATATTCCTTATAAAAACTCACCAAACCGATTTAGGCCACCTTTGGAGTGAGTCAGACCATCTGTGCCGCGCCGCCCGGCGTCCCGCCAAGCCGGCAAAAAAAAAAGCTACTCTCCTTCTCTCCACCCCGGAAGTCCCAAAAAACCCGGCAGGCAGTCTGACATGCGCAGCAGGCGCACTGTACCTGGCAGGCAGTCTGACATGCGCAGCAGGCGGACTACCCGGCAGGCAGTCTGACATGCGCAGCAGGCAGACTGTTCATCTCCTCCCCAAAAGGGTGGTCCTTGAAAAACTGGCGTCTTTCAGTTATCCTAACCGACTGTTAAAAACTTTCATATTTTACCACACTTCCCAAATGTTGTTGCTAGCACCTTTTTTTCTTAGGTTACTTCCCATCTACTTTGTATATAAATCTTGTATGTACCTAGAAACTTATATACTGTCTCCCCCCTTTGGAATGTGAGCATCTTGAGAGCAGAAACTTTACTTTGTATCCTCAATGGTTAGTATAGTACCTGGCACATAGTAAGCCTTTTGTTCAATCCTAATTCTTAGGCAATTATTTTCATCAGAGAGCTTTTCCATTTGGCTTTTCAAGCTGTTGACTTTTTTCTCATGTCTTTCTTGCATCACCCTCATTTCTCTTTCCATTTTTTCCTCTACTTCTCTTACTTTATCTTCAGAGTCCTTTTTGAGCACTTCTATGGCCTGAGACCAATTCGCATTTTTCTTGGAAGCTTTGGATGTAGGAGCCCTGACACTGCTGTTCTCTTCTGGGAGTGCACTTCCATCTTCCTTGTCACTAAAGAAGCTTTCTATGGTTTGCAATTATCTCTGCCTGCTCATCCTGCCCATCTTTCACTTGACTTTTAACTCCTTCTTATTGTGGGGTATATACTGTCCTAAGCTTTAGGGGGGCAGTTGTTTCACTCTCCTGGCCCTTTCTCTGGTCTGTAGATAACCCCAGGCCAACTTGCCAGTCAACCAGACAGCAAAACTATGTGCTGTGGTTGCTAGCTCTGAAGAGCCTGTACCCCTCCCTGGCCTGGGCCACCACTGTTCAAGGTTTCTTCCTGGTTCCCTGCTGGAGTAGGACATCCATATTCCCCCTTAGCCCCTACATACACCCTGTAGACCTCCCCCACCCCCCAGCCAGCCGTTCAGCCCTCTCACTGGACCATGAGCTTAGTTCCAGAAGATGCCTGCACTGCAGCTGATTCAGAGGCCGGGGGTTAGTTTCTCCGGTGCAGCCTGCCTGGGGCTGTGTCTGTGTTGGCCTGATTGCAGGGCTGGACTCCACTCCCAGCCTGGCTACCCCTTCTGCCGAACTTCCAAGGTGTGTTTAGTTGGAAAATAATCTCAGCCATCTTTTTGTGGGTTCTGCTGCTCCAGGAGTTATTTTATGGCTGTGTTTGGAGATTTTGGGGGGGTAAGTGTATCAGGAAGTCTGAGTAGTTACTGCCTTTCTTCTGCCATCTTGGCTTCCCATAGTAAGCCATAATACTTGCATGTTGACTGACTGATATGTATATTTGGAAGTCTTCTACATAGAGATGATAGTTGAATCCATAGGAACTTATGACAATTATGAAGAGAATGCAGAGAAAGAAAATATAGGAGGTCTCAAAACCCCAGGTAGATAAAGCAAAGCAGAAATAGATAATAATAATTGTTAGAGACTTCATTTGAGTATTACTTGAAAGTAGAAATTGGGATTGGGCATTTAACATTTAACATTCTTGGAGTCTGCTTTCTAGAGCATAAACACATAAAACAGTGATCCAACCATCCTCTTTCTGGATAAGAAAGGTTAAAAATTTGGAGAACAGCATGCTTTTCTATCTCTTGAGTAACCAAATTAAATCTTTTGTAATGGTTGTGATCTAATATCTATACATAGATATAATATCTGTACAGTATCTACACAAAGGTCAAATACAATCTTAAAAATTGTTCAGTAAAAGTAATAAGATGCAAAGTTTTAAATACTGGTAATCCTACTTTTATGGTAAGACAAATACAAATTTTAATCCAAATGTGTATAAGAAGTATCACATTGTCAAAATAGCATTCCCGTATATTAAATTCTGTTCTCCTCAATACTTTCTATATCTCCGCATGATCAGGCATTAAGTCCTTGACATGTGTGTGCCTGTGAGTTGGAAGGGAGAGTATTTCCAGAAGATGGTAGTTATTCCTTTTGTATCACAACTTTCCCCATCTCGGTTTTGATATATCATGCATCAGCATAAGAAACTGAAAGGGAATTTTTGTGGACTCCATAAGCGATACACAAAGGCCCCAAGATGACACAGAGCCTATGACCAAATACTTAACCCAAATTTTACAATAAGGTACTATAAACATGACATGAAAGAAAAAATTCATATGACTTCTCTGATATGAAGGGAGTACCAAAAATTTTTACGTGGATTTTCCAGATCATGGGAGAACTACACCCATAACCCCTGCAATGTCAAAGAGATACCTGTAGTTTGTGCTACTAATAGGAAACTTATATCTTGACTTGAAGACCTCTTTTCGTATATTTTAGTGATTCAAATACCACTAAACCAAGATAAACCTTTTTAGATGAATATTTAACAGCCTGCCATTTAGGAAACAACTTAGAGGCCCAACTAACTAATCCATCAGAGCCTGTAGTTCAGAAAATAGTAAGCCTAGAAATATGTTCATATGAAAGATCTAATAGACTACAGAAGATCTTCTATTTCTAGTCCCTATTAAATTTTCATTCTATCTTAGGTCTGTTATGGTTATAAACATTTTAAGTGCCGATAATGTGCAATGCTAGGTAATTTCACATATGTAGACATGCTACATTTCTACCTTTAAGGAGGTCTCATTGTGAATACTGTTGCTAATAAAAATTTCATATTCAAAACAGGTTTACATCAAAATACAGTGGGGAGAAAAACATATGTTAAGCTATCTGGCCCTATCTATATGCATTGACTATTACCACTATTAAGACTTAAGGTGGGGGGCATCTAGGTGGTGCAGTGGGTAAAGCACTGGCCCTGGATTCAAGAGGACCTGAATTCAAATGCAGCCTCAAACACTTGACACTTACTAGCTGTGTGACCCTGGGCAAGTCACTTAACCCTCACTGCCCCTTTAAAAAAAAAAGACTTAAAGTGTATATTTCCAGCTAGAGTTTCTAAATCATCTAAAAGGTGAAATTATTTTAATATCTGAAGTAAGTTACTACAACTAACCTGAGTGCACTTACTTTCACCTTTTTTTTGTGGACAACACACCTTATTGACAAGATTGACCTTAAATAGAAAGAATATCACATTAGAATTTTTAGTATTTGAGAATTTTTTAAGAAGCTGCATTAAATCTCAATATGAAGTCAATTTTAACTTTTTTTTTCAAATGATTTTTAATCCAATTGAACAATATTAATGAAAAAAGTATACTTTATTAACTAGGTTTAAGTGTGCTTTGAACATATTACATACACCCCTTTCCACCTCCTAATCAAAGTTTTTGGAAGGTCTGTTTTTACATTATTGAGCAAGCATATAAATTTGAAGCAACTGAATAGATCACTAAGGAGAAATAATATGAATAAAATAGAATGCTTATCCACATATCTAAAAATGATTTAGGTCTTTAACTGAAGGCTGTGTGGGAACAGGAAATAGAAAGTTCTCTTTTCCAAACTTGTATTTCTGTTATTCTGTCTTACATTGATTTTATATGACAGTTCTTTTTGAAGTAGCAGAGTTCTACTTTATTTTCCTTTATCAAACTCTTCAAGTACTATCTATAAAAGCAATATGTGGTAGCTATAAGTTACTCAAGTAGCAATTTTTAAAAGACAGTCCTTTGAACCTTTCCATCTTTGTTATGTGTAATTATGTGCAACTATCAATTTTTTAAAGTTTCAAAAGTCTTTATTTTGGCTTTTCCCTCCCCCCCCCAATAGTCCAACGATTTATTTTTTTTTTGGTCTCTGACAACCAGAACTTATTAGGTGCTCTTTTTCTTAGTTTAGATTTCCTTATCTTTATTGTATTAATTACTGTAGTCAGTGATTAAGATTGTGTTAGAGTTAAAAGCTGAAGTCATAAGTGTTTCTCATCATGTAATGAGTCATATTACGTTTTCTTTTGTTTTCCTTTGTCTCTAGATCTGCCCTTTTAAATTAAATAGTCTTATTAGTTGGTCATCTTAACACTAAAAGAACTAGGGAGATTGACCTTATAATCTTACCTTGAAATAAAATTTTCCATCTTTCTTACTTTCTTTTCTTTGCCTTGTAAAGAAAAAAAGATGCACTGGTCCTTTGTGGTATACTTAGAGTTGAGTTCATTTCACATTCTTACAGTGGATTTTAAACAGGGAATCTCTTAATTTCATATTAATGTAAGAGTTAATTTTTTATTGATAACTTTTGTTTTTACATCATGAGTGTGTTTATTCATCCCTCGTTCTTCCCCTATGACATGATCTATCCCTTTTAGCAAAGAGTAAAAAAAATAGACCAAGGGGCAACAGGAAGGATAGTCTGGAACAGCAATATAGCTGTCACATCTTTCAGCATATGTAGTATCCCACATTGAGAATCCCCAGCCACCACCTCTGCAAACAAAGAAGGGATCTCCCTTGCTATTTTAAGGTCTAGGTTCCAAATGCTGGGGTTAACTGTTGTCTTTCCTGGGTAATTTATATACTTTTATTTAATATTCTCTAGAAAACACATTTAACATGATATGACAAGATATCAGTAATGGCACTCTGGAATAGGGCAATTAACCTTGAATTGCTACAGTTTGAAATGTTGAAAATTGTTAGACCAGAGATGAGCTAACATGTTTGGAGAAAAAAGCATTTGGTAGAGAAAAAGCAGCAGCTGTCTCTATATACTTATGGTTATATTGAATAGAAAAGCCTGCCGTCTTTTTGTTACAACAATCCTGAGGTAAAGTGAGACTAAAATGACATTACTGTTTACTTATAGCACTTATTATATGTCAGGAAGTGTGGTAAGCACTTTACAAATATTATCTCATTTGTTCCTCATAATTATCTTGGGATGTGGGTACTATTACTATCCTTGTTTTATAGTTGAGGAAACTAAAGTACATAGAGGTTTAGTGACTTGCCCAAAGTCACACAGCTGGACAGTATTTGAGGCTAGATTTGAACTCAGTTCTTCCTGGCTCCAGGTACAGCACTCTAGTCACTGTGCTACCTTACTACCTCATTGGCTATGTCCAAAAATTTTGTGTGCTTTATTCTGCATCATGAATCTACCACTTCTCTCTCAGGAGGTGGTTCACTTGTTTCATCGACATGATCAGTCACTACTTAATTTCTGTTTGCCTATTCCCTCCACTGTAAAATTGAGATGACAATAGACTTGTAGACTTGTTCTGAGGATCAAATGAGTTAGTGTAATACCTGGCACATAGTAAGTGCTGCATAAATAAATAGTAATGTTATTTTAGTCTCACTTTACCTCACAGGATTGTTGTGAGATTCAAATAAAATTCTCTATTTTATTATCATTATGGTGTCAGTTTCTCCTCTCTCATTAGATAGTAAGCTTTTACAGGACAGATACTTCGTTTTTTACATTAAATAGATACATTCCACATAATAGGTGTTATTAAATATCTGTTTAAATCCTTCACATTCTGGGATAAAACTGTGTTCATATGTATAAATGTTATTGAAAAGACACACTTGTGACCAGCGGGTTTGGGTTGTTTTTTTTTTTTTTTAATATAACTATAAGGATATAAAGACAGCTGCTGCTTTTTCTCTACAAAATGTTTTTTTTCTCCAAACATGTTATCTCATCTCTGGTCTAACAATTTTCAGCATTCCAAACTCTTACTGTTGTTATTGTTGTTATCATCATCGTTACATCTCAATAAATTTCTGTGTTTACTTTTTCACCTTTGATTATTTTCTTCAAAACTTAAGTATATTTAGCTACTTTGTCCTCATTTTTAACATTATGCAGTTGTACTTGATTTTAAAAACTTAATAAATTAAAGCTATATTATTGGGGGGCAGCTAGGTGGCACAGTGGATAAAGCACCTGCCTTGGATTCAGGAAGACCTGAGTTCAAATCTGTCCTCAGATGCTTGACACTAGCTGTGTGACCCTGGGCAAGTCACTTAACCTTCATTGCCCCACCCCCCAAAAACCCCTATATTATTAAAACCAACCAATATGCTGTAAAAATTTCTTTATCATTTACTTCATTTCTATTTTCTTTCACTTTCTTGAATAAGCTAGAAGCTTTTGTCTTGAATAACTTCATTACTAAGAGGAATGCTTTTTTATTGTAATATTCAATCCATACATCTAAAAGATGCTCCACTTTTTTTTTTTTTTTTTTTGGCAGGGCAGTAAGGGTTAAGTGACTTGCCCAGGGTCACACAGCTAGTAAGTGTCAAGTGTCTGATCACATCAGACTAGGGTGAAAGAGATAGTGGCAAGGTGAGAAGGTCTTGGGGAATTACCTTATTTTTGAGGTGAGAGGTGTGGCAAGATTCTCAGCTGAGAGGGAGAAGGGAGTAGAGTGGGGAGTTTGAAGAGGGAAGAAAAGGTTCAGAATATATTGTGGCAAGTGGAATAGGGAATCACCTGGTTAGGCTCATTTGCAATTGGCTAGCATAAATTTGTGGTGTAACCAGTCAACATGTTCTCTTGATTTCCTCCCATTCCTTTCAGCAACATGTGATTAGGCTCGAAAGAGACAGGTGGTGGGAGAAATCTAGGCCAGGGGTTTGTAAGACATGATAATGCAACCAGAGAGAAAAGAATTCAAGACTAAAAGATAGTGTGTGGAGTTGAACTGATTCTCCAAGGGATTGAGACTTCAAAGAAAGGCTAGAAGGGATGGTGGCCTAGAAAGGTACTAAGGGATTGGAGGCTACAGTGAGGACAAAAAATAGGAAGTAGAATACTCATGGGTGGTGGCAAGATCTGGGGTGTGACCATCCCTTTGTGTAGCATATAGCTGGAGTATGTCATGGGAGTTGAATGGACTGAGGAAGAGAAAATAAATTTGAGGGAACTTAAATCATCTATGTTCAAGACTTTTAGAATGAATATAGGAGTTAAGGTAGAAAGAACAACTGTGACCAAGAGGCTGGACTCAAGCTGACCAAAAACTCAATACATGGGCTTGCAGCAAAACCTGACCCCACACTTCAGTTCTTCACTACCATTATCTCCAGTGATATAGAGATCCCAGTTCCAGGCCACAGTATCATTGTTAGGGCTGTGACAGGCAGCTAGTGCTACAGTGGACAGTGTTCTGTGCTGCAGATTTCTGCAGGAGAACAGGACCAGAGAGGAAAGGGTAGGACACAGGTCTGGACTAGAAATAGAGCTCAAGCCACTCCATTTCCCCCTCCTCCCAGAGCCTCAGCAAGCCAAACTACAGAAATGAACCCTGTAGCGCCAGCACAGCAGCTTTCTAAACTGAGAGTGCCAGGCCAGAGAACTGAGGAACAGAGGAAGCAGGACAGGAGACTGGCACACATTCCTGAGGGATGAGGAAACGGAGAATGTGGCATTCCATTTAAGCCTAAAGGAACGAGCTCAGTATCCATTTGGGGCCAATTCTGTCCTTCCAGAAGTCATTTGGAGCAGAGTTAGGCTGATAAACTCTGAATTGCCAAGAGTGGAAGGAAGCTGGGATACTTTGAAATCCAGGCCCCCAGGAAATCACCATTATAAGAAAGGGAGTCAGAATGTAAACAATAGGGGAATATTAGGGGGCTTATGTGAGAACACAATTTCCAGAGATCTCAGGAAGTAGGAAACCCAGAAGACCTTGAACAAAAGCAGATAGATCAACAGAAGAAATATTAACAACAGAAGGATTTAGCATCCAGATTTAGCAAATGTGGGGGCAGTTAGGTGGCACAGTGGATAAAGCACCGGCCCTGGATTTAGGAGGACCCGAGTTCAAATCCGGCCTCAGACACTTGCCACTTACTAGCTGTGTGACCCTGGGCAAGTCACTTAACCCCCATTGCCTGCAAAAAAAAAAAGAAAGAAAGAAAAGAAATAATACCAGACCTGAAGAGATTATTTGCTTCTTGAACACCCCATTCAACAGAAATTCAGAAGGGGTAAATAAATGAAGAACAATAACAGCAACAGAATGGCAGCAGGGAGACCAATAAGAGATTTCTTTCTAAATGTACACAAGAAGACATGGGTGAAGGCAGAAGTCAGTTGGAGGTAACAGTGAAGGTGCTGGCCTGGGGCATTATGGATAGAATTTCACTGTACCATCTATAGGTGAATCGGGTTTTGTTTTGTTTTGGTGGTATTACAACGAAGTGGGAGGGCA
Source organism: Dromiciops gliroides (assembly GCF_019393635.1). Classification (NCBI taxonomy): domain Eukaryota; kingdom Metazoa; phylum Chordata; class Mammalia; order Microbiotheria; family Microbiotheriidae; genus Dromiciops; species Dromiciops gliroides. Next base: position 377,124,955 of record NC_057863.1, read on the forward strand.
CATGAAAAGAAGGGAGAGGAACAGGATAGAAGAAAGTGTGTGAGGTATCCTGCTCAAATAAAGGGCTAGCAACAAGGGGCAATTGACCCTTGTGGTTTCAGGAAGAAAAGAGCCTGCAGGGGAGTAGAAAAGAAGGAAGTGAGAGAGTTTGAAGGCAGAAGTGGAGGAAAAAGGCTTTGCTGGTGTGATGAAATAATGAGATTTAGCAGATACTCAAACACCCACCTGGAGATTAATCTAGACTGATTGAATCAAGTGAGAGTGATTAACTACTGATTAGCCTACTTCAAGTTAACTGGATTGTAATCACACCTTGAGAACACCTTCAGAACCAATGGATTTGGATGATGCCAACCAATCAGCTTGAAGCAGTGTGTAAGGACCGCCTCTTGTTCCAGACCTATAAAAAGCTTCCACAATCAGTTTGCTGGAGAGAGTTTGTGATTGAAGCAGGCTTGTGGCAGAGGATTTGAGGGAGAACCAGACCAGGCTGGAACTCTAGGCTAAATAGTCTTTTTTCTTAACTTTCTGAACTCCATGGGAATATCTGTATGCTTTAATAAATGTTTAATGCCCAAGGACTGGTGCTAAAGCTTCTAATTTAAGGCAACCACAATTTAGATTTTAAACATCATGCTGGGGGTGGGGCGGGGCAGGCAGCGGGCGAATTCTGTGAAGAGATGAAGAGAGAAAGGGACCTTACACTGTGTGTTGTCGAAAGGATTTGGTTCTTGAAAAGACCACTCCTTCTGTCTTGGGAAGGGGGGTAATTGTAACACCTAAGGGCACAGGAGGGCATGGACCCAGGGAGGATTTTTTGAGGGAAGTGGGGGAAGGGAGTATGGATCAGTGGTGGGGTACATAATCAGGTATTTGGGAGAGGGGCTCTGATACCTGCAAGAATTGGCATTGTTTTGGTAAGGCACGATGGAGGAGAAGCAATGTCAGAAGTTCCCTAGGGAGGAGAGTCTAGAATGAAAGTTTTAATTACATGAGAAATACAGAAAATGGAGAGAGACTAGATAATTATAGAGATCATGAACCAGAGAGTGAGGGTCTTGAGCAGACAGGATGGATAATGAAAAGTAATAAAGAAATCCTCTCTGAAAAGGGGTGTGAAAAAAAAAAAGAAAAGAAATTTAAAATAATGAATAGGGCTTGTTGAAAGAATTAAAAGGAAGGGAAATATCTACCTGAGAAGGGGAAAATGGGGGAAGAATTATATAACCAGATATAAGCAATAAAGAAAAAGGAACCAGTGAACAAAACACCAAGAGGAAAGGAGTAACAATAAGAGGGAAGGTTTGGGGGGCTGAGGGGGGAAAGGCCAGTGGGAATAGGACCACCTTAAAATATGGGTTCCTGTATTTCAGGAAATTTGAACAAGCGTGTCCCCAAGTTGAAAATAATCTTTCCCTCCTTAAATCTCATTATGCTTTGGATTACTTTTTTGAATTTATCACATTCTGATTAGTATTGTACTTGTTTGTGTATGTGACTTAACTCTCCTTCTCCTCTACTAGATTGCTAGGCTAGTCTCTTCATAGTCAATTTCCTGTTGTATTTTATGTAACAGAAATGCCTTATTAAACTTTTTAGGATAGGTCAAGATCGTCATTTATATAATCTCAGTTGAGTACCTCTCATAAGAGCCAAATGAAAAAATAGGCTCCAAGAAATAGATTTTTTTTATATATGTGTGTGTATATACACAGTTTCACAATTATAAAATTGATTTCATGTATATTAAGTGGTATTTTACTATTTTAATATTGTATTTTTGTAAATGATTCTGATCTTAATATTTAAGTCAAACATCTTTAAAAAAGGTCATTGAAGGAAAACCTTTTCTCAGTCTCAAAATTCCATAGTTTTTAGGGTTTCTTTCTGATGTTCAAGATATCTTTTTTTTTTTTTTTTGGTGAGGCAATGGGGGTTAAGTGACTTGCCCAGGATCACACAGCTAGTAAGTGTCAATGTTCTGAGGCCAGATTTGAACTCAGGCACTCCTGACTCCAGGGCCCGTGCTCCATCCACTGTGCCACCTAGCTGCCCCTAAGATATCTTAAAGTCACTAAATTATGACATTGGTGAAGTCTGTCCAAGGAACTATGTAATGGCTTGTTTTAAGTAGGTTAATAGACTGTCTAAAATAGAGTACTCTATTAAAGAGCATTCTCATGTACTATTCAACTTCCTTTTAAGTATTTTTTATGATGGTAGAAGTCCTGACATCTGTACATTAGTACTGACATCTGATAAAAATTTAAAGTTGACTATTTTATTGACAGCATCAACAAAGAGAGCATCGTGGATGTGGAAGGTGTTGTGAGGAAAGTGAATCAGAAAATTGGAAGCTGTACACAGCAAGATGTTGAGCTTCATGTTCAAAGGGTAATGTGTTATTTCTTCTTTTTAAATAAGTTTGTATGCTGAAATAAATTTGAGTAATTTTTATTAATATTTTTTCACATCAGATGTATATGTTTTTAATAGAATCAATATTACAGTGGTATGATTCTACAGTTTTTCCTCATCACAGGAAAAAAGTAAAAATTCTGGTTTTTCATTATTAATATGAACAAAACTTATTTTTTGTGGGTTAATGATTTGCACCAAGACTTAATAACTAGTTCTGATCATTTAAAATATAGACAAATTAGATGTTTAGTTAGTTCATTACATTTCAAGATTTATTATTAAATTTTAATTGTCCTCTGATTTTTTTTTTGAGGGCATCTTGGTGGCGCAGTGGATAGAATGCTGGACCTGGAGTCAGGAAAAGTCATCTGACTAAGTTCAGATCTGGCCTCAGACACTTCCTAGCTCTGTGACCCCAAACAAGTCACTTAACTCTGTTTGCCTAAGTTTCCTGATTTGTAAAATGAGTTGGAGAAGGAAATGGCAAACCACTCCAGTATCTTTGCCAAGAAAACCCCAACTAGGTCACAAAAAGAACAAGAACATTTTTTTTGGATCATAACAATTCAAAGGGATATAGTCACTGATTTTTGTAAATGGACTCCATGTAAATATTCAGTATAGAGCAAGAAGATTACAGAACTAAATTAGGAAGTCTTTCAAATGAAGATCATTTTAGATATAAAATATTTGTTTTTAGTTAATCCTCCCCCCCCACCTCCCAATGATCCCAAAAACAGAATGTCATTTCATTATGATGTCGATTTGACAATGGGATGGGATGTATGACTAGAATTAATTATAATGCATTGCTCTTATAAATTCTTGTATGTGTTTAGAACTTAGCTCAATTATCTTCCTTTGTTTAAATCTCATTTCTTTTTCTAAAAGAAATTTATAACTGGGTAAGCTTTAAATTAACCATTAAGAAAAAGAAGGAACCTCAAAAACAACATTAAATCAAGCCTCTAAACAGAATCTGGAAGTACAGAACCTACAAAAAGAGAGACACAATCCTCCTACTTGAGATAATTTAGAAGACTTCAGGAAAGGTCTGTCTCACCTGGGTGAAAGGGGAGGGCAGCTCAGCAAAGCTCAGCTCAGTGGGCAGCTCAACACTGCTGCAACTCGACACAGCTGAGAGTGGTACAGGTGAGAATAGTAAGAAGCTCGCAACAGTGAACCCTGTGCCCCAGGAGCAGACTTCAACTTTATAAGTTTAAAAATAGGCTAAAACATGAGCAAGAAACAGAAAAGGACCCTTACCATTGACAAATTCTATGGTGAAAGGAAAGACCAAAACTCAAATTCAGATGAGTCTGTCAAAATGCCTACAAATGAAGACTCAAGTGGGAAGATGATCTCATCTCAAGACCAAAAAGCCTTCTTTGAAGAGCTCAAAAAGACTTTTAAAAACCAAATGAAAGAGGTAGAAGAAAAAATGTAAAGAGAAATGAGAGTTACACAAAGGAAGCACAGAAATTGACTAAGGAAAACAATTGACCAAATGGAAAAAGAGGTGCAAAAGCTTACTGAGGAAAATAAGGCCTTAAAAATTAAAGTTGAGCAGATGGAAGCTGATAACTCCATGAGACACCAAGAATATGTTGAGCAGAATCAAAAGACTGAAAAAATAGAAGAAAATGTGAAATACCTCATTGGAAAAACAACTGACCTGGAAAATAGATCCAAGAGAGATAATCTGAGAATTATTGGACTACCTGAAAGCCATGATCAAGGAAAGAGTATAGACACCCATATTCCAGGAAATTATCCAGGAGAACTGCCCTGAAATTGTAGAATCAGAGGATAAAATTATCATTGAAACAATCCACTGATCACCTCCTGAAAGAGACCCCAAAAGGAAAACTTCAAGGAATATAGTAGCCAAACTCCAGAATTATCAGGTGAAGGAGAAAATACTGCAAGCAGCCAGAAAGAAACCATTTAAATATTTTGGAGCCACAATCAAGATTACACAAGAAAAAGAAGGAATATAGTACGTAGTACATCTAGATATCTAGTCCAAGGTATCTCACCTTCCTAAAACAATATTATATTTGTCATATTTAATGTTATAAGGTGTAAGCTTCTTGGAAACGTGCTTTTTATGTTTTCCATAGTTGCTTTCATAAAATGATGACAAAATAAAATATTTACATATTATAATATTTATGTTATATAACAAATGCAGGATTACCTAAATTACAGAATTGCATGAATGAGATTTCATCCATATGATATGCTCTCTACTGATACAGAATACAATTACATAGAGATGATTCAATTAGTTTCTGTGACCAAAGTTATTCAGAATCTGGTGACCTACCTGATAATGAGTCTTTCTGAACCTACTTAGGCTTAATTCTTATGCAAATACTCAGAATATCATCAGTTATACTTTTTAAGAAACTTTTTAGCTCTCTAAGGACTGATCTATCAGGGCTTGCACTCAGTTGATATGATCTTTTTTCTTTTTGTTTTTAAGTAATAAACATTTTTATTTATAGTTTTGGGTTCCAATTTTTATCCCTCTTTCCCTCCCTCCCCCCTCCCTGAGGCAGTAAGCAATCAGATATGGGTTATATTTGTATGATTATGTAAAACATTACCATATTAGTCATTTTGTATAAGAAAACTTGAATAAAAGAAAAAATGAAAGAAAGTGAAAAATAGCATGCTTCAGTCTGTGTTCCGTTAATAGCATTTCTTTCTTTGGAGGTGGATAGTATGTTTCATCAATAATCCTTTGGGATTGTCTTGGATCATTGTCAGTTGATATGATCTTAAAGAAAATCAGGTCACTTCAATTCCACAGTGATACAACAGAATAGGACATTAAAGAATGATAGACAGATGTTTTGTAAAGTTTTTGTAAAGCATCAATTCCTGTATATTAGATATTTAAAATAAATTATTTCTATTATTGGAAATTTAATGAAAGTATTTCCATCCACCAAGGTATTGCTCCCCCCCAAAACAAACAAACAAAAAACTGAAAAGATGACTAACAGTAGTCATGCCCCAAAATTCAGTGGAGATAAAATCTAAAAAGGATCTAGTAATAAAATCTGTGGCATAAGAAATCTATACACAAATGAGCACAGTTTGGGTATTCGTAAGGTAAACTATAGAGGGAAATTTGACACCATTGGTATCACTGAGATGTTATGGAATAGGATCTGTGACTGAAATATCTTTTTAGAAGGTTTTATCATTCAGGAAGAACAAGATGGTTAAAATGATGGGAAGAGAGTAGCATTGTATAACATCATATGCTTATGGGAATTCAGGCACTGAGAACTATGGTGAAGGGTATTTGAATGAAAAATAACAAGTAGAAACAAAAGCAGTATTGGTTTGTTGTTGTTGTTTTTGGTGGGACAATGAGGGTTCAGTGACTTGCCAAGGGTCACACAGCTAGTAAGTGTCAAGGGTCTGAGGTCGGATTTGAACTCAGGTCCTCCTGAATCCAGGGCCAGTGCTTTATCCACTGCGCCATCTAGCTGCCCCCCAGCAGTATTGTTATTAAAGAATGATACACAAAGGAAATTGATAAGGAATTTGGGGAATGGATCAAAACCTGGCACAGATGAATGATATAGTAGTAATGAAAGATTTCAGTTATCAGACATCTGCTGGAATCCTCTACCATAAGTACAGATGCTAATTATTCCTTAACTTTAATGATAATTTCATCTTTCAAAAGGTAGAGAAACCAACCAGGGGAAATTCTAATATGGATTAGGGTCTTACTAACAAGAAGGAAATGATGGTAACCTTGGGGGAGAGTGACCTTTCCCCCTTGGAAGTTGTGCTAGAGAAGAGAAAAGTTAAACAATAGTCTTTGGAAAAACAGATTAGAATGGATTCAGGAAATGAAGATAGGTAGGATCTCATAGCTTAAAATTCAAGAGGAATAAGTCAGTTTAGGAGGTTTGTGGAAATCCAACGAGCAGTTGTGAAGACACAAGAAACTATTTCAAAGAGGAGGAAAAGAGAAAACTGTCAAATTTTCTGATATGGATGCAAACATCAGAGAATTAATCCACCATCTTAGATTTTAAAAGAGAGTCACTGGGAATGAAACAACAGAGAGGCTGAATATAAAATCATGGCAAAGCTTTTTAAGAGTAGTATCAAGAACACTAAAATTCAAGGTGGTAAAAACAAAAAGCTAAGGATGCAGTAAGGTAATTTTCAAGGTATGTTAGAATGGTATTAGGTTAGAAGGTATGATAATAACAGAAGAAAGATAGAGCTGAATTCTTACTTTTCTTTCATTTATTCTGCCAAAGAGAATGGTCTTTGAACAGTAAAAGACAGAAAAATATGTGGCTAGTGGGGAGTTGAAACAAAATCCATATGGAAAAAAACAGTAAAAGAACACCTGGCTCAGGTGAGCTAATATTCAGGGGTACAGAAAGAAGCAAGATTTGATCACTTAACTAGTCAATATTTTAACAACTCTTCAATATAGAGGAGTTGTTATGCTATTGGAGAAGCTATTGTCCTGGTTTCCAGAGAAGCAGACATACAGAGACAGAGAATAGAGTTAATATGTAAATCTCTGAGAATTGACTTCCATTGCTGCTAAAATTCTAGACCATTATTAAAAGGAAGGTCAGGAGGAAAGGAAGTAAGGATCACCAGGAGCAAAAATGAATCGTGTCAAATGAACTTTATTTCCTTTTTTTTTTTCCCTTGAATCAAATGACAAAAAGTCTCACCCTGTTTTTGAAAAGATGAATCATTGTGTACCAAACAGTTTGACAGCTAGATAGACAGAATTGGTTGAATGGCCTATCATCAAAGAGTAGTCATAATGGTGTTTAATGTCAACTTATAAAGGGCTTTTTGTAGTGTCCCAAGGACTTGTGCTTCACCCTGTGCTACTTATTTAACATTTTGGTCAGTTTATTTAGATAAATGTATAATTGGCACGTTTATCAAATTTATAAGTGACACAAAGGTAAAACAGATAGCTAACACATTGGATGACAATTGAGATCCAAAAATATATTGACAGAGTAGAGTGTTAGGCCAAAACTATTCCAATGACATTTAATAGATATAAAATCTCATTCTTGGATTTAAAGCATCAGCCTCACAAGTCTAAAATAAGGGTGGTTTGGCTAATACAGCATTTCACCTGAAAGAAGTCTGAAGCTTTGTGTAACACAACCTCCATATGACTCGGCAACCCAAAAAAGCAAATGCATTTTAGGTTGTATTAAAACAGGTATTACTAGGACTTGAGATGCTAGTTTCACTGTACTCCGCTCATATCACATCTGGAGTATTTATTAAGTTCAGTTCTGTGATTCACTTTTTAGGAAAGACATTGACAAGCTAGAGAGCATCCAGAAGAGGGCTACTAGGATGGTAAATTGCCTTGTAATCATATGGTACAGAATCAGCTGAAGAAGGACTAGACTTCTTTTGTTTGACTTCAGAGGACAGAACTAAAAGCCGTAGGTGAAAATTGTATAAAGGTGGTTTTAAGCCTGATGTAATGAAAAGTTTCCTAAGAATTAGAGCTATCCAAAAGTAAAATGGACTGCCTTAGGAGGTAGTGAGTTTCTCACCCATCCCCCTCTTCCCCAATAGGCAAAGGCATTATATAACTACCTTTTGGGAACATATTATAGAGAGCTTTATTATTTGGGGGAAGATTGGACTTGGTATTCTATGATTCTCAACTTAAGGTTATTATTATTAAAAACTGTAGGGGCAGCTAGGTGGCGCAGTGGATAGAGCACTGGCCCTGGATTCAGGAGGACCTGAGTTCAAATCCAGTCTTAAGACACTTGACAGTTACTAGCTGTGCAACCCTGGGCAAGTCAACCCCCATTGCCTTACCAAAAAAAATATTTAAAACTGTAACTAGTTAATTCTCTATGTGTAGACTGAACAGTAGTACTCCATAAACATACCAATTATAGAATCCCAAACATTTTGAAGTATATGTACTTAGATCCATCAAAACAGTAATTAAAATTCTTTGTCACTTTTCTGTTCTAGTCTATTACTGAAGTGTCAAAGCCGATGATACCAAGTTTGGAACACCATACTTCTTTTTCATGAGTTAACCAGAAGAGCTTTATTTCACCATGTATACCAGAGAAGTTAAAAAAAAAAAAATACTTGGGCTTAGTTTTTGTTTTTCAGAAAATGGATCATTAATGGGACATTTAAAAATTGGGGACAGATTTTAGAGAAAAAAGGACAATAGCTATTACCTTGTTGTAGAACATAAGATGTGGTAAAGGTGAAATAAAGTGTTAAAAGGAGACTTGGGGGGCAGCTAGATGGCGCAGTGGATAGAGCACCGGCCCTGGAGTCAGGAGTACCTGAGTTCAAATCCGGCCTCAGACACTTAATACTTAACTAGCTGTGTGACCCTGGGCAAGTCACTTAACCCCAATTGCCTCACTTTAAAAAAAAAAAAAAGGAGACTTGGGCAAAGCAAATGGAGCAAGAGTTGAAATAGGAATAAAAGAAATAATGTAGTTGAGCTAAATTGGTCCTTAAAAGTGGTAATAAATAACTTAGAGTTGGTACACTGCTTAGATTTTCTCAGTTTCAGTTAAAGATTTATGCAAATAGTGCTTTATATTTTACCAACTGTGGAATGTTTTCTGCATAATATGCTATATTTCTGTATTCTTCATGCTGGTATTGTCTCAATTACAGATCTATGTGATTAGTTTGGCTGAACCCCGCCTGCCCTTACAGCTGGATGATGCAATTCGACCTGAAGTGGAGGGAGAAGAGGTGAAAACTTTGTTTTTGAAATAATTGACCTTACCCTGTATTTTTAGTTAGCAACAATTTGAAAGTCTGGCTTTAATATAAAATTAAAATGAGTCTATATTTATCTTAATTAAACTTTTTTCATGTCATGTGCTTTCTTAATCTCCTGGTTCTACCAGAACTGTTGAAGTCAGTGTAGTCTTTGGAACCCAGTTCTCACCAGGGAAACGTGCAGTCACTACATCTAAGGAAAGGAAATTCATTAGCTCCATGAAATAGAAAAGGGCCTTTAAGAAAGAATCAATAGGGGCAGCTAGATGGCGCAGTGGATAAGAGCACCGGCCCTGGAGTCAGGAGTACCTGAGTTCAGATCCGGCCTCAGACCCTTGACACTTACTAGCTGTGTGACCCTGGGCAAGTCACTTAACCCCAATTGCCTCACTTAAAAAAAAAAAAAGAATCAATAAGCACATGTTCAGTGTCATTTCTCCTTTCTAACTTCTCTTGAATCTTTTTCTTTCTCATTTCTCTTCCTGTCATGTACCTTTTCATCACCAGCCATTCTCTGCTCCTTCCTACATGTTGCCATCCTTTTGGGTCACAAAGTCCAGTACATTGAATAAAAACGGAAGTAATTATGAATTAAGGGGTCTGGAAATAACAATGCCATCATACTCCTTTTTTCCAACTACTGTTCTATACTGATGAAAGAGGTTCTGTTGCCATTAATTTTATGTCCCAAAGAAGTTGAGTGTCATTCCATTTGGCAATTGATATAGCATGATCTCAGTCATCTTAGCAAATCATCATCATCATTGTTGGTTTTTGGCTTATGTTAAAACAAATGTTTACCATTCTGTGCCTCTGGTTTTATATTTCTAAACTGCCCTTTTTTAAAACTGTAGTTTGTAAAGTGTTGGGGAAAGTTTAAAAAGTATAAATCTCTAATAGTTGTACTTAAATTTTTTTTGGTCTTTAAGAAAATTTTTATTTCATCTGTTTTCAGGAAGGAAGAGCTACTGTTAATCAGGATACAAGACTAGATAACAGAGTCATCGATCTTAGGGTAAGATTCATTTTTTTTCCCCCATATTATTGAATTTTTATTAAACTGGGCAAGGTTGTGTGAGTCAAAATTGGTGACTCCATGTACTGGGAAGTACATAAAAGGTAAATAAAAAGATATAGGGCACAAGTATTTTGGGATAATAGTTGGTTAGGCATTTACTTACAGATGGATAAGGTAATATACAGCAAGCTTACTCTTCCACTGCCTCTTTACCCAGATAAAATCTGGTGGCATCAGAGTGTAGAAATAGAGAATTTAAAGATAGAGCTTCTACACTTTTTTTTCTTCCCAAGGGACATCAAGCTAGACAGAACTATGCAAGGTACACACTTATTTTTGACACCTGCTCTAGGAAAGCCAATCAAATGAACATAACTGATAAGGAATGTGTCTCCAGTGTTAAAAGGACTTTCCTTTCCTCAGCTGCTCCTATGATTTCAGAGATCATTTTATGTAGATGATTCCCAGTCCCAAATGTATATTCTCAGCCTCTCATTTTCAACTACTTCCACATTTTTACTTCATGTCTCATCAACACTTCATTGTTAAATGTTCAAAACCAAACCTATCTTGCACCTCCAGTCATGATGTCTTATAATTGGGAGGAAAATTAGAAGTCATCTAGCTCAATTTATATCTAACCCCCCCCCAATCCCTTTCTCCTCCTTTTGCTTGTGTGTGTGCATGCGTGCGTGCGTGCATGCGCACGCACACACACGTTGGGGGAGCAGGGCAATGAGGGTTAAGTGACATGACCAGGGTCACAAAGCTAATAAGTGTCTGAGGCCACATTTGAACTCAGGCCCTCCTGAATCCAGAGCTGGTGCTTTATCCACTGGACCACCTAGCTGCCGCCGCCCCCCCCCCCCACTTTTGATGGCACTCAGCCTAGAAATTCAAGTCATCTGACTTTGCCCTCTCCACTTTCACATCCAGTCACTTATCATGTCCTCTCAATTCTACTTCTAATATTTCTTAAATCTGTATCCTTCATTCTGACTGCCACCATACTAGTTGAGGCCTTAATTACCTACCTAGGTAATTTTTTTATTTTTATTTTATTAATTTTTTTTATACATTCCTATCTTCTTGCCCCATAATCTCTCCATTCCAGTGTATCCTACTTCTAGAATAATCTTCCTAATGCATTTCAGTGATTACCTCACTTCCCTACTCAAACCTTTTGTTATCTTCCTGTTCTCTACAAAATAAAGTGCAAACTCTTCTGGCTTGGCATACAGGTTTTTCTGTAATTTAATGTTCATCTACATTCCCAGCTTTATCTCAGAGTGATTTCTTTGGCGTGCTCTACATTTTCACCAAATTAGTTTGTTCATTCTTAATATCTGCATATATTATTTTGCCTAAGTTGTAGCTGTCATTCATGCCTAGGATGGATTCTCCCCCACCCCTATTTCAGTTAAATTCAATTCAACACACCTTATTATCTTTCTTTGTAATGACCCTGCTAAGGTGCTCTCTCCATGAAACCTTTCTTCCTTCACCAAATCTCCTTACACTTTGGAATACTTCTTTTCATTTATCTTCTGACTTGTATTACAGTTTGCATATGTGTTTCCTATCCTTTAGTGGGTTATGTTTCCCTGAGGTCGGAGACTGTGTCTTAGTTTATTTTTCTGTCAATAGTGCCATCCACATAGTAAGTTTAATAAATGTCAGTGTGAAGTGAGAATTAAGTTAAGGAAAATGTGCCATAGTTTTAAAATGGACAAATGCTAAACTGATGTTAAAAGTGCTTTTTATATTGACTAGGCCATGGAGTACAGCACTCTGTAATTTCAAGTGGTAAAAGTAGTTGGTCTAGTGGTTTTAGGCAGTAGTCTCTTTGGTCTTCTTTTACCCTTCAGCTTCTGGTTTGGTTTGCAAGTGAAAAGTTTGGTGGTTTCATCATTGTAGTAAAACCGGTGTCATCTTTCTTTCTTAATATCCTAACCACATCTTCCCCTTTTTTGAATTTGTTAATGTGTTTCATCATTTATTCTACCTGTTGTTTTTTTTTTACCTTTAAAAATCCTTTCTGATTTTTTTTCCTTTCATGTCCTCCCTTATACTCAGATTTTACTCCTATTTGACTCTTTGTCACTTGTTTTGTCCTCTTCCCTTTTTTGTGTCACTTTTTACATTTGTTAAGAGCCTTAGTAGTAATTATGTGGCCAGTTTTCCTCTTTCGGAAAACCCCAAGCCCAGCTGTCATGCATTTTTGCTTTGGCAGCCAGATACTGTGTTTTGTTTGTTCATTCGTTTTCTTCATTTATGTTTCAAGACTCTATATGTCTATGTAATTCACTACTTTTAGGTAAGCATTGTTGTCATGTGTTAGTATCATTCCAGTCAGTGCATATCACTAAACCTGATGATTCAAAAATCAGCTCCACTCAACTCTTTGTAAGCATTGAGTTAGAAAGATGAATATTTTGAAAATAAGCAGCAAGGTTATTTCTGACTCACATACCACTATTTTCCCATAATAATGAAATTCTGGAAAATTTAGGAAGTATACTATAGGTTCTGATTTGAGGCCTTCATCAATTGAGAATTTTTTTTAATCATCTGTCTTTTTTCTATCATTAACTTTTCTTCCTCTTTGGCGCTCTTCAGTAGACTGACAAAGTTAACCTGGGGGGAAAATTAAGGCAAATTCTGTGCTACTGAGAAAATCTGAATAAAAATTACCATTGTGTTTATCAAAATCTCACAGGATGGGGGTGGCTAGATAGAACAGTGGATAAAGCACCGGCCTGGATTCAGGAGTACCTGAGTTCAAATCCGGCCTCAGACACTTGACACTTACTAGCTGTGTGACCCTGGGCAAGTCACTTAACCCCCATTGCCCCTCAAAAAAAAAAAATCTCACAGGACACATCTAGTTCATGTGTCCTAAGCCACCATGGGACATTTCTGCTTAAAAGGGTCCAATTTAGGGGCAGCTAGATGGCGCAGTGGTTAAAGCACCGGCCCTGGACTCAGGAGTACCTGAGTTCAAATCCGGCCTCAGACACTTGACATTTACTAGCTGTGTGACCGTGGGCAAGTCACTTAACCCCCGTTGCCTTAAAAAAAAAAAAAAAAGGGTCCAATTTAGTCTGCTTTTCCCCCTCTATGTAGAAATAGGGGAGAGAGTGTAAAACCAAGGCAAATTATTGAATATATCTTCTTAATCTCAGAACTAGGGCCATCTCAGAATGGCATGGGATCATGTGAGCCATCTGGAAAATGGAATAGGTTTTCATGTTCTGGGAGCAGTTCTGTTTAGTCAACAGGAGCTGTTACATATGCCTCACAATATTCCAAACACTGTAGAAGAATATAGAAAAGATAAGTGTCTCAACTTTCAAAAAACTTGTGACTTTGTGGAGTGCACGAAATGTAAATTCATACAATTGAGAACAATTTAAAGCAAGCATATAATCAAATGGTAAATTTTATTGTATGGAGAAGCATTACAGATGTTGAAAGAAAGGGGAGAGACAGTTATGAGCTAGAGTAGTTGAGGAAGGTTTGATGAAGCAGGTGAGACTTGTTCTTAGAAACCAACCTAACCAATAGAATTTCTGTTTAATGATGCCAGAAAAAAACTAGTTATGTATCAGCATGTATATACATAATGGTCATATACTTTTTGTTTGTTTTTGAAGGGGAGTGAGGGTTAAGTGACTTGCCCAGGGTCACACAGCTAGTAAGTGTCAAGTACTTGGGGCCGAATTTGAACTCGGGTCCTCCTGAATCCATGGCCAGTGCTTTATCCACTGTACCACCTAGCTGCCTCTTATAGTCATATACTTTTATCTGTAATCTACTGCTTTTCTTTCTTCCATTAAGAATTAGGCATGTTGGGGCCGCTAAGTGGTGCAGTGGATAAAGCACCGGCCCTACAGTCAGGAAGACCTCAGTTCAAATGTGACCTCAGACACTTAACCCCAGTTGCCTCACCAAAAAAAAAAAGAATTAGGCATGTTATGGCATATGCTTTCCTGGAGTATTATAAGACTTCTCTTTACAGTTACATAAAAGCAAAAACAAAACAAACAAACAAAAAAAACCACAACAGTTGAAACACTTTACTAAGACTGCCTTAGCTTATAATATCTCAAGTTCTTGGTATCTTGATGCCCAACAAGGATTTCCATATTACTTTGATAGCTTCGTGAAATATATTTCAGATATTAATTCAAAACTACCTTTCTTACCCCTTTTCCATTTCCTTTATTTATTCCTTATAACTTCAAAAAATGTAGCATCTAATGCAGCATTTAGTTCTAAACTGACAGGAAGTCTTATGTGACAGTACCAGGCAAAAGCTATAGTGGGTATGGTTTAAGATGGCAAAGTAAAAATATTTTTTAGAGCAACAAGCTTCACACAACATAAAAGTAATTGGTTGTAGGAAGTATAATGATTTTAGTCGAACTAGAGGCTGAGTAATAAAGATTGAAATTGTTTTCATTTTCCCATCTCCTTTTAGAGCTCTCAAAAAATCAGAAGATTTTACCCTTTTTTACATCTTCAAATGCTTTCAGAGGTCCTCAGGGAAATGCATTATACTGAATATCAAATACTTTCCCTCCCTTCTCTTCAGATTTGTCTGTGATTCATTCAGAATGCCAGTATCACATTTTTAATAACATTTTAATAAATTGCTAGTGGAGGGAAAAGGCCCATATTTTAGGAAAATTTGCTGTAAAATAGAAAAATGGTCTCCTGTCTATTAAAAATGGCAGACATTTTATAGAGCCAAGTTCAGAAAAAGGGGATATTTAAAGTAAAAATCTACCAACCTGACCCCTTAAAAAATAAAGGAAACCAGTTCTCTGCTTCCCCTTGTGTTCTGTACCTTCTGAAACATACCCAGTACTTAATCATATAATTCTTTTGCTTTTTTTTTTCTTTAGTGAGGCAGTTGGGGTTAAGTGACTTGCCCAGGGTCACACAGCTAGTAAGTGTTAAGTGTCTGAGGCCGGATTTGAACTCAGGTACTCCTGACTCCAGGGCCGGTACTCTATCCACTGCGCCACCTAGCTGCCCCCAAGGAATGTGGTTCTTTTAGCAGTTCTCTTCTATAGTGTCTAAAATTATCTAATGAGTGGTCGCCAATAAATTATAAGCTTTAACAAGAGTTTAGACTTTTAAGCTTTTAAGGAGAATAAGAATTTGGTGAAAAGAGAGAGAGAGAGAGAGAGAGAGAGAGGCCTCGATTCAGCTATCTCAGGGGGTGCGCGTCTCCTGCTCCACTCCCCCTTGAAGTCCTCATGAAAGGGGGAGAGAGAACAAGCCTCATCCCTTCTTTGTCCCACAAGCCTCCTGTGGAACCAGGAACATCCCATCCACAGGCACACGCAGCTCCAAGCTAACTTTGATAGACAGTACCCACGAGCAAACATCACTTCCTGACACCAAGGAACTGACCACATGGCTTGCCCTCAGACACCTCCTCATGGTGGAGCTTTCCTACAGTAACTCTCCAGAAGGTGGCATCACTCCAAACATTACAATATGTAGTAAATAGTTCTGGAATATTGGGAGCATATTTTTTCTATTTCTGTATTCCTAGGCCCCATTTTCATTCCCTTCTACATGTCTTTCATCACTCTTCCTTTGAACTTTTCTTGGTTAACATTTTTCTCTTCACATTCCATAAGATTGAACAATCCAGTTAAATTTTAAGAAAAATTCAATTCAATAAATATTTAACAAATATTTACATGTAGACACTATACTATTGGATATACAAAGACAAAAATGAAAGAACTCCTGCCATCTAGTAGCTTATATTATGCTAGGAGGATATAACATGTACACAATAATATACAAGGTAATTTGAAGGGGAAGGAGCTCTAACAAATGGTGAAGATTAATAATAAGGTTTGAAGGAACTATTGTGGAAACCATGATAGAGAATCAAACTAAGAGAGATTAAGAAGATTGCCATGTAGTATTAGATAATGAATTTGCAGTGTATGTATTTGGCACTCTCTTATTACTTCCTCCAACATTCAGTTCTGGAGTAAGATCCTAGAAAGTATTGGGTGGGTGTGACCCAGTATTGGGGATTGATGAGCATGAACAATAGGGGAAAACTAACAGGCAGGGTTATTCAAGGGTGAAGGACAGCAGGTTGCCTGCCCAAAGCAGGAATAATTAACCTGGAGAAAAAGAGGAGACTAAAGGATTTTTAAAAATAGGACTGTGGCCAATAGAGATACGGAAATACAGGAGATTATGTTATGGGGAAATCTCAGAGTTCAGGAGCATGGAAGTAGAAGAGTTGTAGGCACTGGTGACGTCTGGTATGTTACTATTGATGTTTAAGGTAGAGCAAAGCTTTAAGCTACATACATTGAAAAGGTTGATGAACTGAGATCCCAGTGTTCAGAAGTTCAGCGTATGAAATAGTAAGTTTCATGATTATGAAAGCAAAAGTAAGGTAAAGAAGAAAACTACAAGCCAGGCACTGAACTCCTTCAGAAAGGGGAGAAATAATGGCTTGGAGGCCGGTAGAAAACTAACAAAGCCCCAGCAATGTTATGTACAGAGAGAGTACCCTTTGAAAGAAGTTGCTGATTGATAGTGGCAGAGGGGGAAGGTTTGGAAGTGGCAATAAAGAATATGCTAACTCCTCTTCATAGGATGCAAGAGAGGCTAGCAAGGGATGATATATCTTCTGGGGAAAAGCCAGGTTTTTCTGAGCACAGGAAGATAGAAAGTATATGAGACAAAGATATTTAAGAAGAAAAGAATCTTGTTAACAATGAGACATGGAGGGTAAAGAATAGAAACTAGGGGATGGGTAAGGGGAAAGAAATGGGGAAAATGTTTGTTTCAGCAAGGAATAACTGAATTAGAAAGATTAGGAGGGGTGGCTAGGTGGCACAGTGGATAAAGCACTGGCCCTGGATTCAGGAGTACCTGAGTTCAAATCTGGCCTCAGACACTAGACACTTATCAGCTGTGTGACCCTGGGCAAGTCACTTAGCCCCCATTGCCCCGCAAAAAAAAAAAAAAAGAAAGAAAGAAAGATTAGGAAAAAGGAAGGGGGAATTTGCTAGTCTTCGGATCCATTATATAAGGTAGTAAAGAACAGGGAGCCAGGACAATGGTGACATTTGGGATGGTCCACTTTGAAGGAGGTCACTAATCCTAGATAATATGCATCTAGAACTACCATCCCACTCTTCCACCCCTCTCCATTACAATGCTTGAGGTGCCAGGCATGGGACAATTAACTGTAATGGTAGCTGGGTGTGTACTATGTGATGAAGAATCCTCAAGTTCCAGGCATCATTTGGCCACTTGATTTGGTTATTCTTCTACCCCATAATTCCAGTGAATGACTGTGGCCCAAAGCAGGGAAGGTAGTGTTGGTGACAGTAATTGCAGTACCTCCTCTTTCATCCTCAGTGGTAGCCACCGCCTCTTTGAATTCTTGGCCATCAAGGGGCTGTAGAGTCAGGGCAGTCCAAAGCAGATAGTGATTTCTAAATGGCAATGGGACCCAAGTCTCAAAATCTGTCACAGGACTTTCTCCATCTTTTAAATATCTGACAGAGAGCAGAATAGCCTAACCACTGTATAACTAAGGAAAAATAGAGGAAGAAGTTGCTCTGACATTTCCATTATTCCCATTAACTCATAAATATTTCAAAGTATATTCTAGTTTTAAAATGTACACTGTTGGTTTTATGGAAACACAATTAGTGAAATCCCAATACTAAGAGGAGTCACAACCAACTTACTAGAATCATAGAATAGGTTTAAAAAAAAGACTTAAGAGTTTATTTTACAGATAAAGAAACTTAATCCCACAAAAGTGAAATGATTTGCCCAAGATTATGCAGCCTTCAGGATGAGAATTACAGCCCAAGTCTTATGACTCCCAAAACAATGCCATTTCCATTGTACCATGTTCCTCTCTCCTTTGTTCATCTTCTATTTTGCAAGAGGCCAAAATGAATTTAGTTAAGTTAAACTAAAGAAAAGAAAGTGTGACGGCAAAATTCCCATGAATTTTACATGGTTTGTATCTAATTAAATTTTGGTGAAGATGTTTCATTTTCAGTGAAGGTGAAACCAGCCATTTGTTTTAAATGGGTTACTGGGCTTTTTGAATTCAAGGTTATGCAATTTTGTTTTGATTGGATAAAAAGAATATGTGACAAAACCACATACAAAATGAAAACCACAAGTCTCTCTTTCTAACTGAAAATGCATATACCTTGAAAATGAACAAGTAAACAGTGTGATGAATGACGCAAATCTTTTTAAACACTTCCTCTTTTTTGTGAAAAATTATTAGTAAGTGTATTTTAAACACATCTTTAGAATGTGAATTAGTAAAAACATGTACATTCAGTCAGATGTTAAATGGTTATGAAAAATTATCATTAGTACCATATTTCATTTTGAAGATGGAACAACTACAGTATAGCCCTTCTTCATTAACAGTGTACAAAGCATTTGGGGAGGGGGCAGCTAGGTGGTGCAGTGGATAAAGCATTGGCCCTGAATTTAGGAGGACCTAAGTTCAAATCTGGCCTCAGACACTTGACACTTAGTAGCTGTGTGACTCTGGGCAAGTTACTTAACCCTCATTGCCCCGCAAAAAAACAAACAAAATAAAACAAAAAAACAAAGCATTTGGGGATATAAATTTAGAATGTTGTAAATGAGCCAGTTCTTGAGTTTCTTAATGAGATCACAGAGAATTAAAGTCTCTCCAGATTTGCTGCACATCCCATTCACATGACTGGCCCAGTTGGATTAATGGTCAAATATGTAGCTAAAGCCCCAAGCTAGACCAAAAAAATTGACTCCATTGGTCCTGACATGTTTTGTGCTGTGAACTCTGAGTCATACAACTGAAATACCCTTGAGCCAGAAGCATACCAAAATTCTAATCCAGAAGGCATTGACCCCTTTAGCCCTGAGTATATCAACTGAGCTAATTAATGTCCTAATATAAATTTTAGAGTAGAGACATAAGATAAAAAAGGAGAGCAAAAGGGCAGGGGGGAGGTGGATTAAATGTTTTGGTAGAATGCCACCAACAGTTACTATAAGTGCCATTCACAACTCTATCAAAGATTACTTTTTTATATGAGGCCATCTTCACTTTTTTTACTTAACTATACAAACTACTTGGAAGCAAAATAATTTCCCTTTGGCATTGACTCTGCAGGGGTATGAATAGCTATGCTGGTAATAGATGGGATGATAATATGGTGGTGATTTTGTTTTGAATTGTATATGTATATATGTGTGTGTGAAAATTTTTAAATGAAGGAAGAATATTCAATATTTCAAAAAGTTTAAGTTTCTATTTCTAAAAGAAAAAAATTCCAAGAATCTACATTTCCTAGGCTAGCTTTTTACCAGGTAATGCTTAGGAAAGTGCTACTTTCTACTTATTGAGTTAGCATTTTCTCCCTTTCCTTAAAATTATGCTTCTAAATTCAAGACACTATCTAAATGTGGTGGGTGTTTTATTAATAGCTGAAAATTGTATTACTTTTCTGAAGCCTCTTATACTTTGATTTGCCCAATAATGATTTCTTTTGAGCTTTAATCTTATTTTATTGATTTAACAGACAATACAATTTAACCATTCAAGTGTTTTAAAATTCATTATTTACTTCTCTTACAGACATCGACTAGTCAGGCAATCTTCCGTCTTCAATCTGGTATCTGCCACCTCTTCCGTGAAACTCTGATTCACAAAGGGTTTGTAGAAATCCAAACCCCTAAAATCATTTCAGGTATTTCTCTAAATTTGCAAAATTAAAATTACAATACCCAAAGTTTAGCTTGTAACAGTAGATAAAGTACTGGGATTGGACTTGAGTTCAAATCTAACCATAGACACTTAATGAGACTAAGAATAACACCTTCTTCACAGGGTTCAATTGTGAGGATAAAAATGAGATATTTGTGAGAGTCTTTGAAACTTACAAGGCCATTTAAATGTAAACTTATTGTTTCAATTTTCTTATTTTGTGTTTTTAAGAAACCTATTTAAATTAGCAGTTTTAGAGTGAAGCAATACTGCCATGTTCCACAAAGCAGCAAGTAAATTGCATCAGGAACTATTTTCATTACTTAGGTTTCTTTCAAAACTGGTGTTGCAGCCATCCTATTTGTTTGAGTAGATACTATTTCATAAAATTACTAAATATGTCAAATAAGGAAATCTCATAGAATTATTGTGCTTTTTAAATGTTTGCTTAAATGATTACATTATGTTAAAAAGAAGTCCTGACTTTCACATGTATGTGTAAAATTTTTCATTTACATTTCATTTTAAAGGTCAACAATTTAAATTTAGTGGGGGCAGCTAGGTGGCACAGTCGATAAAACACTGGCCCTGTATTCAGGAAGACCTGAGTTCAAATCTGGCCTCAGACACTTGACACTTACTAGCTGTGTGACCCTGAGCAAGTCACTTAACCCCTGTTGCCCCGGCCCCCCCACCCCCAATTTAAGTTTAAATTGTTTTTTTCTGTGAGGCTATTTATGTGCTATTCCTTGGTTATAATTTATATGGATATTATACTTTTCAGCTGCCAGTGAAGGAGGAGCCAATGTATTTACTGTATCATATTTTAAAAGCAATGCATACCTGGCTCAGTCTCCACAGCTATATAAACAGATGTGTATTTGTGCTGATTTTGAAAAGGTTTTCTGTATTGGACCAGGTAAGATTTTGACCAACTTGATTTTATTTTGTTAGCACACTGTATGTATATTTCTAGTTTTGGAGCAGTGTGGTGGCACAGTAGATAGAGTGCTGGGCCTGACGTCAGGAACACTCATCTTCCAGAGTTCAAATCTGGCCTCAGACACTTACTTAACTAGCTGTGTGATCATGGGCAAGTACCTTAATTCTGATTGCCTGAGTAGAATGACCTGAAGAAAGAAATGTCAAACCATTCCAGTTATCCTTGCCAAGAAAACTTCAGATGGAATGATGAAGAATCAGACACAACTGAACAAAACAAAACAACTTTATAGTTTAGAAGTGTGTCTAACCAGAGTAATAGTATGTTTTGGGTATTAAAAGAATCCTTTCGGGGCAGCTAGGTGGTGCAGTGGATAAAGCACCGGCCCTGGATTCAGGAGGACCTGAGTTCAAATCCGGCCTCAGACACTTGACACTTACTAGCTGTGTGACCCTGGGCAAGTCACTTAACCCCCATTGCCCTGAAAAAAAAAAAAGAATCCTTTCACTGATTAAGACTGCATATTGAACAGAAAGCCTTACAGGCTAAAGGACAGGCAGGCAGGAAATGTAGTCCAGCCTTTCCCCAGATCATGAATCCTAAGTATAAATTCTCATAATTCATTACAAATGGTAATCCAGACTATGCCAAAATGGATATCATTATGGGAAGCCACCCCAATGCAGTTTACCAGGTTCTCATACAGTTCAGTAGGCATTAAGTGCCCATTTTGTACAACTACTGCAGATATCCCTGCCCTCAAGCTTACAGTCCTCTGAGGAAATGTGACTATTAAGCATTACACTGCAGGAACAGTGTTAATGAAACTAGAGAGTGTCTAGAGAAAGAACCAGACTGTGCAAGGCCTCAAGATTGTGCACGATGAGGGTCATTGGAAAAGCCCAGGGATGCTGAAGCAAGACAAAACACAACATGAGGGGAACATAATTGCTATATTTAAGTATTTAAAGAATTCTCTCATGGAGGGATTAAATTTGTTTTACTTTAGCCCCACAGGGCAAAACTACAAATAATAGGTGGGAATTGCAAAGAGACAGATTTAGTCTTAATAGAAGAGAAAACTTACTAATAATTAGAGCTAATCTATAAATAAAGTGGATACCTCAGCAAGCATAAGATTCCACCTTCGCTAGATGTCTATTTGTCCAGGTATTGTAGGGTGGACTTTAATGACTGTGATTATAATTTTAATTGCTTGAAAATATTTACTCTCCTTAAAACATATATGTCTAATTATTGGGGGGTGCTTATTAGCTAACACCTCTCCCCTCAAAAAAGGGCATTTTGGTAATGTGTAAATTATAGAACTGTTATAAATTATTTAAATTCATATTTCTGAATGAACCGGTCAGTAAATATTAAATGCAGAGGCTTATATGTACCTACATTGTGCTAATTACAGTAGAATATAAAACAATTAAGAAAATGATCTCTGATCATTGAGAAACTTAAACTCTGGTTGATGAGAAAGGATATCATGTCCTCAGTAACCTTAAATCATCAGTTCTCAGGGGGGTTTTTTGTTTGTTTGTTTGTTTGTTTGGTCTCCTTTATACTCTTAAAAATTGAGCCCGCAAAGAACTGTAGGTTATGTATATTGATATTTCCTATATTAGAAATTAAAACACAGGGGGACAGCTAGGTGGCGCAGTGAATAGAGCACCAGCCTTGGAGTCAGGAGTACCTGAGTTCAAATCCGGCCTCAGACACTTAACACTTACTAGCTGTGTAACCCTGGGCAAGTCACTTAACCCCAATTGCCTCACTTAAAAAAAAAAAATTTTAAAACATCTTACTAGTCTTATTCAAATACTTTTGATCCCTAAAACTCCCTGGAAGGTTTCATGCTACACTTTGAGAACCACTTCCCTAAAAAATAGAAGGTATAGGAAGGTACTTAAGTTAAGAGTTAGAAAATATAGGCAAAAGTCATTTGTGAAGTAGAGATGGTATTTGAGCTGGGTGTTGAAGATCGGGTAGGATATGGAGAAAGGACTGGGAGCAACATTCAAGCTAATAACATGAGAAAAGGCAAGGAGACAAAATCAAGCTTGGAATCCAGGTGTAAAGAGAGAAGATACCAATCTAGTTGGTGCAACAGGGTTTTCTGTTTAGGTGTTGGGAAGGTAGAAGGACCAGGGCTCCAATTGCCTCAACCTCTGCAAGCAGTTATAGTCAAATGTTCCTCTGGAAGCCCTATTTTTGTTATTACATAAAATCATTCTTTCAGGGCTAAGCCCCTTCGTAGGTTAACACTTTGGTGGAAGTAATTAGACCCTTCCACAGATAGAATCTATTTACTGTCATCATGGTTATAATTTGTCATGTGTTATGGTCCATGTTTGAATTATTAATTAGCACAAAATTAAAATGTTGTTGAATATATTTAAAACCATGCCAAACAAACTTTAATTTATTTTTCATGCTTTAGAAGACACTTCAAGGTCTTGCCCTGTCTTTGAGTCATCATGAACATCATTTATTTTTGTACTAATGCTCATTGATCATAGTCAAATTTTTAGCTTATGGAAGGCTAGATAAACCAACTTTTATTGGATTAGTTTTCTTATAGAAGTTTGTAATAAACTTACAATCCAAAGGGAACTCAAAGCAGATAGCATGTTATAGCCTCTTCCAGCTCTATAATTCTGTGAAAACAGCCTCATTTGAGTAGCACAAGTGGGACAAAATAGTTTTTTTTAAACAGATTTTTTTAAAGGTATAGTAATTTCTTCAAATTTTGGAGCACCATTTATAATAATTTATATAATCCTTATTTAACTTTACAGTATTCAGAGCTGAAGACTCTAATACACATAGACATCTGACGGAATTTGTTGGTTTGGACATTGAAATGGCTTTTAATTACCATTACCATGAAGTAGTAGATGAAATTGCTGACACGTTGGTACAAATATTTAAAGGACTTCAGGAAAGGTAAGTAGTATTTTATATTTCTCTGTCTATACCTCCTTAATTACTCATTATAAGTATCTCAGAAAAGGAAGGTCTCTTGCATGAGAAATATATAAGCTATCACTATCAAACAGTATAAACGAAGATTGGGTAGGTAAGTAGTTACATTTAATCAGTGAAGAGGGCCATACTAAATACCATGGTAATCTGAATATAGGCCTCACTTTTGTCCCCAAATCTTTCTTGTATAGAACCCTGAATGAGCCTTATCACATTCTCATTAAACATAGACAAAGTATAGTTGATCTCCATAACATAAATATTAGCAGTGTCTTCCCCAGTAGCTCACATTGTAGAGGAGGTTAGGGATCTCACTTTAAAGTCTTTCGTCTCTAAATTAATTCTTTCCCCTCATATCTAAGTGCAGGAGACTTATAAGAATGGGAGGGGGCAGCAAAAGTGTTAATGAGTTTCTATGACTCTATTCTCAAGAGAGCCAAGCAAGTAATTCCAAGGGCTCAGAAATGAATTATTGATCTAGGATAGGTATTCCCTTAGCATAGGCACGGATTTTTCAGCAGTCTTCTGCATTGCCTTATTGTAGAATGATTTCGTATCCTAGCCCTCTCCTCACCCCACACACCCCCCTCCCCCCATACTACCAGATGCTTACACATTCTGTTTTAAGTCTTTGTTTTGGAATTCAGTACGACTAATAATGTCCCTTTTTCCAGCTATAATTATGAGTTCTACTTTTATCGAACACTTTTTAAATTTAAATTTTCTTTTTCGCTTTTGCAAGTCAAAAATTTGTATTCTGAAATTGTAGAGTTGGTACCTCATTCATTTAAACTGTTGTATTGTTTTGTATGGGGTCAATTTGCTTTGGTATCTTCCCAACCCATCATCTTTTTTTTAATAAAACAGGCTTGAAACAGTCAAAAATTAAAGAGCCACTTACAAATTAGAAAGTAACTAGCTACCATTATCATTGCCCTCCTTTAGTTTACCCCCCAGAAAGGATACCTGTTCATCCTATAATAAATCTGTAATATTTGATTTGCCTTCAGTACACTTATCATTCATTGATCTGTAGTGGACATTTAAAATAAAAGCCTGATTTATATAAGCCATACAATACTTTTAAATTTCTGTGTCAGCATTGTAAATTAGAAAATCAAGTAATCTAGATTAGTCAACTGACTAACCTATTTTTGATGGACAGTAGCTGATACACAGACTTTAGATCTAATACATTGAAACTGATCATTTGACTAAGTATGTTTCTGTGAAAGTTCCAGTGGTCTATTGAGAGATGATATGTTTGACAAATTATATAACTTTTGTAGATACTTATAAGGAAAGAATGAGGTTTTACACCACTCAAGAAAAGATTATGCTTCATAATAAATGTATTTTTAAATTCATATTCTTAAATTTATTAGTTTTTTCCAGCTGATAATATATGTTTATAGAGTAGAACTTTTCAAATTTTTTGAAATGATTGTCTTACCATTCATATACCAATTTTACTAGGTAGGACATTTCCTGATCAAGTCCTGTGTCAGTTGGAAGCCCATACTCTCTTTTCCTCTGAAAAGAACTAGTGTTTGTTGTTGGTTGTAAAGAAATCTTAACTATAAAATTGATGCTACGATGACATCAAATTATTAAATGTAAGAAAATCGATTAAATATTTAACATATGGTATTTAAACATTTTATATTAACTTAATGTCCAGAACATTCTTGGTCTGTACTCTGATTCAGATATGATTTTTGTGTATTGCAACAGTGGCATCTTGTGGGGAGAAAATTAATGTTCATAGAAGTCGTCTTTTTTTTTTTTAAAGAATCTCCCAAAATATTTTCTCTTCATAGGTTTCAAACTGAGATTCAGACAGTAAGCAAACAATTCCCATGCGAGCCTTTCAAATTTTTGGAGCCAACCTTGAGACTAGAATATCGTGAGGCTTTGGCTCTGCTCAGGGAAGCTGGAGTGGAAATGGGAGACGAGGAAGATTTGAGGTTTGTGCTTTGGAAAATGAAATGGGTCATCATCAATACTCTGTGGTTTTAAACACTATAAACCTTTAACAGCTGTTTGACAAAATTCTTTCTCATGAGTTTTTTTGACTACTGCTAGCCACAGATTATGGTTTACAGTAACCATTTTATCTTATTTATAAAACAAGTTATTAAAGTTTAAAACTTTGCAAGTACTGTGTGAAAACTTCCTGTACTGTGAATTTATCAACTAATATGTTGCTTTTATCCTAAATCAGCAGCTTTTAAACTATATTCCATATTTGCTTTGTTATATATGAACAAATTAGAGTTTGCATAGAACTTACCTCATTAACAGCTTTGTGAGATAGATAATACAAATTATCCCAATGTCACAAATGAAAAAACTGAGTCTCACTTCTCATAGCCAGTAATGTCAGAAACGATACTCAAAACAAAGTCGGTCTTCTGATTTTTTTTTTTTGAGGCAATGAGAGTTAAGTGACTTGCCCAGGGTCACACAGCTAGTAAGTGTCAAGTATCTGAGGCTGGATTTGAACTCAGGTCCTCCTGAATCCAAGGCCAGTATGTTATCCACTGTGCCACCTAGCTGCCCCCCCCCCCTTTTTTTTTGAAAACTATTTATTTTTAAATGATATTGGATATGTCATTTTATAGGTTAATGATTGCCCTAATAACATTTTATATAACCTTACATTTCTTTAAAAAAAAAAACTTTAGAAAACATTTTATTTTTAATTAATCTTTTTCTTCTACCTCTCTCCCCGTTGGTTAAAAGAAAAGAAACACAAACCTTTGTATCAAATATGCATAGTTAAGCAAGGCAAATTCCTGTGTTGGTCATGTACAAAAATTTTTGTATGTCACAGTTTATGTCTTGTATTTATCACCTCTATCAGGAAATAGGTCACATGCTTCCTTTCTAATCCTGTGGAATCATGTTTTTATCATAGTATTGGTTAGAGTTCAAAAGTTCTTTTTCTTTTTTAAAATTTAATTTTTTCTTTTTCCCAATTAATTTTTAACATTTGTTTTTTTTAATATTAAGTTCCAAATTCTTTCTCCTCTGCCTTTTCATTTTTTTTTATTTTTATTTTTTTTGTGGGGCAATTGGGGTTAAGTGACTTGCCCAGGGTCACACAGCTAGTAAGAGTTAAGTGTCTGAGGCCGGATTTGAACTCAGGTACTCCTGACTCCAGGGTCGGTGCACTATCCACTGCGCCACTTAGCTGCCCCTCCTCTGCCTTTTCATAAGGCATAAATTTGATATAGGTTATATATGTGCAGTCATGCAAAAAACAGACCCAAAAAACCTAAACAAAAACAAAGTTTAATAACGTATTTTTTGATCTGTATTCAAGACTCCCATCAGTTCTTTCTCTGGAAGTAGATAGTACTTTTCATCATAAGTCCTTCAGAATTGTCTAAGATTATTGTATTGCTGAGAATAGCTAAGTCATTCACATTTGATCATCATATAATATTGCTGCTACTATATACGTTCTCTTGGTTCTGCTTATTTCACTTTGTTTCAGTTCATGTAAGTCTTTTCCAGGATTTTTTTTTTGAGAGCATCTGGCTCATCATTTCTTATAGCACGATCACAATTATATACAACTTGTTTGACCATTTCCCAATTGATGGGCATCCCCTCATTTTCCAATTTTTTGCTGCCATAAATAGAAGTGTTATAAATATTTTTGTACATATGCATCCTTTTACTATTTGTTTTTTATCTCTTTGGGATACAAATCTAGTAATGGCATTACTGGATCAAAGGGTATGTGCAGTTTTATAGCCCTTTGGGCATAGTTCCAAATTGCTTTCTAGAATGGTTGGATCAGTTCACAACTCCACTGACATTTCGATTTTAACAGATTTTCTACAGTATTTGTCATTTTCCTTTTCTATCATGGTAGCCATTCTTAGAGGTGTGGGTTGGTACCTCAGAGCTGTTTTAATTTGCATTTCTCTAATCAAAAGTGATTTAGAGCATTTTTCATATCACTATACATAGCTTTAATTTCTTCTTCTGAAAACTTCCTGTTCATATCCTTTGACCATTTATCAATTGGAGAATGACTTGTTTTCTTATAAATTTGAGAAATGAGGCCTTTGTCAAAGAAATTTGCTATAAAAAATTTTTTTCAGTTATAATTACTGTGTATTTCTCTGTCCTATTTTCCCATTTATCCTACTCTCTCCTTTCACCTGTCCATCTTCCAAAGTATTTTACTTTTGACTACCACCTTCCCCAATCGGCTTCCCTTCTATCACCCCCCCTATCCCCCACTCCCCATTCTTTCCCCTTCTACTTTCCTGTAGGGTAAAATAGATTTCTGTATCCCACTTAGTATGTATGTTACATTTCTTTGTTTCTTAAACCACAATAATATTCCATTACATTCACATATCATAAGTTGTTTATAATGGATACCCCCTCCTTAGTTTCCAGTTCGTTGTTACTACAGAGCTGCTATCAATATTTGTGTGTGTGTGTCATCTTTTCATCTTCCTTTAAGTTATATGGTTTGGGTGATCTGGAGAGAGGGTATATAATTCAGAAGGACTCTCCACAATGACTAGACCCGTTCACAGCTCCACCAGCACTATAGTAACGTGCTCATCTTCCCAATGACCCTACAATAATTGCCACTTTTCTTTTTTGTCATCTTTGCCAATTTGATATTTGTAAGAAAGAATCTTAGGTTTGCTTTAATTTGCATTACTATAATTTTAGTCATACAAATTGCAAAGAATGCCCCGACAAGGTGTTTAATTTGCGTACTTTTCCCAAAATGGTTACATGAGTACTGGCTTTTGCTCTCCTGGAAAGGAGAGGTAACAGTGATTGTTAGGCAATCTCTCTTCCAGCTAGTTATAAAAACCCATGGCTCACAAGAATGGAGAAATGTTCCCTTAGGCGCTCCACTGCCCTTTGGGTGACATAGCATAGATAAAGGGATCTTTAATTCCCTGAATTCCTTCAGGAAATGACTACTAAAGAATCCTGTTTTCTCTTTTCAATTTTAAGTTTATGTTCAGTCATAAGACAGTATCTTAAGTATCGTTTTTATTGCTAAAATGTTATTTTAAGACAAAACAATGTGCCATCTTTGCCATGAAAATTTAAAGCTTATTTCAGTTTATACAGTGATACCTTTCTCCATTTCTTCACAAATCAGACTTTCAGTAAACTTTTGAGTGTCCATAGTATAATCAGTTCTGAAACTAAAAATAAGTAAAACCTCTTTGTAGTCCTTTTGTTGAAGGCCAAGGTAAATATTCTATTTTTGTTGGAAATGAGCAAGTTTTAGTCTCTGTACAGTTCAAAAGGAAGGTGTTAGATTTGGAGTCAAAGGACCTGGGTTCAAATCCTGCCTCTGCTACTTATACCTATGTGACTTTGATCTTTCTAGGCCTCAATTTTTTCATCTGTTCTATTTGTCTGCTCTTCACTATCCTCTGATGGATCTTCATTCATTTCTTGCCTGATAACTATGCATATAGCCCAAGGTTCCATCCTCTGTCTTCTTTTCTTTCTCTATACAATTTCACTTGGTAATCTCATTACTCCATTACTATCATCTCTATGCATATTGTTCTCCAATCTACTTGTCCAACCCAAATCCCAGTCTTCCAGTTTACATCTCCAGCTTCCTACTGGACAGCTCAAACTAAATATTCTTCAGTCTCCAGACTGGCACTATGGTCTAAAACTCCTTATTATCTTGTGATGTTTAAAATCTAATGTGTGTCCTTACCTTTCCCCCCCCCCCCCCCGTTTTGGGAGGAAACTAGCTAAGATTTACTGATAAATTCAAGATTTTAGGCTTTTAAGCATTTATTAAAGAGTAAAGGTAACACATGGAGTACAGTAAAGCAAGAAAAGTCTATCTCCTTTCCTTTCTCTCCGCCACCAACTTGAAGTCCCAGAACGAAAAAGGGCGATCCTCAGCGGCTTCTCCTAGAAGCCTCTGTGAAACATGAAGCAGGGCAGTCCCCACACACAGCTCCAAGCTAATTGGGTGGTAGTATTGATTGACGTGACTTACAGGCGGTCTATAAATGTAACTTCTGGGCACCAGGAAGCTTCCAGACACTTAGTCACATGCTTTCTTTTGGGGGGGGGGGGATATCACCCTGGTTCTCACAATCTTTCCCCCCAAGCTGTTTTCCTAACTTTCCTGTATCCTGACTTGGAACCTAGGTATCATGCTTGACTCCTCATGTCTTCCTATCTCACCATATCCAGTTAGTTGCTTTTGTTATTGTTTGGACATTTCAGTGATGCCCAATTTTTCATGACTCCATTCTGGGGTTTTCTTGGCAAAGATAGTGGGTTGGTTTGCCATTTCCTATGAGGTACTGAGGCAAATGGGATTAAGCGCCCAGGGTCACACAGCTAATAAGTGCCTGGATTTGAACTCATGAAGATGTCTTCCCCATTCTAAGACCAGTACTCTATCCTCTTCACCACCTAGCTTTGTTGTAACATTTTTTTTTTTTAAAGAAGAGAACCCTTCCTGGTCCTCATTAGACAATGAGACTCAACAGCAGAAACTTTTTTTTTGCACTTCGTTGTATCCCCTTTGTACTCCACATATACTAGGCCCTTAATAAATGTTTGTTGAAACAAGTTTATCTGATAAAGGGGTCATTTCTCAAATATATAGGGAACTAAATCAAATTTATATAAGAGCCATTCCTCAATTGATAAATGGTCATGGGCTGTGAACAGGCAGTTTTCAGAAGAAATCCAAGCTATCTGTAGTCATAATGAAAAAATGCTCTAAATCACTATTGATTAGAGAAATACAAATTAAAACAACTCTGAGGAACCATCTCACACCCACCTGTCTATCAGAAGTGACAAATGCTAGAAGAGATGTGGAAAAGTAGGTGCACTAATAAACTGTTGGTGGAGTTATAAACTGTTCCAACTATGCAGGAGAACAATTTAGAATTATGCCTAAAGGACTCTAAAACTGCATATCCTTTTAACCTAGCAATACTACTAATAGGTCTGTATCCCAAAGAGATCAATGAAAAAGGAAAAGGACCTATATACAAAAATATTTATAGCAGCTCTTTTTGTGGTGGCAAAGAATTGAAAATTATGGGGATGTTCATCAATTAGGAAATGGCTTAATAAGTTGTATATGATTGTAATGGAATACTATTGTCTTATAAGAAATGGGGGGGGGGGGTTGCAGCTAGATAGTACAGTGGATAAAGCACTTACCCTGGATTCAGGAGGACCCAAGTTCAAATCCAGTCTCAGACACTTGACACTTACTAGCTGTGTGACCCTGCGCAAGTCACTCATTGCCTCATTGCCTCTCGAAAAAAAAATAGGAGGGGGAAAAAAAAAAGAAATGATGGGGTGGTTTTAGAAAAATCTTGGAAAAATCTGTATAAACTGTTGCAAAATGAAGTGAACCAGAACCAACAAAGTTGTAATAATGATCAACTGTTTAAAAAAAAAACTGCTATGAGCAATCAATGATCCAAGACCTTTCAGAAGGACTAATGATGAAAATTGCTATCCACCTCCAGAGAAAGAACTGATGAACTCTGAGTACAAATTGAAATATAATTTTCTCACTTTATTTTTCTTGTACCCCCTTTTTTTCTGACATGGCTAATATGGAAATATCTTTTGTATGATTTCACATTTATTGCTCACCATCTCAGTGGGTAAAGGAGGAAGGACTTGGAGGGAGAGAATTTGGAACTCAAAGTTATGAAATAAGTGTTAAAAATAAAAACTGAAAATGTTTGTTGACTATAAAATGAGAGTGTTGAATTAGATGATGTCTGAGGTTCCTTTCTGCTCTAAATTTAAAGCTAGTTATAGAAGTCCCAAAGTAGTAATTTTTAAAATTATTCTCTCCTTTAATGTTCCAGCCTTGAATAACTCATTTCAAATTTCTATTTCAGTACACCAAATGAGAAACTCTTGGGTCGTCTGGTAAAAGAAAAGGTAATATTTATTATTGTTTCTTCCTTGGAGTTCCTAAAAGACTAAAATGTTTCTGTATTCCAGTGCTAGCAAGATAGATTCTAGGGTAAATAAACCATTAGTACAGCATTTCTCCACATGTATGTAATAGCAAGATAAGAATAATAGAATAGCAGGGTCTGGTAATATTAGCTTTTAGAGTTAAGCATTGACTAGTGTATTCAACTGTATGCTAAATAATTTTCCAAAGATGATACACTGCCAAATATTAGTTCCTTTAATAATACTTTAAGTAATTAAGGAGCTAAAGAATTTTAGATTTATAAATATAAAAATTGATCTTACAGGATTTTTAAAGATCTTAAAGTTCCTTGGGATTCTTTTAAAATAATCTGTTTCTTCTTTAGCAGCCTTGAAACTTGGGTGCCTGAGAGGAAAGAGAAAATAACTGTGAAATAACAGTTCATTTATGCTCTTCTACCTAATTCTTTGATGTTTTGAGAAAGAAAATTTCCATTTAAAAGTTAAAGTTTTTAATTTCGTCCTAATGTAAATAAAAACTTGGGGAGGGAGATTCTAATAAAATGAAAAGCAGTCCATGAGCTCCTCCTGCTGGCTGTTAAGCACAAAACAGACTTAAAAGCAAGACATTTCTGGAAACAAAAAAGTAAGTAAGTAAACAAAGTTTAGTAACTTTGTTTCTGCTACATAAAGAAAATCTTTTACAGTGCCATTTCACAGGAAAAAATCAGAAATGCATTTTCATTTAAGTAAATAAAATTTTTAAGTTGAAGTAAAAAAAATTTTAAATCTTTCACTGTCCATTTAAATGGAAGTACTACAGTGAATAAAACTATATTTTATTTAATTTTCTTTTATTCTAGAGGGAAAATTGTGGTCTCAATTCATTTTATTGCCATTAAATAAAGTTCTTATTAACACTGTCAAAAATATTTCTTCTCTTTAAAGTATGATACTGATTTTTATATTCTTGACAAATATCCTTTGGCCGTAAGACCTTTCTATACTATGCCTGACCCAAGAAATCCTGTAAGTACTTTAGTATTTTGTTGTTGTTTTTTTATAAGATTTCTAGCACTTTAGTTCTTAAATAATTAGTTCGGGGGTGGGGTGGAATTTGTGTTCATTTGGGGGAGATTATTTTCATTTATTTCATTTGAGTAACAGCAGTTATATATATATATTGTTGCTACTATATGTGTACGTGATAGCAGATCTAATAATGCTTGAAATCTGGATGTTATTCCTTCAATTTTGTGTCATGCAACATGTTTAATATCATTAGGTTGTTAAGAGAAATAGAGGGGGGGGCGCAGCTAGGTGGTGCAGTAAAAAAGAGAGAGAGAGAGAAATAGAGGGGCAGCTAGGTGGAGCAGTGGATAAAGCACCGGCCCTGGATTCAGGAGGACCTGAGTTCAAATCCGGCCTCAGACACTTGACACTTACTAGCTGTGTGACCCTGGCCAAGTCACTTAACCCCAGTTGCCTCACCAAAAAAAAAAAAAGAAAGAAATAGAGGTGCTCCTTACTTTGGAACTGTAGTATTCACCAACCTCAATTTTTTTTTTCCAATGTTTTTTTTAAATTTAAGATTTAGGCACAACATAGTGGATAGACATCCTTCCTTGTTACAAATAAGACCTGAATTGAAGTTCTGTCTCTGATCACTCAGGCTTTGTGATCATGGGCAAATCATTTAATTCTCAGTACCTCAGACAACTTTCCAAGGTCATGGGTTACAGAACATTCCCATTCTAGAGAATAGTTTCCTTGTCAGGAGTTCCTTGCACCATTCAAAGCACAGGTCCAGACTGTGTTTGTGTTGGCAGGCCACATGGCTGTGATTAGGAACAGGGATTGCACCTAGACTGTGATTGGTGTAGGGAACCCTCAGGTGAGGAGACTCAGTCAAACAGTGCAGGCTGATACCTCCATAGCAAAATCAATATAATTGTATAATAGATAAATAATTCATAATGGAGTAAAGCTACTTTTGCTTTTTTCTAGAAACAGTCCAACTCTTATGACATGTTCATGAGAGGGGAAGAGATCCTGTCTGGAGCACAGAGAATTCATGATCCTCAGATGCTAACAGAGAGGGCTTTGCATCATGGAATTGGTAATTCCCTTAAATGTATCTGGGGAAGAAGAAAAGCCAGAGTTTTAAATAAACAAATTTATACATTTCTATAATGGGTTGCTAATAATTACATATTAAGTTATCTTTCGATTAAATGAAGTTCAAAATTATGCCTGATTTATTTTATTTTATTTTTGTAGATCTGGAGAAAATAAAGGCTTATATTGATTCCTTCCGTTTTGGAGCCCCTCCTCATGCGGGTGGTGGAATTGGTAATATTTTCTTAGTATTGCTGTGTCATATCTGCTTACAGTTGGAATTTTATTTGAGTAAATGATCTATCCTAACTAAATTTCATTATAACTGGAACTCAAAAGGTGTTTTGGTGAGCCTTAAAGAGAAATATCAGGTAATGCTCTATTTTAAATATTTGTAAATCCCACAGATTGAATTGGAAGCTATCAAGGCAAAATTCATTCACACATTCATTTTATATTTTCAATGCTCTGAAATGAGGAGTGGCAGGCACTGATTTTGTTTTATTCATAATGAAGTTCAAAATAAATTGAATATCCAGTTTTCCTTCCTAGTCCTTAAAAGATTCCTAGTTCAGTCTTCTTTTTGCCTTATTTTTTAAAACAAAAGTGAACTCTATAATATTGATAAAATAGGGTTTAGTTGAAATTTACAATTTCTTTTTCTTTCCTTTTTTTTTTTTTAGGTGGGGCAATGGGGGTTAAGTGACTTGCCCAGGGTCACACAGCTAGTTGAAATTCAAAATTTCATTGAAATTAAGGACAGCTTTCAGAATGTGGAAGAAAAAATATTTTGCTTCACTATCCTCACAGGATTTAAAGTCTATAATGTAATTTATTATGCTATAACTGCAGTTGGGTTTTCTGACTTTGCTTTAGCTAAGAATTTTTTTTAAGTAAAATTTGCTTTTTTCCCCTCATTAATGTATGGAAGAAAGTTGGGGAAAGTGTTTTTAGATTAGCTATTTATCCCCACCCTGATTCTTGTTCATAGTTGAGTCTCTCTTGTCTATTTTGTATAGGAAAGGAGGGGATAAATTATTTTTAAATATCATAGAAATATGGATTTAGAGCTGGAAGGGACCTTTATCTAATAAGATCAAATTTGATAAAAAGGAATACAAAGGGGCAGCTAGCTAGGTGGCACTGTGGGTAGAGCACCAGCCCTGGAGTCAGGAGGACCTGATTCAAATTCGGCCTCAGACACTTGATACTTACTAGCTATGTGACCCTGGGCAAGTCACTTAACCCCAATTGCCTAACCAAAAAAAACCCCAAAACAAATACAAAGTCCTACATCATAAATCCAAAAAATCAACTTACAGAAATGTTTGTAAGTACAAGATCTGACCATTTTGGTCAGCTACAGGCTCCAAATGAATCAAGTGTGACATGGCCACCAAAACAAACAAACAAGAACCAACCAACCAATCCTCCATTAAGAAAGTGCAAGGGGGCAGCTAGGTGGCGCAGTAGATAAAGCGCCGGCCCTGGATTCAGGAGAACCTGAGTTCAAATTTGGCCTCAGACACTTGACACTTAATAGCTGTGTGAACCTGGGTAAGTCCCTTAACCCTCATGGCCCCAGGGGGAAAGGGGGGGGCGGGGCGGGAGACTGTGCAAGTCCTCTAAGATGATAGCCCTTATTATACTCAGTTGTAGGTTTTTGATGAGGACATCAGGATAGAGAAGTGCCATGGACTATATGGGCCACATCGTGATCAATTGAAAGAAATGGGATTGAAAAAAGATTTAGAAGGGATAGGAGAACTGTCTTCAAGTATTTGGAGGGCTTTAGACTTATTTTATTTGGCCCCTATGGTAAACATAGGAACACTGTTTGGAAATTATTGGAGTAGAGTTAGGGCTACATCCAAGGAATTTTAAAAAAGAAAAACACAATGAGAGCTATCCAACAATGGACTGGGCTTCTTGGAATATAATAATGGATTAAAAACCTCAGTGGAAATTTTCAAGGTGAGGTCAAATAGCCATTTTTAAGGAATGTTGTCCAGGTATGGGTAGGAATGACAGCTGAGGTCCCTTTGCTACTCTTATAGATTTGGGGAAATTTAAGCATACTTTTTACATGTAAGCTTATTTTATTTATAAGTATGACTTATGACACAAGAGTCTTTTGGTTAAATTGTCATAAAAAGAGAATGGTTAAGCGATTTGTTGTTTGGTCATTAATCCTAACATATTCCCAGTGGATAGAAAGAAAATAAACTCCTAAGTTTCACAGAAAAATTAATTTTATTTTATTGTCATACTGCATATACTCATTCCATTAAATATTTATTATTAAGTATTTTTTATATGTATAACACTGCTAGTTACTAGAGGAAATGCAAAATTTAGATGTTAAATCCTTTATCAGTAAATGTTGAATTCAGTCCATTGACCCTACAGTGTAGTGAGGAGAATGTGACATATAGACAATAACAATGTATTTTGTGCATTTGAGACCCACGAAAGAGACCATCGTTGGGAAGACAAAGCAAAAGATTAGAGAATGCTTTGTGAAGGGTATGGTATTTGATTTGGCCATATTGGAAAAAGGCAGATCTTACTTTGAAAAAATATTCTTCTCATCAGAGACCATCTTGCAGTTGACTATTATATTAAAAAGAACCTCATAAGGTGTCATTGACACAATTTTTATCGAATTCAATACTGTAATGAATTTCAGGTATAATTTGAAATTTTACAAAATTCTACATACCAAAATAGAATTCATTCCTATATCCTTGGCATTTTTTGAAATGGTCACATTAGTTAAGATAATTTCTCTTTTTGCAGTAGTGGTAAGCTTATTGCAGAATACCTGCTGGAGAAGGAATCATCTGATCCAGCTCCTTAGCATAGTCTATATTTTTGAATTTGCAACTAGCATGTGCCAATATCTCAAAATAATTGTACTGTTTTCTTTACTGAGAAGCAGCTGTGAGATCTATTTCAGTTGAACAAATACATTAGTATTGATCATTTTAAATGAGTCAGCTCCTGAGAAGATTTTGGAAAAAGAAAAAATTGATGAAAATGTCTTACTTTTACAGGGTTGGAGCGAGTTACTATGCTGTACCTGGGATTACACAATGTTCGTCAGACATCAATGTTCCCCCGTGATCCCAAAAGATTAACACCTTAGGAAAAATTGTTTTTTTATTCTATCCAGTAACCTGCTGTTGATCAGGCTGAGTGCTAAAAATATGCAATAGAATAAATATCTTATCTTCTAAAGTGCCACAATTTTTTTTTTTGATTCATTAACTGAAGTTTAGAGATGATTTTAACTGTCTTGGACATTCTCTGATAGGAAGTGCTTAAATATTTTGTATGGGGATTTCATATTTATGTTAACTCATATTCTGTTATGTCAAATTTTAACAAATTTCTAGGCAGTTAACATTTTAAAACTTTAAGGTTGTTCAATAAAAACTTTTTTTCTATCTTATCTTACAAGGGCCATAAAATTATGTCTTAAAATTCAGCATTTCAGCCAATTTTTAACAATTGTGACAGTGTTCAAAGACAGCCTGGAAAAATATTTTGGAACATTAGCATCTTTCTAACTGGAATGTCATGGGAAAATGTAGGAAACAGTAACATGTTAATTTTTTAAATGATGCTCAGATATCATGTAAAGCAGGTGGAAATGTGGGTAGAAAAGCAAAATTTTAATGAAGCATTGTGTACTGAATTGTTAAAATTCTAAAACCAAGTTGCAATAAAATTCTAAAATTGATCTTTTGTCTTTTATTGGGATGGGGGGATTTTGTTTGAATTTAACAACTAATGTCAATTTATGTTTACGTGGGAAGGATATATTTTAATATAACTGATTTATGTGATGAACATCATCTTTTTTCTAGTTTTTAAAAATAGAAGTAGACTTGAATAGTACCTGTTTTTCACTTGTATTGTCAGAATACAACATAATAAATATAAAGAATGTACTGTGTATTTGGCAACAATGAGGAGCAACAGGAAGTTGAGCCTTCTGTTTGGAGGTGCTTTTGAGTGGTTTTGTCACAATGCTCAGTAATTCATAGACTGGTAGAGCTGGAAGGTTCTAGAGATCATTTCATCCAGCCCATTCATTTTTTTTTTTTTTTGCAGGGCAATGGGGGTTAAGTGACTTGCCCAAGGTCACACAGCTAGTAAGTGTCAAGTGTCTGAGGCTGGATTTGAACTCAGGTCCTCCTGAGTCCAGGGCCGGTGCTTTATCCACTGCGCCACCTAGCCGCCCCGAGCCCATTCATTTTTAAACTCAGGGCCCCAAAGTATTAGTACTTTTATTAAGGTCACACAGATGTTGGCAATACTTCCAAGTCTATTAGATGTCTGATTCTCTTTTTAAGATGATACTTTTTGGGGCAGCTAGATGGCGCAGTGGATAAAGCACCGGCCCTGGACTCAGGAGGACCTGAGTTCAAATCCGGCCTTAGACACTTAACACTTACTAGCTGTGTGACCCTGAACAAGTCACTTAACCCCAATTGCCTCACTTTAAAAAAAGATGATACTTTTTGTTCTGACAGGCACTGTCAGAACAAAATATTTTGTATGGGGATTTCATATTTATGCACTGTGACAAACATTGGGGATACAAAAAAGGGTCAAAAGATAATCCCTATCCTCAAGATGCTGACAACCTAATGGGAGAGACAACATGCAAACAATTAGACAAAGCAAGTTATATAAAGAGGGAAGATAGAATTAAAAGGGATTGGGTAAAGCTTCCTAGCTAAAATGGGATTTTACTTGGGACTTAGAAGAAGCCAGGGAGTTCAGTAGGCAGGGTTAAGGAAGGAGAGTATTCTAGGCATGGGGAACCACCAGAGAAAATGCTGAGAATGACAAATATCAAACAGGAGGCCAGTGTCACTAGATCAGAGAGTTGGTGTTGAGGGAACAGGTTATGAAGACTGTGAAATGTATTTTGGGTGTGATCCCACTTTATAGTAATCAGAGTGAGATAATGAGGGCCTGCACCAGAGTGGTGGCCGTTCCAGGAGAAGAGGCTTTAAAGAGCTTTAACATCAATAAACATGAGCATTTCAACATACAAAGAACAAAAAAGGACTGTAAATGAGACTGCTTTGGTTAGTCTTTTAATGTATATTAAATTTAACATGATGGTAACAAAACTGCCTGTTGCCCCCCTTCTAAACAGTGTTGTTTTCCATGTTTGTTTCATTGATGACTTTTTTTTGGCATCACTACTGTGGCAAGTAAATCTGTATGTGGTCATGCAGCAACATTGTGTGATGATCAACTGTGATAAACTTAACTCTTCTCATGAATACAGTGGTCAAAGATAGATCCAAAGGATTCATGATGCTCATCTCACTCACCATCAGTTCATGTGAGTCCTTCCAGGTTTCTCTGAAATCCACCTGCTCATTCTTTCTTACAGAACAGTATTCCATTACATTCATATAACACAACTTGTTTCACCATTCCTCAATTGGTGTGTATCCCCTGAATTTCCAATTCCTTGCCACCACAAAAAGAGCAGCTATAAATATTTTTGTACATGTTGAGCTGAGATGAGCCCTGAGCTGAGGTCATATTAGGTCAGCCAATCTGATAGGTGTGAGGTAGTCAGGTTACAGATTAAACTACATTTATAGGGTTCACAGAGAGGTTAATTTAGGAGGAAAATTTCCATGTAGCCAGGTAGTGAGGAACAGTTGACTTTCTTTGGCTTCTTATCTAAGGAATGTTTAAGGTCTTAAGTAAATTTTCACATCCCATTGGAAAGGTTTTGGTCAGGTGAGCTTAATATTAACAGGAGACATGGCAGCTACGTGGCGCAGTGGATAAAGCACTGGCCCTAGATTCAGGAGGACCTGAGTTCAAATCAGGCCTCAGATACTTGACACTTACTAGCTGTGTGACCCTGGCAAGTCACTTAACCCTTATTGCCCCGCCCCCCCCCAAAAAAATTAACAGGACACAGGCAGTTAACCAAAAGTTGCAGAAGGAATGACCCTGAACCCCAAATAATAAAAATTAGTTTAAAAATAAATTACCATTACAATAGCAAAGCCCTCCCTAAGTCCTAAACTATAAGCCTTTATTATATGTGCCCATTTAAGACCACTAAACATGACTAACATTTTAGTTGTGTAATTGTGAACTAATCATTTAATCTCTTTGTGAGAGTTTCCTCATCTGTAAAATGGGGATAATAGTACTTGTGCTATGTACTTCAGAGTTGTCATGAGGAAAGCACTTTGTAAATCGTGAAGTGCTATATATAAATAAATTATTTTTCTGAAACCAAATTATCAGTCTCCTTTTTGCTCACAGCCTTAAAAAAACAAAAACATTATTCTCCCCAGCTACATTACAAGTTCCTTAATTCTTCATTTTAGTATTCCCCACTGCCTACTAGAGTGGTTTGTCCATAAGAATCCATCAATAACCTGTATTGTTTCTTGGGCCTTCCCCACTATCATAATCACAAAGCCCTAAAATAACATCATTTTAGGCAAAGTAGATAGAGGGCCAGTCTTGGGATCAGTCTTTCTGGGGCTCCAATGCAATGCAGAAGATATGTCACTTAACCTCTCTATGTAACTAAGTTAACGGATAAATTACAAGGAGTTTCCATGCATAAGAGTTACCCCCACACCAATGAAATAACATGTCTGGACAAATTATTATTTGAAGCAAATTATTTGTAAGGTCATCAGTTTACACAACCTACTCATTTAGTGCTCTGATATTTTTAGAAATCTCTTCAGACAACTCATTTACCACCTGGCAACTTTCATTTTGGACTTCCTTGACCTCTTCACCATACCCTCATAAACTCATGATTGGGAATTCTCATCATCTTGCAAGATCCAATCAGCCTTAGTATTCATACCTCATCTATACCCTCTGCCCTCCGATTGAAGAGTGGAGCCCTGAACTCCTCAACCTCCATTTATAGAAGGGAGACAGGAGAGACTTCTCAGACATCTCATTTCCCACTTTGCTGCACTCATTTTGGACTTCTTTTGACTTCTTCACCATGT
Organism: Dromiciops gliroides; assembly: GCF_019393635.1. NCBI lineage: Eukaryota > Metazoa > Chordata > Mammalia > Microbiotheria > Microbiotheriidae > Dromiciops > Dromiciops gliroides. The sequence goes on from NC_057863.1 coordinate 377,166,030, forward strand.
CTCCAACACACTTCACTTTTTAGTTTTCTTTTGTATGTTGTCTTCCCCTTTTCAATTGTAAGCTCCTTGAGGGTAAGCACTGTCTTTCTTATTTGTATCCTTAGCACAGTGTCTTTTTCTTTTGGTGAGGCAACTGAGGTTAAGTGACTGGTTCAGGATCACACAGCTGTGTCAAGTGTCAGAGGGTGAATTTGAACTCAGAGCACCGGCCCTGGATTCAGGAGGACCTATCTTCTGCACCACCTAGCTGCCCCAACAAATGTTTATTGTTAACTAGATGTCATAATATGAAAGAAGAAAATTATGTGAATAAAACAGGGCATTCCCCATTTGGAATTGCAAGAGGTCACTAACAGCAGGATCTAGGAATTTGCTCCGCAGATATCACATGGAGTGACAGAGTTAGCAAGGCAGAGTTAAGCTGCTAAACCAGGAAGCTTAGTAATTTAGACCTCAGCTCTTATTTATATGCCATCTGCAGTTCTGTACAACTCCCACAGATTGCAGATTTCTCTCTGAATCCCTGGAAGGTTGTGTGAGTTAGAGCTTTTCCTTAAAGGTACAAGTTCAGTGGCTCAAGCTAAAGCCCATTAGAATATGTGGAATCCTTTTACTTTAATTAATTGAAAATGAGATTTAAATCAATCAGTATATACAATGTATTTACCATCTAGCTGTTTTAGAATGAGACATCTGTTTCTTTATTGAATGCTTAGTGAAGATTTGAAACATTAAAATATTCTTGATCCCCTGGGCAAGTCACTTAACCCCAATTGCCTCACCAAAAAAAATATATATATATTCTTGATCTCTGGTCAGCCTACAAAGCTTATTTTTTTTTTTCCAAACTGCAGTTCCAGATCCACTCCTAACTAAGCTTCAGAACCGGCTTTGCCATCTCTAACAATAAGTAATATTAATTCATATACATATATGATGTGTATTTGTGTGTGTATATATACTTATGCATATATGTGTGTATATATACACCTTTATATACACATTTAAAGTTTTTCAAAGCACTTTCTTCAACCATGAATCAATTAATAAGTACCTACTAAATGCTAAGCATTGTGCTAAGCACTGGGAATACAAAGAAAAGTAATAGGCAGTCCCTGATTTCAAGACCCAACTTTCTGAGTTCAAATCTAGCCTCGGACACTTATTAGCTATGTGACCCTGGGAAAGTCACTTATCCCTATTTGCCTAAGTTGTGACATTAGGATTCTCTTTTTTCCATATAAATATTTTATTATTTTCCAGTTACATCTAAAGATAGTTTTCAACATTTGTTTTTATAAGGTTTCTAGTTTCAAATTTTTCTCCCCCCCTCCCCAAGACAGCAAGTAATTTGATATAGGTTATTGTACATATGTACAATCACATTAAACATATTTCTGCATTAGTCATGTTATGAGAGAAGAATCAGAGCAAAAAGGAAAAACCTCAAAAAACAACAACAACAAAAGCAATAGAAATAGTATGGTTCGATCTGCATCCAGATTCAACAGTTCTTTTTTCTGGATTTGGAGAGCATTTTCCATCATGAGTCCTTTGGAACTTTCTTGTACCATTGTATGGCTGAGAAGAAATGAAGTCTCACTCAGCATCAGTTCATGTAAATCCTTCTAGGTTTCTCTGAAATCCGCCTGCTCATTGTTTCTTACAGCACAATAGTATTCCATTACATTCATATAACACAACTTGTTCAGCCATTCCCCAACTGATGGGTATCCCCTCAATTTCCAATTTCTTGCCACCCCGAAGAGAGCAGTTATAAATATTTTTGTACATGTGGGTCCTTTTCCCTTTTTTATGATCTCTTTGGGAAAAAGTCCTAATAGTGGTATTGCTGGATCAAAGGGTATGTGACATTAGGATTCTAAAAGAACTCTTAACATCCCCTCTCTCCATTAGAATGTAAACATGCTTTTGGACATAAAAACCTCACAAATAAATGTAGAAATCTAGAAATATTGTATATATCCTTTACTGATCACAATGAAATAAAATTTTATTAAAGGGCCACTGAAAAGTATTAAAAATCAATTGAGGGAGCAGCTAGGGAGTGCAGTGGATAAAGCACCAGCCCCAAATTCAGGAGGACCTGAGTTCAAATCTGACCTCAGACACTTGACACTAGCTGTGTGACCCTGGGCAAGTCACTTAACCCTCATTGCCCTGCAAAAAAATAAAAAAAATTAATTGAAATTAAATAACAATCCTAAAGAACTATTAATTCAAAGAACAAAGAGAAACTGTGGGTAATTTAATTAAGGTAATTACAACAGTAAGACAACATTCCCAAATGCTGAGGATCCAATCAAAAAAAAAAGAATATATATAAACACATCTTAACATAAAAGGAGAAAAGATCAATGAATTGGGAATGCAACAAAAAACATTAGAAATCCAACAAATGAAGAAATTCCAATTAAACACCAAATTAGAAGTCCTGAAAAGTAAAGAAAAAATAAACCATATTGAAAACAACCATTAAATTAATAAAACTATGAGCTAGTTTTAAAAAAACAATAACATAGATAAACCATTGGCTAATTTGATTAAAAAGAAGAGGAAAATCAACTTACCAGTATTAAAAAGTAAATGAGAATTCATAACAAATGAAGAATGAAGATTATTAAAAACTTTTACCCAATTATATGCCAATAAAACCAACAATTCCTATGAAATAAATTAATACTTAGAAAAATGTAAAATAATCAAATTAACAGGACAAGAAATAGATGTAGTGGGGAAATAGGATAGGGGGTTTGGGGTTTGGGGTCCTTAGGAATTCCTTTTTAAAGAATTACACCCTCTTGGACACAAATCCAACAGAATAAGATAATAGTTTATTTAGGGGCTGGGGAAGGGAAATCAAGAGAGAAATCCTTGGACTTCTTCTCATGGGGAGAAGGCATGGCACAGAGTGTGGCTCTGAGATACCAATTTCCTCGAGCAGGAGACAGATACTTTTATAGAGGACTGATGGGGGTGATCATCTGACTGGAAAGTTCCCTTAGTGAGGGAGGACCCTCCCCCACTGGTGGTGGCTGGAGGAGTTGGTTGAGGGGTGGCTACAGATCTCTCAAGCCATCTCTCTCCTCCTCCCAGCACAAAGGCAGCAGCCACACCTAATCTTATCTCCCTAGGGGTGAGGGAGACTGGAATGAAGGGTGGTGGTCCAGGAGCTAGCTCAGTCCTGATCAAGTTCCACTTATTTCTTTAGGTGTGTCTGTCCTTTGGTTTAGATTCTCAAGGAGAAGGTTCTTTGATATACCCCAGAGAACTTCTGGGGTGCTAGGCCCTATAACATAGAGAATTAAGCAATTTGGTTTTAGAAGAAGAAATTTAACAAGCCATAAATAAGCTTCCTAAGAAAAATATCAATCATTCAATCAATAAATATTTATTAAACTCTACTATATGCCAGGCACTGTGCCAAGTGCTAGTGATGCCAAAAAAAAAAAAAGGGCAAAAGACAGTCCCTACCCTCAAAGAGCTTACAATCTAATTGGGGATAGAACATAAAAATAAATATGTACAAAATGAACAATATACAGAATAAATAGGAACTAATTAAAAGAATGAAGGCACTGGAATTAAGAGGAGTTGGGGAAAGCTTCCTGTAGAAGGTGGGATTTTATTTGTGACTTAAAGGAAGCCAGAGAGGTCAGTAGTCAGAGTTAAGGAGGAAATGCTTTGCAGGCTAGGAAGGCAGCCAGAGAACATACCCAGAGCCAAGAGATGGAGTGTCTTACTTGTGGGACAGCCAGGAGGCCACTGTCACTGGATGGAAGAGTACATGTCAGGGATTAAGGTACAAGAAGACTGGAAAGGTTGGAGGGGCTAGGTTACGAAGGGCTTTGAATGCCAAACAGAGCATTTTGTATTTGATCCTGGAGGTAATCGGAAGTCACTGGAGTTTATTGGGGTGGGGTGTTGACATGATTGGACTTGTATTTTAGGAAAATAACTTTAGTGACTGAATGGAGGAAGGATTGGAGTGCAGAGATTTGAGTGAGGAAGACCCATCAGCAGGCTATTCAATTATCCGAGCATGAGATGATGAGGATCTGCACCAGAGTGGTGTTTAAAGGAGATGGGGGGGGGGAGGGTGTTTGGTGTTTAAATGTTGCAAAGGTGAAATTGACAGGCCTTGGCAACAGCTTGGATATTGGTGGGGAGGCGGGCGGAGGGGCTGTTAAGAGTTAGTGAGGAATACAGGATGGCTCCTAAATTGTGAACCTGAGGGACTAGGAGGATGCTGCCACAGTATTAGAGAAGGTAAGAGCCGGGTAAGATTTAATGGGAAAGATAATGAGTTGTTTTGGACATATTGACTTTAAGATGTCTGCTGAGGGGGGCAGCTAGGTGGCACAGTGGATAAAGCACTGGCCATGGATTCAGGAGGACCTGAGTTCAAATTCGGCCTCAGACACTTGACATTTACTAGCTGTGTGACCCTGGGCAAGTCATTTAACCCCAATTGCCTCACCAAAAAAAAAGAAAAAAAAATAGAGAGAGCAGTTTGGGTGAAACGATTCTGTTGGAAGCCAGATTATAAGGGGTAAAGAAGAGTGAGAGGAGAGAAAGTGGAGAGGCCTCTATTGTATTTCAAGTTTACTTACAATATATATAATATATAGAATGATAGTTATCAGGGATGGAAAGATCAAGTGAGGGTTTTTCAGGATAGAAGAGAGCATGTCTGTGGGTAGCAGGAAACGAGCATAGAGAGGAAGAGATTGAAAATAAGTGAGAGAGGAGGGGTGACAGAGCAGGCAATCTGTTAGAGGATATGGGGTGGAATGAAATCCCTTCAACAATGAAGGTAAGGAGTAAGGCCATCGTGTGAAACAAGGGTGAAGAAGGAGAAAGTGGAAAAAGGCAGAACGAAAAATTGAGGAAGAAGGGAGAAGGAGTTCATGACAAATGGTCTCAAAATTTTTTTTTTTTTTGTAAAATATGAAGCAGGGTTCTCAGCTGAGAGAGTCGGGGAGAGGTTTGAAGAGGGATAAGAAGTTTTGGAAGAGCTACTGTGGAGAGTGGGACAGTGAGTTGATAAAATAGGATTGATTGCCTAGTGGCCTCAAGAGCTCATTTGAGGTTATGTAACAAATTTGTAGTAGACTTAGAATGGATATATGATTTTCTCCACCTTCATTCAGAAGCATGTGATAAAATAAAAATGGAGTGATCCAAGGCTGAGGCTTGGCTGGGTACAATCAGTGATACAATAAGGGAGTTAGGAATTGAACAGAGGGCAATGTAACGTTCACCAAGACAGACAAAATAGGAGAGTAGCCAGTGCAGGAGAGAATTGAAGAGTCAAGGGAGTGGACATCATGATGAGGATGAAGAGTAGGATTATATAAGCAAAGGTGAAGGAGAGGGGAGGAAAAAGCCAAGAGACTATGGTAGGATAAGGGGGTTTCAGAATTCTTGGTATATTTGTGAGTGAAGGAAGGATCAAGGGTATGACCATCCAGTAACAGATGGATTGACAAGTTAATGCTGGGGCAGCTAGGTGGCGCAGTGGATAAAGCACCGGCCCCTGGATTCAGGAGGACCTGAGGTCAAATGCGGCTTCAGACACTTGACACTTACTAGCTGTGTGACCCTGGGCAAGTCACTTATCCCCGCACTGCCCCGCAAAAAAAAAAAAAAAAAAAACCCACAAGTTAATGCTATCAAACATCCAAAGAACAATTAATTTCAGACAGGTGAAGTGATTTGCCCATAGTGGCAAAAGTAAGAGCTGAACTCCCTTACTGTGGCTCCAGATTCACCTCTTTCTTCTGCACTGTGCTGTTCCCAACATTTTCTTATGAGGGGGTTGGAGTAGATGGCTTTTGAGGAAAGGAAGCTCTAGGTCATTGATCCTATGAACGTTAATGCCTCAGAACCAAACCTCATAAAATCACAGAACCTCACATACCATTTGTTCAATCACCCATTTATAACATTATTCCTATGAAAATAACTGAGCTTCTTCCATAATCCCTCAACATCATTTCTCCTAATATCATGTTCTTAGGGAGTTAATGAACGGTTCTAAGTGAAATATGACAATAATCCTCTGGCTAAAAGTGGCAACCAAAAAAGCATATTGAGTCAAATTACAATTCATTGCTGTCTCTCTTATGTAGCATTTGGTACTTACACATTTTTGCTTAATTAAACTAAGCCACCTAACCAAAGAACTAGAAACAATAAACAAATCATGGTATCTAAAATGATAAAATATTCTTACATCATAAGGACTGAATATGAGAAACTCAGAGAAACCTAGGAAAATGTAGATGAACTGATGAAAATGAAGTAAACAGAAACAGGAAAAAAATCTACACAATGACTATAACAATGTAAAAGATAAAAGTAAAAATGAAACTTGCCATTCTATAATTATGATAATCAAAGCTGGCCCCAGAAAAAAGGAAAAGGAGGGGCAGCTAGATGGCAAAGTGGATAGAACACCGGCCCTGGAGTCGGGAGTACCTGAGTTCAAATCCGACCTCAGACACTTAACACTTACTAGCTGTGTGACCCTGGACAAATCACTTAACCCCAATTGCCTCACTGAAGAAAAAAAAAAAGAAAGAAAGAAAAAAAAAAAAGGAAAAGGAAACGTACCACTATCCTTTCATGGGAAGGAGGTATGTGTGGTGGTGAGGGGGGGAATTAATTACAGGTGTAGAATAATGTTGTGTATTCTGCCAAAGACAACATTTCAGTGATTTTACTTAATTGTTTCCTTTGTTTCAAGGGAAGGCTTATTGCATGGGAGACAAGGCAGGAGAAGAGTTTATTCAAAAGAGAACATGATATAAGAACAAAACGTACTTTAAAAAAACCTTAAATAAATAAAATGATCTACCTCCTCTGTAATGGCTACTCACAAAGTTGATCTCTTTGCTGCTACTTCTTCCCAGGAGTTTGTATCTATACTGAATTGCTGAAAGCCAGGTGCATGATTCATGTCCTTAGAAGGTTGATCATTGTTTTAGAGAACTCTCCCTGTAAATAATATGCTACTTGAAGTGATCTCTTACCACCTGCCATTAAGAACAAATAGATTATAAACATTACTAAATATCCAAGTTTCACAACAATCACTTATTTCCTAATTCAGTTCAATTTGACATGGAATTAATCAAATTCAATGACTACACCTTCTTCAGCATTTAGCCAATAACGCCTCTGAATGAGTCTTTCTTGGGAAACCCATTTTAACAAATGGGAAGTCAGTCTATATGGTATTTCAAGTTCAGAGTTTCCTAGCAGAACAGATTTTCTAGTAGTCAGTGAGATGAGGTCTGGTCTGACTTCATAAGCAGAGTGATGCTGAACTTCCTTTATACACTAATTAACCCAGGCAGTCGTTGATTGCCTTTTTAGTCCTTCTCACTAACATTTCAATTGGCAGGAAAACCTTTGACATAAAACGCTGCTGCTGGCGCTCAGAAGGCACATTTGTCATTACCTCCACATCTGCAGTGCTTTACTTCCTCCAGTTCCAGACTTAATTGATTTTTCCAGCTGTGGGAAGCATAGAAATACTAACGCTCAAGTTCTTTGGTCGTCTTATTACCGGAACCGGCATATGCAATCAAGTAAGCAAACACAGGGTGGGGCCAGACTTACCCACTGGAAAATGGGACCTCGCCATTCAAAGGGTTGAGGGCTTTGATCCCTGTGGAGCACATTTCTTATTTAGGTGGTGTCGACTTCAAATATTTCTTGAGAATTTCAAAGAGCCCATGGAATATCAGGGAATCATAAAAGGAGATCTATTCAATGGATTTTCCTTGCCTTTGCCTTAACAGATGTTGAGATAATAATTCAATTCATCTGAACAAATAAGAAACATCTTGCACCTCCAGGTGCAAAAATCCCTCCTCATGGCTCCCACTCAGAATCCTCACCTTCCTTCATGGCTCAGCTTCTCAGCCTTTCCTGATCCTCCTGGTGGGTAGTGTTATCTTTCTCCTCAAACTATCTGGACTGTATTTACTTGTGTATGTTTTATTATGACCCTGAAGCATTTAAGCTCCAAGGGGGCAGGGACCGTCTTCATTTTTTTCTTTATAACACCATTTCCCTGCAGTGTCTCAATAAATGCAGGTTGACTTTAATTTTTAGTTATTTATTTATTTTTTTAGTGAGGCAATTGGGGTTAAGTGACTTGCCCAGGGTCACACAGCTAGTAAGTGTCAAGTGTCTGTCTGAGGCCAGATTTGAACTCAGGTACTCCTGACTCCAGGGCCGGTGCTCTATCCACTGCGCCACCTAGCTGCCCCTGACTTTAATTATTAAGTGTCTCTTCTTAGAGCATTGTGCAAGGGTTGGGGATGTTAATCAGTTTTGATATCCTTTATCTGTCATCTCTACCTTAATGGAGCTATTAGGAAGACAAGATAAAAACACAAATAATTGTCGTACAAAATAATGCTTAAATGGATATGAGAGGTACCAAGAGCTGTGGGATGTCCAGCAGGGAAGTGGGGGAGGGTGGCACAGTTTAGGGAAGATTTCCTGGAGAAGGTGGCATTATAGTTGGGCTTTAAAGGCTGGGCAGATTACCCTTGTAGTAGCAGAGATCTCTTGGAATGCTCCATGCAGAAAGGACATCTGGAGACTTTGTTAGACCTCCAGCTAAAGTCCTTCTATGTTTCAAGGATCCCTAGAAAGAAATGTGGGGTACTGACACTCAGAACAAGCTCCCAGCACTAAATCCAACCAATAAGTGTGGATTCAGAACAAAGGGGCTTTGGAAAGGGCAGAGACTAGAATCAGGAAAACTAATCAGGAGGATATTGAAATAGGTGAGTGCTGATGAGGGCTTGAACTGAGACACTGGCTATGTGAGAAGAGGAGACAGATATGATGCATGTCCAGGAAATAAGATCCACAGTTCAATTCAATTTACAATAATTACTTAATATGTATAAATCACAAGACTTCACAACCAGGTGGGTGTTCATATTTAAATGTTTCCTTCAATTTCTGGTTTGGGTTTTGGGGGGGGGTTATTTTTTGGGGGGAGATGGTGGTGGAGGGCTGCGTAAGAACAGTGAAGAATCAAAAATGGTTCAAGCTGGGGCAGCTAGGTGGCACAGTGGATAAAGCACTGGCCCTGGATTCAGGAGGACCTGAGTTCAAATCCAGCCTCAGACACTTGACACTTACTAGCTAGCTGTGTGACCCTGGGCAAGTCACTTAACCCTCATTGCCCTGCCCCCAAAAAAATGGTTTAAGCTGGTAAAACTGGAGGAAGGAAAGGTTTAGCGGGGAAGATGATTAGATCCATGAATGAATGAATGAAAAATATTTATCAAGCACTTATTATACACAAAATACTGTGCTAAATTACAGGGATACAAATAGAAAAGCCAGTCCCCACTCTCTGAGAGCTCACAATCTAATGGAGGAGACAATTCACATGAAATATTTCAACTACAAATCACATGGAAAAGTCCCATGGTCCCGAGGATAGGGTGGCAAAGCAGATGGCATTGCCTTTTTTAAGATGTCATTTCCATTGATTAAATTATATAAATTTCTGATGTTAAACCATTTGAGAGTTCCAAGGACTTTGGTGGCAAGAACTTTCTATTCTGGGCCTCTAATGGAAGGTGCTATAGCACCTATAGGTGCAGTTGCCAGACTACATCTCCATAGGGGTTGTTTCCCAGGTTGATAGCTATAGGGACTGTGTGGGAAGTATTGCTATTTCAAAAGCTTTTGGATTTAGGGGTTCTGGTCTGTCTCATGAAAACTGAGGGGAGATGGTGGTCGTTGATAATGGGGTAGCTAGGTGGCACAGTGGATAGAATACTGGGTCTGGAGTCAGGAAGACCTAAGTTCAAACCCAGCCTTGGACACTCATTAGCTGTGTGACCTTGGGAAAGTCACTTAAAAAAAATCTGTTCACCTCAGTTTCCTCGACTATAAAATGGGGATAATAATAGTACCTACCTCTCTGGATTATTGGGAGGATCAAATAAGATAATATTTGTAAAGCACTTAGCAGAGTGCCTGGCACATGATAAGCAATATATAAATGCTAGCTATTATTATTGTCTGACATATGCTGCTTCCCATCTCTTTGGGATGCCTTGCTGACGGGTACTAGGCTGACTTGCCTGTCCTGCATGTGTGTGTCAGTTGGTTGATAATTGGTGGGGATGGCTGGCCCTTTCTCCATGCTAGTTGCTTCTCCAGGGCATGGCTGAGAGGGCTGTGGTGGAAGCAAGACTGGTGGTTGGGGTGGGGGTGGGGGATACAACCCCTCCCAAGTCTTTTCTGTTTATCTGCTATTGGTGGCAATTGATTTACAATTTTTGCTGGTGGGTCCCTTCAGGCTGGGTTGGAAGCAGGTCTGGTGGTTTGGGAGACACTCCTGTTCCCAAGACTCTTGGGTTCATTTTGGACATGTTGAATTTTAGGACTGGACCTCAATAGAAATATTAAGACTGGATATATAGATTTGGGAGTCATTTGCATAAAGGTGATAATTGAATCCATGGGAACAAAACGGATCATAAAGGGAAAATGAAGGTGGGGGAGGGGGGAGATAGGGAGAAGAGTGCCCTGGACAGAGCCTTCAGGGAGGAAAGTCATTTGCATTTCTTTTCTTTTTTGGGGGGGAGGGGGCAGGGCAATGAGGGTTAAGTGACTTGCCTAGGGTCACACAGCTATTAAGTATCAAGTGTCTGAGGCCGAATTTGAACTCAGGTCCTCCTGAATCCCAGGCTGGTGCTTTATCTACTGTGCCACCTAGCTGCCCCTCTAGAGGGAAGGAAGTAAATGATAATCTAGCAAAATGGACTGAGGATAGATAAAGAACCAGGAGAGTAATACCTTGGGAGCCAAGGGAGAAAAGAATATTCAGTAGGAATATTTCAGTGACAAAAATTGCACAAAGCTAGCTGTGTGACCCTGGGCAAGTCATTTTAACCCTCACTGCCCCACAAAAAAAAAAATTGCACAAAGGTCAAGAAGGATGAGATCTGAAATTAGATTTGGTGATTGAAAGATCATTTATTATCTTGGAGAGACCATTTTAGTCAAGTGGTGAGGTCAATCCAGATTTCAAGGGAATGAGGTCAAAAGAATGTGATAGGAAATGATCTAGGAGAAAGGAAAATTTTTTAATGTAGTAGGAACAGCTGTTCTAGTGCCTTCAGGAAAGTAAGACAAAGATCACCTGCTTTACCTAGTACCTTTGGTTTAAATTAAGATCCCATCATGATTTGCATGAACCCGATCAGGCAAGTGACTTAAGATATGATAGACATTAAAAAATATTGTACTCATCCCATTTCTTTTTTTTTTTTTAGTGAGGCAATTGGGGTTAAGTGACTTGCCCAGGGACACACAGCTAGTAAATGTTAAGTGTCTGAGGCCAGATTTGAATTCAGGTACTCCTGACTCCAGGACTGGTGCTCTATCCACTGCACCACCTAGCTGCCCCTACTCATCCCATTTCAAATAGCAGTCTATTCATGGAGTGGCAAAGAAACTTAAAAAGCAAACATAAACTAAGCCTAGGGCTTTCACTGGATAAATGGATGGATGTTGCCTTGGGTCTGACTCACAAAAGAACTATAATAGCTATTGAGGCCAAAGAATACAAAGTTGAGCTTCTCCTTCTGTGAAGACAGAGCTGTACAGAAACTACGATTCACTATACACCCAGCAGATGGCAACAGAGAAAAGAGCTCAGCAGAGGATGCCCACAGCATGTGGTACAGTGAAGAAAGACAAGATTCTAGTTGGGATATAACCCGAGGAGCACTAGTTACTCTTGCTATGAGCCCACTTTTACACAAGAGTCCTGACTACCCATGATCTCTTCCGTACTGGTTTTATAGGATTTGTGGAAGATTGTGTACATGTGTGTGTACTCATGCGTGCAAGCAACCCTGGGCAAGTCACTTAACTTTGTTTGCCTCAGTTTCCTAATCTGTGGTAAAACGAGGGAGAGAAGGAAATGGCAAACCACTCCAGTATCTCTGCCAAGAAAATTCCAAAGGGGTCACAAAGAGTTGGACGTGACAAATGACTGAACAACAAATACACATGAGGAATCATGTTTTTGTGGTAGCAAAAAATTAGAAACTCAAGAAAATGCCATCCATTGAGGAACAGTTGAATAGTTTGTGGTATATAAATGTGACAAAATTCTACTGTGTTGTAAGGAATGAAAAATTGGTGATTTCAAAAAGATATGGAAAAACGTATGAAATGGTGCTGAATGAAGTAAGCAGAACCAGAAGAACTAATTTATATCCTAACACCAATATTATAAAATAAATGATTTTGAAAACTTGAAGGATTCAATGAGCAGAACAAGGAGAACTTAAACAATAACACTGTAAAGACTAAGAACTTCAAAAGCTATGAGAACAATGACAAATCCACAATTCCAGAGAACCAGTGATGAAAGCTAGCATCTACCTTCTAGAAAAAGCAGAGATTTAGACTGCAGGATAAGATAAATATTTTTACATAGAGCCAATAATGAAATGTATATGCTTGACTATGCATATTTGTTCAAAGGAATTTGGGAGTTTTTTTAGGGTTAGGGATTGGAGGGAAATAAGGTTTTTGTTAATTGTCAAAAAACATTTTAAAAACAGAGAGGTTGGGAGTACTACAGAGGAGAAATATTACATGTATTTTCAAATTAAGTCATTGTATTTTTAGTTTTCCTTAATTATGTTATTTTGTTACAATAAAGTTCTCACGGGGGCAGCTAGGTGGCCCAGTGGATAGAGCACCGGCCCTGGAGTCAGGAGGACCTGAGTTCAAATCCGGCCTCAGACACTTAACACTTACTAACTGTGTGACCCTGGGCAAGTCACTTAACCCCAATTGCCTCACTAAAAAAAAAACAAACAATCATTGTGGAACACTTGTCTCTTATTTCTATTCATTTTTTTCTAATTCCTTTGGCCAAATTGCTGGTGTCAAGCTAAGAGGTGAATCACGCTATCCTTGGCTCCTATGTCATATCAAATCGTATGATGAACTGCTTACTAAAGCAGCTCAATGTCATCCAGACAACCCTCTCTAACTGCTGAGAACAGCAAGGCTTTCTTTTCTCTCTCTCCAGTTGCCTCAGGATAACTTAGTGGTCTTGCATCCAAATCAGAAATAAACGTATCACTCGGTTCCACCTGAATTGCTTATAAATGCATCTCTTTCTGAAACGACTGTCAACATGCCAATCTGCTGAGCCTGGAATGAGTCCCCTGGGACTCATAAAAGATGGGATGGTCAACCTGTGATGTCTGTGCAGCCTGATGCAACTGCACATGAAGAATAAGTATCTCTTTTATGTCTTGGAAAATGGAGTGTGAAATATTCTTTTTCAATCTCAAGTCAAGGAGATGGGTTTTATCTCTCTGTGAAACATTGGGTAATTATTGGACTCTAAACCACAGTGGAAACAATTTACCTGGTTGATACTTACTATTAAGAGGTAATGAATTATGGAAAATTCTCCAGTCAACCTGTGTTCTCCCCAAAAGACTATGGGCATTAGGCTGAGTAGGTAACCACCTACCTGGTAACAATACCAAGGACCCCGAGGATGGTTGCACTGCCCAGAATCACTCTATCCAACCTGCTGGCTGAAGAGCAAAAATTCTAGAATTCAGCAGAATGGCATAGTGTCTAGAATGTTGGACTTGGAGTCAGCAAGACCTGGGTTTAAAACCTGCCTCTGACACAATCTGTTTGTCCTTGAGCAAGTCCATTAATCTCTCAGCCTCAGTTTCCTCATATGTAAAACAAGGATAATACCTTCATTACCTAACAGGGTTATTATGAACTCAGAGATAAGGTAAAGTGATATACAAATTTTAAAGAATTTTATTTATATATATATAATATATATAGTATGTATATACATATGTGTATACACGTGTATATGTACATACACACATATATATATACACACACACATGTATGTATGTATATATATTTGGGAAGGGGGAAGGCAGGGCTTTTATCTGGGCAGGATTTCCAGACCAAAAGCGAGCCTACAGGTCTGTCCCTCTGAACTAGCAGAGGTTCCCAGCTGGCTGATAGTAGATGAGTCTTGCAATAAGTCTATCAATACTCAGATCTAAACCCAAGTCAGGAACTTGCAGGGCTCGGGGACACAGCAATCAGACTTTGTCCTAGATCAGACCATTTGGGGAGTGTTGAAAGCTGGCAGGTCCCCAACCTGAACTGACCCTCTGAGATTCTGGAACAACTCAACACAATACCCCCAAGAAAGCAGCACAGGACCAGCTCAGAAGTTCACAAAGCCCAGACCTGACATCGAGTCAGAGTCAGGAAGTAGTCTGGATGAAAGAAAGGAGAGGGAGAGGAGGAGGAGAAGAAGGAATACAAAGGTGAAAAAGAATCTCACCATTAAAAACTATTATGTGACAGAGATGCTCAGTATACAAACCCAGAAGAAGAAAATGACTCCAAAATCTCTACAAGCAAAGCCTAAAAGAAAAACATATCTTAATCACAGAATTAACTAGAATTCCTGGAAGAGAAAGAAGCAAGAATTTTTTTTAATTAAAAAAATTTTTTTGAGTGGCAAAAAATGGAAATCTGAGGGAGTTCCTATCAACTAGGAAATGGCTGGAAAAGCAACTGTGGTATATAAATGTGATGAAACACTATTGTACTATAAGAAATAATGAAAGGTCTTAGTGTCAAAAATAGGTGGCACAGTGGATAGAGCACTGGCCCTGGAATCAGGAGGACCTGAGTTCAAATCCGGCCTTACTACCTGTGTGACCCTGCGCAAGTCACTTAACCCCAATTGCCTCCCCCTGCCCCCAAAATGGATCCCCGCAGGATGCATACCGACTTAGAAAACTATAAATTAATATTGTCTATGTTGTAATGTGTTTCTTTTTTTCTTTTTTTTTTTGGTAGGGCAATGAGGGTTAAATGATTTGCCCAGGGTCACAAAGCTAGTAAGTGTTGAGTGTCTGAGACTGGATTTGAACTCAGATACTCCTGACTCCAGAGTCAGTGCTTTATCCACTGCGCCACCTACCTGCCCCTTGTAATGTATTTTATTAAGCATTTCCCAATTACATTTTGTTTTGTTTTTGGTTTTGGTTTTTTGTTTTAGTGAGGCAATTGGGGTTAAGTGACTTGCCCAGGGTCACGCAGCTAGTAAGTGTTAAGTGTCTGAGACTGGATTTGAACTCAGGTACTCCTGACTCCAGGGCCAGTGCTCTATCCACTGCGCCATCTAGCTGCCCCCTCCCAATTACATTTTAATCTGGTTTGCACTGTACTCTGCCCTCTGATGAAAGTTTGAGACTTCTTATGAGAAAATAATTATTAATAATGAATTTCTAGGGGCAGCTAGGTGGCACAGTGGATAGAGCACCAGCCCTAGAGTCAGGAGGACCTGAGTTCAGATCCGGCCTCAGACACTTGGCACTTACTGGCTGTGTGATCCTGGGAAGTCACTTAACCCAACTGCCTTACTAAAAAAAAAAAAAAAAAGAATTTCTGGGAGAAACCCAGACTTGTTAGTGTTAGCTGCCTTCTCCTCTTCCTCAGAAACCAATCTGGGATGAGCCTTCAGTTTATCAAAAGGAATGCAGATTGATCCTTCTGATTATCTAGGGGAAGAAACACCTACACGATTAGAATTTGATCTCTAGACCACCCCCCAAGTATGTCAATCAATGGACTGAATGATGCTAACCAAATAGCTTAGATCAATGAGTGGTGACCCACCTCTACCAAAAAGGAGGATAAAAATCTCTGGGGACACAAGGGTCCGCTCTCTTACTCTCTGCTTACTCTCTCTCTGACCCCCTTCCTGGGACTCTTACTTTTCCATGCTGGGTATGCAATTACTTAGGCCTTTAATTAATGGGAAAGTCGGACAGACATGTGGTCAATACTTTATTAATATGTGATCTTAATTCATAAAAAATGCTTACTGCCCAAACTGGTGTAATAGCCTCTAATTTATAAGTAACAATATTTCAGAAAATCCAGCCTAGTCCTACAATATTTCAAATAACACACTCCGATGGAGAGGATTTCAGAGATACCTAGAAAAACTTAAGTAAAGAGGTATAGGATTCAGAGTCCTTTTTGGACATGGTCAATGAAGAAATGTGCTTGACTATACACGTTTATAAGAAGACTTTTATTTTTCTTTCATTCTCAATTGGGGGTAGGGGGAAAAGAGAATTTTATATCATAAAAGATAATTTTAAAGATAATTATGATGACTAGAAGCTAAAATGAATACAGTAATAAATTTGTGTTTTAATCACAATAGTAATTCCATACACTTAAAAATAACAATATAGGCAATAATTATTTATTCAGTCTATAAAAGGTAAGTTTCCTTCTTTATCAATCATTGTAATACTGCATTTTTAAGAGCTAAGAGCATAATAATAATGCTTAGTGTACATGGATTCATGGACTCAAACAATTTTGGCAAAATCTAGTCGACAAACGTGTTGCATGCCAACTATGGACAAGACACAGAAAAGAACAAGGTACTTACAATCTAGCAGGGCAGATAAGACACATGCACACGTAACAGAGGGCTGGGAAAAAATACCTCTAATCCCTCAGGAACACCCTTTAGAACACTGAAAGGAAGAAGAGCTAACTCTGCTCTGGGAAAATGAGCCTATCACCTTGCTACACACAAATAACTATAATGCAAAATCAAAAGTGGTAAGTGCAAACTTAAGGGGGAAGGGAGAAGAGAATATGGTGGTACAAAGGAGTGTGATTGTGCTATTAAGCATAAAAAGCATCAATAATTTTTAAACAAGAGAAGGACTAAGGACAGAAGTTTGGGGGAAAGAGCCCGCAGAGAAATCAAAGAAAGAGAGGTAATTCTTAAAAATTAAAGAAAATGCACTGTTATAGACACCACGCAAACCATGTCTCTCCCATACCTAACCAACACACTTGTAGATATTTCTCTCATAACTAAAAAATTACAAAGAACAGCCTCTTGAGCTTCTTTGCAGATGTTTAAAGCACCATATGACCCCTGGTGGCAGCATTCAGACAGGACTGGATGATGCTGCTTTAAAGTGCAGTTCATTTACTTCTTTCCGAACTGAAATGCAACTAGGTGGTGTGGAGTGGATAGAGCACTAGGCTTGGAATCAGAAAGACTCATCATCATCTTCATGAGTTCAAATCTGGTCTCAGACCACTTACCTAATAGCTGTGTGACCTTGGGCAAGTCACTTAATCCTGTTTGCCTCAGTTTCATCACCTAGAAAATGAGAAGGAAATGGCAAACTGCTCTGGTATCTTCTGTTATCTTTGACAAGAAAACCCCATCGGGGTCACAGAGTCAGATACAGCTAAAATGACTCAACCACAAACTGAAATGCAATTTTGATTCCACACTGAAAAGCTGGGAATAATTCCCCCAAAAGGAAGAGTGAGGAAAAGAAAATGCAGATTTCACCAATACATTTACTTTCCCTTATGTTAGAAACAGTGTTTTCCATCCTTCTTAACCTTTCTGACACATGTGACCTCTCTTTTTGGATACAAACACCTCTGAACTGTCTTCTCTTGGGCACTGTCCCTTCCTCTGCTCTCACTTCTCCTCCAACTTACTTAATCACTCCTTCTCAGTCTTCTTTGCTGCATCATCACCTATATCATGACTCCTAACTGTGAGTACTGTCCAGCCTCTGTCCCAGACCCTCAAATCTTTCCTCTCTGTACTCTTTTACTCAGTGACCTCATCAGCTCCCACTGATGTACTTATCTCGATATAGACGATTCCAAGATCTACATAACCAGCCTCATATCACCAGCTGCCTAGTTGACAGTGGATGTTCCATAGGCATCACAAACTCAACATGTCAAAACCAGAACACATTATCTTTGTCCCCAAATTACTCTTTGGAAGTTATTTCTGTCAAGGTCACTCTATCCTTCCAGTCACTCAAGTTCACATTATCACCTCCTTAAATACTTAATCATTGGTCAGCTCTTGACTCCATCCCGTTACTCACAAAGCCACTATCATAGTTAAGCCCTCATCATCTTTAACTGGGCTACTGCAACAGAACCCTAACTGTTCTCCTTGACTCAAGTCTCTCTCCACTCCTCCAGTCAAAATAGCCTTCTCTTCGTTCTTCATATAGGGTATTCCATCTTCTATTTCTGTGCCTGGATGAACTCCCTCTTTACCTCCATTGATTAGAATTCCTTGTTTCCTGCAGGACTCAGCTCAAGCATTACCTTCTTCATGTAGGCTTTCCTGACCTGCCTGACCGCGAGAGACTTCCCTCCAGAATCATCCAATATACTGTGAATGTACATGTATGCTGATGGGGAATAATTCTATAGAGAATGCCCCAAGGAATATCTGCCCAGAACTTCCCCTAGAAATTTCCTTGGACCCTTGGGGATGATGACCTTCCTGGCTGCTCCTGGCCATGTAACGGCCCAGCACTGAAAGGATTTTCTAATCCTAACAGCCACCTGAGAAAAGACCTTTCAAGAATTCAAAAAGGCAACACAGTAGATAGAGTCCCAAGCTTAGAGATCCATGTTCCAATCCTGCCTTTAGAGATTTATCTGTCGGGGGCAGCTTGGTGGTGCAGTGGATAAACCACCAGCCCTGGATTCAGGAAGACCTGAGTTCAAATCTAGCCTCAGACACTTGATACTTACTAGTTGTGTGACCCTGGGCAAGTCACTTAACCCTCATTGCCCCACAAAAAATATATATATACATACACATACCTTATTTGTACAGAGTTTTCATGTTGTCTCCCCCATA
This sequence comes from Dromiciops gliroides, assembly GCF_019393635.1. Taxonomy (NCBI): domain Eukaryota; kingdom Metazoa; phylum Chordata; class Mammalia; order Microbiotheria; family Microbiotheriidae; genus Dromiciops; species Dromiciops gliroides. Next base: position 377,184,862 of record NC_057863.1, read on the forward strand.
TTAGACTGTGAGCTCCCATAGAACAGGGTCTGTCTTGTGCCTTTCTTCATATTCCCAGCATTTAGCACAGTGCTTGGCACATACAAGGCCAAGTAAATTTTTTTTTCAACTGACTGATGGGAATAATTAGGCCAATGTCATTGGATCACAGATTACATGGAGGAGAGTAAGATGTAGGAACACTGGAAAAGTAGGAGGGGGTCAGGTTATGAAAGTCTAAAAACCCAAATCCAATTGCTCCTGGTAGAAACCAGCCTGTTATGCTCAATCCAGATCTCTTTCCTCATTCCTAGGCTACCACCTCTGAGCTAGCATTCTAAGGTTTGGACCTCACACTAATCAGACTGGTAAAAATGACAAAAGGGGAAGTGACAAATATTGAAGAGGTAATATACCTGTGGAAACAGGCTGTTTGTAGATCTATGAAATGGTCTAGCTATTATGGAAAGCAATTTGGAATTATGACCAAGAAGTTATTAAGATGTGTATATCCTTAGACCCAGAAATATTGCCATTCGACCTACTGCCCAAAGAAATCATAGGAAGATGAAAAGATTCCTTAGGTACAAAAATATTAATAGGAGCTTTTTTGTGGAGGCAAAGAACTGGAAATTAAGGGAGCACCTATCAGCTGGGAAATGGTTAAACAAATGATAGCGTGTGAATACAATGTAGTACTTACTATTGCTCTGTAAGAAAGAAACAATTTTTTTTAAATCCCAGAGGAGACTTGTGCATGAACTAATGCAAAGTAAGCAGATTGAGGAGAGCAATTTATACAATTATAAAAGCTCAAACTGTGAAAGACTTAAGGGGGGCAGCTAGGAGGATAAAGCACTGGCCCTAGATTCAGGAGGACCTGAGTTCAAATCTAACCTCAGACACTTGACACTTATTAGCTGTGTGACCCTGGGCAAGTCACTTAACCCTCATTGCCCCACAAAAAAACAAAACAACACACACACACACACACACACACACACACACACCACAAGACAGACTTAAGAACTGTGATTAACACAGTGATCCAATATGATTCCAGAGGACTGGATAAAGAATACTGCATACCCCCTGACTTAATATGAAAAATAAGATATTTTTTGGACATGACCAATATGAGACTTTTAATTGACTATGCATGTTACAAATGTTTTCTATTTCTTTGTTTCAGTGGTGAGTTGAAAAAGGGGAGAGAAAATACATTCTTAGTTGAAAAAAAAATTCTTTAAAAGGGAGCTATAGTTCCTAGGCCAATAACTGTATAAGAAAGTCTCATTGCTCGATTTTTCAGCTTTTTTGTAGCTATTTCAGTCTAAATTCCCTATCATATGCTCAACCCAGTCTACCTGTGTTCCAGAGATTTCTGCTTACCTCTTATAGAATCACATATTTGGATCTTTAGAGATCACCTATTCTAGGAGTTCCCAATGTGGAGTATGACTGGGGATACAGGGAATATTTTTCTGTTCTGATCAATGTTTAACAACTTCATGATGCTGTCCTGTAGCAAATTCTGTAATCTATTTCTTATGCCTATGTGCCTGGTAAACTCTAGAATTTCCCCTTTCATATTGAATAAATACACTTCACTGGAAGGTCAAGTACCAAAACTGAAGCTTAAATACTTTGGCCACGTAATGAGAAGAAGGGACTCACTGGAAAGACCTTAGTGTTGGGAAAGATGGACTGCAAAAGAAGAAGAGGACAGCGGAGGATGAGACGGAGAGAGAGTGTCATGAAAGCAATGAACTCGAGCTTGGACAGACCTGGAAAGAGAGTAGAGCATTAAAGAGCCCGATGTGCTCTGGTTCATGGGGCTACAAAGAGTCAAACATGACTGAACAACAAAAGATACACAGCTTCACACAAAGTCAAGGGGAATGGAGACCATAAAAGGTTAGGAAACCCTGATCTAGTCTAACCCCTTATTTGGCAGATAAGGAAATTAAGGACCAGAGAGGTAATGTTATTTGTTCACAGTCACACAGCCCTGCACCTCTACTGTTTCTCTAATAAACCATGCAAGTCTCTCTGTTCCGTATCTTGCTCCCCTAGACAGCTATCTACCATTATTATAACAAAGCACACAATGACTAAAAAACATATCCCCTCTGTGATGCATCTGAACTGTTCTATCAGTGCCCACTTAGGTCATTCTTCTCCCAAGTTATAAGGTCTTGGGATGGAAAATATCAGAGGGAGTTGGGACGGGGAATTCATTGTAGCTCTGAGGAGTCTTTTGTCAGCCCAGCTTGGCACTAAGGTGGGCCTTGATTGAGGCATTCTCCTCAATACAAGGCCTATCTACTAGCTCTGTAGTTCATCCCAAACCAGATCTTCCCATCCCTCCACAAACTGGTTACTATAGTCGAGCCAGTTTCACCAAATGTTCTAGACCAGCATATAGAAGGTGCTGGTGTATAGTATTCCACAGTGCTGCTCCCTCCCTTCTTGGAGTTGGCATACCTAGTTTATAGCAGTTTCAGCAGAAAGTTGGTGTACTGAAAATTTCCCATAATTCCAACAAGAAACTCTCAGAAGTTTCTTACCTATCAGGTAGGGTGTGGCCAAGGGGGGCAACCTGCCCCATCAGGTGGGCTATCAAAAAGTCTTCAGAGTCATGCTCAGAGTGGAGCTTTCAAAATTCCAGCTGAGTGATAAATTTGGGAAAATTCCTAATCTGGCAGAACTTCTCAGAGAGCTGTTTACTCCCCTCACTAGGAATCTAATTAAACTCCCAAATTAGGCAATATTGTAATGGATTATACCCACTGACTTGACCCATTAGGTAGTTGTGATTACAACCATGGCTGGTTTCTCCTACAAGGAGAAACTAGCTATAGTTAGAGTAGACATTCTAACTACCACACCTGAAGTTTCTTCATAATGAAAACACACCTAAGACAGGACTGTGCTTTCTAGTACTCTAATGCATGCTTCTAAGAGGGCCCTTTGCCGGGAACCGGCAAAGACTCAAGTTGAGCAGGGCTCCTGGGGCTAATTAAATCTTCCTTACTAGAGTTCTAAGTCTTGGAGAAAGAGCAATACTGATGAAGTGAAGCTGTAATATGTATTTATATAGTATTTGTACAGCTGTCTGCAATCATTAATTACTCTCTGGAAAAAAAACCAAAAAACCAAAAACAAACCACCCACACCATAAGCTGCAGCCTAAAAAAAAGATTGTCAAGAAGCCCAGTCTTCTTGCAGGTGATTATCATTTAGCAGAGCATGTGAGATCTGTGCTTGTTAGGTATTAAGTCAGTACGGTATTGCCACATAGAAAACAGACCAGTGATTAAGTGCTTGTGAAGTGGAAGTAGAAGATTAGTGAATAAAATACCACAGATGGGCAATATGGTGCCTCAGAGTCTATTCTTGGGAATGGAATACTAGAAAGGAATGTGAGGTAGACATTGAATGCTGGCATTTAAAAACACTTATTAGGTGTGCTGTTACATACTTGGGATACAGAGAAAAAAAGTGAAGCAGTCCCTGTCCACAAGCAGCTTACAGTCATCCCTTCCAGATTGAGACTTTCCCCCATCATGGTTTCCATATATTGTAGGTCAGCATAAGAAATTAAATGGGAATTTTGGGGGAATTTTGCAGAAGGTACAGAAAATACTTGAAGGCTACCAGGTAACACAGAAAAGGTTTAGAACCTCAGAAATGCATATACACACACACACACACACACACACACAAATATACATACACATATATACCTATATATACACACATATATATGCAGAGAGAGAGTATTGTATAATTTCAACCCAAATTTTACAATAACATACTGTAAACATTCCATTAAAAAGAAGAATTCAGACTTCTCTAGTATGAAGGGAGGGCCAAAGAATTTTACATGGATTTTATGGGGGAAACAATATGCTCAGAATAAGTCTTAAGTTGTGGGTAAATGGGGACATCAGGTCCTAGGGTGTGAAAACCAGTGGCTCTCAACCCCTGTTTGTGTGGCTGAGCAGATCTGGTTCCTAGGAATGATTCCCAATGAGTAAAAATCCACAACAAATTTCAGGAGATAAGATGTAGCTTTCAGTCTTCAAGGGCCCAGTAATGACCAATAAGCAAGAAGCTGAACTAGACATGGTGGATTCAACTTGTCACACTCAGGAACCTCACAAGGAAGGGCATTTTAATTTGAAGCCCAACTGTATACTGATGACACCCACCGTCTAAATTCATCCAAACTGATATCAGGAACTTTTTTTTTTTTACATATAAGGTATTTTATTTTTTCCGTTACATGTAAAGATAATTCTCAACTTTTGTTTATACAAGCTTTACAATTTCAGATTTTTCTCCCTCCCTCCCCTCCCTCCCCCCTCCCCTAGACAGCAGGTAATCTGATATAGGTTATATCCATATATCTATATACACATACATATAGATGTGTATATATATATATATATATATATATATATATATACACACACACACACATATATATACCCATAATAACATTAATCCTATTTCTGCATTAATCCTGTTATAAGAGAAAAAATCAGAGCAGTGATGCAAAACCTCAAAATAGAAAAAAAAAACAGCGCCCGAAACAAAAGAAATAGTATGGTTCAATCAGCATCTATACTCCACAGTTCTTTTTTTTTTTTTCTTGGATTTGGAGATCCTCTTCTATCATGAGTTCCCTGGAACTCTTCTGTACCGTTGCATTGGTGAGAAGAATCTAGTCCATCACAGTAGGTCAACACACAATGTTGATGATACTGTGTACAATGTTCTTCTGGTTCTGCTCATCTCACTCATCATCAGCTCACGTAAGACCCTCCAGGTTTCTCTGAACTCTTCCTGCTCATCATTTCTTACAGCACAATAGTATTCCATTGTATTCATATACCACAACTTGTCCAGCCATTCCCCAATTGATGGGCACCCCCTCAACTTCCAATTCCTTGCTACCACGTAAAGAGCAGCTATAAATATTTTTTGTACATGTGGGTCCCTTTCCCCCTTCCATGATTTCTTTGGGAAAAAGACCTAAAAGTGGAATTGCTGGGTCAAAGGATATGCACAGTTTTATTGCCCTTTGGGCATAATTCCAAATTGCTCTCCAGAATGGTTGGATCAGTTCACAGCTCCACCAACAATGAATTAGTGTTCCAATTTTCCCACGGCTTCTCCAACATTTATTATCTTCTTTTTTTGTCATTTTAGCCAATCTGATAGGTGTCAGGTGGTACCTCAGAGTTGTTTTAATTTGCATCTCTCTAATCATTAGAGATTTAGAGCATTTTTTCATATGGGAATAGGTAGCTTTGGTTTCTTCATCAGAAAACTGCCTGTTCATATCCTTTGACCATTTCTCAATTGGGGAATGACTTGGATTCTTATAAATTTGATTTAGTTCCCTATATATTTTAGAGATGAGGCCTTTATCAGAAGTACTGGCCTCAAAAATTGTTTCCCAGCTTTCTGCCTCCCTTCTAATTTTGGATGCATTGCTTCTGTTTGTACAGAAATTTTTTAATTTAATATAATCAAAATCATCCATTTTGCATTTTATAATATACTCTATCTCTTGTTTGGTCAAAAACTGTTTTCCTTTCCAAAAATCTGATAGGTAGACTATTCCTTTCTCTCCTAATTTACCTATGGTATTTTATCAGAGATGGTCTTTGGATATACAATCTCCTAGATCCCCCAATGTCAGGAATTCTTAATCTTTCCTTATGCCACATGAACCTCTGTGGCAATATTGTTAAAATATGTCTTAGGACAGCTAGGTGGCGCAGTGGATAGAGCACTGGCCCTGGAGTCCGGAGGACCTGAGTTCAAATACAGCCTCAGACACTTAACACTTACTAGCTGTGTGACCCTGGGCAAGTCACTTAACCCCAATTGCCTCACTAAAAAAACCCAAAACAAACCAAAACAAAAAAGAACCTATGGCCTTGTCATGGGAATCGATCAAGCACATAAAAGTGAGAATTGGCCAGGAAGCCTTCTGTGTGGGAAATAACTTGCAAGCTTGCTTCATCATCTACTCAATACCTATTCTACTAAGTTAAAAAGATACCATCATAGCTCCATTAAATAAACAAGCCCAAGTTCTGTAATAGGCTTAGCGGTTCCTGCCCTGGCAAGGCAACTTGCTTAATTGGCAGTAACATTTGGGTCTGCAGAAGGTTCCTGTCACCAGTTTGCCAAGATAAAGGCCCAAGGGGAGTTGATGTGGGAGGAAAGGGCCTTTTGTGATGAGACAGTACTCAGAAGGAGTTGTCCTTGATCCTTTTAAAGAAATTGTCCAAATCTAGAAAAATAATAAATGTTACTCTTAAAAAGTACACCTGTGAAGGTTCATGGGATTGAGTGGGGACATTTAGCTACACCCACTGAAATGCTGTTTAACAATGTGAACCTAAGTAATTCCATCTTGCTTTTAAGTAATTACAGGACTTCTGTAGTTTGCAGAGTAAGTGTAATGCATAACAATGTGTATTTGAAAAACACTGTTTATCCTTTTCCAACAGATATTTCTTTTCTGCAGTTAATTGCCTAAATAAGATACCACCTATATCCTGTTTGTGCAGATGTCTCATTAGTTGAAGTTAATAGTCTCTATCACATGTCATTTCTATCTTTTTAAAGCAGGTCTTAACTATGAATTTATTTTTCCTAGACTCACATGTGTTCCTGCATTTTGTTAGTGTAGCCAATCAGAATAGAGTAAATATATTTCCTAAAATCTTATTGCTTTTTGGCATTTTAAAAAACCTTATAGCAAAATCTAATTGAGCTATTTTCAGATATATTTGAATGTATCTCTGTTGCTTTGCAAGTAAAAACATCTGTTGACTAACAATTATGTCACACTTGAAGAATTACAAAGTTCCTGTGAATGATATTTTTTTTGGTGGGGCAATGAGGGTTAAGTGACTTGCCCAGGGTCACACAGCTAGTAAATGTCAGATGTCTGAGGCTGGATTTGAACTCAGGTTCTCCTGAATCCAGGGCCAGTGCTTTATCCACTGTACCACCTAGCTGCCCCCAACTAGCAACCATGTCTAAGAGTTTTTCTTTAAGGTACCACAACATACAGGAGGACACATTTGGACATTGACAATGAGAAATTTGAGAGAATTCTCCCTGAGGTAGGTGGTAGGGTTGATGTACTTGGGCTGGGAGATCTCACACATCAAGAATAATCATAGGGGGCAGCTAGGTGGTGCAGTGGATAGAGCACCGACCCTGGAGTCAGGAGGACCTGAGTTCAAATCCGGCCTCAGACACTTAACACTTACTAGCTGTGTGACCCTGGGCAAGTCACTTAACCCCAATTGCCTCACCAAAAAAAAAAAAAAGAATAATCATAGACCCTGAGAAGACAGGAAAGTAAAATGGACTGAAAGGATATCATCTACGAAGAAAGGTCCCTGAAAAGCAACAGCCATTAATTCAAAATAGGGAGGAGAGAAGGATAGAGAAACCAAAATTATGGGGAAAGCACTTCTTGACACATGGTAGGTGTTTAATAAATTAGTGTTGATTGATTAGAGGTAAAAAGGCCTTAATTAGGATGATGGTTGGGTGAGTGGAGAGAAGGGAATGTTTATGAGAGACGTTGTGAATGTAGAAATTACAAAGTTTGACAATAGATTGTGGGATTGGTAAATGTATTGAGAGGGAGAAAAAAGTTAGAAGCCGAAATCTGACTGAAGTTTGCTGATTAAAAAAATGTGTTTGCAGACCTAATGGAATGACCAGTCATGACCTTAGAAGACTTCTTGGCAGAGAGGTGATGGACTACAGGTATGGAGTAAGACAAATTTCCAGACCTGGGCAGTTTTGCTGCGTTAAAAGGGAGAGTTTCTATTTGAAAGGAGTTGGCCAGTTGTTGGGTAGTGACAGTGATTGAGGGGTATGGGGGGGGAAGTACAAAGAAGCATCAATGAAATACTAACAAATACACAGAGCATGCCTAGTTTATTTAGACTTAACAAAGTATAAGGTCTTAAGGGGCAAAGATAGAAACAAAGAAGTTTAAGGATCAGGTATTTTTAGATGCAAATGAAGGAATTCCACACTCCAAAAGGCAATAAACCAAATATGAAATGGCCCATAGGATCTCCAAGCAGCAAAAACTACCTCAATACCTTTGATCCCAGGCACTCATTATGCATAAGACCTAACAGCAATCTGGGAAATGTAATTAGATCTGAACCAATTAGAATTGTCCTGATAGGGGAAGTTGCACCTCCACCAACTCCAACCTAGGAAGTGACAAAGAGTCAGCATCAATAAACATCTGTTAAGCACTTACTACAAGCTAGACATTGAGTTAAGTGCTGGGGAATGTTAAAAAAAAAAAAAGCATAGGTTGGTCCCTACCTTCAAGGAGCTCATCTAATGGGGAAAGACAACATATAAAAAGAAGCTGGGGGGGGGGAGTTATCACAATTTGGGGGGAGTGGGAATGCAAAGTCCTCTGGGGTATAAAAAATGAAGAGGTGAATGTCCTGGGTGGCCTTGTTAATGTTGGAGGATCTGGGAGGAGCTCACCACTGCCCACCCTCCACCCTCTTCCATTGGAGGGTGGAGTCCAGAGATGGAGTATTCAGGAGGTGTGAATGACAAACTTCAGAGCAGAGGCCCAGAGGAAGCAGAAAGAGAGGCTTGGCTTTGGAACCCTCTCATGTTGTGGTATGTATCCATACCACTCCACATCGCTAGGCTTCAGTGGGCCAAATCCAGACCAAGTCTCTCTGCCCTTTCTGAAAGAGCACTGTAACATCTGGTTGAAAAGAGCACAATAATACCCAGCCAAACTTGAGACTGAAAGAGGTGGATTGTATGTAGCTAGCTGCCCATCCATGAGGAAGCACAGGGAGTGGAAAAGATTCATCTGTCCAGCAAACCTAAGTTACCTGCCTGGCTCCATCCACCAGCATGTTAACCCATCCAGCAGAGACACTACTCTTTTTTTTGGGGGGGGGGGGTGAAGGCAATTGGGGTTAAGTGACTTGCCCAGGGTCACACAGCTAGTGTCAAGTGTCTGAGGCAGGATTTGAACTCAGGTACTCCTGACTCCAGGGCCAGTGCTCTATCCACTGCACCCCCTAGCTGCCCCAAGACACTACTCTTAAAGGACCAAGCTGAGATAGTATATTCTGTGAGGAAGTAGCTCAGCCTGGCAGCAGAGCAAGCTATCCATAACCTTTAGCAATGCCCTTCCCCCACTGAACAGTGTGATGAGGCTGGAGAAAGAGGATAATTAGGCCCTCCAGTTCCAGTCATGAGTTGCCTTGACTTCATGTATTGCCTGTACATGTGTCTCACTACCATTATACTCCAAGTGTGTTCCCACTTCTTCCTCCTACACTTACCCCTGGATTCTGGGTATATTTGTGAAAGAGTATGTCCCAGGTGAAGAGGGCAATATGGTTTTTTTCTAAGATCTAATTCACATAGTACCTGATTGTTGAAGGAAAGCACATTGGTTGGGCAATCATGAACTGCACTGTTAGCTACCCTCAAGACTTACTCCTAGAACCCAAGGTAGAATTCACCACTCTGGGGCCTGAACCTGCAAGTGCAAGTTATGAAGGTCATCTCAGGATACTATACCCAGAAGAAAGAAGAAGGATATTTGAAGGGGTCACAGATAGAGCAGTTGTATTATTATGATGTTCTATTTAATATACACTTTTTAAAAAGCATGAGAGAAAGAGACAAGAAGGAAAGGATACAACTAGGAAGGTCATTCAGACACAATGAACTTCAAGCCATGGGCAGGAAGAAATATGAGGATCAAGGCTGTGTGGCGAATAAAAATTTATGGGATTGCCCTATTACTGTCCCAAGTTTAGGGAAAATTAGCTGGGGTTCTAATGTATTGTAACTTAGACATTAGAGGCTACTGCATCAGTTTGGGGGCATTAAGCATTTATTAAAGTATATTAAGGGGGCAGCTAGGTGGCTCAGTAGATAAAGCACTGGCTCTGCATTCAGGAGGACCTGAGTTCAAATCCAGCCTCAGACACTTGATACTTCTTACTAGCTGTGTGACCCTGGGCAAGTCACTTAACCCTCATTGCCCCACACAAAAAAAATCAATAATTCAATAAATTTAATTTAAAGTATATTAAATGTTAGTAAAGAGAGAGCATGTGGCTCAGAAAGTCCAGAAGCCCTGCATACCTAGGATAGAGGGGAGAGAGAGAGAAGTGTGGGAGAGGGAAGAGCATGCCAAGAGAGCAAGAGACCCCTCCCCAAAGTTTTAACTGGTCTTAGGTAGAGGTGGGTCACTCTACCTTGATCCAAGCTAATTGGCCAGTAACATTCAAGTCCATTGATTGACATGACTTGAGGGTGGTCTTAGGTTTAACTTCCTTTAGTTAGTTAGGAAGGTCGATCTACAGAGTTCGTGTGTGTGTGTGTGTGTGTGTGTGTGTCGGAGTCCCCAAAACACCCTATTATTAATAATTTTCTCACAGATGTTCATTTAGAGAAGCCAGTCTTGGACCTGGCATAACTTGGTTTTGTCAAACTTTCTGTTTCTCCTCCTAATCACTACTAATCAATATATAGAATCCTTTATACCAGGGTAAGCAAGAGCAAGGTTTTAAAAGGGAGAAATGAGTTCTTAATTCAAGCATGCCTTATTGGTCCCCCATCTTTGATTTCAAAGGCAAGGCTATGGGAGGCTCCAGTTATACAAGTAGGAGGCACTTCTAGGAAAGAGCAGGAAGGAACAGAGGTAGACTACTGCCAGTAAGCCCTTTGGGCTGAGATAACCCACCAAAACCACAGCAGACTACCTCCACCCCAAATTAAAAAAGAAAATGTCTATAACAAATATAGTCAATCAAAATAAAGCCCCACTTTGGCCAGTTCCAAAAACATATCTCATTCTGCATCTTGGGACTGTCACCCCTCTGTCCTGAGGTGGATAGCATGCTTTATTTACCATTGATATTCTGGAATGATTTGGTCATTTCATTGATCATGGTTCTTAGTCTTTCAAAATTAGTTTTCTATCTCCTCCTAGAACCTCCATTTAAGGAGGGCACCCAGGCCAACCATCTCTTTGTTTCTTACCAAACTGCTATCTGGATTCCTCCCTCCATGATGCTCCCAGACCTGGTACCTTCTCTCCCCTTTCCCCTTTTCAGCTTCCTTTAATGTTTTGTCTTCCCACAATAGATATAGTACTCTTTTTGAAAGCAGAGTCTGTCTCTTTTTTTATTGTATTTGTATACCTGGCACTTAATAAATGCATGTTGACAGTATGACAATAAATTGTTCTCTTGATTTTACTCACTTAGCTTTTTTTTTTTTTTTTTTGGGCAGGGCAACGGGGGTTAAGTGACTTGCCCAGGGTCACACAGCTGGTAAGTGTCAAGTGTCTGAGGCTGGATTTGAACTCAGGTACTCCTGAATCCTGGGCTGGTGCTTTATCCACTGCGCCACCTAGCTGCCCTCACTTAGCTTTGCATCAATTCATACAAATCTTCCTGGGTTTCTCTGATACTATCTCTTTCATCATTTAAATTACAATAATATCACCCAATTTGTATGCATCCTCTTAGTTTCCAGTTCTTTGCCAGTACAAAAAGAACTACTGTAAATATTTTTGTACATAGGGATCCCTTTCTTCTTTCTGTATTTTCTTTGGGACATAAGCCTAGTAGTATCTGTAGGTTGCAGGATCTCCAGTTTAGCAGCTCTGGGGCATAGCTCTGAATTGTTTTCCAGAATGGCCAGACCAACTCACAACTCTACTAACAGTGCAATATTTACCTACAACAATATTTATTGTTTACTATGTGCCAGGCACTGTTTATTCCATGGGTCTACAATGTATGAAACAATCCCTACTTGCAAGAAGCCTAAGTTCTAACAGGGGAGACAAGTGCAAAAATCACTATACACAAAATGAATATAAATAAGTACAAAATAGTTAAGGAAAAGGTAGTTTGGGAGGAATACTAGTATGCAGGATCTGGAAAGGATGGTTGACTTTGTTTGGGTTTTTTTGTTGTTTTGGTTTTTTTGGTTTTTGTAGGACAATGAGGGTTAAGTGACTTGCCCAGGGTCACACAGCTAGCTAACTGTCAAGTATCTGAGGCTGGATTTTAACTCAAGTTCTCCGGAATCCAAGGCCAGTGCTTTATCCACTGTGCCACCTAGTTGCCCCCCAGGATGGCTGACTTTAAAGGAAGAAAGATACTTGATGAGTGATGGTGGCAGAGGAAGGGTACAAAAAGGGCAGGAGAGAATAATGAGAATACCAACTTATCCATGAATTCTTGTGTTTTAGGAGTTTAAGAGAGAAGGGCACTGGGTTTGGAGAAGATGCCAAGAGATATAGTATCTTTAAGCGACAGCTAGGGTTCTTAGCAAGCCCCAGGAGATGTAACGAATAGGATAAAGGATTTGGGATCATAGATTTAGAACTGGAAGGGGATGTAACAAAAACCCCCATAAACATTCTTAGATTTGTCAGTAAAAGGGGGGGGGGGAAGGACCTTCCCAAATAACTTACCTATGAAACCACAAGCTAGACATAAAACCCAACCAGTTTTCATTCTTAATTCTTCCTTAGAGTCACTGCTTCCCATTCATACTATCCTTTTCACTTGCATGCTGGCCTCTTTTGCCTGTATTGCATGCTATTCTCCTTCCCCATTTTTGTGTGTGTGTGTGAGGCAATTGTGGTTAAGTGACTTCCCCAGGGTCACACAGCTAGTAAGTGTTAAGTGCCTGAGGCCGGATTTGAACTCAGGTCCTCCTGAATCTAGGGACGGTGTGCTATCCACTGTGCCACCTAGCTGCCCCTCTCCCTCCCCCTTTTAACAGGCTAAAACCCCAGGCCCACCTGAAATGCAGCCTTTATTAGTATTCCACAGTCAGAAATGCTCTAGGGGCAGCTAGGTGGCGCAGTGGATAGAGCACCGGCCCTGGATTCAGGAGTACCTGAGTTCAAATTCAGCCTCCGACACTTAACACTTACTAGCTGTGTGACCCTGGGCAAGTTACTTAACCCCAATTGCCTCACCAAAAAAAAAAAAAAAAAAAAAAAAAAGCTCTAGGGGCAGCTAGGTGGTGCAGGGGATAAAGCACCGGCCCTAGATTCAGGACAACCTGAGTTCAAATCCGGCCTCAGACATTTGACACTTACTTAGTTGTGTGACCCTGGGCAAGTCACTTAACCCCCATTGCCCCGCAAAACAAACAAACAAACAAAAACAAACAAACAACAAAAAAAGAAATGCTCTAGAGCCATGGTAGTTCCTCTATGTGCCACCCCTTCCAGCACTTAAATATATCCTGATGTGGAAACTAGAGGTCTATACTTGGAGTCAAGAAGCTGGGCTTTGATTGCTTTTTTTTTTTTTTTTTTGCAGTGCAATGAGGGTTAAGTGACTTGCCCAGGGTCACACAGCTAGTAAGTGTCAAGTGTCTGAGGTAGGATTTGAACTCAGGTCCTCCTGACTCCAGGGCTGGTGCTTTATCCACTGCGCCACCTAGCTGCCCCTTTGATTGATTTTAAATGCCAAATAGAGGACTTTGTATTTGATCTTACTGGCAGCAAGGAACACTGGAGAATTTATTGAGCAAAGGAAGGGGTGATATGATTATCTGTGTGCTTTAGGGAAATCATTTTGGCAGCTTTGAGGAGAATGGGTCAGAGAGAGGAAAGATTGGAGGCATGGAGATCAATTAGGAAGTTGGAAGCCAGATTGCAAAGGGTTAAGAAGTGAGAGCTAGAAGGAATTAATACGAACATATAAGAATAAGAAGAACATTCCCAAATAGATAAGTGGTCAAAGGATATATAGGATACAAGGAAATCCAAACTATCCACAACCATATGAAAAAATGGTCCAAATCTTTAATATTAGACGAAATGCAAATTCAAACAGCTCTGAGGTTCTATATCACACTCATCTGATTGGCAGAGATGAAAACTTCTGGAGGGGATGTAGGACAGATACATTAATGTGCTATTAGTGGATCTATGATTTGATGTAATCATTCTTTTTTTTTTTTTTTTTTTTTGGTGAGGCAATTGGGGTTAAGTGACTTGCCCAGGGTCACACAGCTAGTAAGTGTTAAGTGTCTGAGGTCAGATTTGAACTCAGGTACTCCTGACTCCAGGGCCGGTGCTCTATCCACTGCGCCACCTAGCTGCCCCCTGATGTAATCATTCTAAAAAACAATTTGGAACCATTCCCCAAACGTCACCAAACTTGAATAGAAAGTGGGTACCTATTCATTGAGGAATGGCTGGAGAAATTGTATATTTTAATGTCATGGAATATCACTATGCTGTAAGAAATGACAAATAAGTGACTTGCCCAGGTTCACACATCTAGTAGTGTCAAGTGTCTAAAACCACATTTGAACATGGGTCCTCCTGATTCCAGGACCAGTACTGTATCCACTGCACCATCTAGCTCCCCAAGATTCTGATTAATGTAGTAAAAAAATCATGATTTAAAAAAATGAAACATGCTACCTACCTCTTGGTGGAAAGGATGAGGTATGGAATAAGATATATATTTTGAGACATCATCATCATCATAGCTAGCATTTATATTTGTTTTCAAAGAATTTAACACATTTTAAAATTTAATTTCCATTGTACAGTTAAGGAAACTGAGGCAGACAGAAGTTAAATGACTTGTCCAGAATCACAGAGCTATGTGGATTTGAATTTGTTTTCTTTGTTGCCAGGTCCAGTACTCTGTCTACTGTGCCACCTAGTTGCCTAATGTGTTCATTTGTTTCCCTTATCTATACTTATTTATTACAAGGGATGATTTCTTTGAGGAGTGAGTTAGTTGTTCAGTCATTTTCAGTCATTCATGCCTACTGAGGAATTGTTGTTGTTTAGTGGTTTTCAGTCATGTTTAATTCTTCATGAGTCCTTTGGTGGGGTGGGTTCTTGGTATATATACTGGAGGAGTTTGCCATTTCCTTCTCCAACTCATTTTACAGATAAGGAAACTGAGGTAGAGGGTTAAGTGACTTGCCCAGGGTCACACACCTAGTAAGTGCCTGAGACTAGATTTGAACTCAGCAAGATGAGTCTTCCTGACTCCAGGCTCAGCACTCTCTCTATTGTGCCACTTAGCTGTAGTAGGTAGAGATCAATGAAAAAAGATACCCCCCCCCAAAAAGAAAGAAAGAAAGAAAGAAAGAAAGAAAGAAAGAAAGGAAATAGCATTGATAAAATATTGAAAACACAGAAAAAAAGGGGGCACAAACAATCAGGACAATTTTATTTTTATTATATTAAATGTAATAGGTACTTTACATATAAACTATATATAACACTCTGTCATAATAATTAGCTTATTTAAAACCTAGGGGGCAAAATAATGATCCCTAAGGTCATATCTTTCCTTCTTCTTCAACTTGAGAGAGTCTATTTGAAAAGAAAAGGTATGAGGGGGCAGCTAGGTGGCGCAGTGGATAAAGCACCAGCCCTGGATTCAGAAGGACCTGAGTTCAAATTCAGTCTCAGACACTTGACACCTACTAGATGTGTGATCCTGGGCAAGTCACTTGACCCCCATTCCCCCCCCCTCCAAAAGAAAAGGTATGAGGTCAATCACAAAGGATCTGAGCCAAGCACCCACTTAAGAAAATTTCTAACTTTTAGGCAGAGCTTGGACTGTCAAACTTCACTAGTTAACTCTTGGCCTTTTTGTGGTTGAGGAAAAAGTCAGTTTACTAGAAACATTTGAGTTTTAAGAGCAACAAATTGTATCTTAGTATCTGGAGATAGACAAGTGCCAAAAGGGGAAATTGGGAAAAGAGCCAAACTTTATCTGGAACCTCCCTCAGTATGGATTTTCTGCTCTGAGAGATATCATTGAAGCTTGGCCAAATGTCCTCGGCATATCCAATAGGACTCTGGTTCAGAGACCTTTCCGAGTCGTCCATTGAATGGCTGTCTTCTTACTCTAAGGTTGAGATTAAATAATTAATTCATCCCACCATTATTTATACATACACACATACATATACATTTTTTGGGGGGTTAAGTGATTTGCCCAAGGTCACACAGCTAGTGTCAAGTGTCTAAGGTCGCATTTGAACTCAGGTCTTCCTGAATCCAGGACCAGTGCTTTATCCACTGCGCCACCTAGCTGCCCCCATATATATACATTTAACAGAAATTCTAGGTTTTACATCACAGCGCACAAAAACAGAAATTCTGGGTTTCACAAACAAGTCAGGATAGCCTGTTAGCATAAAAATCTGTTTATCCTAACGACCCCTGGGCTTTAATATTTGTTCCTTTGCTTCATCCTAAGAACTTCTTGGCTTCTCCATCAGCTCTGCTTAAGCCCCTTGTAAATATTTTCTCTGTTAATTTAGTGTGAGCTCCTTGAAGTCAAGGATTGTCTAATTTTTCCTGTTTGTATCACCAGCACTTAGCACAGTGCTTGGCACATAGTAAGTAATTAATAAATACTTTTCCATTCATTCTTTTTATATGTTCATATTTGTTGATTATTGACTTTATTTATTTTGCAGGGCAATGAGGGTTGAGTGGATTATGGACTTTATAACAAAAATGAGAAAAAGAATCAGATGAGAGAAAAGAAAGTGAAAGCAAAGAAGATAGTGTTTTCTGGGCATTTGGCTTGGAAAGGGAAGGATATAGAATGAAAGCTTGAGGATGTTAGAAGGTCCACTGAGGGCTTTTGTTTTGTTTTTTTCAAGGAAAGGGAGACATGGGTGTATTTTTAGTCAAGAGGGAAGGACCCTGTAGACAGGGATGATAAAGAAAACAGGGATGACAATGCTTGTGAAGACAAGGCTGAAGATTAATGAGACAATGCACAGAAAACACTATGGAAGACCATAAAGTACTATAAAAACATTGGTTATTATGACAGATTTCATCTTATGCCTTTATGTGTAATATGTTTTACCTCCTTCATTGGTTTACAAGGTCTTTAAGAGTAGGGTAATTATTAATTTTTGTACACCCAGTGCCTAGTACAGTGTTTTTGTTTTGGGACAACAAGAGTTAAGTGACTTGCCCAGGGTCACACAGCTAGTAAATGTCAAGTGTCTGAGGTTCGATTTGAACTCATCTCCTCCTGAATCCAGGACCAGTGCTTTATCCACTGCCCCACCTACCTGCCGCTAGTACAGTGTTTTACAAATATATGTTGAATATTGTTCTGTAACAGAATAATGATTTGACTTTGTTAAAAATATTTTAGGGGAAGGGGGCAGCTAAGTGGCGCAGTGGATAAAGCACTGGCCCTAGATTCTGGAGGATCTGAGTTCAAATCCGGCCTCAGCCATTTGACACTTACTAGTTGTGTGACCCTGGGCAAGTCACTTAACCCCAATTGCCTCACCAAAAAAAAAAGTTAGGGGAAAATCTGGCAGTGTAAAGAGCAATGGCCCCCAAATCCGAGAGCCTGTGTTCAAATCCTACCTGAGACTGCAATCTTGGGAAGGGAAAGTCTCTTAACCTCGCTGGGCCTCCGGTTTCTTACCTGTAAAAGGAGGGGGTTGGCCTAGATGGCCTTCCGGGTTTAGACTTAGGATCGATCAGTAAGCATAAGCAATACTCCATACTTAAAGGCCCCCAAAGTGGGCGGGTGCACTCAGAGCAAGTTTTGAGAAAAGAGTTCCGGCACGCAAGCATTTGGCGCGAAAAGCCTCCCTCGATGGGCGGGGCTCTGGAGGAGACAACTTCTCATTGGCTAGGTTTGGCGCGAAAACCCCGGACTGCGGGCCCGCGATTGGTTCCTGCAATCTTTTCGGGAGAGACGGCGGGGAAGACGCCTTTTCTCTCCCGGGCCCGGGGAAGTTGCGCGTGGTGGGTTTGGGGAGGCTTGAGCACCGCCGGTCCAGACTTCCCGGGGGCTGGACGCTAGTGGCCATGGACCTAGTGGCGGCGGCGGAGACGGGGGCAGGGACCCCGCACGTGGAAGTCCGCGATGAGGTGGCGGAAAAGTGCCAGAAGCTGTTCCTGGATTTCCTGGAAGAGTGAGTGGGGGGCCCGGAGGAGGGGGAGGGGAGAGGCGAGGGTATGGGGGAGGGGGCTTCCTCGGCACAGCCGCCCCTTTTTTCTCCGCCCCTCAGTCCTAGGCCTTCCACCGCCCCTTGGCTTGTGCGCCGGGGATCGTGATCCTGCCCACCCTGACTGCCCCGGGGGCCTGGGTGCTCTTCCCCCACCCCACTGCCCTAGGCCAAGGTGCTCCTCCCCCCACTCCCCGGAGTCGATCCCATCCCCCTTCTCCCCTTCCCTACTTACTCCGTTACACTTCTCCGGGAGTGGTTGTAAAGCGCTTTTAGGTGAAGCACTTCCTCCCGGGGAGTGGAGACTCCAGAGCCTGGGGGTATCCTTGCTCCCGCCCCATTTCTCTGACCCCCTCCCCCCCCAAACCTGCATCCAAAGCTACCTGGGTCCCTCGTGGGTCTCTTGGGCTCAGCTCTATAAGCCTTTTCTAGCGTGAGGCCGGGGGCATTGGCGGGGCCTGAGCAGCAGCCGCTTTGCCTGTTGCAGGCATAGTTATAAGAGCCGGATGTCGGGAGGGAGGGGTTGGCGGGGTGGGAAGGCCCGCTCCAGAATAGGTTTGCGGGGCTTTTTGTTTTGGTTTTTTGCACGTTGTCTTTCCTCTTAGAATGTGGCAGCTAGGCGGTGCAGTGGCACCTGGAGTCAGGAAAACCAGAGTCCCAGTCTTCCCTAGTGGTGTGACCCTGGGCAAGTCACTTCTGTCTGCCAGAGTATACTCATCTGTCTAGTGGGGATAATAATAGGACCCACCTCCCCTGGTGGTTGTAAGGAGTGAGATAATATTTGCGAAGCGTTTTGCAAACAGTAAAGTGCTGTATAAAGGCTATTATTACAATTAAATATGAGGAGGAGGATCCTTTAGGGCAGTATTCCAGTTTTTTGTCTGTCTTTGTATCCCACTCTTGACAGTACTTGGTCACATAGATTGTAAACTGCAGAGCTGGGATTTAAACCCAGGACCTTTAAATACAAATCAGGCGCTCTTTCCAGCAGACCATTTCCATCAAATTCAACCCAATGGTTCCCCTAACTTAGTGTTCAAGGCTTTGGTTGGCTGTTCAATGTTACATGGCTCCTGGTGGAGGTGGTAGCTTCTGATCTGGTTATACTGTAGAGTTGAGCCCCTTATACTTGAACATTTTACCTCTGCTTTAGTAGGATGGTTTTTTTGAAAGTTACAGTAAGAGATGGATCTGGTTTTTGTCCCTGACGCTGTTTAACCTTAAGCTTGGAGATTGTCTATTTCATCCATAAGAACAATCTTACAAAGAGACAGCTAGCTGTGCAGGAAAGAGCCCTCCTCTTGAAGGTGGAAGGCTTGGGCTTGTGTCCCAGTTCTGCCATTTTCTATCTGTAAGACAGGTGTGCCCCATTAACCTCTTTGGAATTCTTTGTAAAATGGAAATGGTACTTTTAAACCTATGAATACCATTTATGAACTATGAAACACCCACAAATGTGAGTTGCTATTGGGTCAACAAAACCTTAATGTTAAGTATAAATGATCATTCCCCCAATTTTTCAATCAAGTATATTTTGTAGAACAGGGAAAAGTACATAATTTTTTTAAACCATAAATTCTTGTAATCTTTCTGCTTTGTCTTAGGAAACTGGCAGAATGTTTATTCATCTTTTTGTAGGGCATATTATGAATCTCCCATTTCCCTTCCCTACTGAAAATCTCAAGGATGATCTTGTTAGTGTGCTTATTTTTACCTTGGTTCTAGGATCGGATTTTGAATATCCATTACATTTGTGTCAATCAGGTTAAGTACTCCCCATTGGAAAATTTGGGTTAATGGGTTGTTTTTTTCCTGACTTTAAGAAGAAATTCTACATCTTTGTATTATAATGTCTGGTACTGACATTTTCCCCCTCTCCTAGCCATTTGTCATTTGACTTGTGAGCTTCAACTCTTAATCTGTAAAAATGGGAATAATAATAATACTCTACTTAATTTCCAAGACCTGTGAGGAAGGCATTTTCTAGGTTTGGGGGCACAACACACACGTGTGTAAAGTATTTATGTTATTATTAATAGTGCTTTATGCCCACCTTTTTAATTTGATCTGATCTTGATTTTTCTTACAGATTCCAGAGTAGTGATGGAGAAGTAAAATACTTGCAGCTAGCAGAAGAGCTGATTCGTCCTGAGAGAAACACATTGGTTGTGAGTTTTTTGGATCTGGAGGAATTTAATCAGCAACTTTCCACCACTATTCAAGAGGAGTTCTACAGGTGTGATTTCTTATTAAAAACCCACTGAGTTTGAGGACAGAAACCGAAAAACCAGCTAGTCTCTTAGACTCATAGACCTGTAGAGTGTAGGAGCCAGATGAGGAACTTTGAAGTCAGCCCGGGTCCTTTATTTTACAGAGAAGTCTTGGTTAGAAGGTGTTCTGCTAGGTAGACGTTTGTCACTGGAGATAGACACATCTCATGAACCACTAAAAAGTAGGCAGCCTCTAAGAGTACAGCACTTTTAAACAAGCATCTCACAGCCTTGGGGCTAGGTTTTCTCAGGCCTCAAAATCACTCTGTGGTCTACCCAAGTTCCTGTCTTATTTATAGGCGTTCAAGTTTTAGATAAGAGAGTTTGTTTGATTTTCAGGTATTGAACAGTAATGTATGTGCTTTGTCCCTTCAAAAAAAGTCCTCAGGACAAGAATTGGATATGGGATAGTGTATGTGTATTCTAGGTAGTCCTCAGGATATCCCACCTGCCTACAGAATAAATCAGTTTAAAAATGAATGTCCAGGGGCAGCAAGGTAGCCCAGGGGCAGCAAGGTAGCCCAGTGGCTAGAGCACCAGCCCTGGAGTCAGGAGTACCTGAGTTCAAATCTGACCTCAGACACTTAACACTTACTAGCTGTGTGACCCTGGGCAAGTCACTTAACCCCAATTGCCTCACTTTAAAAAAAAAAAAAAGAATGTCCAGGACAACCTTGAAGGAGAAAAGAAGGCAAAAAAGGAAGGAGATGGGGTGAAGTCCCCTCCTATTGTGTTGGTAATGAGAAAGTGGCCTGTACACCTAGGCAGCTGGGGAGGCACAGTAGATAATGTTGGACTTGGAGTTAGGAAGACCTTAGTTCAAATCCTGCCTCAGATCCTTGTAGTCCTGAGCAGTTCATTAACCTCTAAGCTTCAGTTTCTTTATTTGTAAAATGGGGATAATACTAGCACCTACCTCACAGAGTTGTGAGGAAGCTAGTACAGACTAATATTAGCTAACATATACAAAGTACCTACTATGTGCCAGGCACTATACTCTACAATTACTATCTCATATAATTTCCAAAACTTGAAAGTATTAAAATGCTAGCTAAATGGTCCTAACCTAGGGTCCATGAATTTATTTTCTTAATATTTTAAGAACTATATTTCATTATGTAATTGGTTTCATTTATAATTCTGTGTATTTAATGCATTTAAAAACATTCTGAGAAGGGGTCTATAGGCTTCACTGGAGTGTCAGAGGGGGTCTGGGTCCATGGCACACCGTGGTTAAGAAGCCCTGCCTATGACATCTTTTAGCATCACCTGACTGATTTACTTTGCCAGGCTCACATCCACCTGAGTTGCCTTAGTCAGGGCTCCCAGTTGCACCGTCGGGATCATGGGTGCAAAATGTACATTTTAAACTAGTATAAAAGGATTAAAGGCAAGTGTACTATAGCTGATAGAATATAGAATATGGAATCAGGAAGACCTGAGTTTCAATCAGACACTTAAAAGTAGTGACCATGTGCAAGTCTTGTAACCTCATCCGTAAAATGAAAATAATGTCTGTAGTGTGTAACTTATGGGGCTGTTGTGAGGTTCAAATGAGATGGAAGAATTTCACTTTTGGAAAGAATTTCATCATCTTGTCTGACCATGTTTGAAAAAAGACTTCCAGTACAGCATACCCGAAAAGTGGTCATCTAGCTAGCTTCTACTTAAAAGATACCATGAGGGAGAACTAACAGCCTCCCAAGCCAGTCCACTCCATTTGTAGAGAGCTCTGTCAGGAGGTTTTTCCTGATATCCAGCCTAGATATGCCTTTTTGCAGCTTCTACGGGTTGCTTTTAGTTCTTCACTCCAAGGGAAAGCCTGATCAATTCTTTCACATCACAGCCCTTTCAGGTACCTGAGGACCCTCTTCACCTTCCTCTTCCTAGTCTTCTCTGAAGAGAAGAATATTTGTAGGCAGAACATCTCCAGGTCCTTCAGCTGTTCCTCGTGTAGCATCAACTTGAGGCCCTTCACCGTTTTGGTTATCAACATCCTTCCTAAACTTTGGTGCCCAGATCTGAACTCAATATGAGGAGTATTCTGAGCAGAGAAAAGTATGGTCACCATCACCTCTTTATTCCTGGAAACTATTTCTCTCTTAACACTACCCAAGGGCAGAATAGTTTTTGTTTGTTTTTGGCTGCTGTATCACATCATTGAATTACTTGAGCTTGCATTCATTCTGCTAAAACGCTTCTTTTCATACAAAGTGCTGTCTGGTTTTCCCCATCTTGTATTTGTGAAATTGATTTTTTTTTTTAAGTCAAGTATAAGACTTTAGATATATTCTTATTAAATTTTACTTCATAGTTTTATCTCAACGTTTTAGTCTATTAATATCTTTTTTGACAGTGATGGGCACCCTGTTATTCATCCTTCCCTAATTTGTGTCATAGTAAATTTGATAATAGTGCCTTATCCCACGACACTCAGGAGGAAAATAAAAAGCCCAACACTGGACTAAGCAAAGAAACTTAGGACATTCCACTGGAGACATTCTAAGTTGACATTTGATCCATTCATAACTACTTTTTGGGTCTGGAGCCATCTAAATCTACTAGCTGGTGACTGGTGACTAACTTGGCTCTCTCCATTTTTCCCACTAGAATAGCTTGAGATAAATCCTTATATCATGACTTAATCTCTGATAAGGGTCTGATATCCAAAATGTGTAGGCAGCTAACATATAAGACCAAAAGCCTTTCCCCAATAGATTAGTGAATTGTGAACTTTTAACAACCATTTAAAAGAACACTCCAAATTGCTAAGAATAAGAGAAATGAAAAAACAAATGCACTAAGATACCAAAAGAAAGGAAAACTTAATAAGGTGAAATACTTGATCAAATGTTCTGCTAAAACCTAGGTAAATTGTGTCTTGAGAATTCCTCTGATTTAGCAGCTTAGTAATCCTGTCCAAAAAACATGGGATGTTAGCCTGTTCTTACTGAAGCCAACTTAATATTTTTGTGATAGTGCCTATAAAGTGCTTTTCATACTTTATATTGACATATAAATGTAATTCTTTTTGAAATAAAAGTATTTTATTATTTCCAGTTACATGTAGAGATAGTTTTCAACATTTGTTTTTATAAAGATTTCCAATTTCAAATTTTTCTCCCCCCCCTCCCCTAGACAGCAGGTAACCTGATATAGGTTTTATACATATATATATATATATATATATATATATATATATATATATATATATATATATATGTATGTATATACATATATATATAACATTAAACATATTTATGCATTAGTCATGTTAGAAGAATCCAAGCAAAAAGAAAAAACCTCAAAAAAGAAAAACAGCACCAAAAACAAAAGAAATAGTATGGTTCCATCTGCATCCATATTCCACAGGTTTTTTTTTTCTGGATTTGGAGAGCCTTTTCCATCATGAGTCCTTTGGAACTTTATTGTACTGTTGTATTGGTGAGAAGAATCTAGTCTATCACAGTTGATCAACACATAATGTTGATGATACTGTGTACAATGTTCTGGTTCTGCTCATCTTACTCATCATCAGTTCATGCAAGTCCTTCCAGGTTTCTCTGAACTACTCCTGCTCATCGTTTCTTACAGCACAATAGAATTCCATTATATTCATATACCACAACTTGTTCAGCCATTCCCCAACTGATGGGCATCCCCTCAATTTCCAATTCCTTGCCACCACAAAAAGAGCAGCTATAAATATTTTTGTACATGTGGGTCCTTTTCCCTTTTTTATGATCTTTTTGGGGAAAAGACCCAAAAGTGGTATTTCTGGGTCAAAGGGTATGCACAGCTTTATTTATAGCCCTTTGGGCATAATTCCAAATTGTTCTCCAGAATGGTTGGATCAGTTCACAGCTCCACCAACAATGCATTAGTGTTCCAATTTTTCCATAGCTTCTCCGACTATAAATGTAATTCTTGTTTTTAATTTTTTTTTTTTTAGTGAGGCAATTGGGGTTGAGTGACTTGCCCAGGGTCACACAGCTAGTAAGTGTTAAGTGTCTGAGGCCGGATTTGAACTCAGGCCCTCCTGACTCCAGGGCCAGTGCTCCATCCACTGGGCCACCTAGCTGCCCCTATAAATGTAATTCTTAATGGCTTCGTAGTAAGAATAGTGGTAATAACAAAAGCATTATGAAAGCCACGTTTGGTTGGAGGGCTTGATCACTGATTTTGTTTAGACGAGTGGTTCTTAACCTGGTATCTATGAACTTGTTTCCTTTAATATTTTGATTACTTTATTTTAATAGAATTGGTTTCCTTTTGAATCCTATTTATTTTATTCATTTAAAAACATTGTTCTCAAAAGGGGTCCTTAGGCTTGACCAGGCTGCTCCAGGGCTTCCTGACACAAAAAGGATTAAAGGTCCCCAGTCTGGAGGGATGTTTTCTGGTCAGTTGCTAAGTTGCCCAAGATTGTTCACAGGATGAAAACTTTGGTTTATTCTTCTGACAAGCATGAAAGAGAAATTTACATGTACATAGTTTATGCTCTGGTTTTCTGTGTTTCAGAGTTTATCCCTACTTGTGCCGGGCATTGAAAAACTTCGTCAAGGATCGTAAAGAAATTCCACTTGCCAAAGATTTTTATGTTGCGTTTCAAGACCTCCCTACTAGACATAAGTAAGAAGCTAAGACATATTTTTCTTGTTCCTTCCTTCCCCTTCATCTCAATATTATTATTGTATATTATTTTGGCTTTTAACAATTTACACAGAAGCAAAGTCAATTAAATTTTATTACAATTGAGACTATAAAATAAATTCAATTAACTCGTTTTAGTTTTAACAATCATTTCAGATGCAATAAACTCTTACCTCTTAAGGAAGCAAGCAGTTCTTCCTCCTACACACCCATCAGAATGGGGGCAGCTGTATGTGACTGCCATATAACTGGCATACATAGCGCTCTAAATAACAATTACAAAATGAAGAATGTATACATGTAATTATTGGAAAAAGACAGGCACTCTTACATATAAGAAAAATGGATGAAAAAATGTTGAAAACTATCTTTACATGTAGGTGGAAAATAATAAAATACTTTTATGATAAAAACAAATAAGAAAGATGGGAAAATATGAGCTAGAGCAATTTACAAAGTAGATATTATATTACATATATAAAAAGCTACTTAAATCGCTAATAAAGGACCTCTTCAATTCATATTTTGTGCAATACTTTTAGTGTCTACACAGACAGGTCTTTTAAAAAATTAGATATTAATTTACTAAATATTTAAGCAGTAACAACGCATTATGGATTTTTTCTTACAGTAATATGTAGTATTCTTTTGTAATGATACTATAGAAGAGTATTTATGGTTTTAATGTACAATACATAAAACTGCAACAGTTATTTTTGCTAAATGATATTTGTGAACCATTCCTGAAGCTTATAAAGGAAACCCAAACTTTTATCTTTTATATAAAGTGTTACATCTATTTGAATACCTCAAAGCTCTTTTCTGAATTTTATTTCTGAATTCTGGCCCTTTAAGAAGATAGTATCACAGATATAGTACAGGCTGTGTTTGCAATTTTCATAAAATTCTTCCTTCATTGTATAGTTTTTGCCACATGCATTTACTCAAAGTAGACAGTGGTTAATTTTCTTCCTCCTCCTTTCCCTTTCCTTCCTTCCTCTAACAGAACCACATCATTATAGAGACATGTTCAGTGATTTGTTGTTTTACCAAAGGAACTGAGCCATAAACAAATAAGCAAGTGAATGTCACTTCCTCCCCTTAGCTTCAAAGTGTAAAATACTTTTATGAAGGCAAGGAGAGGTCATGTAGAAGGCCAAGACTCTGTAAATATGTCATTTTTAAAAAAGTCACACGGACACAAAATATACTTAGTACTAGTCCTTGGCTTTTGCAAGTTATTTCATTATTTATCTTTTTACAAAGGTAATTCCAACCTCCTATCAACCCTGAAATGAGGATTACTTGTCCATTACTCTTTTATACCTTTGAATTCTGGAACGCTTTTTTTAAATATCTCATTGTAAAACCCAAGAAAAATTGTTCTAAGTTGATTTACTTTTTCTTTGTAATAAAAGAAAACCATAAAACAACAACTTCTTAGTTGCTAATAAGACAGTACAGCCTAGAGCATTTTGCACAGTCACTGTCCAGGTTAGTAGCAGAGTATATAAATGTTCATAACAGGATTAGTGCTGGACACTAGCAGAAAAATCATGTCTTCATTTTGTCTGTTATGTAACTTGAGTCTTAAAATTGTTCTTCTTAGAGCTGTGGAGAAAAGCTATTTCTTAAAGGGTAAGATGTAAATTCAAGAGAAAGCAAATTTTTATTTTACATGCTTGAGAAAACAGATTCTAGGGAAACCTGTTCTGGAATTTGAAAAAGACATGATGCTGAGAAGCCAAGTGAGAGGAGGTGAAAAGAATGAAGGTAACCTTAGTAGTCAGTGCCAAGATTTATCTCAGTTAACACAGCTAACAATGGACAAGACTTTGAAATAGTTTAATTTTGCAAAGGAATATGAGGCTTATGTTGAGTGGGTGGGAATTGAGCTGTACCTATAGAATCAGCCAACCATCAGACATTTATTAAGAGCCTACTATGTTTCATGGACTAGGTACTGGGGTATCGGGGGAATGAACAAATGTAAAGAATGAAACACTCTCTTCTCTCAAGTGGATATTGTACTTCCAACCTGGAAAAGTTTCCAAAGTAATTTATTCTGTATCACAGATAATAAAATTGTCTACTTTGCTTCCCTTTGGCATTGAAGTGAAGGATGATTCACAGTAGTCTGTGATTTAGGGGATGATGGTAGAGGGAATAATGAACTAGAAAAAGTAGCATTAATGTGGAATAACTTCTGTTTTTGTGAGCTTAGTAGAGAAATTCTGTTTGGGCAACGAGTAACTGCTGGTGAAACATTTATTCTTATAGAATTCGGGAGCTGACTTCATCCAGAATTGGTTCACTCACACGTATCAGCGGGCAGGTAGTCCGAACCCACCCAGTGCACCCAGAGCTTGTAAGCGGCACATTCTTCTGCCTAGACTGTCAGACAGTGATCAAGGATGTGGAGCAGCAGTTTAAATACACACAGCCGAACATCTGCCGAAATCCAGTCTGTGCCAACAGGAGAAGGTTCCTGCTGGATACGAACAAATCAAGATTCGTTGACTTTCAAAAGGTATTATTTTTGGTTAGTTCTATTGGGTGTCAGTAACTCCTAGACATCTAAAATTTTGAGTCCGAGGTTTATTTGTTAAGTTCATTTTCCCCATCAAGTAACCGTTTGCAAGTTTGACAAATGCTGGGTTAGTCTTTTTTTTTTTTTTTTTTTTTTTTAGGTGTAGACCTGTGATTTTATTGGTGTGGGGGAATTTCATTATAAAAACTACCTCCCCGGTCACTCCTTTTTGATTTATAGGCTAAGAGAATTGTCCTGAGCCACTGAGAAGTTCCCTGATTTGCCTGAGGTCATACAGGTAGAACTTGATTCCGGGTCTTCTAACTCCGAGGTTATCCTCTACTCACTACTTCAAACTGTTACGGGTGTATGGAGTCTTCAGGGAGGTCTTGTACCTCAGGGCTGCTCACCTACCTTTGGTGTCCACCTGTTAGCCAACTCTCACTTGTGTTTCCAAGTAGCTGTAGCGTGTGCAGACAGGCTAACCTAGGTTGAGGATAGCTGACAGACTTGAAACCCTTTAATGACCTAAGGAGATTCCAACCCCAAGCACGTGAAGACTTCACCTAGTGGAATGGGCAGATGAGAACAATCTGTTCCAATGGCCCTGAAGCAGGTGTTGTGGAGACTTCGAGCCTGATTGGACATTGAAGATGCCATGGTCTTCCACTGTATTATTTTTGGTTTTGGTTTTGTTTTTTGGGTTTTTTTAGTAAGGCAGTTGGGGTGAAGTGACTTGCCCAGGGTCACACAGCTAGTAAGTGTTAAGTGTCTGAGGCCAGATTTGAACTCTGGTACTCCTGAATCCAGGGCCGGTGCTCTATCCACTGCGCCACCTAGCTGCCCCTTCATTCACTGTATTATGAGCTAGTTGACCTGTTTTTTGTCTTGCCACTGGACTTCTGTGATTCTGGAAGATAGAGTGAGGCCCACACTTTGTGTGACTCACCCTCACTTAAGTCCAGTTCTTTCACAAGGCAAGCTATCTATCACCCATGATATCAAAAACAAAAGACAGACAACCCCAGGCCATTTTTCTGTCCAGTGATTTAAGCTAGAATTATTTGGATTGTCATGGGGTTCTTTGTTAAACCTCAGGGTTGTTTGTTTTTTTAATTTTTAAAAATACTTAACATATTAAAGTATTGGTTAGGATTAATTAAGAATGGCAGACCATAATACCATTTCTTTGTTGAAAAGAATGATAGCTTGGGACAGCTAGGTGGCGCAGTGGATAAAGCACTGGCCCTGGATTCAGAAGGACCTGACTTCAAGTCTGGCCTCAGACACTTGACCTAGCTGAGTGACCCTGGGCAAATCACTTAACTCTCATTTCCCCACCAAAAAAAAAAAGAAAGAAAGGAATGATAGCTATTATGATAATTTTCTAAGCTTATATATCAGGTAATTCATGAGATTTAGGACCTGGTATAATTATTAGTTCATGAGAATGCTAAATCTTATTTCTTATGAATGGTTAGACATAAAAGCTTAGAAAAGTATTATGGCAGGTATTAATCTTTTCTATAAAGGAGTTATGATCTGCTATTCTAGTTAATCCTGGCCAATACTCCAAATTTTGTTTTGATAAGCAGTGAGTATTTAATTCTGGTTAATTTCCCTTTGCTTCCAGCTATCTATTAGTGATGCAAGAAGCTTTTTTACTGTTTTATTGTTAATCATGATGAATTCACCTAGATTATGTAAGGTTTACAGAATGCTTTTTTTTTTTTTTCATATTCTTGTGAAGTAAATACAAATACCAATTCCCATTTTACCACTGAGGAAATAGTTTTCAGGGTAAGTTAAGTACTTGTCTCTGGTCACAGGCTTGGCTCTTGTTGGATCCAAGGCTTGAAACAGATTTCTGATTTCTAATCCAGAACCCTTTCATCAGGGCTACACCAATGTATTTCACAGATGAACCTCAGCATCAAGTTAATGCTAGATATAGGCACTTAAAGAAAAATTCCTGCTAAGAGAGGGGAACAGTGGTTGAATCAACCTCAAACCAGCAGAAACAGACATTTATTTGTTTGAATTTAGACTACATTATAGATTGATAGATTTTCTTTGGTTCTGCATTAAAACTAGTTGTTATTCCTGGAGTAGCATACAGTGTCTGGTAGTTGTAGAAGGTGGGCCAGAAGCATGCAAGTTATTAGCAAAGATGAAACCAACCTAGAGTTAAATACTTAGCTGCAGATTGATACTCCGCAAAGTAGAAAATAAGTAGAGGGATAATGAAGAGTTGGATATGGGTAAAAGGATTAAAAGCAAATGTTCCTTTGAGATAAGTTTGTTTTACACAGTCATATAGTTTACTGGCAATAATTAGTGGAAAGGAGTTGAAACTTGTAGGATTGGACTAAGAGTTTTCATTTTTGGCATGCTCCTGTCTCCCGTTCTTTGGAGTAAAACAAGTAAATCTGATTTTTCACCGACTTTTTTTTTTCTTCGTATTTATGTCACCCCTTTGATTCCATTCGGTGGTGCGATCAGAGCATAACTCATTCTTTTTTTCCATAATTGTACTAGTTCCTTA
This sequence comes from Dromiciops gliroides, assembly GCF_019393635.1. NCBI lineage: Eukaryota > Metazoa > Chordata > Mammalia > Microbiotheria > Microbiotheriidae > Dromiciops > Dromiciops gliroides. The sequence goes on from NC_057863.1 coordinate 377,214,905, forward strand.
GAGGTCGTCATCAACTTGGATTCCTCAGTGCCTAAACTTTTATTAGTAAAAGGGGTCCCAATTTCCTTTTGCCTTGTTAAAGTACCTTTCCAGTTTCTTAATGCCCGAGCTTTTATTCTTATGAAGTCAAGTTTCCCACATTTCCATAATTTTTTCTCAGCTCAGTCTGATCATTTCTTGGGACTGATTCATTATATTTGACAGAATACACATTTTTTCTCGTCTCACCCAGGCCAGAAATAAATTGGCCACTCATGGGCTTGACCCCACTGCTGATTGACCTGGAAGCTTTCACCTGCTCCATTTCCAACTTGAGCCAGTTTACCCACCCTTAGGCCTGGTGGTCCTTCCCATCTTCCACCCAGGGGCTCCCCATACAAACTTGGTTTGGACATATGATCAGCTTTAGACCTACTGCAGGCCAAGACCCTTGAACTCAAGCAATCCCTCAGCCTCAACCTCCACCATCTGTAGGAATTACAATGTGCAGCAGCATGCCTGGCCAAGTGCTGGCAGTTAGGAAGAAACTTTTCTGCAGAGTGGAATTTAACATTACCTCATTTCACGTTAACACAAAGCCATGTTTTGTCCTCTCGTAGGTTCGTATTCAGGAGACACAGGCAGAGCTCCCGAGGGGGAGCATCCCCCGTAGCTTGGAGGTCATCTTGAGAGCCGAAGCTGTGGAATCGGCGCAGGCTGGCGACAAATGTGACTTCACGGGCACTCTGATTGTTGTCCCAGATGTCTCTAAGCTTAGCACTCCAGGTGTGTGATTCCCATGAATGGGATGCTGGTTTCTCTGGATGTTTCTCACTCTTGTGTCTGAAAGTCAGTCAGTAATCATTTATTAAGTGCCGACGGTGTGCCAGGCACTCTTCTAAGGGATGAGAATACAGAAAAAGAAAAAAGATAGTCCTTATGCTCTAGATGCTCACAATCCAGTCTAATTGCTTGCATCTAGCTCTGTGTTTTCCAGTTTGCAAGTTATATAGTTACCTCTTCTGCTTTATCTCTTGGCTGTTCATTAGAGAGTTGGTAGGAAAGGGGGATGATGCTTAAACACCCAGTGTTTTAGGGGACAGAGGCTGAAACTATTGGCCAAAAGGAGATTTGGAAATTGATGGATGTCATTTACCTGTGTGGCTCTCATTCTTTGATTGGTTTGGCTAGGTCCAGGTTGTTGAGGGTTGGTTGTATTAAGAGCTAGCTTAAGGGTCAGTTACTTTTCTTCTTTCAGGAGTGCGTGCAGAGACAGATTCCCGTGTCAGTGGTGTTGATGGATATGAGACAGAAGGTGTCAGAGGGCTCCGGGCTCTCGGTGTAAGAGATCTCTCGTATAAGCTGGTCTTCCTGGCCTGCTACGTTGCACCAACTAATCCAAGGGTGAGTTGTTTTGGGGTTTTTGTTTGTTTGAATTGTTTTGAATTGTTTCTTGGACAAGCATCTAAGACCCATGACCCTTCCTATGTATGGTGCTTTTTTTAAATTGTTTTTTATTTGTCTTGCTCATATAGGTTTTGTTTTTTGCTTTTGCTTGTTTTCTGTCATTCTTTGCATCCCCAGTGCTTAACACAGTGCTTGCTGACTTAACCTTGACTTAAACTTTAAGTGGGGTTTATTTAGGAATTTTTTCTTGATTGATAATTTCTTGATTGTCTAATATTGAAACAGTATCTTCCTGTTTCCCATTCTATAACCTCAGGAGAATTTTGGTTTGTTTTTATTAAAAGTTTCTCTGTTTCTGAAGTATAAATTTAACATAGTTTGGTTCCTTAGTTTTCCTTTCCAGTTATCAAATTCAAATGTATCTCTTTGTGATACTAGTCAAAATTATTTAAGCAGACCTTTTTCAGGAGAAGCTTATAAACTGAAGTGACACTGACGGAGATAACCTTAAAAAGGACACAAACTGAAATTACATTTTGTGCAAGAATGTCATAGGAATTGCCTGTTTGGGCAGGACTAATGAGAATTTGCTTTCTTTAGTTAGGAAAGACTGTGGAAGATGTGAGGTTAGTTGGCTAGCTATACTTATTTCCCTTTTGTGTAAGGGGAAGGACTCAGTAGTAATAATGATTCTCCTCAGATGTCTATTGTTAACTATGGATTTCAGGTTTTTGCTGTATGCTCGAGATCACTTTGCTTTAAACATTGTAATGACATCAGTTAGCAAGCATTTATTAAGTGTTTACTATTAATGAGGAATACAAAGAAAGGTAGAAACAGTCCCTGTCTTCCAAGAGTGCTTCTTTTTTTTTTTCTTTTTTTGGTGGGTCAGTGAGGGTTAAGTGATTTGCCCAGGGTCACACAGCTAGTAAGTGTCAAGTGTCTGAGGTCTGATTTGAATTCAGGTCCTCCTGAATCCAGGGTAGGTGCTTTCTCCTCTGTGCCACCTAGCTCCCCTTAAGAGTGCTTATTCTAATAGGGGAATCAGCATGTAAACCTGTAATTACATATAGGATAGAGAATAGATGGGGGTGATTTCAGAAAGGCTGCCTGCAGAAGGTGGGGTTTGAACTGAGTCCTCAGGGAAGGAAGGAGGGCATGCCAGGCATGGGGGACAGTCAGGGCGAGGGCATGGTGATAGAAAATGGAGATGTCATGGTTTTTTGCATGAGATGCCAGATCCACAAATTCATCCCTAGTCTTTTCCTTTCAGATTCAGATCAGCAGTGGCCTGTTTGATTTGTCAAATTCAATGTCCCCAAAACATCTTAAACTCAATACATCTAAAACTAACCTTATTCTATTATTCTCTAAACCCTCCCTCTTCTAAACTTTTCTATTTCCGTCCAAGGCAAATATCCTTCTAGTGTCTTAGGTTTCTGATCTTCATGTTATCCTTCACCTCTCATTTTGCCTCACACCATGTGTCTAGAGTCCATTTCTACCTTCACAACATCTCTAACACCTGGCCTCTTCTTTCCACTAACACAACATTGCTGTAATTCAGACCCTCGTGGTTTCTGGCTCACATTATTACAGTTGCCTACAAACTGGTCTCCATGCCTCTTCTCACCGCTCTAGCCCATTCTACCTACTGCTGCCAAAGGGATTTTTTCCTTAATCCCTCTGGACCTCATTTCTCAATGGTAAGGGGACAGAGGTGGACTGGACAGCCTCTTGAGCCTCTTTCCAGCTCAAAACCCAGAGGGATTAAATACTTAAAAGAATATCTGACACCCTCTTTTGCCTGAAGTCTTTCCTGATCCCTGATTAGGGCGCATTTAATATGTGTGTGATAGCTTTATACATATAAATACACTTGTCTTCCCCCATTACAATGTAAGCTCATTGAGAGTAGGCATTTCATTCTTTCTACATATATCCCCAGCACCTCACGTGGTGCCTGGCACGTAGCAAGTACTTAATTAAATACTTACTGATTGATTGAAGGATATAGTATTTAATCTCAGAAAGCTAATAGCGAGCCATTGGGGTTTATTGAGTAGGGAAGCCACTAGTAATATTTTTTACATGAGTCCTTTTCTCCTTTGTTTGCTGTCTTTGACTTACAGACCTAGTAGCAGTATCACTGGGCAAAAAGGTCACAATTTAGTAGCTTTTTGGTCACGGTTCCAAATCCCTTTCCAGAATGACTGGACCAGTTTACAATTCTACTGTATTAATTGATGCGTTCATGTTTCTATTTTCCCTCCAGCATTTGTCATTTTCATTTTTTGTCAACCTGGCCAGTCTCACGGGTATGATGCGATACCTTTGAGTTGTTTTGATGTGCATATCTCTGATTTCTTTTCATTGTTTATCTTTGATTAGTATAAATCATCTATTCCCCTTTATCTTCTTCCTCCCCTCTCCTGTTTTATTTTTTTTTTGTACCCTCCCATTTTATAACGTAGTTGCATAAAAACATAGGCAGGGTTTTAGAAGGGTTAGTCCGTGATGTTTCAGGCTTGTTTCTCCCCCATTGCTTCCCTTTGATTTCTGCTTTCACCCATGACTCCTTATGGATTTTTAGAAAGAAATCCCTTAGTGGTGGTGTTGTCGTCACCTTTGGTTTCTGTGTCTTTCTGGGGTGTTTGAAAAAGGAACACTTATTTTGTATTGAACATCCATTGTTTTTCATTAATGATTAGGCTTAAGTTTGCGGGACACGTCATATTGGCTTCTATCTTGATGTCCTTTGCTCTTCAGAACATAATCCTTCCTGCCATTTTTGGTGGGTGCAGAATAGTCAAATTTTTCTACTGGTCACTTTCAGAAATTCTTGCTAGTCTTTTAAGTTTTAAGTACTGTGCCTTGGGAGTTTTAGAGGTGACCTGTGGATTTTTTTGATTGGTATTTTGTTTTCTGTGATCAGAAGTTCTAGAGAGTTTTCTTGCTATTATTTCTTGTATTATGAGATTCAGGGGTTTTGTTCTTCTGATTTATCATCCTTAAGTTGTTTTTCTGCATCTTGCCTTGAAGATAAGAATGTTTTGTTTGTATGAAGATCATTTTCTTTTAACCATATTGCTTTTTTGGTTTTGGGGTGTTTTTTTTTGTTTTGGTTTGGTTTGGTTTTTTGCTTCTCTTCTTCTAGATGGTCTTTTCATTTTTATGTAGTTGTACTCCCAAGTAGTTACCAGTTCTCCGACTCTGTTGTGGCACAGAAAGCTATAACAAACAACAAACCACTATGGCATCCTTAGCAAATTTCTGCCATTTGGAGTTTGGCACTTTGAGGCACTGGTAGTAGTCTGGGGTATAAAGTTGAATTCTGTTGTAAGCCCATGGAGTCTGCCCTTGCAGCCCCGGTGGGTAGTAGGGAAGGAGGTCCTGAGTGAGCTCATTGTTAGCCTTCTCTGTTGTTCATTCATTGGATTTTTACCTTGTATTGGGTTCCTGGTGTCTTAGACTGGAGAAAGTCAAAATTGCTTTTTCTCTTGCACACAATTCCTATTTTGGAGAGATCTGAGAGGTTGGTGAGGATTGGAGAAAATATCTTGTCCTCCATCGTTGGAGTTAAAAGTTAAATGTGACCGAGAAGTCCACAGTGATCCTTGCGATCCACTTTGCATTCTCTGTGCAGTTTTATAAGTGTATGTGTTTGTGTATACATGTTGTATTCCCCAATTGAGTCTAAGTTTCTTGAGGTCAGGGAATATTTCTCTTCCCTCTGTATCCTTACCTACTGTGTGACACATAAAAGACGCTTATTAAATAGAGCTCACAGCTTCCAGATTCCTGCTTTCACTTTCCAACTGAGGGATTTTTGTTTTTTTGGCTAAGCAAGTGATGTTCCTTCTCCCCCTCTTCCTTATGCTCCTGTCACATATCATATTGGATTGTCATTCACTAACACTTGGTTGTTGTTTTTTTTTTTTTAAGTTTGGTGGAAAAGAGCTCCGAGATGAGGAACAAACAGCTGAGAGCATTAAGAACCAAATGTCTGTAAAGGAGTGGGAGAAAGTGTTTGAAATGAGTCAAGATAAAAACCTTTACCATAATCTCTGTACTAGCCTTTTCCCTACAATACACGGTAAGAGTTAAATGATTTAGACTTAAAACTGAGTTGTTTATTGCAATAATATTGTGCTCATTTTTTAAATGGAAAGCAATCATAGATCATGGAGGCACCCAGGTGACACAGTGTTCAGAACACTAGGTCTGGAGTCAGGAAGATGAGTTCAAATCCCCTCCTCAGACACTTACCGGGGCAAGTCGCTTAACCACTATCTGCCTTAGTTTCATCTCTAAAGTAGGGATGATAATAATAGTACTTAACCTCACAGGGATGTTGTGAGAATCAAATGAGTTAATATTTGTAAAGCACTTTGCAAACCCTAAAACACTATATAAATTCATAACTCATTTAACATTTGTCTTTCTTTTTTTCCCTTTAAAAAATTTTGTTATGGAGATTTTGTGCCCTCTTGGTAAAACTCATTAGGTTCTGGGCAGCTAGGTGGTGCAGTGGATGGAGCACCGGCCCTGGAGTCAGGAGTACTTGAGTTCAGATCCGGCATCAGACACTTGATACTTGCTGGCTGTGTGACCCTGGGCAAGTCACTTAGCCCCAATTGCCTCACAAAAAACAAACAAACAAACAAAAACTCATTAGGTTCCTTGCACCTTTGACAGTTCAAAATTCCTAATGCTGTATTTTCCTGTTTTTCTTATCCTCAATTCAAGTGGAGATCAGCAGGTTACTCACTCAAAAAAGACCTCTTCATATTTAAGGATATGATTAAATCTTCTAGCTTTCCTTGTGTTCTTTCCCACCCTGCCCCCGTCTCCTCTTGCTTTCTCTTCTGCAGTATCCTTGAACTAAGCCAAAAGCTTATAAAACTGTTGGATCTTCTTTATGGGTGTGCTTTTAATCATATAAAATATTATTTTTTTCCCCAAATATCTAATCAAGGAAATTGAACATGGATCATAGGTTTGGAACTGGAAAGGACCTTAAAGAATCTAGTCCAGCCCTCTCATTGATTAGATGCTGAGGCAGAGTTGAAAGTGACAGAACGAAAATTTGAACCCAGGTCCTCCGATCCAAAGCCAGTTATGTATCTTTGTGGACTGGGGGGGAAATTCCATTATGATGATTTATCAGGCTATTTGAAAGTATCAATGGAATATGACATTGAGTGGCATAGTTTGATTTGGAATAAAATTAATTTGAAAATTGAAATTTCTCTGGTTTTAGGTTTGACTGGCTATGCGTGAGTTAATTGAAGAACTTTTTGTCTTGAATTATTATTTTTTTTTAACCAAAGACATTTGTTTATTCTTAACCCCAAGGAGTATTTTTTTTTCTTAGCACAACTTCACACTTAGCACAGTTGCTTGTTCCCTTCCTAGAATGAATTTGTTGAGTACTTAGAAGAAAGCACATATTTAGAGTATATGTGCCTAGTCTGGTGTCTATTAGTCCTTTCACTGAAGTTATCGTCCGGTTTCTTATAGAGTGTAGGCAACTGGATTCTTTTAAGTTGAATTTTGTTTCTTTCAATTAGTAAGCTTTTTTCCTCTTTCTCATTGCTAAGGAAGAAAAAATACCCTTGTATCAAGTATTCAAAACATATTCCCACATTGACCGTGTCCAAAAACAGATTTCTCAAAGTCTGCACCCTGAGTTCTATCATCTCTTGGTCAGACCTGTGGGTGTCTTGCTTCATCATAGGATCTTCTGCAGTTATGGTTGGTTATGGTGTTGAGACAGGGGTCAAAAGTGAAGGCACTAAAATTATGAGAGATTAGGAAAAGCTTCCTGTAGAAGATGAGATTTTAGTTGGGGCTCGAAGGAAGCCAAGAAGGAGAGATGAGAAGGGAGAGTGTTCCATGCATGGGGAGGGAATCAGTCAGGGAAAAGGTATGGAGCTGGAAGATGGAGGAGCTCAGTATCACTGGATGGAAGAGTATGTAGAATGGCGTATAAGGTTTAAGAAGACTGGAAAGGTAGGGAAAGGGCAGGGAGTTTTTTTGGTTGTTTTTGCGGGGCAGTGAGGGAGGGTTAAGTGACTTGCCCAGGGTCACACAGCTAATAAGTGTCAAGTGTCTGAGGCCAGATTTGAACTCAGGACCTCCTGAATCCAGGGTCGGTGCTTTTATCCACTGTGCCACCATGGTGCTTCCTCCTTTCATTTCTTTCACAATAGTCATATTTATGTTCACATTTGGACTTTAGTGTTTTGAATGTAGGGTACGATCCCCTCCTGTTGCAATAAGCAGGCCAGGGTTAGGTTAGGTGAAGCAGACAATTTTTAGGGCACTTATCTAGCCCCTTCCTCACACTAGGAGGTGAACAGTCCTTTAGAAAGACGATTCTGACACCCAGGGGGTTAGCAGGGTTGCTGCTTCAGTGCAGTGGACCACCTGTGTACACCTCCCAGTGTATCCATGTGCACATGCTATTTTGTCATTTCCCTGTAACCATAGCATTTCTTTGGTAAAGCCTTCTGACCTTGTATTGGTCTGATAAACCACAGACATTGACCCCAATGTAGTGATATCATTTTGTTCTTCAGTTACAAAGGACAACAGCCAAACCAATAGCATAATAGTATTCTGTCATGTTCATATACTTGATAGTCCATTCCTCAGTTGAGAGGTGCCCCCTGAGTTTTTGGTTCTTTGCCCAACAAAAAGAGTTGTTATAAATCTTTTTGTATATGTTGGATCTTTTCTTCTTTCTTTAATCTATTTAGAATATAAGCCTAGTAGTAGTATTGCTAGGTCAAAGGAGTTAGTAATGTTAGTAATAATATTTAGTAACTTTTTAAGCATAATTCCAAATTGCTTTCTAGAATGGCTGGACCAGTTTATAGCTCCATCAACAGTGGATTTATGTGCCTATTTTCCACAGTCCCTCAATCATTTTCCCTTTTCTTTGTCTTTGCCAGTCTGATAGGTGTGAAGTGAGTTTTGGAACTTGAGTTGCTTTAATTTGCATTTTTCTAATTAATGTTTTGGAGTGTTTTTCCCCCATATCCATAAATACTTTGGATTTCTTCCCTTGAGAACTCTCTGTTCATACGTTTGATCAATTGGGGAATGCCTCTAATTATAGTTCCATTAATTCATGCACATTCACTCTATATTCCACTGGTCCTCAGAGTCTATAAGTATAGTGGGGGGAAGTTTGGCCCAGGCTGGAAAATTTAAAATTCTGAAGCACTTGTCTTCCTTTAAGGAGAAGGTAGAGATTGAAGCCTGATGTTTGAATAGAGCTGTATAAATCTAGGAAGTGACAGGATGTTGAGAGACCAAGAGTGTAAGTCTGATATATGTGAGATGGTACTTCAGAATCCTTTTAATTTGCATTTCTCTAATTATTAGGACTGTAGAGCATTTTTATATGGTTGAAAGATTGGATTTCTTCTCAGTATCTGCTTGCTCATATTCTTTGATTATTGATTGGGAATGGCTTTTAATTTCATAAATTTGAATTAGTTCCTTATATATCTTGAAAATGAGACCTTTATCAGAAAAATGCTGCAAAATTTTTTCATAGTTAACTGTTTACCTTCTAATTTTAATTGCATTGCATCTGTTTATACAAAAGATTTTAATTTTTATTTAATCAAATGTGTCCTTTGTATCTTTTATGATCCTCTCTATCCCTTGTTTGGTCCTGAGCTCTTCCCTTTTCCATAGATCAGGAAGGTAATTTCTTCTTTCCTTTTATATCTTAAGTCATGTATGCATTTGGAGATTATCTTGGTATATGGTGGGAGGTGTTTGTCAAAACCTAATTACTGCCAGAATGCTTTCAAGTTTTCCCATCAGTTTTTGTCTGTGGGCTCTTTGGATTTATCAAACACGAGGCTGTTGTGTTTGTTTGTTTCTCTGTTACATGCTTTAATCTGTTCCACTGATCAACTTCTTTACTGTTTATCCAGTACCAAATTTAACCCCTCCTTCAGTCCTGTACCAAATTGAGTCCCTTACTCTTACCTCTTCCTCATGAGTCCCCCTCTTTTCTAGTTATAGATGTTGTCTTTTATACCACTTCTCAAATGCAGGGTTAATAGGCCACAGCTTTTAAAAATCCATCTTCCCATTGCCCTTTGGAGCACCACAGTTGTGATTCTTTGGAGGTTGTGTTTCATGGTTCACAGCCCTTATAGTATCGCTGGGAGAATATTATGAAAAAGATGAGTTTTAATGGCAGGAAATGGCTTTGGATAATTTCAGGCACTATGCATTTTCCCAAGTAAATTTGAAAAGTGCAACCTCATTTTTTATCCCTTACTTCACCCATAACTTCTTCTCTTTCAGGTAACAATGAGGTAAAGCGGGGTGTCCTTCTGATGCTCTTTGGAGGTGTTCCCAAGACAACAGGAGAAGGCACCTCTCTACGAGGAGATATAAACGTTTGCATTGTTGGTGACCCCAGCACAGCCAAGAGCCAGTTTCTCAAGTAAGCATCCATACCTACAGTGAGGCAGTGATAGAAGCAGTGACCTTTTTGTTTAGAGGATTCCTAGGCTACCTGGAGTACATTTCTCTCTCTCTCTCTTTTTTTTTTTTGGCAGGGCAATGAGGGTTAAGTGACTTGCCCAGGGTCACACAGCTAGTAAGTGTCAAGTGTCTGAGGCTGGATTTGAACTCAGGTCCTCCTGAATCCAGGGCCAGTGCTTTATCCACTGCGCCACCTAGCTGCCCCCTCTATATCTTTTAATGAGGAAAAGAGAATGTGGGGGAAGACTATATGTTAGATTGGTATATGATACTCAGGAAAATGATATACTCTTTTTTTTTTAATGTATAAGGTATTTTATTTTTTCTGTTACATGTAAGATAGTTCTCAACTTTTGTTTATACAAGCTTTACAATTTCAGATTTTTCTCCCTCCCTCCCCCCTCCCCTAGACAGCAGGTAATCTGATATAGGTTATATCTATATATCTCTATACATACACATATAGATATAGATATATACACACACATATATATATACACATAATAACATTAATCCTATTTCTGCATTAATCCTGTTACAAGAGAAAAAATCAGAGCAGTGATGCAAAACCTCAAAATAGAAAAAAACAACAACAACAACAACAGCACCCAAAACAAAAGAAATAATATGGTTTAATCAGCATCTATACTCCACAGTTCTTTCTTTCTTTTTTTTTTTTTCTTGGATTTGGAGATCCTCTTCTATCATGAGTTCCCTGGAACTCTTCTGTACCATTGCATTGGTGAAAAGAATCTAGTCCATCACAGTAGGTCAACACTCAATGTTGATGATACTGTGTACAATGTTCTTCTGGTTCTGCTCATCTCACTCATCATCAGCTCACGTAAGACCCTCCAGGTTTCTCTGAACTCTTCCTGCTCATCATTTCTTACAGCACAATAGTATTCCATTGTATTCATATACCACAACTTGTCCAGCCATTCCCCAATTGATGGGCACCCCCTCAACTTCCAATTCCTTGCTACCACATAAAGAGCAGCTATAAATATTTTTGTACATGTGGGTCCCTTTCCCCCTTCCATGATTTCTTTGGGCAAAAGACCTAAAAGTGGAATTGCTGGGTCAAAGGGTATGCACAGTTTTATTGCCCTTTGGGCATAATTCCAAATTGCTCTCCAGAATGGTTGGATCAGCTCACAGCTCCACCAACAATGCATTAGTGTTCCAATTTTCCCACAGCCTCTCCAACATTTATTATCTTCCTTTTTTGTCATTTTAGCCAATCTGATAGGTGTCAGGTGGTACCTCAGAGTTGTTTTAATTTGCATCTCTCTAATCATTAGAGATTTAGAGCATTTTTTCATATGGGAATAGATAGCTTTGGTTTCTTCATCAGAAAACTGCCTGTTCATATCCTTTGACCATTTCTCAATTGGGGAATGACTTGGATTCTTATAAATTTGATTTGATTCCCTATGTAGAAAATGATATACTCTTAAGGGGTATTCCTAGGGTAGAGACAATCAATGTGCATAGTGAAAAGGGACAGCTAAGTGATGCAGTGGATAGAGCACTGGCCCTGAAATTGGGAGGATCTGAGTTCAAATGTGATCTCAGACATGTAATAGCTATGTGACTCTGGGCAAGTTGTTTAACCCCAATCACCTTAAACATCTGGGACCATCTCCAGTCCTGATACATATCTTGCCACTGGATATAGATGGTTCCAGAAGAGAAAGTGAGGCCAGTGACTTGCATAGCCTCCTTCACTTAAAAATCCAATTCATTGCAAGTCATGCATCTGTCATGGTCTTCTTCGAGAATGAAGGATGAACTACAATAACAATAGCATAGTGAAGGGGACCCTAGGCTTAGAAAACTTGGGTTCAGTACTAGGCCTGACACTGACTATGGAAAAATCTCATTACTTTTCTGAATCTTGTTTTAACCACTTGTAAAATAAGGGAAATAATATTTATGATATGTAAATTTTTCTTGTGTGTTAGAATTACTTAGTCATTCTTAAAAATTTAAAATATGGAAATAGCCTCAAGCTTACATAACTTTTTCTTGCCCTAGAGTTTCATGATTAGGTGTTAACTACCTGAGAGTACCAGCGATTATAACATTGTAGTCACAGATAGAAAGTTGGAAGGGACATTGGAGGCCCATAGAGGTGGTCTTACAGGTAATAACAGCTAGAGGTATAATCTTTGAGCCCAAGTCCCTCTGTCTGGTTCTCTTGGTTAGGTATGTCTCCAGGATAATTTTTCCTACTCTTAAAATCATTACCAGGTCCCTGCATTTGTTTCAGCTCACTATTTGAATGGACTAAGTTAACCATTTAAAAGGCCAAGGAAAACAAGGCTTTCATAGTATTATATCAGACCGTGTCTGGCATAAGTTTTCCCCCACCCAGTGTCTAGGCTATATTTTTTGTGAATAGACTACACTCAGTGTCTTGCCCTCACATATCTAAAAGGCCATTTAGTGCTTAATTATCATAACTCCATACCACTCTTATTCCTGGAAAAGGTGCTTTGACAATAGACCTGGATTGCAGACTAATCTAATGCCTTTCCATCCAACATCCTTGAACAGGCATGTAGAAGAGTTCAGCCCCCGAGCTGTGTATACCAGCGGGAAAGCTTCCAGTGCTGCTGGCTTAACTGCAGCCGTGGTTAGAGATGAAGAATCCCATGAGTTTGTCATTGAAGCTGGAGCTCTGATGTTGGCTGATAATGTAAGCAATGGTTTAAATCCTTGAATTTAAAAATTAAAGAATCAACCTGTCATGATAGGAATAAGAAGAGACAGTGCCTGTTTTGGAACCTCAGAGCAGGTTAAGGTTGAAAAGGTGGAATAAACAAAATGTTTTTTCTTCTTATTTTTCTCAGAAAGGGCCCAAGGATGATTTTTAAATTGTCTGAATTTAATAGTTTGACAGTTATTATAGAGTGCTGTCTTCTTTTTTTTTTTTTTTTTTTTGCAGGGCAGTGAGGGTTAAATGATTTGCCCAGGGTTACACAGCTAGTAAGTGTCAAGTGTCTGAGACTGGATTTGAACTCAGGTCTTCCTGAATCCAGAGCCAGTGCTCCATCCACTGCACCACCTAGCTGCCCCCATGCATAGACATTTACTGAACTCTCCAAGGTGCATTGCTCTTTGTTGTATCCTGATAGGTTTGTGGAAAGCCTTTTTTTTTTCCCCACCATCATTTTAAATTTGTTGTCCATTTGTGTGAGCCAGCATACTGAGGTAGTATGTCTCTCTTCATCCAGACATCTCTCAAACCATTCCCATAAAATCAAGCATGTTTTAAATAATTACTAATCTATGAGAGGCTACAAAGTGTAGTAAATAATGGTCTACTTGAATTAAGTTCACATCCTGCCTTGGACACAGACTAGCTGTGGTCATAGGCAAGTTACTTAATCCCTCAGTGTCCCAGAACTCTATTAAGGCTATAAATTAAAGATAATTTTCCAGTCTGCATTGGTAGGAGTTTCCCCACCTGGAATTCCCCACACTTAAATCACAAGGTCTGGCCCAAAAAAAGGAGAAAAACTTTTTACCTAGGGGTTTTGTAAATTGGTGGATAATGGTTAGGAGAGGATGAATGTATTGTGCCTACATAAAGGTAGGCATATGGAGTACGGATATTTTCTACATTGTTCTCTATGTTTATTTACACCAGTCTCCCCAGTGGCCCCAGAATTTGGCAAAGAAGAGTGAAGAAACTCATATAAGATATGTACTTGAGCATTTTAGTCACCATAGAGATGGATACATCAAGTATTTTATGACATAGGGCTGAACCAAACATGGGGAGCAAATTAAATATTTAAGTTCCTTCCAGGTCAAAATGATGTGTCTTTCTACAAAGTGACTAGGTGTGTCTGTCTTTTATACACAACTCACATTTACATGAAATTAGCTATTTATTTAGAAAATAGCTTAAGCACTATCTTTTTTGTTTGTTTGTGTTTTTTTAGTGAGGCGATTGGGGTTAAGTGACTTGCCCAGGGTCACACAGCTAGTAAGTGTTAAGTGTCTGAGGCTGGATTTGAACTCAGATCTTCCTGACTCCGGGTCCAGTGCTTCTGGAGGACAGTATTTAGTTTTTGTTTTGTATCATCCGTTGACCTAGACACCTAGTAGGCACTTAATAAATAAATACTTGTTGATTAATAGAATGAGAATTTCCTTTGTAGTGTTGGTAAAACCTTGTGATTTTGGTAGGTTGCTCCTGTTTCTTTGAAGCTTGTAATTGGAGTAGTGCACACTCTTGATTCTTCATTTGCTTTCAGGGTGTATGTTGTATTGATGAGTTTGATAAAATGGATATGAGGGACCAAGTTGCCATTCACGAAGCCATGGAGCAGCAGACAATCTCTATCACCAAAGCGGGAGTTAAGGTATGTCCGAGCTAGCCTCGCCAGCCATGAGAATAGAGCTAGAAGGAGGAAATATGGGCCCCTGAAAGAAAGTAACACTTTGTATAAGCACTGAGAACACAGTCTTTCCTCACTAGAGATTACAGGAGTTCTTGGGGCATGGTAGAGGCATGTCGTTTTGACATTCATTAATATAAGAAGAGTGGGCAAAATGTTGGGGGTATTTGTAGGTTGAAAATAATCTCCCTGTAAAAGTGTTCTGTCCTGCAAGAAAGCAGGACACCCCACTCCCCCCGAACTACACCAGTGACAAGGTCATTGAGACCAGCTGTTCTCGAATGACTGGAGACTTCACCTGCTCTGTGTTTTTCACATGAGCTTGCATAGATGTCTGCGGCAGCAGCTGATTCTCTTGTGGTTACCTGTGGCTCCAGGAGTGTTTTCACGCAGCTTCTTGGCATCTCTTTATCCTCCCTTCTCTAGCTTTTAGCCTAGGCTCGCAACCCGGGTGTATGATGTTTTTTAAATGGGTACCAGTGAACTTGGTTAAAAGGGGGTGTGACATTTTTGTTGCTGTTTTGTGTTAAAGAAGGGGAGGTGGTTAATGGGTTTGGGTTTCTCTTTTCTAATTTCCTTTGTTTTGTGGTCAGGCCACTTTGAATGCCAGGACATCCATTCTGGCTGCAGCCAACCCAGTGAGTGGGCGCTATGACAGGTCAAAGTCACTGAAACAAAACATAAATCTCTCGGCTCCCATCATGTCCCGATTTGATCTCTTCTTCATTCTTGTGGATGAGTGTAATGAGGTAATTGTAGGAGCTGTCATTCTCCTCCCACCTTTTTTCTTTTCCATGTGAGTGAAATAAGACTGTAAGTTAAAACTGCCGAACAGCTGGCGCATGTCTATGTGCAGTGACCTGTCATATCAGGGGGGTGAGCGGGAAATGTGTGAGGCAGCTGAAGGAAAAATTGCTTGAGTTTAACTTTACTTCAGTGGAATTGGGGCGTGTGAGGATTACATTGGAATCTCTGAGCTACTATCCAAAGCCAGGAAAGCATTTCAGATCTTTTGGGGGTGGGGTGAGACTGTTTGATGGGCCAGGTTTGGGCAAGGTGAACCTCCAAAATGTGTGAGTGCAAATTTAATAAAAATTGGGTACATTTTTCTTCTGTCTTTTTAAAGAAAAGTTTTATGTTGAGAGTTGCATTTACCTTTTTCCATTTCAGTTTCTGAAAGTCCACATTCTACTATTTGACAAAACATTGCCTTGAGAAAAGGTGGGTGGAGGGGTGTTTTTTAGAAGAGAACTGAGTGAAGGTCTTTCATCTCTTTTACTGTCTGCAGCAGCGTGGGGTGGGGATTAATGTGCAGACAGTAAGTGGCTAATCTGAAAGGCATCTTTGGTTTGGCTTAGGTCACAGATTATGCCATTGCCAGGCGGATAGTAGATCTACATTCAAGAATAGAGGAATCCATTGATCGAGTCTACTCCCTCGATGACATCAGGAGGTATCTGCTCTTTGCAAGGCAGTTTAAGCCTAAGGTAACTTGACCTTTTTTGCCACTCTGTAATATGTACAATGGGGTGCTTCAGGAAGGAGCATTACACAGAAGGGCATGAGGACGCATTCTACTAGCTTTAAAAGTGTGCAGTTGTGATCTGAAGATATAATGGAATTTAGGAAAAGAGCAGGGTCAGAGATAACTAATAGGTACAAATATCAGTCTTCCAGCTACCTACCATTTGGATTTTCCACTGCCATCAGAGAGAGAATAAGAAAGTGAAATCTAATTCATACCCACATATTCTCAGTGATAACAATAGCTGAGAGGCATCAGTGTGGTAAATGGAGAGCCAGCCTAGGTCTGAAAGACCTGGGTCTCACCCCTTGAACTTGCATGTGTGGCCATGGGTAATTATTTTTAATTTTTCAGTGCCCCAGACAGCTCTTTGTAGGGGATCAGTCTACACTGGTGACAATGGAAATTCCCTATACCAATACAATTTGGTGTGGGGGACAGAGCTGGCTCTCCACCCAGTAACATAGCCATTTCCACGTCACTCAACAGTGAATAAAGCGCTTCATGTAATCTTATGTGAGCCTCATAAAAACTCCGTGATATAGATAGTGGATTTAATTCCCTTATTACAGATATAGAGACTGAGTCTCTGACTTGCTCAAGTTCACATAGCTAGTGAACAGTAGCTGAGACTGGTACTGATATTTCCTGAGTTTAAACCCTCTGCAAAAACTCTTAATATGGGCCACACTCCTAATCTTTTTGTAAGAAAAAATCACGAATAGTTATACACTGAAAACAATACCGTTTATAGGCTATACTCAGGTTTATACAAGCCAGATTTTTCAGGAAGAAAATTCTGCTTACATTTGGCTTTTGTCTAGGCTCTGGCTTTTTTTTTTTTTTTTTTTTTTTTTTTTGAGTGGGGGAGTAGAGTTTGAAACTATAAGTAATCAAAAATACTCAAAATATAGTGTTTTCATGACTATAGCTATCGAAAACTGCTTTGGTTTTTAACTCATTGCTGAAGTTTTTTTAAATATTGGCCCATTTGCTTTAGTTAGTATAATTAACATAATTAAGTCATTCTGATGCATGACGATGATTTTGCAGCCCATATTTCTGAATTTCAATTATATTTTTATAGTATATTGTGAGTATAGTTGGTATAGAAGGTTGACTTGAATCATGGCAGCCCTTGGAAGTTTATGGGTTGGTTGGTTGGTTGGTTGTGGGGAGGGCTATGGGTTGTTTGATTTGTAAATTCAGAAAATGAGCTTGTTTTCTTATATTATTTTTCTTAAAAGTGAGAGACCTCTTTCCCCTCAAAAAAAATGCAGTACCATTAGTTAGATTCTGGTTAATTGAGATTTTACTGTATTGACTAAAATGCTGTTTTGAGATTTGATTAGATTCTAATTACCCATGCTTGTGTGATTGGCTTTGGCGTTTGAGTTGATTTTAAATGCCTAGGCCAAATGAGACCAAGGTGGGTCACATGGAGAAAAATGTTATTTGTAAGTTTTCGTGGAAAGGTGTTAGTCCATCCAGAATATTCTCCAGAGCTGTATACTCTGTGATTTTTGACACACCTCACTTAATGTTGCTGAGTTATTTGGTCTGAAAAATTAAGATAATTCTTAACTGCCTGTCCTTTTTTTCTTTGCATAATTCAGGAAGTAGTTTTCTAAAATCATTAGCATTCATATTTGTAGTTACCACTTAATCCTTCCAAAGATAACATGAGTTAATGAATTACTTCTCAAGACTTCTTTGAGTATTAATACATTTAATGAGCTTTGACATCCAGATGTGAAAGGCATTCCATACTAGTGCCTCAAGCATGTCAGGCATCTCATAGAAACAGTCCTTTGCTTAAATTCGAGCCCATCCTCTGCATGTTAAACCTGATGACACATTTCATTTCCAAATGAATACTTTGAAATCACAGACTTTCTTAGGCACAGCTGCTATGTAAGGAATTTAAGATAGTTCATTGACACTGTCATTGAAGTGTTTACTTTATTGGCCTAGTTATTGTGACATCTCCAAGTTCTTATAGCATATGATTAAATGAGCAAGATGATGGAATCTTCTGAAACTTTCTTTAAAAAAGGAACATTTTGGGGGCAGCTAGGTGGCACGGTGGATAGAGCACCGGTCCTGGATTCAGGAGGACCTGAGTTCAAACCCAGCCTCAGACACTTTACACACTTACTAGCTTGTGTGACCCTGGGCAAGTCACTTAACCCCAATTGCCTCACCAAAAAAAAAAAAAGAAAAGAAGGAACATTTCTCAAATGTCTGAAAAGGCCTAGATACAGTTTTCCCTGTAAAAAGAGGAACAGAGATGCTTCTACAAGTGAGCACGTTTCTCTAACCTCATTGGTGTTCCGGAACAGATTTCTAAAGAGTCAGAAGACTTCATTGTGGAGCAATACAAACGTCTCCGCCAGAGAGATGGCTCTGGTGTCACCAAGTCTTCCTGGAGGATTACTGTGCGGCAGCTGGAGAGCATGATCCGGCTCTCCGAAGGCATGGCCCGCATGCACTGCTGTGATGAGGTCAGTCTCCGTTTAACACGGTGTTCTTGGGTGAGGCGTGAGGCAGCAGGACAGTGGGGGCTTGGCAGGGAAGGTGAGAGGACAAAAGATAGCTTTATTGGTGGACAGATAATGGTCCTTTATCTTTGTGTGGGAAATACTGATGTGAGTAGAAACATTGAGGGGACAGCTATTTCCTAACTTAACTGCCTGATGTTCCTGTAAAGAATTTGTTTCCAGGCATTTATGAGGATATGTGATATCAGAGCACTGTATGGTGGGGGAGATAAGGGAACAGGTCAGAAGAATGATATAATGGTGCATATGGTACTATGCAAGCTGCAGAAGCTCCTGACCAGCATTGTGAGCGGGAGTTCTCCACACCAGTGAAATCACAGGCCAGTTCCTATCCTGGTCAGCCGGTAAACATTTATCAAGCACCTACAATGTGCTGGGTACTCACTGTGCCTAGAGCTGGGGATGCAAAGAAAAGGCAAGGGGGCAGCTAGGTGGCGCAGTGGATAAAGCACCGGCCCTGGATTCAGGAGGGACCTGAGTTCAAATCCGGCCTCAGACACTTAACACTAGCTGTGCTACCCTGGGAAAGTCACTTAAACCTCATTGCCCCGCAAAAAAAAAAAAAAAAAAAAAACAAAGAAAAGAAAAGGCAAAAGACAGTCCCTGCTGTCAAGGAGCTCCATCTGATGGTGGCGGGGAAGGCGCTACAAGTGAGCATGGGGCAGACTTCCTGGAGAGGGTGCAGTTGTAGTTGGAATTGGAAGGAAGAGAGGAGAATTCCAGGCACGGGGGAGCACCAGGGAAGAGTGTCTTGTGTGGGGAACAGCAGGGAGGCTTGTGTCACTGGGCCTCAGGGTCAGTGGGTGGTAAGGGTTTCACAGTTGATCCTGGAGGCAATAGGGAGCCGCTGGACCTTATTGTGTAGAGGGCGGTGTCTGGTTAGACCTGAGTTTTAGAAAGATCCATTTGACTGTTGAGTAGAAGATGGGCCAGAGTGGGGGGAGAATCAAAGCAGGGAATCTAACTAGCAGGCAGCCTCCAGACGTGAAGCGATCAGGTCCTGTGCAAGGGTGTCAGCATTGTCAGAGGAGAGAGGGGCTCGTATGCGAGCTGCTACAGAGGTAGAGACCAACAGGCCTTGGCAGCAGACTGGCGTGGGAATGAAAAATAGTGAGGGCAAAGATCAACACCTAGGTTGAGTCCCTAGGAGACTGGGAAGATGGTAGTGTCCTTGACAGTCATAGGGAAGAGTGGAAGGAAGAAGGTGCTTATGGGACCTCCAGGGTGAGGTGTCCAGTAAGCAGTTGGAAATGAAAGACAGGAGGTCAGCAGAAAGGTTAGGGCTGGGTAAGTAGATCTGAGAATCATCGGTATAGAGGCAATAATTGAATCCATGGAGCCGATGAGATCTCTGAGTAAAAATAATACAGAGAGAGGAAGAGAGGGCTAATTCATAAGGCAAGGTAATGACTTCCAGATTTGAGGTTGCTCTCATGCATCCTCACAACCTTATACTCCATCCCTCGGCATGTGCTGAGCAGTAATCCAGATGTGTGGAAACATGGGACCAAATTCAGCTGTATCAGGATAGCAGAGATAGCATTGTTTTTCATTAGTAATAATTTCTTGGCGCCAAATTCCTTAAAGTTGGGATTGATGGTAGAGAACAGCTATTCTGTTCTCTCCAAAAGAATGACATGAAAACTTGCTGGGTTAATTTTTTAGAACAAGATAATCTAAACAACGTGCTGTAAACTTTCAGTTGCCATATAGATGGCATCAGTATTGCCATCATTATCACAGGAGGAGGTTTAGAAAATGAACTACCTTCCATTTGTATAGGGCTTTTTTTTTTCTTTTTAAGGAACTTATTGCAGGTATTCATTTAATCCTTGTTCATTGTAACTGTTGTGTTGGTGTGTTTTAATTATCATGTTGGATAGACTGCTTGATAAGTCAACTTAAATGAACTCTATTCTGTCCATCTGTTCAGGTACAGCCTAAGCATGTAAAGGAAGCATTCCGGTTATTGAATAAGTCGATCATTAGAGTAGAGACGCCAGATATCAATCTGGATCAAGAGGAAGAGCCCCTAATGGAAGTCGAAGAAGGCCCAGAGGGCATCAATGGTGAGTTTTGGCCCATCTGAGCCTATTTGGGTTAAGAGACCATAAAAGGTTCCTGAAAGTTTTCTAGAACAACTTGTTGGGCGAAGGTTACTTATGTAGAAAAGCATGGGCTAAGGGAGGAATAATGTACCAGAATTTTGTGCTGATGATATTAATGTGTTAAACTGGGTATTTGTACTGCCTGAATCACAGGCTTGTTTTTATTTGGGGAAGTGCTTTACAAATCTTAAACTTCCCATAGAAATATATGCCATTGGGGGGCAGCTAGGTGGTACAGTGGATAAAGCACTGGCCCTGGATTCAGGAGGACCTGAGTTCAAATCCAGCCTCAGACATTTGACGCTAGCTGTGTGACCCTGGGCAAGTGACTTAACCTTCATTGCCCTACAAAAAAAATTTTTTAATTGAAAAAGAAATATGTGCCATTAATATTACTACTAATAACATATGAAACTTGGAAATTTTTCTAGTCCTTTTAAAGTTTTTGTTGGTCACTTCTAGCAGTACTTAGAACTTACTTCAGTCCTTCTTATAACATTCCCTCTCCATGCTAATAAATTCTAAAAGTTGAGTGACTGTAAATGACCGCCAAAATATTTACTAGATCTGACTTTTTAAATTAGGTCATGCTGATGTCCCAGTTCCTGTCAATGGAATCAGTGACCACAGTGAAGATGTGAACCAGGACACAGCTCCCAAAGCCTCCTTGAGGCTTGGCTTCTCTGAATACTGCCGCATCTCTAATCTCATTGTGCTACACCTCAGGAAGATGGAGGAAGGTGAGAGTGTAGGCTTAATACATATGCTTTCAGACATTTGCACAAATTCCAATGAAATAAGTTGTTTCTGATAACTGGGTCTGCCATTTTAAAACTTGAGGCCTTATAAAGAATGAACTTGTGGGAATATCTAGCTTTCCCAGGAAATTTTTTTGGTGGGGGCAGGAGAACATGATCGATCCATACAGTATCCTCATAGCTTGGCTTAATTGTCAAACTATAAGCTTGCTTTTGTTTTGTTGTTACTGAGTTGGTATTTTTAACAAGACTTTGAAATGGCATTTGGGAGCTGGGAAAAAAAGGCCCAATTTGCTTCTTCCTAAGCATTCAAAATCTTTATAAAGTGTTTGGAATCCTAGCTTCTAACAGTTGCTCCATACAGTATATAAGAATTCACATTTTACAGGTTAAGAAATTGGGGGACAGCTAGTTGGTACAGTGGATGGAGCACCGGCCCTGGATTCAGGAGGACCTGAGTTCAAATCTGGCCTCAGACACTTGTCACTTACTAGCTGTGTGACCCTGGGCAAGTCACTTAACCCCAACTGCCTCACCCCTCCAAAAAAGAAATTAAGACCAGGGAAATAGATGTGAACTATCCCAAGGCCCTTCTGAGCTAGACATAAAATGAATTCCTCATCTCAGTCATATTAAGGTATTTGGGCACCTAAGTGTTTAATTCAGTACTGGGTAAGAGTCCCTGCACACCCTGCTCTTTTAATTATGGTTTCATTTCTCTAGCAGGTTGAAAAGAAGGAAGTTGAGGTGCAAGATCTGAGATTTTTTTTTTAATTACTCATTAAAAATTAGCAGGGGTGGGAGTTGGTTCTTAGGATAACCTTTTAGACTAGTTTCTGTTATGCACCACAACTGTGCATGCCCAGCCCACATGGGATCTGCTTTGTTTTCAGGATGATAAGCGACTCTGACCCTGATTTAGGAGAGGGAAGGAAAAGAAGGGGACAGACTGGCACTGCTATTAGAATAAGCATCAAGATATGTCCCTATCCTTTTCTTCTCATTTAGGAAGGAAATTAATTCCTAAGAAGGAAGCTCATAGGTTCTTAATATAACTGGTTTTATAGCATTTGTAAAATGATTTATGCCTCCTTTTCACATGACAAGATCAGCTTCTGCTGCTCGCCTCCTCCCTTGGCAAGTGAGGAAACTGAGGCATGGAGTTTTAAAAACAGGAAATGAGAGCCAAGATTAGATCTAACCACCAGTCACAAGGATTGCCACTGGATAGTCTTCCTTCCCTTCCACCTCCATTATGAAAAGATACTGGTGAGGGGGCAGGTCCTCTATCTAGTCAAAGAAGAGCTCATATTTCCTACCATGTAGTGGGTGGTTTCTGCCCATTGTGGAATGCAGCTAGTTGATATTTAAGACGAGTGATCTCAGCTCACTGAAATGTCAGTTTAAAGTTTGTGGTCCACTTTATCCTAGAGTTCAGACAAAGTCTGATGATTTGGCTCATCATTTTTTTCAGGAGGCATATCTATAACTATGGTCCTCAAGTTGTTCAAGGCCTTTTAAAGGTCCCTGAGACCTTTTCAAGGGGTACACAATATCACAACTATTTTAATAATAATATTAAGACATTATTTGCCTGTTAAAATCCTCCCTCTTTCAACTACATGCCTGTATGAGGCCAGTTTTTCTTCATATACTTCAGCCAGAACAACATCACAAAAGATTGAATGCAGACACAGATATGAGAATCCAGCTGTTTGTAAGCCAGACATTAATGAGATTTACAAAAATTTATAAAAATAATGCTACTCTTATCACTAAATTTTTGTTTTGGAAATGTAACATTTAAATGTGGTTTATTTTTGTTGAATCAATAAATATTTAAGTATGTATCAGTTTTAATTTCTAATGTAATAAATGTCAGTAATTATAACCCAATAAAGAGAAGCTCTTTAGGGTCTTCAGTAATTTTTAAAGAGTATAAAGGAACCCTAAGATCAAAAAGTTTGAGACCAACTGATCTGCAAAACCACTCTCTTTAACTGTTCCTTAATCGTACTTGGATGCGTGGATCTTGTCACCTGGGGCTTGGTGCTTAAGCTTCATGGGGTTCAGTGAGCACTGCTGTTTAGATCTGTTCAGGAGTATCTTGAGTCCTGACTGTTCAGCCTGGCTAGAAGTTACACTTCTGCCCTTGGTCACTGTGGATCAAGGCTTCTCCCCTTCTTAAACATGTGTTCTTCTGAGTGAGTGGTTATGCATGCCGCTCTAATCCTTGACAATCCTGCTCATATCTTCAGCTGATTTGGTAAGGCATTCACTTCTCAGACTGCAGAGTGTAGGAATATGACAGAAAAGCTTGTGTATGTTTAAAATCTAATAACTTTAAGCAGCTCATTAAATGTAATCCTTGTTTTATTAGATTTTTCTCCTTTTAGCCTAAAGTAAATTCTCTAATACAAGTAATATGACAGGTTATTCCAGACTCCTGCTGGAGCAGTATAAACTTTATTATAGCAGCTGTGACTTCTGACAGGTTGGCAATAATCTAAACTGCACAGTGTATCTTCTTGTGTACATAAACCCAAGGAATTGGCATTGCATTTTGGTAGAAGAATAATTTTACCCTTTAAAAAATTTATTTCTCGTTGCAGAAGAGGATGAGTCAGCACTAAAGAAGAGCGAACTTGTTAATTGGTACTTGAAAGAAATAGAATCGGAAATAGACTCTGAAGAGGAACTTATAAATAAAAAGAGAATCATAGAGAAAGTCATTCATCGGCTCATACATTATGTATGTAAAGAATTTCTTGTGCCCAGATCTTAATGGGGGAGGGTTTTAGCTTATTTTTTTGTAGGCTTGGAACTTTGTTGGTAAATGTTTTTTCCATTTCGTGAGTTTCAACCAAATGTCAGGTTCTGATGGATTCCAGAGCAAGTTTGGGCCTAGAGAACCTGTTAGGTAAAGCAAAGACCTTTATTTCCTCTGATGGAAGGGAATAATACTCTGGGACCTTCAGTCAAACTTTTCAGTCAAACTTCTCATGGTGTTTATTGGTTGGGTTAGTTTAGCTTATTTAGTTACTTTCAAATATTAAAGATAGATCTGGTGTCAGGATCAGGTCGCTTTGTAGTTTGTTTTGTTTTGTTTCCTTTCCTCTCTTGTACTTGTTGAGTATGATTGCTACTAGGAAGGAGGACTGGAGGACGGGGTTGTATCAGGGAGATGGCAAACTGATCATCACAACTGAATAATGACAAATAGTGGTGGGTTAACTTGTCTTAAAGTAGGAAGTGTGTGGAGTTGTCTTTTCACCAGTGAAGAATGAGTTTACATTCAGTAGTCAGTGAATATTGAAGTGCCTACTATGTGACAAGCACTCTAAGCAAATGCAAGAAGAGAAAGGCAATCCCTGCCCTAAAGGAGCTTATGGTCTAATGGGGGAAAATAAAAACAGAAAAGGAAGCTGTAGGGGTCAGGGGAGAGTCTTGGGAGGGGGTGTGGGGAGTTCAGTCAGAAGTCCCATCAAGCCAGGTGAGAAATGAGGTGTCTGAGTTGAGTTCTCTCTCTAAATGGAGGTTTGGAGTTCATGGCCTCATCCTGCAGGCAGAGAAGCAGAGGGTAGTGATGAGGTGGAGGACAAAAGCTGAGGTTAACTTGGTCATGAGCTTCCTGGAAATGGTGGAGAATTGCCAAAGTGAGGCTGGTGAGAATGAGGAGAGAGCCATTCATATACTGTTGCCTTCAGCCCCTTTTGTGATCATTGAAAAAACGTTAATTAATTTTGGGGATACAGTCTCTTGACCTCATCCAGCACTGCCACTGGGCAGTTAAGTGGCACAGTGGATACAATGTTGGACCTGACTCATAGCCGTGTAAGCCAAGTCATTTAACTTCTATATATCAGTTTCTTTATCTGTAAAGTGGAGATAACAACAACACTTATCTCCCAGAGTTGTCGTGATAATCAAATGAGATAGTACATGTAAAGCACTTTGAAAACCTTATGGTGCTATGTAAATGTTAGCTATTATTAATATGGTATTTTAAGCACATGTCTGACTGGCCATAGGCAATCACAGTGCTAACAGTAAATGGGCCTGATCTTGTTAAATGACTCCTATATAACAAAGTGTAGTTGGATAGGTTTTTTTTTTTTTTTGCTCCCAGATTCCCAGTGATTTTAATGTTTATTGGGATTTTTTTTATTCTCTGGATGCTATTGCACTGTTTCTTAATAGCCACTTCCCTTTAGAGTTGGCTAAGATCCTTCTTGTTAGTGGAAATTTTAAACTGACTTTGGAAAGTGTGCTACAGGCAGTGCTATCAAAAGAAAACATGGGCATGAAGCCATTTGCCATTAAATAATCCAGATGGCAGGTTTTTTACCTTTTTTTTTTTTAAAATCAGCACAGGATGAAAATGATTCCAAGTGAAATATGATTAAAATGATACTAAAACTAGATTAGAAAATGTGTGATGTGGAGGAATTTACTTAATCACTTATTAAAAAGTCATCAAGAGCAATATCAAAATAAATCTGATAGAATTTTGAATGTCAAGAGTTTGTGCCATTTTGTGAAATCTAAAAATTAGGATGGTATGGTCCATCTGCTTTGAAATAAATCATGTGTTTAAAAGATATCACCATATGGCTGTGGTGTGTGTTTATGGCTTACCAGTATGCCAGTGATATTTATTAAGTTTGTGCTTGGTATGATACAAGCAAGTTCTGTAGATGCTGTCCCTGTTCTTTAAGAGACCAATGAGTCAACTAGCATTTGTTAAGGTCCTACTATGTGCCAGTCACTGTGCTAAGTGCTGGAGATAGACAGTAAGGCCAAAAGAAAAAAAAAAGCCCCTGTTCTCTGAAAGCTAGGAAAACTTAGGGTGGGAGATGAAGAGGGAGAATATTCCAGGCATGGGGAGCAACCAGTCAGGACATGGTGTCTCTTGTGAGAAACAACAAGGTAGAGAGTGGCATGGGATCACAGAGGTCGTAGGGGGAAATAAAGTGTAAGAAGCCTGGAAAGGTGATAGGGGACCAGGTTATGACAATTTCAGGATTTTTTATATTTAATCCTGGACACAATAGGGAAGCCACTGGAGTTTTGGATTGGGTGGGTTGCCCTGGGGTGAGGTTGGAGGTGCGGGGCACAGACATGTGATCAGATCTGTGGTTTGGGAATACTGATTTGGTGGCCAAGTGGAGGATGGCATTGGAGTTGGGAGAGAACCGAGGAAGGGAGAACAGCTAGCAGACTGTAGTAGTCCAGTTGTGAGATGATGAGGGTCTGCACTGGAGTAATGGCTGTGTCAGAGAAGGGGACATATGCTAGAGATGTAATGAAGGTAGAAATGGTGGACCTTGGAAACAGATTGGATATGGGGGAGTGAGAGAAAGAGGAGCCCAGGGCGTACATAACATAATGCGGAGGATTGTGGTATCCTCAGTACTAATAGTAGTAATAAATAAATAAATTTATGGGGAGAAAGAATGTGTTCGTTCAGGTTTGGACATCTTGGGTTTTAAGATATCTGCAGGACAGCCGGGTGGAGGTGTCTTGTGGGCATTTGGGGATTCAAGCAAATTCAGGGCTTAATCAGCAGATCTGAAACGGGATCTGATGAAGTCACTAGAGAAAAAGTATATAGAGAAAGAAGGGTGCAGGCAGACTTTCGTGGACCTCTCCAAACACCTAGAGAAGAGAGTATCCCGGAGACTGGGTGATAGATGGCGTCAGAGACTGTAGATAAGGGTCTGTGCTGGGTATGGCTGGCATGGGGCAGGAGAAGAGGATATCTATCATCTGATCTTCAACAACACCTCTAGGAGGTAGGGACTAGTATCCCATTTTACAGATGTGGAAACTAAGATGAACAAGCTAAATGACTTGTCCAGGTTCATGAGGCTAGATTTAAACTCAAGTCTTATGACTCCAGGCCTGCCTGCTCTATCTGCTCACCACCTAGATGTACCCACTAGTGTTAAATAGTCCCTTATAGTGGGTATTTTTGCTTTTTTTTTTTTCTTTTCAGAAAAGAGGGCTCAATGGGACAGAGGAAGTGATTGATGTAAAGAGGAGGAACAACATTAAGAAATTTTAAATTTAAAAAAGATGCCTGAGTGGAGAGACAACTGCAGACATTCAGGCCGGGCCTAGTGTCAAAGGCTCTGAGAGGCTGATAGCTGAACAAAGATTTTACACATAAGGCATTTTCTACCATGAAGGGTTCAATGTCTTTTTGAAAGGGGATTGAGCAAGAGAGCTGGTAGTGTTGAAATGCATTGATTTCTTTTCAGGTGAATTAAGAGAAAATCTCAGCTATTGATAAGGTGGCAGGTGCAAGGCCATTGAAAGAGGGATCATTGTATGCTTTGAATGTCTTGCACAACACTTCCATTTTCTGAGACTTGTTTGTGTGTTTTTCAGGATCACGTTCTAATTGAACTCACCCAAGCTGGATTGAAAGGTTCCTCGGAAGGAAGCGAGAGCTTTGAGGCAGACCCCTACCTGGTGGTTAACCCCAACTACTTGCTTGAAGATTAAAAGGGGATTTTAAGTGACTGTTTAATGATGGAAAACTGGTGTAAATTAACAACGGGGCTAGTTTTGAGTAATGGTAAATTCACAAATGCAATAAGAAGAAGAGGCATTTTGCAGACAGGAAAAGAAATACCTTTTTCTGTGTGTTTCTGTCTCACATTTCCTAAACATACTTAAGCTGGCACAAGTTCATGTGCAGCTCAGAGCTGGGACCTAGCAACCACGTGGTCTCTAACCACAGGAAGGACCTTAAAACTACATTTGCTTTTGTTCATGAGGTGGAATAATGTACGTTTCACAAAACTGTGTTCCTTTGTTTAAAAAAAAGCAACCTTTTCTGTTTGACACTGCTTTTAATTTTCAAAGGAAAAATAAAATAATGTGTTCTAAAACTCATTTGTGTAGGATTTATTCCCACCCACTTGGGGGTGGGGGCAGGACAATGAGGGTTAAGTGACTTGCCCAGGGCACACAGCTAGTAAGTGTCGAGTGTCTGAGTCCAGATTTTGAACTCAGGGCTTCTCGAATCCAGTGCTGGTGCTTTATCCACTACAACCACTTAGCTGTCCCAATCCCTAATCCACTTTTGATACTATGATTGTCAGTCATTTTTCTTATTGGTGGTGGAGGGGAAGAAGGGATGGGAGGATTATAAGTGGTCTAGGTCCTGTTCAATGATGCTTCATGATGGACAGTAGTGACCCTGAGTTTTAGAAAGCCATCCATGGAGACCAGACTCTGCTGAAAGGGCTTCAAGTGTGGACCCAGCCATGGACCCAATGTTCATCAGGGGACCTGTTAGCTTCAAAAAACTCATCACTAGAGAGTTGGACACAAATCTTGAGGATTTGTTGGTTTGTTGTTGTGGTTTTTTTTCCTCATAGCAACTCGTTAAACACTACTGAAGTATAGAGGGGGTCTTTAGCCCAAGTTTTACACACAGTGAGCACTTAATAAATGCTTTTTCAGTCATTCAATCTGATCCACATCTCAAATCCTTTATGTACCAGTGGAGAAATATACACAATATTATTTGATCTGGAGACACTCGATGGGAAGAAGGGTTGATTTTTAACTCTTGCTTACTTGTTCTCTTGCTTGAAAACAGGAGAACAGACCCAAATACCTTTTTAAGTTCACTTCTAGCTTTGGAATTCTGTACTTTTGACAGCTTATTAAATTAAGCACTTATTTGAGAATTATTTCATCTTTTTATTGAACTTCTATGGCTTGAGGATAATCGTTCCTGATTAGGCACCAATTACTCTGTTTTAAGAACAGGGAAATGCCATACTTTTCCAAGCCATTGAAATGCCACAAAATTGGAAGAGATTCTAAAGAGTCAGAAGACTTCCTTGCCAAACAGTAAAGCAAGTCCCTCAGAGAGGTGGTCCAGGCGTTACTAAGTCTCCTGGAAAGATTAGGGTGCCTAAGAATTTGAGCACATGATTTATCTCCAAATCACGTAACTAACCCTAGTTGAGCGCACATCTATAGTGAGGTCAACGATTCACTAAAACGTAATGCTTATTTGTGAGGCATAACTCATACATGAAGACAAATAGGGTGGTGTGAAACAGGTGAGGGACAAGCATAGGATTGCTGGAGTGTAGAAACTTTTATATATGTATGTAGGAAGTACTAATATGAGTGCCAATTAGTGTCTCAGAAATTATTCCTATGTATTTTGTATTTACCTTTGTGTGTATGTCCAATAGAATAGAATTAAAAACTTGAAGCTAGAGACTGGGTTTGTTTGTTTTTTTTGTTTGGTGATTTCTTCTTTGATAGGTTCACTCTTGTATGCCTTCTAAAGGATGTGTTTACTCTTTCTGCCCTTTTTAGTTGATAAGGTATATCTAGTATTTTCTGAATGCCCATGATGTGCTAAGTATCCTATTAGACACTGGGGAATGACAGATACTTTTCTACTGAAACAATTTTATGTTGTTTGTCCTTTGTTTTTTTTTTTTGGCAGGGCAATGGGGGGTTAAGTGACTTGCCCAGGGTCACACAGCTAGTCAAGTGTCTGAGGCTAGATTTGAACTCAGGTACTCCTGAATCCAGGGCTGGTGCTTTATCCACTGCGCACTAGCCACCCCCTTGTCTTTGTTCTTTTTTTTTTTTTTTTTTAGTGAGGCAGTTGGGGTTAAGTGACTTGCCCAGGGTCACACAGCTAGGAAGTGTTAAGTGTCTGAGGCCGGATTTGAACTCAGGTCCTCCTGACTCCAGGGCCGGTGCTCTATCCACTGTGCCACCTAGCTGCCCCTTGTCCTTTGTTCTTAAAGAGGACCGTGACAAATGTTGTGACTTGCTTTGAATTGGATTTAAGTGAGGGACGGCTGTGCAAGGTCACCAACCTCACTTTCTCCTCCAGTCATCTGGGTCTAGTGGCAAGAAATATATCAGGATGACTGGAGATGGCCCCAGATGTTTACGGCAATTGGGGGTAAAGTGACTTGCCCAAGGTCACACAGCTAGTAAGTGTCTGAGGTGAGGTTTGAACTTCAACTTCAGGGCCAGTGCTCTATCCACTGCGCCACCTAGCAGCCCTCTATGTAATTTATATTATAATTTAAACCAGACAGAGCATGTGAACATGAAATGCTACCAGTAGAAGGTAATACATAATTAGGGTTGTCAGAGTTCAGTCGATTAACAGGCATTTAGTAATCACTTACTATGTGCCAGGCTCCATGCTAAGGTCTGGGATTAGGAGAAAGTAAAAAACATAGTTCCTTTTCTCAAGGAGCTCACCTTTTTTAAAGGGAAAAGGCAGAACTTAAGCTTTTGTGTAATTACTCCCTGGCTTCTCTTAAGACTGAAACAAGGAAGATTGTCCCTTGCTCCTGGTGACCACAATGAGAAGACCAGTAGTTTCCATTTATCAGAAAGGGATTGTAAAGGTTGGTAAGAGCTCTCTGACTTCAGGTCCCTCAAACTCTGCTTTCTCCTTTCCTCTCGGTTATAACATGCTCAGGACCCCTCCTTTAAAAAAAAAAACAAAAAAACCCAAACCTTCTGCTCTGGAGGTTTATTGTTCTGCCTCTCTTTTTCACAATCAAATAGTTAGAAAAAAGTTTGTTTCACCGGCCCCTCATTTCTCAAGTCCTTGCAATCATTGTTCTTCTAACCCTCCCACTCAGTCGAAACTGGGCTCTCCAAGGTTACCAGTTATCTCCTAATTGCTATATATTGACATTCTCTTCTCAATCTATAGCCCTCCTGACCTCTGCAGCTTTTATGTTGTTAATCACCTCCTTTTCTCAGACACATTCCTTTTGTGACTCTGCCCTCATCTTCCTCCTACCAGTCTGACCACTCTATCATTAGCATTCGTCCCCACACCCCATCAGCAGATCTCTCCTAGGCCTCTGCTATTAGCTTTCTTTCTATATATCCTTCCTCTAAATCTAATTTTTCTTTATGCAGATGACATCTAGATCAATATATCCAACCCTAATCTCAATGGGATGATATTTGTAAAAAGTGCTGAACACAATGCTTGGTACATAGTAGTTGCTATATAAATATAAATAACCCCTTCCCTTCTTTTACTCCCCTAATTCCATATTAACAAATGTCTATAAGACATTTCTCTTTTTTTTTTTTTTTGTGAGGCAATTGGGGTTAAGTGACTTGCCCAGAGTAACAGCTAGTGTCAAGTGTCTGGAGGTCAGATTTGAACTCAGGTCCTCCTGAAATCCCAGGGCTGGTGCTCTATCCACTGCGCCACCTAGCTGCCCCTACCTGTAAGGCATTTCAAACTCAACATGTCCAAAATGGAATTCAGCCTTCCTTCTATCAATCTTTTCTCCATCCATACTTTCCTATTTATTCATTCCCTTTTTTTAGCCACACAACCACCATTTAGTCTAGGCGTTCATCAAATTTTGCCTGACTGTAACCTCATTCGTCTCCCTATTTACTATCTCCTCCCACCCCAATACATCCTCTAACATAATTTTACCACAGTACAAGTATGTCACATTTCTGCTTAAGAATCTTCTGTAGGGGGCGGCTAGGGGGCGCAGGTGGATAAGCACTGGCCCTGGATTCAGGAGGACCTGAGTTCAAATCTGGCCTCAGACACTTGACACTTACTAGCTGTGTGACCCTGGGCAAGTCACTTAACCCCAATTGCCTTACTAAACAAAAACAAAGAAAGAATAATCTAATCACCAATAATTGAAGAAATGGAAAGGGAATTAATTCTGAAATGTCATTTCACTCACAGTGTTCAGATTGGGAAAGATGAGTGAAAAAGGAAAATGATAAACTGCTAGAGGGACTGTGGGAAAACAGGCACAGTTTCTACACTGTTGGTAGAGCTGTGAATATGTCCAAGTATACTGGAAAACTATTTGGAAATATGTCCCCAAAATTACTAAACTGCCTACTCTTTGATCCAGCAATATCACCACTTGGCCTATACCTGAAAGAGCTGAAAGAAAGAGGAAGAGGATCTATATTTATAAGAATATTTATGGTAGCTCTTTTTGTAATGACAAAAAAACCTGGAAACTAAAGAGATACCCAACAACTAAGGAATAGCCGAACAAATTATGGTAGATGAATGGAATGGGAATAATTGCACTGTAAAAACGATGAAAGGAATGGTTTCAAAGAAACCTGGGAATTCTTGTAAGAAGTGATACAGAGGGGCAGCTAGGTGGCGCAGAGTAGATAGAGCACCGGCCCTGGAGTCAGGAGTACCTGGGTTCAAATCCAGCCTCAGACACTTAACATTTACTAGCTGTTGTGACCCTGGGCAAGTCACTTAACCCCAATTGCCTCACTAAAAAAAAAGTGATACAGAGTGATTGAGCAGAACCAGGAGAGCACTGTATATAGGCACAATATTGTAAAGAAAATAACTGTGAAAGACTTAAGAACTCCAATCCATGCAGTAAACGATAACAATTCCAGAGGACCAATGATGAGACATGCTACCCTCATCCTGACAAAGAGGTGATGGACTCGAGATAGGAGTCATACACCAAAATGTTTGTGGCCAAAGTGAGAACTTATTTTGTTTCATTATGCATATTTCTTACAACAGTTTTGTTTTTTATTTTTCCAATTGTGGGGGATGGAGGGAGAGAAAGAAATATTTGTTAGTTGAACAAAATGTTTACTTAGTTTAGAAACATAAAATATATTGGGTGTAACTTGTTAATATGATTATCCTGTCTAGAATATTTAGAGATGTTAGAAAAATGGGTCAGGGAATGGTGTTTTGCTTTTCTCTCCAGTATGGGGAACAAACTTAAAACAAGTCCTATGTGGAGAACATGATACTTTCCCCATATTTTTAGTGCCCTTCTTTATGATTAAGATTAAAAGAAAGTTTAGGGAATACCCTAAGGAAATTAAAAACAAGGAAAGGTTCCCTATACCCAAGCTAACATAGCAACACTTTTTGTGGAAGCAAAAAACAAACAAAACAGAAAAAGTGAGAGCCCATTGATTGGAGATGATTCAACAATTTATGGTGCATGCATGAAATGGAATAGTGCTGGTCTTAGTACACAATGAAAGAGTTTCACTGCCAGCCACAGGCCCCTGCCCCAGAAAGGCTCAGTCTAAGTACCAGTCCCTATACTAACAGTGTCCTACCCAATCATTATCTCCTAGCCCTTACACTGAGAGTTATCTAGTTATCTCCTAGGCCTCACGTTTATTTATTGAACTCAGATTTCATATTTATATTTGCATATGTTGTATATTGTATATACATATAGCACATGTGTATTTCTGTCTGTATGTATATGTCCATGTCTCTGTGTATTTGTGTATATGTGCACATATGTGTATGCAGGGTCATTTGTACACATGTATCTCTGTACATGTGCATGTGTGTGCATGTGCATGTGTATATACACATGTGTGTGGTATTATATGTAAACTGCACCTGCATGTTGTAGTGTGTACATATATAAATTACATAGATGAATTTGTATGTATGTATAATTTATGTGTGTATGGATATTTGCATAGCTATATCTATGTGTTTTATATTATATGAATGTTTATGTATGTATAGATACATGTGCATAGTGTAGCATGTATATTTGTATATGTGTGTTATTAACCTTAGTAACTTTCCAAGAATGCCAAACAAGGAATTTTTAATTCCCTCAGGTCCTGGATCCACCATTCCCAGGTCTTATTTTGGGTTCACCCAAGCTGTGTTTTGACTTCACTTTAAATTTTATCGAATGCTTATATTTGCTGATATCCCATCTCAATCTACCTAATTTTGGGGCTGCCCTCTCTGGCAGTTTGTGTATAGGTAAATCCTGTATAACATAAACCTTCTAAAGACTGAATGAGAGGGAGTCAGTCACACCTTCTTTCTGGCTTTCTCTCCTCTACCAAATGATCTAATACATTTTTTTCTAAAACTAGTTCAGATTGGGGGTTTATTTTCATGAAATATCCTCCATGGTACATACACTGCTTGTTGTTGATAGCATGCCAACGCTGTCCATGGGGTTTTCTTGACAAAGATGCTGGGGTAGTTTGCCATTTCCTTATTCAGTGGATTAAGGTAAACAGGTTAAATGACTTGTCCAGAATGACCAAAGCTAATAAGTGTCCAAGGCTGGATTTGAACGCAGGTCCTCCCGACTCCAGATCCAGTGCTCTAGTTACTGAGGCACCTGGCTGCCACCATAGACTTCAGTATGTTCTATTTCTTTGTGCTGGGTACATAGTTTATAGTTTATTTTTGCAGATAATCTGAGTTAATCATTATATTTTACAATCCCAGACTTCAGGTATAAGTACCAAACATCCCTGCAGCTCTAGAATTTGTCATTGGAAATGGAGCTGGCTTGGAATATAGTGTTTGTTCTTCTGTCAGTTTTCCCTGCCAGGCAATAGACTGGGAATCCAGCCGGAATTTCATCATAGCTGCTGGCCCTCTTCCCATTGACTTGAATCGTCCATTAAGTGCGCAGGGGTTCTAACCTCGTAGAAACTAGCCTGGATGCTCACATCTGCAGCAGCCATTGCCTGCCGCCTTGTCTGAATACCTTGGCAGCCTTTCTGGTAGTGGGGTGACCCACTATAAGGTCTTCCTTTCTTGGGCACAACTTCTCCCAACAGGAAGCTCCCGATGAGCCCCGACAAGAGCACAGTCCAGTGCTACAGAAGACTTCTTGAGGTGCTCAGGGCTGCTCAGCTTCAGCCATTGGTGATCCTGCACCATCAAACGTTCCCCAAACAAGCCCTGGCCTCCCCATTCGGGACCTGGGAAAGTGACCTCTTTACTGGCCTCTTTGCAGAGTATGCTTTGTTTGCCTTTCACTCCTTTGGGGACCCCTGGTTGAGATCTGGTTCACTTTCAGTGACTTGGGAGCAGTGATAGAAGATCTCCCCATCAGGAATCAAGATCTGCTCGTTTTCAGGCCGTTGTTGATGCCACAAGAAAAGCCTATCATGTCTACTATGAAAACTTCGCTTCCCAAGGTGAGTGAAAATGGGACTGGATTCTGGGGCTGCCCTGTGGTACAGTAGAGAGAAAGCTGATCTGGGCTTCAGGAAACCCATCCCTGGTGATTTTGTGTGACTGTAGGTCTCAAGCTTCTTTCTCTGTTAAAATGAGTGAGGTGAATAGGTAGGAAATGGTTTTGAACAAATTGTGATGTCAGCATGGAAGGAATTCTATCAAAAGAACAAATATAGACTATAAAGAAAATAGGGAAAGACATGAAGTAATGCCAGGGAGAGGAGGGGAGAGAAGACACAGAGGCATCATGGTGCAGTGGAAAGCGGGCTGAAGTGGGAATCAGAAGGTCTAGATCCAAATTAGGTATTTGCCACAGTAACTACCTATGTGACCTCAGTGCAGCTGGGTTGTACAGTGGATAGCACACTGGGGCTGGAGTCAGGAAGACTCATTTTCCTAAGGTCAAATCTGGCCTCAGACACTTATCAGCTGTGTGACCCTGGGCAAGTCACTTAACTCTGTTTTGCCTCAGTTTCCTCATCTATAAAATGAACTGGAGAAGGAAATGGCAAACCACTCCAGTAATTTTTACCAAGAAAACACCAAATGGGGTCACAAAGAAACAGACAACTGAAATGACTGAACTGATGATCTTAGGCAAGTCACAACCTTCAGGACCTTAGTTTTCAAATTGTAAATGACGAAGGGTTGGCTTAGATGACCTCAAAGGGTCCTTTACATTTCTAAATGTGTGATCTTATAATTATATGATATGTATTATTATTTATTAACATTAATTATTATATTCAGATTACAACTATAGGTGGGGAAAATATATGTATCCATAAGTATACAGAGATGAAATGGGCAGGGTTGCAAATATCATTGGAGGTCATAATGCAAAAAAAAAAAGGTTTCTATTTCTTAAATCATGGAAAGGTTTGGAAGATGTTTCTTATTGGTTTAAGTTGTTTTAGAGGGAAGAGCACTTGACGTGGAGCCAGAGGACCTGGGTTCAAATCCCACTTCTTGGTCTTGGTCAAGTCATTTCTCTGTACCTTTGTTTCCTAATGTGGACTAGGTGACCTCTGAGGTTCCTTCCAGCTCTCAATCTAGGATTCTGTGATCTTCCAGCTATAAATTTGTATCAGTGAGGGGAACACACAATTATTAAGCGCATACTGTGCTAAGCATTGTATTAATTGCTTTATAAATATCTCATTTGATCCTCATAACACACCTTTGGAGGCACACACTGTTATCCCCTTTCAGTTGAGGAAACTGAGGAAGACACAGGTTAGGTGACTTGTCCTGGGTCACACGGCCTGTAAGCATCTGAAGGCAGATTTGAACTCGGGTCTTCCTGACTCCAGCACTCCATCCACTTCCCCACCTAACTGCCTCTAATGGATCTAGAAGCCATGTACAAGTAGCGTACAAAGTCACATAGGGTAGCCTCTAGAATGCTGAACCAGACTCGGAGCAAGATCCTGAAGTCTTTAGTTCTACCCCTACTTTGTATGTGACCTTCATGGGCTGATGAACCTTCCTGTGCCTCATTTTCATCATCTGTAAATCAGGGATTAGAATTCTAGAATAAGGTTCCTACTATTTCTCAGATTTCATCTTATTTTTGCTGACACCTAAAAGTAAAATGGATTAAGGTGATTATACTAAGGCCTCCAGGAGAGAGCTATTGAGGGCCCGATGAGAATGGATCCGTGTTTCAGACAGGAGTTGGAGAGGAAGGACAGTGTGACAAGGACGAGGCATAGAGATGACTCCCTGGGAGCCACCCTGCAAGCTTCCTGAGGGCTAGCCCATTATCCATGCAGCTCAACAAAGCCTCTCTTTGGGGTCATCATATAACTTCTTATCTGGGTTTGAACACATCTAACACTCGCTACAAAGTTGTCAAGGGAGTTGGGGTGTTAGGAAGAGCACCGCTATCCCATTAGGCATGTACTTCCCTTGGCTGACTAGGACACAATCATCTGTCTGATTTGTGTGATTTTCAAAGGCAATGGGGCAGAGTGGCATCCCTCTTATTGTCTGACAGTGCTATGCCCACAGAACCAACACTGAGTCACTTTTAGGTCCCTATAATTATCTGTTCTTTATCTCTACTTCTTTCACACCAAATATCTTTAACAAGGTCCCTTATAATTTCCATACACTTGGCTAACTTATCCAGAAATTCTTGGGTGATTGTTGCCCTGGTAGTGTCAGATATTACTGAGTGTTTAATACAATAGAATTAGTATTTCAAATGACCTTGGAGATTCTTACGTCAGAAATCTTCACTTTTCCATGAGGACACTAAAATCAGGAGATATGAGTGACAAGTTACACAGGTCATTAATGACA
The DNA here is from genome assembly GCF_019393635.1 of Dromiciops gliroides. Classification (NCBI taxonomy): domain Eukaryota; kingdom Metazoa; phylum Chordata; class Mammalia; order Microbiotheria; family Microbiotheriidae; genus Dromiciops; species Dromiciops gliroides. The sequence goes on from NC_057863.1 coordinate 377,252,508, forward strand.
GTACTCAAACCTAGGCCTTCTGACTTGATCCCAAGTAAGTATCTATTCTTCCTTTGACCTTATTCAGTATTCACTATCAAATTTGTTTTATAGCTCTTGACTCATTCTTCTTTCTCATTTCCCCCTCAAATTCTTACTTCAATGAAAACTTCTAAAGATTTCTAAAAGGAATTTTTTTCCATTTTCCTATTTCTGTTTTCAGTGATTAAATACCTCTTGGTCATTCACCACTATTTTTTTCTTTCTTTTTTTTTTTTTTTTTTGCGGGGCAATGAGAGTTAAGTGACTTGCCCAGGGTCACACAGCTAGTAAGTGTCAAGTGTCTAAGATGGATTGAACTCAGTTCTTCCTGAATCAAGAGCCCATGCTTTATCTACTGCACCACCGAGCTGCTCCCTCAACCACTATTTCTTTTTTTTAGTTCTGTTTTTGTTTTTGTTTTTTTCAGGGCAATGAGGGTTAAGTGACTTGGCCAGAGTCACACAACTACTAAGTGTCAAGTGTCTGAGATCGGATTTGAACTCAGATCCTCCTGAATCCAGGGCTGGTGCTTTATCCACTGTGCCACCTAGCTGTTCCTCTCAACCACTATTTCTTGAAAGCAAATTATGTACTCAGTACTGTGATATCTACTGTGGGGAATTGTTTTTAAAAAGCATGAATCAATCAATCATTGTTATTAACTACTTACACTGTGCTAGGGGCTAGGAACAGGAATACAAAGCCTAAGAACCTTTAACTCTCAAAAAGTTTACTTTCTAATGAGGGAGATAAGTACATGTAGAAATGTAGGAAGAACATAAGGAGAATACTTACAAATCAATACCAAAATATTTACAATGTGAGGTAGTTTTGAGAGGGAGACTAAGAAAGGATTAAGAAAGGCTTTAAATTTTAAAATTATTTTAAACATGATCATGGTGAATTTTTCTTACGCTTTAGTATATTTTAAATTATTAGTTATATACAGGCACAATGCTAAACATTTTGACTATCTATTATATACAACCTGGATTCACCCATGTGGTTTCTTTTTTTTTTGTCTTGGTTGGTTTTTTGGGGGTTTTTTGCAGGGCAATGGGGGTTAGGTGACTTGCCCAGGTCACACAGCTAGTAAGTGTCAAGTGTCTGAGGTCGGATTTGAACTCAGGTACTCCTGAATTCAGGGCCGGTGCTCTATCCACTGTGCCACCTAGCTTGCACGTGAGTTTCTTTAAATAGTGTAAACTATTTAGTTTGTACCCATACCTTTGTGTGTGACCAGGAGGAGTGACAGGAACCATCTTTGAAAGACCTCACAATTAAGAAATAAAATAAAACATCTTTCGAATGATCAGTAATATGTACTATTTGGACTATTTGGACCCAACCTGTGGTAGAGCCTTCCAAGCTCATGTTGATCTAATCAGCCACAGTCAAACACACTGTACTTTGACCCCAAGACGGTGATGTCATTTTGGTCCTCTTTGAAAATGAAGGGCAACAACCAAAATAACATAGAGGTGGGGAGTTAAGGAAGCAGGGAAGGTGCTACTTTAGCTGAATCTTAAAGGAAGAGATTCTATGGTACAAACATGAAGAGGGAGTGTATTCCAGAAATGGGAGGTGGCTAGTGCAAAGGTAACAGCGATAAGAGATGAAAGTTACCTTGTGAGAGAGAGAGAAGGCTGGTTTGGTTGGATTACAGAGCAGGGGAAAGGAAGTAATATGCAATGAGGCTAGAATATAGGTTGGGGCCAGATGGTGTACAGCTTTAAAAACTAAAGAGAAGGGGGCAGCTAGGTGGCACAATAGATAAAGCACCAGCCCTGGATTCAGGAGGACCTGAGTTCAATCCGGCCTCAGACCACTCACGCCCACTTACTAGCTATGTGACCCTGGGCAAGTCACTTAACCTCATTTTCCCACAGAACAACAACAAAAACTAAAGAGAAGTTTCTATTTTATCCTAGAGATAATAGGGAACCACTGGAATTTATTGATTAGGGAAGTAGATGGTCACACCTATGGTTAAGGAAAATCAATGGCAGCACTGCAGACTAGAGTGGGGGAGAGTGCTGAATTTGGGAGGTCATTGCATATTATCTAGGCACGTTTAGGCAAGGTCCTGAACTAAGGTGGTGACTGTATAAGTAGAGAGATGTTGGATTCAAAAGAATGTTGAGGTAGAATGGCAAGATTTGGTGAGTGATAAGATATGTAGAATAAGGGAGAATGAGGACTCAGGATAATATCAGAATTGCAAACCTGAGAGATTAGAAAGCTGGTTGTACCCTTGATAAAAACAGTAAAGTTGGAAGATAATTTTTTGTTGCTGTTGTTTGTTTTTAGGAATATAGGGGATCCCTAGTTGATAAATGGTCAAAGGATATGAACAGGCAGTTTTCAGACAAAGACATCAAAGCTATCCATAGTTGCATGAAAAAAGTGCTCTAAATCACTATTGATCAGAAAAATGCAAATTAAAACAAGTCTGAGGGACATCATCACACATATCAGAGGGGCAAATATAACAAAAAAGAAAAATGTATGTAGGAGGGAATGTGGGAGAAGTGGGATGTTAATCCACTATTGGTGGAGTTGTGAACTGGTCCAACCATTCTAGAGAGCAATTTGGAACTATGCCCAAAGGGCTATAGAACTGTGCATATCCTTTGATCCAGCAATACCACTGCTAGGATTATATCCCAAAGACATCCAAAAATAAAAAAAAAAAAGAGAGAGGGATCTATTTATACAAAAATGTTTCTAGCAGCTCTTTTTTGTGATGGCTAAGAATTGGAAACCAAAGGAATGCCCATCAACTGAGGAATGGCTAAACAAGCTATGGTATGTGATTGTGATGGAATATTACAATGCTGTAAGAAATGACAAAGATTATTTCAGAAAACCCTGGAAAGACTTATGTGAACAGATGTATAGTGAAGTGAGCAAAACCAGGAGAATGTGTGACAGTGACAGCAATATTGTTCAATAAAGTACTGTGAATGACTTATCTATTCTCATCAATACAGTGATCTAAGACAATCCCAGAGGATACTATCCCAGAAGCATACTATCCACTTCCAGAGAAAGAACTCATATGAGTGAAGACAGAGTGAAGCATGCTATTTTAACTTCTTTCATTTTTTCTTTTGTTCATCTTCTTACACAAAATTACTAATACGTAATGTTTTACATAATTACACATGTATAAAATATAGCTGATTGCTTATCACCTCAGGAAAAGGGGAAGGGGAGGGAGGGAGAGAATTTGGAACTTAAAACTTAAAATTAAAATGTTCATTAAAAAAAATAGGGTGGGGGGCGGCTAGGTGGCGCAGTGGATAGAGCACCGGCCCTGGAGTCAGGAGTACCTGAGTTCAAATCCGCCTCAGACACTTAACACTTACTAGCTGTGTGACCCTGGGCAAGTCACTTAACCCCACTTGCCTCACTAAAAAAAAAAAAAAATAGGGGGCAGCTTGGTAACGCAGTGGATAAAGCACCGACCCTGGATTCAGGAGGACCTGAGTTCAAAACTGGTCTCAGACACTTGATGCTACCTGTGTGACCCTAGGCAAGTCACCTAACCCTCTTTGCCCTGCAAAGGAAAAAAAAAAAGAATTGTCCATTGCTTACCACAATTATCAAACACCAAAATGATAGATAAAAAACAATAAACATATTAAAAAAAAAAGAACTTAGAGAAAGACCATAGTTGAAGGCTGTAGAGAGAAGGACCAATAAAGGGGGGAGAATTAAAATTCCCAAGGGGGATCAATCTACAGGCGAAGATGGTAGGGGATAGGAATCAAGGGATTGGCAAAGGGAAGGGGAACCTCATTGTCAGGGACTAGAGGAAAAGGAGAAAGGATGGGAGATGATTACAAGGGGTTTTGAAATGAAGAAAAGGGAGAAGGGGGGCAGCTAGGTGGCACAGTGGATAAGCACTGGCCCTGGATTCAGGAGGACCTGAGTTCAAATTCGGCCTCAGACACTTGACACTTACTAGCTGTGTGACCCTGGGCAAGTCACGTAACCCTCATTGCCCCACAAAAGAAAGAAGAAAGAAAGAAAGAAAGAAAAGAAAAGAAAAGAAGAAAGAAAGAAAGGAAGGAAGGAAGGAAGGAAGGAAGGAAGGAAGGAAGGAAGGAGGAAGGAAGGAAAGGAAGGAAGGAAGGAAGGAAGGAAAGAAAGAGAGGACAGAGGGAGGTTATATTGAATGGCCTCAATTTTCTCAGGAAAGTAAAAAGGCAAGGTCCTCAACTGAGAGGGTGAGAGGAAGGGGAGGGTTGGATTCGAAGTCGATACTGTGTTTATCTTCCTTTCTTTCGGTTTGGTTTTCAGGTGGGAAACTGTCTGTGGTGCTGGGAGTTGATGACATCTCTGAGTATTATTGGGATCCTCACAGTATCATCTTATCAGGGTAAGACCAGTGAGCTTCATTTCCCATATCAAAAGGTGCCTCTACGGACAGCTAGGTGCACAGTGGATTGAGTCCTGGACCTAGAATCAGTAGACCTTGAGTTCTAATCTGGCCTCAGATGCTTGGTAGGTGTAACCCTGGGCAAGTCACTTAACGTCTGCCTGCCTCAATTTCCTCATTTGTAAAATGAGGGAAAATACTAGCACTTCCCTCCCAGGGTTGTTATGAGGATAAATGAAATCATTATAAACACCACAGTGTCTAGGTACATAACAATACTAATAAATGCCTGTTAAATTTTTAAAATTAAAAAATTATGTTGATGTTGTCCAAGAAGATTGGCCATTATGATTTTATAAAGTCCTTGCTAGCTGACAATGGTTTGATGCACACCTCTCCTTGGACAGTTCAAAAACATTTTTTTACACCAAATAATTATGGACTTTTTTGTTTGTTTATGCAGTCATGCCAGACTCTTCATGACAACATTTGGATTTTTATTGGCAAAGATACTGGAATGGTTTACCATTTCCTTCTTTAGTTCATTTTACATATTTGGAAACTGAGGAAAGCAAGGTTAAGTGACTTGCCCAGGATCACACAGCTAGTAAGTATCTGAGGGCCACATTTAAACCCAGGTTTATATCTTGACTCTGGACCCATGCTCCTGTCTACTGTGCCACCTCAGCTGACCTGATTTCTTGAAATCTCAACTACACCCTACTTGAAGAGCCTGTGTCTGCCTTGGCCAAGCATTCAACCAAAAGAGGACTGATTGTAGTGCTTTTCTTCAAAGCATCAGTTCGAGTGGGGTCTGGTTCCCTCCTTGCCTCCCCCACCCCACTTTTGTGTTATTAATTTTCCATGCACCTGATTCTTCTCAATAGAATATAAGTTCTCTGTCTCTGTGTTGTGTGCCTAGCACCTAGGACAGTGGCCTGACACATAGAACGTACTTAATTTTTTTAATTTTTTTTATTTGTTTGGGCAGGGGCGATGAGGGTTAAGTGACTTGCCCAGGGTCACACAGCTAGTAAGTGTCAATTGTTTGAGGCTGGATTTGAACTCACGTCCTCCTGAATCCAGGGCCGGTGTTTTATCCACTGAGCCATCTAGCCGCCCCAGAAGGTACTTAATAAATGCTTTTTGAACTGAACTTGAGAAGACAGGATCAGTTTACAGCAGAGCTGCTTTGCTGCAAATGGTTATTTAAAATATGTGTTTCTTCTTTAATCATCTTAGTTCTCACTTCTCAATCTTGTGGTTTAGAAAAACAGAAAAAGCCAGAAGTCCAAAATGAAACAGTCACGGTCTCTGGGTGGCTTGTGCATGACTTAGAGCTCATAGCTGTAAGACCTATTTAAAGAAGCAGCATGAGGTAGGTTGTGCACACACCACTTATTCCCATTTTACAGATGGGGAAAGGTGGTTGGGAGGAAAGTCTTTTGTAAACCTTGAAGCACTATGCAAAATGACTTGTTTATTGTAAAACGTGGTGACCACAACTGGACAAAGTATTCTAGATGTGGTCTGATGAGAACAGTGTAAATAGGACTAGCGTTTCTCTTGCTCTGGATACTATTTCTATTAATGTAGCTTAAGAACACATTTGTTTTCAGAGTTTCCACTTAATGTTGCTAGATTGGGTTTGTAGTCCCTTACAACCCATGGTGGTTTTTTTATTGGTTAGTTTGTTTTTGATTTTTAGTATGAAGGACTTTTATTCATGTCTCTTTCATCCTATTCTTGTGCTGTTGATTTTTATACCCAACTGCAGGACTTTCCATTTATCCCTCTTAAATTGCATCTCGTTTGTTTCTGCCTTACTGTGACAACTTCTTTTGAGTTCCTACACTAATGAAATGATATTTTTAAAGCCTTTAGCACAGTGCTTGGTATATAGTATTTACATAATAAATGCTTGTTCCCATTCTTTCCTTCCCTACTCTGTCATTCAGTGTATTAACTCTCCCTCTTTTGCACCATCTGTAAATTTGATAAGCCTGCCATACATACCCTCATCCAAGTCATTGGATATTCAACAGAATACAGCCAAGGATAAAAACCTATAACTGACTTATTGACCTACCTCTGCATTGACATTAATCGATTATTCGATATGCTTTGGGTCTGGTCAGCCAATTATTTCCAGACCCATCTAACAGTATTTTGTTAAAAAATACAACAAAGACAGATTTTGACCCCAAGTCTATGGTACAGAGTTGGTTTTTTATTTTTTTGTTTTGTTTTGTTTTTTTTAGTGAGGCAATTGGGGTTAAGTGACTTGCCCAGGGTCACACAGCTAGTAAGTGTTAAGTGTCTGAGGCCGGATTTGAACTCAGGTACTCCTGACATCCAGGGCCAGTGCTCTATCCACTGCGCCACCTAGCTGCCCTCAGAGTTGGTTTTTTAAATAATACAAATGGAGGAGTAAGAGAAATGGATAAAGGGGACAAGGCTAAATCTCAACTTGGCCATCATAACACATAGCTACAAGATAGCAAAGGGCCAATGCTCCATAGATACTGATCATGAAACTTAATTTGGAAAACAATGTGGAGTCAGTCAACATACTTATTAGGGTTCATAGGACATGTTGAACTTAATTGGCACTGGGGGTATGTCATGAAGATTAGTCATTTAGTCAATCAAGATTAGTCTTTGTCCTCAAGGACTAGATAAATCTAATAATCAAAGCAATGCAGCAAAGTATCTGATGAAAATAAATCTATAAATATAGTATTTGATAAGTTCATGGAAAGGTAAGAGGTCAAGTGCTATGCTCATGGACTGAAGGGGAGGTGGGATAAAGAGGGATGGGATTAATTAGGAAAGGCTTCCTAAAAGATGTGGCCTTAATTTGTATTCCAAAATGGTACATGATTATACTGTATAACATATATTAGATTGATTGAATTCTTGGGGATGGGGGAGGAAAAGAAAGGGGAGTAAAAATCGGAATTCAAATCTTACAAAAATGAACGTTGAAAACTATTTCTACATGTAATTGGAAAAAAGAAATAAATGACTATTTTTGTTTGTTTTGTTGGCAATGAGGGTTAAGTGACTTGCCCAGGGTCACACAGGTAGTAAGTGTCAAGTGTCTGAGCTGGATTTGAACTCAGGTCCTCCTGAATCCAGGCCAGTGCTTTATCCACTGAACACCTAGCTGCTCCTAAATTACTATTTTTTAAAAAAAATGTAAATGTTAATGGGAACAATTTGAGAAAGGTGACCACTGGAAGGGGTAAAATATCACAGCACTGGCTCCTGAAACCATTGTCCCTAAAACTCATGACTCTTTGAGGTTCCAGTGTCTGAGATAGTTAGCTAAACTTTTTTTTAAATTAAATTTTAGGGGCAGCTAGGTGGTGCAGTGGATAGAACAGTGGCCCTGGAGTCAGGAGTACCTGAGTTCAAATCCGGCCTTCAACACTTGACGCTTACTAGCTGTGTGGACCCTTGGCAAGTCACTTAACTCCAATTGCCACGCTAAAAAAAAAAAAAAATTAAGTTTTAAAAGGAAACTGTACCTTTTGTCATCTCTTATGACAAAAATAATATCCTATTATATTTTTATACACACAATTTTTCAGCCATTCCCTGATCAATGAAGCCCAGCTCAATGATCTACAATCCATTATTGTCCATTGGAATTGGTTGGAGCCTTCCCATCTCTAGACCAGGCATCCTCCCCCCACTTTTCTCCTTTTCCCCTTCCCCTCTGCCCAGCAATTTAGGGCTCTGCACAGAAGCCAGAAAAGCAGAACAATTCCAAGTAAACTTTTGCCTTTCAAGTGCTTACATCTATTTGCTTGTTTGTAGGACTCTATTGATTTCTTCTCTCTGGATCTGCTGTGTGATTGCCAAGCAAGGCAGGTCCACCACAGGAACTGAGCAGACTTCAGGTAATTTGAGTCCTTTTCCATATTGAAAATGAATGGAGAGGGTTTCTGGGAGTGTGTTAGATATTTAAGGTTCCAATTAAGTGCATAGTATTAATAGTAATAATAATAACTAGAATTTATATAGCATGCAACAACCTGAGGGGCAGGTACTATTATTGTCCTCATTTAACAGTTGAAGAAACTGAGTAAAGCAGAGATTAAGTGATTTGCCCAGGGTCACACAGCTACTAAGCCCAGGGTCTGAGGGCTGAATTTGAACTAAAGTCTTCTAAATCCAGGCCCCAGGATTCTAATATCCTGTACCACCTAGCTGCATAGGCTGCATTTTCAATGATAAAAGGGATTTCTCATTTCTAGATAAGAGATCTGCTTGAGGGGATAGTGACTAAGTTACTAGTAATGCTCTTATTTAGACATGAGAAACATTAGAGTAATAATTATTACTCTTGGGATAATATTTATATTTGAAGGCACCGGGGGGCACTGGGGCAGCTAGGTGCCAATGGATAAAGTGCTGGGACTGACTCATTGTTCTGAGTTCAAATCTAGCCTCAGATACTTCCTACCTGTGTGACCCTGAGCAAGTCAATTAACCCTGTTTGCCTCAGTTTCCTCATCTGTCAAATGAGCTGGAGAAGCAAATGGAAAACCACTCCAGTCTCTTTGCCAAGGAAACCCCAAGGGGGATCACAAAGAGTGTATGCAACTGAAAAAGACTGAACAAACACCAACAATGGCATATGTTAAATTTAGCTGGATTTTAGAGTTGAAAATACCTGGGTTTGAATCCTAGCTCGGGCATTTAATAGCTATGTAACCTTGAGCATACCATTTAGCTCTCTGAGACTTGGTGTCCCCATCTGTAAAATGAGGGGAGTGGATTCAGTGTCTATGTTAGTTCTCTCGTTCTGGCTTGTCCCTCCCCTAACTCCTGTTCCCTTTAATGATATATTGAGAACAACCTATGTTCTGAATTTTGGTATCATGACTAGCTTATTTGTCTTCCTAGAATTCTGGACCCTTACCTATTACTAACCACATATGGTGTCTATACTTTGGACTTTTTTCTGACCTACTGGCCTTTGTGGACCATAGATAGCTGCCTACTCCCAGGCCTTTTTTCTTGCTTCTTGTCTGCTCCTCATCTCCTATACTCTCTTTTTTTTTCTTTTTTCTTTTTCTTTTTTTTTTTTTTTAGTGAGGCAATTGGGATTAAGTGACTTGCCCAGGGTCACACAGCTAGTAGTATTAAGTGTCTGAGGCTGGATTTGAACTCAGGTACTCCTGAATCCAGGGCCGGTGCTCTATCCCCTGTGCCACCTAGCCGCCCCCCATCTCCTATACTCTCATTATCCTTAATTCCTTAGCTCATCCCTCTGGTTTAAGCTCCAACCTTTGCCTCATTGACCACCTGTGTCCTGTGGCACATTGGTTAAGCAGTGACAAGTACATATGCTTTTTGCCCCAATATTTTACCCACATCTATTCACCAAGGTGATGACTTGTCAAAAAAGTATCAGAGTTCTGGTTTATCAAATCGTTCCTGACCCATCAGGTCAGAGGTCTCAAGCTCACCTAAAGTAATAAACCAATAGATGACAAACAAGCACTGGTTCACATGTGATTGTCCTCATCTCTCCATTTGTCAAACAAGTATCAGGTCAAACGAGATAATGGATGCATCCATGATATCAAACATCCTCTCCTTTATATGAGATGGTGATGCTTCTGGCTCACGGTCAGTAGGAAAGCATACTTTGAGTTGTTGTTCCAGCAGTGGGGGGTGAGCCATTGCGAGCCATTTCCCCCTCTCACCTGATCTCCCTGTAATCAATAGACTTCACATATAAGACATGACAGCAGATCTGGGCCATGGACCAGCACTGTGATCTGTGATCTGTTTGTGTGCAAATTGAATCCATGAGCTTGGTTTTACTCATTGGGTAGACCAGCAGTTTCCAAGTAAGGACCTTGTATCTCCAGAGGGCTGTGCAGTGACCCCAAGGCAGTAATCAGAAGTTAGATGGGTCCCAACTCATTTTTCCCATGACCATCAATAGGGCCACCTTGTTTCCATCCACAACTCCACCCCCTTTAGTTATTATTGCCCAACAACCCTTCTTCCCCTCCCCTCCAAATGTCTTCCCTTATGCTCTTAGCAGAGAGAGGTCCCCAGGGCAGATAAAGCCTAACCACAGCCCAGGCACCTGCACCAGCAGCTGTTTCAGTCAAAATTCCTCCCCACCCCCAATGTAGACAAGAGCTGCTGGTCCTTTTGCTTCCTAGTCAGTGGCTGATGTGCCACTCTCCCATTCTCCTTTTTGGTGGGCTAGAGTGAGTTACTCAGGATAGGCATGTATGGATGTGTTACAGCCTACATCACAGGCCTCATTACATTCTTCCCCAAAAACCCCTCCTCCCCCATTTCTGTATTTCCTATTTCTGCCATGACTATTCTAGTCAGCCCAGGTTAGCAACCTAAACACCTTACTTTCCCTGACCCACGAACTAGTCATTTGCCAGGTCCTGCCAACTGACTTCCATGTCATGTCAATTTATTTTTTTCTTTTCTTTTTTTGGGGGGCAGGCAACGAGGGTTAAGTGACTTGCCCAGGGTCACACAGCTAGTAAGTGTCCAAGCATCTGAGGCCAGATTTGAACTCAGGTCCTTCTTAATCCAGGGCCAGTGCTTTATCCACTACGCCACCTAGCTGCCCCTTCATATGTCATTTCTTGTATCCATTCCCATCTGTATTTTCACGCAGCTGCTACCCCTCCTTCAGGCCCCCTCATCACCTGCACCTGGAAGCAATAGCCTCCCAATTGCTATCCTGCCTTAAGTCTCTCCCCACTCCTTTCTATCCTCCATACAACTGCCAAGTTGGTCTTCATAAAGGGCAGGGTTTGACCACGCCACTCCCTACTCAGTTAAGTCCCCCCGGTCTCTATTGACACTAAGATCCAATTTATTTCATCTTTAACTCATCCTTTAAAAATTTCTATTTTTTAGAGTTTTATAATGCACAAACTCTGATCCATATGTCATTGACATACATAATTCAAAATAAGTCTATATATATATATATGCAATGAAAAGCATGGACACCTTGGGTTAGACTAGAATGTGGTATCACACACCAGTTCTTCTCCCATAAAGACCAGGGTGTTAGTTCCCATTACTAAACTATTGCCATTCAGAGTCAGTTTGTCAACATGTTTAAGTGGCTGCTATATGCAAAGCACTGGACTAGGATGCTAAGCATGTGACCAAGGAGCTTAAGATCCAAATAACATTTAGATTCCATTTCCAGACCTGCTTAGTCAAGCTGCTTTTAAAAAAAAATGATTTATTAGAAATACAACGTCAAATATCAGTCCAACTAGTTAAACTCACTTTGCAACTATTTACAATGTAATTAGTAATAGCTAATACTAACAATAGCTGGCATTTATATAGCATTTGGCCTCTCCTTCTGGATCCACAATGTCACGGAGAGGGAAAACCTGCTGCATGGGCAACAGCTTGTTTTCATATTGATCCGCCCAGGCCAGTGCCCTGGAGAGGACACTCCAGCTACTCCTCATGGGGTAGATACAACACGGGACACGGCAGTTAACGGTTATAAGTCACTCAGGAGTTGGGCTCCCGTATCGGACTGCACAGCCACACTGTGGCCTGTGGCTCTTCAAGGTGCTGATCCATGGTCGTCCACGACTGGTGGAGGCCTACTATATAGCATTTTAAGGTTTTGCTTTATAAATATTGTTTGAGTTTATCCTCAAATGCCTGGGAGGTACTATTTTTATCTCCCTTTTACAGATGAAGAAACTGAGGCAAAGAAAGGTTAAATGATTTATTATCACAATTAATGGCTGAGGCAGGATTCAATGACATTTAACCCACAAAATTTCGCTATTTTATACTTACTGCCTCTAAGTCGCCACTGATATTCTTTTTTCGTTCATTTCTATTCACTTTTCTTCTGATATGGTCCCAGCTAGTGAATGCTCTGTTCAGCTGGTTTGGTTTTTTTTGGCTTTGCATGATTATTTCAAGGCTTTTCCATATTATTTTTCATGCCTGTCAATATCAATACATTGTATGAAAGTGTCACAACATTTCCATATTTTTGTACATTTTAGATTCCTTTAATTTTTTTAAAATTACAAATAATGCTGCAATAGAAATATTTGAACAAAAAGCTCTTTTCTTTTTGTTTTTGAGAATCTCCTTACCAATATATTCTTTTTTTGTTTATTTTTTTTGTTTATTTGGTATTTTGTTTTCCCCATTTATATGTAAAAACTATTTTTAGCATCCATTTAAAAAACTTTGAGTTCCAAATTCTCTCTTCCTGTCCTCCCCCCACTTTGAAAAGGCAAGCAATTTTATATGCTTGCCAGTGTATTCTTGCCAGTGATATAATTAGTGAGATAAGTAAGATTTTTTTGGTAACTTTTACTGCATGTTGCCAGGTTGTTTTTCCCTCTCCCCCTTACAAAGTCAAATAGTTTGCAATTCTACCAGCAATGAATGAGTATAAACCAAACTGATTCTTGTACAGCCCACAATATGTCTACTACCTTTGGAAGCTTTAGACTGTGCAGCATCAATTCCTGACTGTTTTTTGTTTCTTTGCAGACCCTTGATCCCAAAGTGAAAGTTTTCATCTTCAACCTAAAACTTCACAACTGCATTCCCATGAAGGAGAAATCAACCCAACTCCTGTTTAACGTGATGGAAGGTTGGTAGAAAATGCCTAGAGATGCTGCAATTGGCTTTAGTGAGCACACTTTCAGGCTCTAAATCCTATGATCTGTGAAGGACTGAGGTTTGAACATGGAAAGATGGTAAATATGGGTGGACTTGATAGAAAACAAAGATGACAGCTCTGCTAGAAATCTGGTGCCAGATTGTATTCCCTGCACCTTTCCTCCTTGTTTACCTGCCTCTGACCTCAGCTACCATATGTAGTGGGTGTTGGTGTGATGGAGATGATTCTCTGTGTGGTGTCAGGAGTAGCACATATTTATAGAATCAATATGGTTCAGGGGAAAGAGCACAGGCTGAGAACTGAGAAACCTAGGCTCCAGTTACAAGGCAGTGGGCAAGGTCACTGAACCTCTGTTTCTTCATCTGTCCAGTGAAAATAACAACTACCCTGTCTCCCTCGCAGGGTTGTTATGATGAAGATAGCTTGCTTTTGTGGAAATTTATTTTGATTTGGAGACCCTACCTTTAGGCTGAGATTAGAAAGCCTTAGGCCCTCAGGGTCTCTTCTGTGTGGGAGGTGCTGGTGCCCCCCTCCCCCTCTGCTTCAGCTGAGCCCAAAAGCCCTGTGGGCTGTACAAGACGCCAGGTCAGACAGCTGGGGGGGAAAAAAAAGCCCCCAGCTCCCTCCAACCTGAGCGGAGCTATCTGAAAGATCCCGGATAGCCTGTGCTGAGGCACGTGAAGCTGAAGCACATCCCCCAGCCGCAGCCCTGACTGGCAGATTAGCTTGGTCTGTGGGGGCGCAGGAAGCCCCAAGATTTGAGTGGAGAGAAGAAAAGGTATATATAGACCTGGGAGTTAGATTAGAAGGGATCTGTCAGGGGGATGAGATGAACAGTAACGCAGGACTAGGAACAAGGAGGAAAGGCCGGCGGACAAGATTAGAGGGGCGGCAAAGGCGGCAGAGGACGGAGCAGACAGACAGACCAGGAGGCAGCGGGGAGCACAGAAGCAGTCAGCACAGGGTACAGGTTGGAGAAAGTGAAGATTAAGAGGAGTTAGAAGAAAGGAGCTGAGCAGGGAAAGTGTAGCGTGCCCTGAGGCAGGAGGCGGCTAAGGCCCTTATTGTATTCAAGAAGTTTGAGCAGCAGGTGGGAAAGAGACCGCAGGAAAGCAGTCAGGTTGTACATTTTATTTCCCTGTATTCTTAATTTTAAATAGTATCTCATAAATAAACTTTGCTTTGATTATTTAGTTAAGAGGCTTCTTAATCTTTAGTTTATCAATCTGGGAGTAGAGCAGTGTGGTGGAACGTTATAAACGACCCATGTTAAATTAATAGCAGTCAGATAGCCAGTTAGTCAAAAGTCCCCAGATTAGTCATCCACAGATTAGGCCCCCCAAAATTAGCCCTAGTCTTCAAAAATATTTTCACATTTGAATGGCGACCCAGATGGGACTTATGGCCCAATTATAATTGTCCTAAACTTATCATTTTTCATATACTTATAATTTTTCATATAGTGCACAATTATATAATTTTCTAAATTAGATATAGCTTATTAATAATTAATTTTTTTACACTTTTATGTAGCACCTTAAGGTTTACAAAGTGCTGTCCTTATAACATCCCAGGGGGATGGGGAGTAAGGTATTATCACCCAAATTACAGATGAGGAAACTGAGGCAGAGATTTTTTTTTTAAGGGACATATAAAGGTTCACACAGATAATAAGTATTAGAGCCAGGACTAGTACTGTGCTCACCCAACTCCAAGATCAGTCTTTTTTGCCTTATATCACACTGATTTTTATTGTGATAATATGAGTAATGTCTACTCAACAGCATTGGAGGAAATTTGGAAGGCATTCATGTCCAAGGTAGATGCTCAGTTATTAAATGTGTATACCAAAGAGGCAGCTATGTGGCTCAGTGGATAAAGCACCTGGATTCAGGAGGACCTGAGTTCAAATGCAGACTCAGACACTTGACACTTACTAGCTGTGTGACCCTGGGCAAGTCACTTAACCCTCATTGCCCCACAAAAAAAAAAAAAAGAAAGAAAGGAATACAGTTATCAAATGTGTATACCAGGCATGCACTCAAAGGAAGAGTCAGATTGTTTAAACATGTATCCTAGTTCTTCCCAGCAAAACTTTGTCCAAATGTATAGCTGAAAAGAGGATTCCTAAGTAGGAGGATGGGGCAGCTAGTTGGCACGGTAGATAGCATGCCTAGCGAGAGTCAGATTCTTCCTAAGCTCAAATCCGGCATCAGATATTAACTAGCTGTGTGACCCAGGGCAAGTCACCTAACCTTGTTTGCCTCATCTTCCTCATCTGTAAAATGAGAAGGAAATGGCAACTATTCCAGTGTCTTTGCCAAGAAAATCCCATATGGGGTCACAAAGAGTTGGACACAACTGAAATAACTGAACAACAAAAAGTAGAGATATGCTGGACCTAGATTGAATGACTTTCTGTGAGAACTGGTTTTTCCATCTTCCAAAGGTCTGATCTAATTTGTCACCTGTTGCTTTTCAGGACCAAATAGGTAACAATTAAGATCAGGTCCATGTCTAGATGCTTACTTATTTCCTAGTGCATTCCACTTAGATCAGTTTTAATTTAGTAAATCCCCCCCACAAAGATCAGTTTTAATTGAATAAATCACTAACAAAAATATGTGTTAGAAAATGTTTTCCCTCCTGACTAACTCCTCAACAAATAAAGAAATGAGAGGCAGTGTGTTGCATCAGAGTGAGAGCTGACCTTGAAACTAGGAAGACCTGAGTTCATGCATCATCTGTAACACATTCTGGGTGTATGACACTAGGCAAGTCATTTGACTTTTAAGGGTTCCAGGGAACAATTCCAGAAAAGGTGGCGACCTGCATGGGCAGAGGAAGCTTGCCCATGCAGGAAATCCCCATGCCAGCAAAATCCCAATTCAGTCCCTATCCTTCTGAAGGAAATGAACATTTCCAGAGGTAGGTACTGCAGGGACATTTCATCTACTGCTCAGCATTTGGATTTCATAGAGCTCTTTTTAGGCACAAAGAAAACTCCTGAAGATGGACCCCCGGCCTGGTAGAAAGTCTGCATGTGTGGTTTAACAAACTTCTTATCTTACAGCCATAAATAAAGATGAAGTGCTGACCATTGGGTTTGATGTCAATGAATTTCTACAGTGTCCTTCCAATGCCAAGGAAAGGTAAGACTGAGGAGGGGAGTCAGGGTCAGGAAATCTCTCACTAAATATCTATGTGACCTTGGACAAGTAATTTTATCTCTCTGATAAAAGAGATAAACCCTCAGTTGTAAAAAAGGGGAAAAGCTGTTCAGAAAACAATATGAAAGCATTTTCAATGGCCTATGAAATGTCACTTGGAGATGGGGGTATTATTATAAAACCGGCAAATGGTATCTCCTGGAGCAAGCTGGAAGGTAGAGATCGGCTTCCCAGACCTTCAAATATGCCTTCTTCGCTCTCTTCAAGCATTTATTTGTCCACTTCTATAATCCCTTACACCTGAATAGAACTTAAAAATTCTATTAATGCAACTAGGAGGTGCAGTGGCTAGAACATCAGACTTGGAATTAGGAAGACCTGAATTCAAATCCAGTCTCAGACATTTACTAGCTGTGCCACCTTGGGCAAATCACTTACCCTCTCTCTGCCTCAGTTTCCTTACCTGCAAAATGGAGATAGTAATAGGACTGCCTCCCAAATTTACTACGAAGATAAAATGAGATATTTGTGGGGTGCTTTGCAAACCTTAAAGAGTCCTAATTATGCTAGTTATTGTTATTAGTTAGTTACAAAGCTGCCTTCAGAAACATCTCATTTAATAGATGCAATAACCCTCTGAGGTAGAGAGGGCCAAGGATTACCATCCCCATATTTCAGATAAAGAAACTGAGACCAAGAAAAGTGAAATGACTTACTTAATTGACTATCTGTAAGATAGTCAATGGGGTATGTTGAGTTGGAACCCAAATAGCCTCACTCCTAACCCCAGACTCTTTATTAAGACCCTACTATGTGCCAGGCACTGGGTTAGACCTGGAGATAGAAAGAAAGGCAAAAAAGAGTCCCCATCTCAGTGAGCTCACAGCCCAGTGGGGGAGGAAACATGCAAACAAACATACAATCACAGGATCAATAGGACATAATTTCAGAGGGAAGGTTATAGGATTAAGGGGGATTAGGAAGGATTTCTTGTAGAAGATAGGATTTTAGGGCAGCTAGGTGGTTCAGTGGATAGAGCACTGGCCCTGGATTCAGGAGGACCTGAATTCAAATCTGACCTCAGACACTTAACACTTACTAGCTGTGTGACCCTGGGCAAGTCACAACCCCAATTGCCTCACCAAAAAAAAAAAAAAAAGATAGAATTTTAGCTGAGACGTGATAGAGGTGTTCTCAAGTTTAGCCACCAAAGGTAGGAGAGAGAGAGGAAAAGATCTTTCAGGATAAACAGATCATGGATATAGCAGATACTACTGATCCCCCGACTTCTTTTAAGTCTATAGGAAGCCTTCCCCAATCCCTCTTAATTCCAGTGCCTTCCCTCTGCTCATTATTTCCTATTGACCCTGAATTTAGTTTGCATTGCCTCTGTTTTTATATGCTATCATCTGCTCCCCTCTCCCCATTAGAATGTGAGTTCCTTGACAGCAGGGACTGGTTTTTTGCCTCTTTTTGTATCCCCAGTACTTAGCCTAGTGCCCAGGACATAGTAGGTGTTTAAAAAATATACATTGTACTGCATTGCATAGCATGTATAGTATGTGTGTTGACTGGTTTGCAGTCCCCCCCCCCCACAGCCCCACCTTTTTGTTTTATTCTTTGTTACAGAAAATTATTCTAAAGTGGGAGGGGAGTGGATAGGCATATCTTTGGAAATGAAAGTGGTATAAAAATAAAACATATCAATCCAGGTTAAGCAAAACAAACAATCCCTTCCTTTTCTTATGCTTCCGGCAGGTATTGCTTCCTACCGGACAATCTGACTGGCCAAAGTGACCAGCAAGAAAAGAGCCCAGCGGCCGCCTTCTCTGTAACGCCGACCTCATCCTACTGGAGAGTTTGGCAAATGTTTGCTAACCAGTCTGAGGCAGAGAGAGACTTGTTCCTGCAGGATGTTTTCCCTGGGGGTTTCCTCTGGGGCACTGCCACAGGAGCCTTCAATGTGGAGGGAGCCTGGGCAGAAGATGGAAAAGGAGAAAGTGTGTGGGACAGGTTTGGACACCAGGGCCATGCGGAGAAGAAAGCGGTGCCCGATGTGGCCAGTGACAGTTACCACAAGATCGAGTATGATATCTCTCTCCTCCGTGGCCTCCAGGCTCAGCTCTACAAGTTTTCCATCTCGTGGTCTAGGATCTTCCCCACAGGCTACAAGAGCAACATCAACCCCCGAGGTGTAGCCTACTACAACAAGTTGATTGACAGCTTGCTGGACTCCCACATTGAACCAATGGTGACCTTGTTCCACTGGGACCTACCACAGGCCCTGCAGGATCACGGAGGGTGGCAGAATGAGAGTGTGGTGGATGCTTTTGTGGACTACGCAGCTTTTTGCTTTGCCACCTTTGGGAACCGGGTGAAGTTGTGGGTGACCTTTCATGAGCCTTGGGTGATAAGCTATGCAGGCTATGGTACCGGACGGCATGCCCCAGGCATCTCTGACCCAGGAGTAGCCTCATTCAAGGTACTTCCTACCCCTATGATTGATATTGTTCTGATCAGTCTTTCATTCAGCAAGCATTTATGAAGGCTTTACTATATGCTAGACACTATGCTAAGTGCAGAGGATACAAAGAAAAGCAAAATCACAGAGCTGCCCTCAAGCTCTGATTCTAATGGAAATTAGGAAAGGACACTCTTCCCTCAGCCAGTACAGATACCATTTCTGACTGATTATTCCTCATGTCATATATCTATGGTTGGAAGAGACCTCAAAGACCTAGTGCAACCCCCTTATTTTACATTAGAGGAAGCTGAGGCTTATGGAGATGAAGTGGTCAGTCATAAGTCATAAGCACCACAAGTGGGATTTGAACACAAATATTCCAACTCTAGAACCAACATGCTTTCCACGGTAACAAGAGTCCGTGTCTTTTTCTGTAAAATCTTTCCATGGCAATGTGTCCTAGACCAGTTATTACTATTACACTATAGTTTTTCCTACTATGCATTGCTTTCATTTAAATTCTGTTCAGGGCTTTCCAGGCAAGATGGCAGAGGGGGACAATCTAGTAGAATCAGGCTTCTCATACATCCTTCAAAAATGAACAAATAGAAATACCAAAGAAAAGAGAAGTAGCTAAAAAACAAAAAATAAAAATAGCTAATCAACCAAAATTTTTCAATGAGCAGAGCAGAATGGTGATACGATTATATACAGATCAAAAAGGATTTTTAAGCACCACACTAAGACGCTATGGGGAAATATATAATACTAGAGATGCTTGTGTCTTATCGGAACATGAAACTCTAAAGATATATAGAACCAAGGTCTTGTCTCAAAGCCCAATACTTTTGTCTCTCTGTCTCTTAGAGAACTAAGCAAACCAAGAGATGGTCAAGTTTTGGGTTAAATAAAATGGAATAGCAATAGGATTGATGAGCACTTTGGGTGACTTCCATTTTGCTTTTTTAAGGCAAGTGACCCCACAAAACTTGGGCTCACAAATGCATTAGAGCTGGAAGTAATCTTAGAGGTCATTTAGTTTGATCTATTGGTTTTACAAATGAGAAAACCCAGGCCCTTAGTGGTAAAGTGGTATAGTGCAAAAAGCACTGGCTTTTAAAATAAATTCAATTTTATTGTATTTTCAATTCCAAATTCCTTCCTTCCCTTCTCTTTTCCCATTCACTGAGAAGACAAGGAAAACAAAACCTATTACAAATATAGGTCAATTAATCAATGAACATTTATTAAGTGCCTACTGTATGTCAGGCATTGTGCTAAGTGCTGGGATACAAGAAGAGGCGAGACAGTCCCTGCCCTCTGAGAACTTACAATCTAATGGGAAAGGGGAGAGCTATGCAAGCAAATATACACAAAGCAAGCTATATACAAGATAAATTGGATATGATGAACAGAGGGAAAGCACTAGAATTAAGATGGCTTGGGGAAGGCTTCCTGTAGGAGGTGGGATTTTATCTGGGACAAAGGAAGCCACAGAAGTCAGTAGGTAAGGAGGGAGAATATTCCAGGTATGGGGGACAGCCAGAGAAAATGCCCAGAGCTGAGAGGCAAATCTTATTCCTGCAATAGCCAGGAGACCAGTGTCACTGAATTAAAGAGTACCTGGGGTGGGGTGGGGGTAAGGTGTGAGAAGACTGGCAAGGTAGGAAGAGGATGAAATCGATCTGTGTTTTAGAAAAATAATTTTAGGGGCATCTAGGTGGCGCAGTGGATAGAGCACTAGCCCTGGATTCAGGAGGACCTGAGTTCAAACCCGGCCTCAGACACTTAACAATTACTAGCTGTGTGACCCTGGGCAAGTCACTTAACCCCCATTGCCTCACCAAAAAAAAAAAAAAAAAGATTCTACAGAAATAGGGGAGGTGCGGGGGTAGGGGGAAGATTCAGTGAGAAAGATAATGAGTTTTGTTTTGGACAGATTGAATTTAAGATATTTATTGGACATCCAGTTTGAGGTATCTGAAAGGCACTTGAAGATGTGAGACTGAAGGTCAGCAGAGATCAGGGCAGGAAAGGTAGATTTTAGAATCATGGGCATAGAGGTGGTAATTAAATCCACGAGAGATGATGAGATCACCACTGAAGTAGTAGAGAGGGAGGGGAGAAAGGGGCCCAGGACAGACCCTGAGGGACACTTGTGGTTAAAAGGTATGATCTAGAGAACGATCCAGCAAAGGAGACAGAAGAAGGTCATACAGGTAGGAAGAGAACCAGGAGAGAGTGGTGCCCCAAAAACCTAGAAAGAGAAGAAAGGAGGAGGATCAAGGAAGAGAGAGGGATGAACAGTGTCAAAGGTAAGAGAGGAAAGAGGGGAGTGAGGACTGAGAAAAGACCAATGGATTTGACACCTAAGAGATCATTAGTAACTTTGGAGAGAGTAATCTCAGTGGAATGATAAGGTTGACAACCAGATTGTAAGGG
Source organism: Dromiciops gliroides (assembly GCF_019393635.1). Classification (NCBI taxonomy): domain Eukaryota; kingdom Metazoa; phylum Chordata; class Mammalia; order Microbiotheria; family Microbiotheriidae; genus Dromiciops; species Dromiciops gliroides. The sequence continues at coordinate 377,273,675 of NC_057863.1, forward strand.
GTCAAGAAGAAAGTGAGTAGAGTGAAAGTGGAGGCGCCTATTGTAGACCACCTTTTCAAGGAGTTGAACTACAAAGGGTAGAAGAGATATAGGATGATAATGATTGGGATGGAAGTATCAAGTGAGAGTTTTTTTTCTGGAGAGGGAAGACATGGACATGTTTGTAGGCAATAGGAAACTAGCCAGTAGAGATGGAGGGATTGCAAATAAGTGAAAGAGTGGGGATGGCATAAGGAGCAATCTGTTGGAGGAAAAGGGATGGAATGGGGTCAGTTGAACAAGTAGAGTGTTAGCCTTGATATGGAGTAAGGCCACTTCATCATATGAAACAGGGATGAAGGAGAAGAAAGTAGCAGGAGTATATATCTATATCCATATACACATACATATATGTGTGCATGTTTGTATATGTATACATGTGTATATACACATACATATATGCGTGTATTCGTGCAAAACAAATTTCCACATAAGTGATGTTGAAAGAAGGGAAGAGAGAGAGAAGGAAAGAAAGAAAGAAGGAAGGAAGGAGGGAAGAAAGAAAGAAACTATGCTTCAGTCTGCACTCTGACCCTATCATCTCTCTATCTAAAGGTGGGTAGTGTGTTGTTTAAAATCTAAATGTGGGTTCTAATCTGTCCCCCCCAGTTTTGGGGAAACTGGCTAAAATCACTGATAAAGTCACCAAGAGTTTAGGCTTTTAAGGGTTTATTAAAAGATATAAGATAGTAAAGAGAGAGAAAGATTGAGAACAGATTTCTTATAGCATGGAAATCGTAATCTTCCTAATCTCCCACATGAAGTCCTGCCACCAAAATTGATGTCTCGAATCCAAAAAGGAAGAAATTCTTCCTCCTTCATGTCCTCCTCCCAGAAATGGGAGGTTCTTCAAGCTGATTGGCTAGCGTCATTCAAATCCATTGGTTCACTGGATTCAAAGGTGGTCTGGAGTTAAGTTCAAAGTTTTTAGCTTCTGAGAACAATACCTTCTTAAGGCCTAGCTAGATGTGCTTATAATCTAGTTAACAATTGGTTTACATTAATCTTCAGGTGGGCATTTGAGTATCTGCTAAATCCCTTTATCTACCACATTCCATTATCTTCACACAGTAGCATGTTTCATCATGTCTTTTTGAATTGTTGTTGTTGGTTATTGTGTTGTTCCAAGTTCCTAAGGCTTTCAGAATTTATTATCTTTCCAATATTGTTATTGTATCAATTGTTCTGGTTCTGCTCACTTCGCTTTGCATCAGTTCCACAAGTCTTCTTAGGTTTTCTGAAACTATTCCCTTCATCATTTCTCATAGCACAATAGTATTCCATCACAATCATTTACCAAAACTTACTCAGCCATCTACAATTGATGGGCATCCCCTCAGTTTCCAATTCTTTGCCACTACATAAAAAGAGCTGCTATAAATGTTTTTGCATACTTGGGTCCTTTCCTTCTTCCAATTGATCAATAACCATTTATTAAGCACCTACTATGTTCCAGTCACTGTGCTAAGTGCTGGGGATACAAATAAGAAAAAGAAAGACAGTCCCTGCCCTCAAGGAGTTTACAATCTAATGGAGGGAGACAACATAGAAGAGGAAGCTGAAAGGGGGCAGCTAGGTGGTGCAGTGGATAAAGCACCCTCCCTGGATTCAGGAGGACCTGAGTTCAAATCTGGCCCCAGACACTTGACATGTACTAGCTGTGTGACCCCAGTCAAGTCACTTAACCCTCATTGCCCCACCAAAAAACAAACAAAAGTATGGCACAGAGAGGCCAAATAATATGCCCAGCAATAGGATATTGTAAGGATACGATATAGGATTTGAACTCAGATCTTTTTTTAAATCATAAAAGTATTTATTATTTTCCAGTTACATGCAAAGGTAGTTTCCAGGATTTGTTTTTATAAGATTTTGAATTCCAAAACTTTCTCCCTCCTTCCCTTCCTTCCTCCCCTCCCCAAGACAGAAATCAATCTGACATAGGTTTTATATGTACAATCACATCAAACATAGTCAGATCTTCTGACTCTAGGCCCAGTGTTCTGTCTGTTCAGGCACCCAGATGCCCTCTCGCAGTCCTCTTAGACCAGAAGTTGTGGAAGAGGGGTCACTAGAAGCAACTGAAGTTTCCTCCTGTGGAGTTCCCTGTCTCCGTGGGGAAAAAATAAAAAAGCTTCTCTCAAGCCGCGCTCTCTTCTCTCTCCTCCCCTCTCTCTCTCCCTCCTTTCCCAAAGGTGGCTCACTCCATCCTCAAGGCTCATGCCAAGGCTTGGCATCACTACGATCGCCACCATCGCGGCCAGCAGCAAGGGCAGGTGGGGATCGTGCTGAACTCGGATTGGGCAGAGCCCTTCTCTGCCCAGGAGCCGGAGGACGTGAGGGCCGCGGAGCGCTACCTGCACTCCATGCTGGGCTGGTTCGCCCACCCGCTCTTCGTGGATGGTGACTACCCTGACACCCTGAGGGCCCAAATCCGGCGGAAAAACAGCCAGTGTGGCCGCTCCGTTGCCCAGATCCCCACCTTTACCGAGGAAGAGAAGCTTCTCTTGAAAGGTTCCTCGGACTTTCTCGGCCTGTCTCATTATACCTCTCGTCTGATCAGGGATGCCCAGAATGATTCCTGTGTCCCGGACTATGACAGCCTCCGGGGCTTCTCCCAGCACGTGGACCCCACCTGGCCCCAGACCTCAGCCTCCTGGCTCCGGGTGGTGCCCTGGGGTCTCAGGAGACTCTTACAGTTTGTGTCTCTGGAATATACCAAAGGGAATGTCCCGATCTACCTGACTGGCAACGGCCTGCCGATAGAAGGCAGAAACCTTGATGACTCTGCAAGAAGAGACTATCTCAATCTCTACATCAATGAGGTGCTCAAAGGTAAGGGCTCCCACATCTCTTTAGTTCTTTTTTTTTTTAATTTTTTAAATTAAAAAAAAATTTTTTTTATTAGTGAGGCAATTGGGGTTAAGTGACTTGCCCCGGGTCACACAGCTAGTAAGTATTAAGTGTCTGAGGCCGGATTTGAACTCAGGTACTCCTGACTCCAGGGCCGGTGCTCTATCCACTGCGCCACCTAGCTGCCCCCTCTTTAGTTCTTTAAGGTTTCCAGCGCACGTTCCTTTACAAAAACTCAGGAGGAAGGTGGAGCCAACGTTGTCAACCCCATTTTACAGATGAGGATATTGGGGCTCCTAGAGACTAAAGAATCAGAACCGGGATTTGAACTCAGGCCTCTTGACTCCAAGTCCAGCATTCTCTCGGCTACCTTCTGCAACCTCTAAGAACAGGGTTTGTTCCTTTGTCAAATTCCAATCCATCACCCAGGTTCTGGCTGTTTCTTTTACCTGGAATGCCCCCCTCTTAACCCTCTTCCTTTTGTGTCGTTTGAAATATTGGGGAAAGCCTGTCTCTGTTCTAAGTTATTGGGGAACTTAGTTGGGGTTTCTAATATATTGCTACTTGTAAATTAGAGGCGATTGCACCAGTCTTTGGCATTAAGCATTTGTTATAAATTTGACCAAGTAAACCCAGCATAGAATCCCAGGAAGGGGGCTGGGCAGAGAGCCCCGGGGTAAGGTCAGTATCTGAGAGAGGCGTAGCAACAAGGGAACAGAGTGACCCCCCTCTCCCCAAGGATTTGTATCCTCTCTCAGGTAGAGGCAGGTCACTGTCCATTGATCTGAGCTAATTGGCCAGTAACATTCAGGTCCATTGACTGACATGACTTGGGGGTGCCAAGGTAAGTTAACTTCCATTAGGTAGTCAGGAAGATGAATCTACATTTCTTTTGAATTTCTACTGACTCTGGGCTGGCTCAGGGAAACCAGCCAGAGTTTCTGTGTGTGTGGGGGGGTGGGGGTTCTGGGTCCCCCCAAAACTTATTATTAATAATTTTCTTTCTCACACTTTCCCAATTTTATCCAATCCCAAGGGCCAAATAAAGCCCTTCCAGTCATTCCAGCCCACTTTCATCTTTTACATCCTCCTCCATTTCTATTTGACCTACTATATATATATCACACATTTAGGTACTTAAGTAACTGTGAAAGAAAGTGTATAATTAACTATTCCCCACACATGCATATGTCTCCATGTAGATTTGCACCATACATATTTATGCATACTTGGACACATATGCATATGCACATACACACACACACACACACACACACACACACATATATATATATACACGTCTTATCATCTCAGTTGTTTTAAAAGTAGATTTGAGAGCACATTTTGTGCTACTGGCCCTGGGTACAAAAATTGCTAGTTTATACAGGAGGGGCCAAAAGTCATGAAGGGGTTTCAATATTTAATAATGACTTTATTGTTTTTAATTTATAATACCATAGCATCATATACGGTATATCTAGGAAATGAATTTACATGTGTGAAAAATCAAATCTCATAAATAGCAAAAAATAAAGTCCCACCCAGGAGTTCTTACCAGTCCTACTATCGTCAAGTCCAATATTACTTCTACTATACCATGCTGCCTCTCATAAATTATACTTTTAAAAGTTTATATTTCCGGGGCAGCTAGATGGCACAGTGGTTAAAGCACTGGCCCTGGATTCAGGAGTACCTGAGTTCAAATCCAGCCTCAGACACTTGACACTAGTTGTGTGACCCTGGGCAAGTCACTTAACCCCCATTGCCTTAAAAAAAAAAAGAATATTAAAAATTTATATTTCCATAGCACTTTAAAGTTACAAAGTTTTTGTTGTTGAGTTGTTTTCAGTCATGTCCAACTCCTTGTGACTCCCCCCACCCCCCACTCCCTGTGGTTTTCTTGACAAAGATACTGGAGTGATTTGCCATTTCTTTCTCCATCTCATTTTATAGATGAGGAAACTGAGGCAAACAGGGCTAAGTGACTTGCCCAAGGTCACATAGCTAGAAAGTGTCTGAGGCTGGATTTTAATTCAGGTCTTCCCGATTTCAGGCCCACCAATCTATCCACTGTGCCATCTAGCTGCCTCAAAAGTTATTAAGTGGGGGCAGCTAGATGGCGAAGTGGATAGAGCACCGGCCCTGGAGTCAGGAGTACCTGAGTTCAAATCCGGCCTCAGACACTTAACACTTACTAGCTGTGTGACCCTGGGCAAGTCACTTAACCCCAATTGCCTCACTTAAAAAAAAAAGTTATTAAGTGTTTTATGTGATTTATTTTATTTGAAATCATGGGTTTAAGAGCAGAAAGAAACATCAGAGGCCTCCTATCTAACATCCTCATTTTACAGATGAGAAAACCAAAACCCAGGAAGGTGATTTGTCACCTAGGTCACACAGAGCTAAGTGTCAGAGATAGGATTTTAATACAGTGAGGAAACTGAACGTCAGAGAGATTAAGTGACTTGACTGATCTCCCCCCAACTAAAAGATGGTAGAATTGGAAATCAAAGCCTTCTGACTCTTAAGTCCAAAGTCCAAAGCTTTCTATGAAGTCTTAATCACACAAGCATGGGCTAATTTTTACACAGTTGGCTTAAGTGCTGAGCTATAATGTAACCTGATTGAATCACAGCTTGATACACAAGTTCAGGTCAGATAATGTACCTCCAAACACAACTGAACCCAAATTTCGGTTCTAAATCTTAAGGTTCTATTTGATAATACTTCACTCATGCCTGTTTGGTGATTCAGACCAAGGAATTAGCCACCTGGTTCTTCCGTGAGAGAGAATGGCCCCTAGAATATTGGGTTTATTTGTCCTTTTATCACAAAAAGGTTTAGCAATTTTGTGCTGAGGTTGATAAGGAAGAGTAGCAAAACAATTTTAATGAGTTATTTATAGTATAGAAACCAATGTACCAATGGGGGGGGGTTCTAAAGCTATATTGTTTAAAGTTGAAATTGATTGCTATCGATTGGGTGAAAGAGGTAAAGGTATGCTTGTTTCTTTTATCTGGAGGGGCAAAAATATGAGTTGACTACCTTTTCTGAAGTATGAATACTTCCAAGTTTTTCACCAGAAAAAGAAAACTTGAAAAGACAAAAAGGATTTTAACGTTCATTGCTTCTATTTTGTCTTCTTAGCGATCAAGATGGACTTGGTGGATGTTCGGTCCTACATTGTTCGTTCCCTCATCGATGGCTTTGAAGGCCCATCAGGTTATAACCAAAGATTTGGGCTACACTACGTGAATTTCGAAGATGGCAGCAGACCAAGAACTCCCAGGAAGTCTGCCTATTTTTTCTCCAGCCTTGTTGAAAAGAATGGCTTCCTGACTAAAGAGATAGACAGACCTTCTCGACCACTCATTTATACCCCTCCCCCCAAAATTCCAGTTACTTTGGGACCCTCAGATGTTCCTTCCAAGGCTAAGGTAGTTTGGGAAAAATTCTCCAGCCAATCCAAGTTTGAAAGAGATCTCTTCTACCACGGAACATTCAGGGATGATTTTGTGTGGGGTGTGTCCTCTTCTGCCTATCAGATTGAAGGAGGCTGGGATGCAGATGGGAAGGGCCCCAGTATTTGGGATAACTTTACCCATACACCAGGGAACAATGTGGCAAACAATGACAATGGAGATGTAGCTTGTGACAGTTACAATAAATTGGAGGAGGATCTTTATATGCTGAGAGCTTTGAGAGTCAAGGCCTACCGCTTCTCTCTCTCATGGCCTCGAATTTTCCCAACAGGGGCAATTGATTCTGTCAACAAATATGGAGTTGACTACTACAACCGGCTTATTGATGGCTTGGTGGCAAGCAATATCATTCCCCTGGTGACATTGTACCACGGGGACCTACCCCAAGCCCTGCAGGATATTGGTGGTTGGGACAACCCCGCCTTGATCGAGCTGTTTGACAGCTATGCAGACTTTTGTTTCCGTACTTTCGGTGATCGGGTTCAATTCTGGATGACATTTAATGAACCCATGTCCCTGGCATGGTTACCATATGGTGAAGGGGTATTTCCCCCAGGTGTGAAAGATCCTGGCTATGCGCCTTATAGAGTTGCCCATACGCTTATCAAAGCTCATTCCCGAGTTTACCATACATATGATGACAAGTATAGGCAGAGTCAGAAAGGAGTCATTACCCTGAGCCTCAGCTTAGACTGGGCGGAACCCAAGTCACCTAACTTGCCGAAAGATGTCGAGGCAGCCGATAGGGTTCTGCAGTTTGACCTGGGCTGGTTTGCCCACCCCATCTTCAAAAATGGAGACTACCCAGATGCCATGAAGTGGAAAGTAGGGAATAGGAGTGAGCTACAAAATTTAGCCACTTCTCGCCTCCCCACCTTCACAGAGGAAGAAAAGAGGTACATTAGAAACACGGCAGATGTCTTCTGTATCAACACCTACACTACTAGAATTGTAAAATACATTACCCCTATACTCAACCCTCCTTCTTATGAAACTGATAAGGAGAGAACGGAAGAAGAGGATCCTTCTTGGCCTTCCACTGCCCTCCACGGAGCAGTGCCCTGGGGGATGAGAAGGGCCTTGAATTGGATCAAAGAAGAATATGGTGACATCCCCATTTACATCACTGAAAATGGAGTGGGATTCAAGAAATCTCAAATTGAGGATACAGATAGAATATTTTTTTATAAAACATACATCAACGAAGCTTTGAAAGGTATGTGGGCTTTTTAGCTACTTATGGAAATGTCAAATGTCCCATGGGTCATATGCCATGGATTGTTTGGCAGAATGATTGAGTTCTCTCTCTTTCTCTTTTTTTTTTTTTTTTTGGTGGGGCAATGAGGGTTAAGTGACTTACTCAGGGTCACACAGCTAGTAAGTGTCAAATGTCTGAGGCTGGATTTGAACTCAGGTCCTCCTGACTCCAGGGCCAGTGCTTTATCTACTGCACCACCTAGCTGCCCCTTGAGTTCTCTTAACAGGTCTCTCCTCCCCCACAAGTTCTATTTTATTGGTATTAGTGTTTTCCATAACTAAAACCAGCTGTTTCAGAGGGTATTCTGAGCTCTGTATGGACAGTACTGTAGGCCTTCTACCTGCCCCATCTCCTCTCACAAAGTTAACCTATCCAAATGGTACACTGCCTGCTCAATTAATTGGAGCTGGCTCCTTGAGCTTGATGAACTATTGTTGTTGAGTGTAAAGATCCAGTATAATGTTCAGTTTTCTCCAAGATACTAGGAAGAAAGGAAGGAAACAAGCCTTTACTGAACACCTTCTATGTGCCAGACACTGTACTAAGCTCTCTTTACAAATATTATCTCACTTGAGTCTCACAGACCCTGGGAATTAGGTGCTATTATTATCCCCATTTTACAGGTGAAAAAACTGAGGCAGAGAGCAGTTTAGTCACTTGCCCATGGTCACACAGCTAGTAAGCATCTAAGACTGAATTTGAATTCAAGTCTTCTTCATTACAGGCCCAGTACTCTCTCTGTTGTACCACCTTGAAGCCTAAATTCACAGCAAAACACTGTTCTTTGACTGTTCTCCCTTTAAAATTTTATCAGCCTACAGTCTAGATGGCGTCAACCTTCGAGGGTATGTGGCTTGGTCCCTGATGGACAACTTTGAGTGGCTGAATGGCTACAGTGTAAAGTTTGGACTATACCAGGTAGATTTTAATGACCCCAACAGACCCCGGACTGCAAGAACTTCAGCCAGATACTACACAGATGTTATCAGCAACAATGGCATGCCTCTGGACAAAGAGGATGAGTTTTTGTACGGAGAGTTTCCTAAGGGTTTCATCTGGAGTACAGCCTCAGCTGCCTATCAGGTAAGTGGGGAGCAGGGCAGGAAATCTGTGCCTCATGTTGGGCATCGTTGTTTTGTTTTGCTTCTTTGACTGAAAGTCCCGCTGAGGGAACTGGGTTGGGCTGGGCTGAGATATTCTCGAGTCACAGCTGAGTTGGAAGGGATGTCAGAGGCCATCTATGCTTAAAAGTTCTTGGTTGTTGTCCCAACCACCAAGTTCAAAAGTTCTTTTCAAAACTGACCTGATGGGGGCAGCTAGGTGGCGAAGTGGATAGAACACCAGCCCTGGAGTCAGGAGGACCTGAGTTCAAATTTGGCCTCAGACACTTGACACTTACTAGCTGTGTGACCCTGGGCAAGTCACTTAACCCCGATTGCCTCACCAAAAAAAACCACAAAAACAAAAACAAACTGACCTGACGAATGGTCATCCATCTCTTGCTCTATGGCAGCCCATTCTACTTTTAGACCACTCCAAAGCAAGTTTTTCCTGACCCCAAACCTACACGTGTTTCTTTGTAACCTTTACCCTGTGGTCCTGGCTCCACCCTCCGGGCCCAAGAAGAACAAGTGCATTAACTCTTCCCTATGGCAGACTTTCAAATATTGATACAGTATTTCTGGAGAAAATAGGTTAATTCTAAACAAAAGCACTTAGTAAAAATTGCTCAGGTTATAAATATTTGAAGTCAGTGATCTTGATTTCTTGACTCATCCCTTCCACTCAGGCAAATCACTCAAATTCAGATTCAGCCAATGGTTATTAAGCATCTGCTCTCTACAAGGCAGCATGCTAGTTGCCAGAGATACAAAAGTTGTCACATTGAACTTGTAGTCTAATGGCAAAAGGACAAGTACGCAAACGGTCCACAGACCAGGCTAACTCCCACGGCTGGACAAATTCATAGCTTTATACCCAATTCACTTTCTGAGCAGCATTAAAAATAAAAATAAGATGATGCTTCTCTCCAAGAAAAGAAGGATAAGAAGTGATTAGCTGCTTGCACCTGAGTCCCTTTAAGACATTTCAGACTATAGTGAGGTCTATATTGGCTTCCTGCTTTGCAACAGGAAATAATCCTACCCTGTACATGTTGAGTTTAAGTTAATGTCTTAATCCATAAAGAATTGGGATTCTCTATACTAATCATACTCTCTGTATAGGATTGGACAATCCAAGAAGACAGTTAGGAATCTAACCAATAGCCTTGAGAGACCTGCACCACCACCCTTTTTTAAACTTTTAGTTCATAATTTGGGGAGAAAAGATGTCATTTTTTAAATGGCATTCTGCTTTTTTGGGGAAATTCTGCCTAACCAAATGGCATCTTGGCAATTTGTCTGCCTTATTCTGAGAAGGATGTCTAATTCTCTACTTCTTTCTCCTCTTCTTCATCAACTAGCATTTGTTAAGCATTTACTATGTGATAGGCAGTATAATAAATTCTGGAGATTTAAATTATTTTTCCCAGTTATGTCCAGATTTCAAGCTTAGAGACTTGAGTTAATGAAGTGCTTTAGAGGTGAGTAGCAGTTTATTTTAAATAACCAAGTTTAGGGGCAGCTAGGTGATAACAGTGGATAGAGCACTGGCCCTGGATTCGGGAGGACCCAAGTTCAAGTCCGGCCTCAGACACTTGACACTTACTAGTGGTGTGACCCTGGACAAGTCACTTAACCCCAATTGCCTCACCAAAAATAAATAAATAAATAAAATAACCAAGTTTACCTTCTCTTTTGAGATTGAAGGTGCCTGGAGAGCTGATGGCAAGGGCCTCAGTATCTGGGACACATATTCTCACACTCCCCTGAGGATTGAAAATGATGACACTGGGGACATTACCTGTGACAGCTATCACAAAATTGAAGAAGATCTGGTGGCCCTTCAGAATCTTGGCGTGTCCCACTACCGCTTCTCCATTGCCTGGTCTCGTGTTCTTCCTGATGGGACCACGAGGCAAATCAATGAAGAGGGTCTAAACTACTACGAAAGGCTCATTGATGCACTAAAGGCATCCAGTATTACACCTCAGGTAAAAGGAGGTGGGGAGGTCCGGGGAGCTTTGGCCAAAAAGAAGATACTTAAGTCAAATATGATGATAATAGTTGAAATACTCTGTTTTACCAAAAGGCACGTTATGTTTAAGCAATAAGTGTTTCTTTATATACATATGCACATACACATAATATATACATATATAGACATTTTATTTATACACCTATATTGTATACCTACATATATACCTACACATACACACAAGATACCTACATATTTATATATATGTACAAAATATCTACATATGCACATACCTACACATATATACATATATATACACACAAAATACCTACATATATACCTACACATACACACAAGATACCCACATATTTATATATATGTAAAAAAAATCTACATATACACATACCTGCCTGTATACCAATATATATACATATACCTACACATATCTACATACATATACACACAAAATACCTACATATGTATCCTACACATACACACAAGATACCTACATATTGATATATATATGTACAAAATATCTACATATGCACATACCTGCCTGTATACCAATATATATACATATGCCTACACATATATACATACATATACACAGACAAAATACCTACATATATTCACACATATAACATAAACAAAACTACTAACACACATATATACCAACATATGTATGTGCATATACACACATATCTACCTACACATTACATGCATACACACACATATATATCTACATATATACACAAACTAAAGAGGGCGCATACATATTAGGAGCCTCAATGAACTTGCCTACCTTCCTTTATCCTTGGAGAGGTTTTGGTTGGGTCACTTAGAATCAATTTTTTCCTGTTTTAATAACTAGAAGAATGAGATTAATTACTCTAGTTGATTGTGAGCACTTGATTTACAGATAAGTAGGAATATCTTCTCTAGAGAAAAAGTATTTGAATGTTCCCTGAAAATTGCCAGTGCAGACATTCAATCCGCAAAGGTCTCTTCAGCATCCATTGTAAGGTGGCACAGGTAGAGAGCCGGGCCTGCAATGAATCTTCCAGTTCAGGCAGGGTGCAGAATTTACATCAAACAAAAACAAAGAGCAATGTAAGACTTTCCTGTATCAAGATTAAAAAAATATGGCCCTGTCCAAATCTTGATGGAAAAGGTGGGGCAGCTAGGTGGAAGCAGTGGGGATAAAGCACCTGGCTCTGGATTCAGGAGGACCTGAGTTCAAATCTGACCTCAGACACTTGACACTTACTAGCTGTGTGACCCTGGGCAAGTAACTTAACCCTCACTGCCTGGCAAAACAAAAACAAAACTCAGGTATTGTTGAGAAAAGGTCAAAGGTAGTCAGGGAAGAATTCATAGCTCACATTTCTCTCTATGCTTTATAGTACATAAAGTCTTTCCTCACCTGTGGGGTAAGCAATATAAGTCCTATTATCATGAGATTGAAGTTCAGAGGGTTAAATGAATTGTTCATGGTCACATAGCTAGTAAATAATTCCAGAGCCAAAATGCAAACACAGCCTCCTGAGTTCAAATCTAGCACTTCCCACTGTACTATGCTATCTTTCCATGAAGCCACAGGACTTTAAGCTGGGCCCTGAAGGCTGTTGGATTCCTGGCATGGAGGAGGGAGTGGACTTCAGGGAAAGTACAAAGCAAATGAACAATGAAACAAAAAGGCAAATGGAGAAAATAAAAATCTTATCTCTGATGTTTAGATAGTGCCTTATGGCCTGCACACTATTTTATGTACTTTATCTTAGTTGCAGATGTCAGTTACCCATCCATGTTCATAGTGTAAAGTGAGCAAGGATTTAAAACCCAGCAAGTCATGATTCCTGTTCCAAATCTCCTATCCACCAGGCTGTACTGACTCTATTCGTGTCAGTATAGGCATGGGAGGAATTGTCATTCAGTCAGTAAACATTTATTAATGCCTATTATGTTCCAACACTGTTTTAATCGTAGGAATTTAAAAAAAAAAAAAAAGGAAGAAGCAGTTCCTGCTCTCAAGAAACCACTTATGTTTACATGACTTCACATGTAAAATGGGCATCTCAGTGGGAGGAGGAGAGGCTAAAGGGAGGGAGAGAATCTGGAAATTAAAATTTTAACAGGGGCAGCTAGGTGGCGCAGTGGATAAAGCACCGCCCTGGAGTCAGGAGGACCTGAGTTCAATCCGACCTCAGACACTTGACACTTACTAGCTGTGGTGACCCTGGCAAGTCACTTAACCCTCATTGCCCCACAAAAGAAAATAATAATAATAATTAACAAATGAATGTTTCTAGGAAGTTCATAGGAAGAATGGGGAAGACAACATGCAAACTAGCCCATGTATATACAAGATTTAGAAAGGACAATTGGAATATATCTCAGAAAGGAGCATTCACACTAAGGGAATTAGGAAGGTTTCTTATAGAAGGTGAACGTAAAACCAAGAGTCAGGGGTGAAGAGGGAGAGCATTGTAGCGTGGAGAGTCTGGAGATAGATTGGAGCATCGTAAGAGACTTTGTCTTGACTGGAATGGCTTGTATGTGTTGGGGAACAAGGGGGAGAGGCAGGAGAAAAGAATTCAATGCAATCTAGGCCCCGCTGTTAAACTTCTACCACATGCAGGGCACCCTGCCTAGGTTCTGGAGATAGGAAGCTGAGAAATTACATAGTTCTTTCCCTCAAGGAGCTTATAGTCTAGTAGGGTTATGAAACAAGTGCACAAATCACTAGAATGCAAGTTAGGATGTAGTAATGTGCTGGCTTTTATGAAAATGGAGGGCATGTGCTAGTGTTGGAACGGGGAGACAACTAAATGAACAAAAGGCCACTGAAGGGTCGTTCTATGAGAAGAATCTTAATCACAAAAAACACTTCCAGGGGGGGGCAGCTAGGTAGCTCGGTGTATAGAGCACTGGCCCTGGATTCAAGAGACCTGAGTTCAAATCCGCCTCAACACGACACTTACTAGCTATGTGAGCCTGGCAAGTCACTTAACCCTCATTGCCCCTCCAAAAAAACCCAAAACCCCCAAAACCAAAAAAAACCCACTTCCAGATATTATTGGATAATGTCACTTGGCACTGAATACCTTCAACAGCGAACTTCTCGTCCCCTTTAGACCAAGATTATTTTCACAAATTTCCAATAGATATCATCTGAGAGGGGACAACCCAGGCTTCTTTTTTTAATTTGTTTCTTGCTATTTATTTTGAAGTATCATCAGTACCTGGAATGTAAAATATATCATCATGAAACATAAATACAAATACATTGCAATGATTTTGATTTGAGTACCCACTTTGAACTATTCATCTTGCAAGTATAAGATTGATTTAGTTTCTTCCTGAATTAAGTGACAAAGACTTTGACACTAGAGGATGTGAGGGAGATATGGCTTCTCTCAAGTCTCCTGTGGAACAGTGTGAGTTGAAAGTAGACAGAAGTCTGGATTAGAGGCAATTTTCCTGATGTGGCTTTTTTTCCCCCCCATAGGTCACTCTTTACCACTGGACCTGCCCCAGGCACTCCAGAATGTTGGAGGCTGGGAGAATGATACCATAGGTCCAGAGGTTTAAGGAGTATGCAGATGTGCTCTTCAGAAGGCTGGGAGATAAGTTGAAATTTGGATCACTATCAATGAGCCTTTCCGTCATTGCCAACTTGGGCCATGCTACGGAACAGCAGCTCCCGGTAAGGGCCCTAGGTCTGATTTTTTTTTATCTTATGTTTGCAAAAATTTCTAAGTTGCAGGGTTAGACAAAGAAAAACCAAAGTCTCCAAGCCAAGAAAATAGGTATTGAGAGAGGGATCCTGTCTCACAATAAGGCCAGTCTCAGGTCTAAGACCCAAAGACCCTGAGCCTCAGATCCAAGGATATTTATATACAATAAGCTCCTTCCACAATAGTGACACAATCCAAGTGGTACATATACAATATATATTTTTTTAAAATTTTCTTTGTTTTTGGGGATTTTTTTTTGGCAGAGCAATGAGTTAAGGGACTTGCCCAGGGTCACACAGATTGTAATGTAAGTGTCTGAGGCCAGATTTGAACTCAGGGTCCTCCTGAATCCAGGGCCAGTGCTTTATCCACTGCACCACCTACCTGCCCCCTACATGTACAATAATTATGAAGTAAAGAGAATGATACCATTCGTCTGCCATCATCCAGTGGCTAGAGCAGTGATTTCAATTTCTGCCTAACAGAGGTTCCAAACCGAAATGGAATCCACTAGGAGTGCATTTGGGGCATTCCCACCAAGTTGATGGCCATCCATCATACTGATATTCCAACCTTTAACTCTGGTGGTTCCTTTCAGCTCAGAAGTTACTATTTTTGGCATTTGACCTTTAAGCTGTTGTAATGCATAGACCACATTGAATTGAGTGGATGGATATCAGTTATGTGTGGTTTCTAGACCAGTTTACAGTATAGTATGTATATAAGCTCACTAATATCTGTCTTACTTACTCCCTTATTATTTGCTTTAAGCATACTAAAGCAGACCTAAACCTATTAAATCACTGATTATTACCATAGTTAAATCACTTCTATAGGAGGGGTGGGGAAATCTCACTCATACTTTTTGGTTGGTGATATGTTCTTAGAACTATAGAAAACACAGAGCTTAGCTCAGTGGGATAAGTGGGGTAAAACCTGATAGACGGAATGAGGTCTTAGACATTTCTGTTCCACAGATGGAAAATATGCCTAGATTCTGATATCTCATCTCTTCCTCCACAAAGTATTCCTGAAAAGAGATACTGATTTTTTTGCCCTCATGAAGCATAGTGGGTGTTGAACTATAAAGAATCGGAGGAATCATCTAGTCCAGTCTCTTAATTTTACATATAAGGAAACTGAAGTCCAACAGGTCAAGTGACTTGTCCAAGGTCATATAACCAATGATAGAGACAGGCCTTGAATCCAGGTCTCCAGATTTCTAGCTCAGGTAACTCAGGGTATTTCTACACAGGGCTGATTTATTTTTTATTTTTAGTTTTAATTTTTTAGTGAGGCAATTGGGGTTAAGTGACTTGCCCAGGGTCACAACAGCTAGTAAGTTTAAGTGTCTAAGGCCGGATTTGAACTCAGGTACTCCTGACTCCAGAGGAGAACGGTGCTCTGATCCCGTGCGCCACCTAGCTGCCCCTCACATGGCTGATTTTAAACATGAAATCTGTAAAACTCACTCTTTCTCTTTTCCATCTCTCTCCAAATGTTGGGGTGTCAAGATTTATATTAACTACAGTTTATGATAAAATGGACTAACATACAAAATAAGAAATTCATTTTCAGAAATGATCAATATGAAGAAATATTTTTTGCTTCCCTTCCCCTCCCTTTCCTTGCCTAGTGGAAGGAGGTAGAATGGGGGGGGGAAATGAATGCTTGATAATTGAAATATATATATATTAGTATTTAAGAAAAAAATAGGGGGCAGCTATGGCAGTGCAGTAATAAAGCCCTGGCTCTGGATTCAGGAGAACCTGAGTTCAAATTCCACCTCAGACACTTGACACATTACTCACTATGTGACCCTGGGCGAGTCACTTAACCCTCATTGCCTCACCAAAAAAGAAAAAAGGCAAAAAAGTATAAATTCCTTGTGAAAATGGATTTAGTTTCTCTTATTTGTTTCCCTAGCACTTGCACATAGTAGGTGCTTAATAAAATAATTGTTGGTTGATTGTAAAAACAAAAACAAAAAGTTAATATACCCCTGACATATAAATCCTTCATAAATTTGCATGTCTTGCTTAGTTCATTTTATTTTTTTTTGATTTTTTGTTTTTTTAGTGAGGCAATTGGGTTAAGTGACTTGCCCAGGGTCACACAGCTAGTAAGTGTTATGTGTCTGAGGCTGGATTTGAACTTAGGTACTCCTGACTCCAGGGGCTGTGCTCTATCCACTGCGCCACATAGCTCCCTTTAGTTCATTTTAAATTTCAAAACTCTTATAAGATGAGCATTGGTCTTGCCCTCCATTCAGAGTCATAACACTACATAACCATGAAAAGAATTTTAAAATTATGACAATGATGTTCTGATGGCCCTCTATAGGGTTATATAAAGCTAAATCAACTTCCTAGAGTGGGAAAAGGGAAATTTATCAAGATTTAGTCTCTGTTGACTCTTTAGAAAACCTTCATTTCCTCATCTTTCATTCTGTGTTCCTGAAGCATTCTTATGATAATTGACTTGCATTCTCAGGCACTGGTATATGATTATGGGGAAAGGGATGCTTTCATGTAGGGGACCATTTTTATTGCTAATGAAGTATTTCTATCTTTGTACTTTTTTGTTGTTGACATTCTGATTTACTCTATCCATTCATTCAACATAGAGGCAGGTAGGTGGCACAATGGATAGACCTGGAGTCAGAAAGATCTGAGTTCAAATCAAGCATCAGATACTGACATAGCTGTGTGACCTTGGGAAAATCACTTAACCTTAATTAACTTTAACTTAATTAATTAACTTAACACTTAATCTCAGTGTCATCATCTGTAACATGGGATTTACAAGGCTACAAATCTCCCAGGGTTGTTTAAGGGAAAAAAAATGATATATAATTTTATAAAGTATTCTACAAACCTTAAAAGCATATATGTGAGTCATTATTATTGTTTTGTTATTGACATGTATCTGCTGAGTATCAGCTCCAGCAGAACACCTGGCCTGTTGGTGAGGCAGAGATGAAGAATTATAACACTCGGGGGGGGCAGCTAGATGGCGCAGGTGGATAGAGCACCAGCCCTGGATTCAGAGGACCTGAGTTCAAATCCGCCTCAGAACATTTGACACTTACTGGCTGTGTGACCCTGGGCAAGTCAACCCCAATTGCCTCACAAAAAAAAAAAAAAATTTTAAGAATTTATAACACTGAGGTTCTACTCCCAAGGATGATGTGGCTGGAGACATCCTGCATAAACTACATGAAAATCTAAATGAATAGTATAGGGGCAGCTAGTGGCACAGTGGATAGAGCAACCACCCTGGAGTCAGGAAGACCTGAGTTCAAATAACGGCCTCAAGACATTACACTACTAGCTGTTTGGATCTGGGCAAGTAACTTAACCACCAATTGCCTACACCAAAAAAAAATTAATAATAATAAATAAATAAATGATACTATAAGGCAGTATAAGCTGAAACAGGCCAAATGAGAGGTAGAGACAATAATGCTATAAGGCTTAAGAAGAGAAAGACAGGGGGCACTAGTGGCACAGTGGATAAACACCGGCCCTGAATCTGGCCTCAGACATTGACACTTACTAGCTGTGTGACCCTGGCAAGTCACTTATTGCCCAGCCAAAAAAAAGAGGAAAGAAGAAGAAAGACACACATGGGGGTGAGGTGGTTCAAAGAGATCTCTGTGGGGGCAAGGGAGAATTTGAGTCAGGTCTTCAAGGATGGGGAGTAGGATTTGATAGCTGTGTTGGGGTGTAGCATTTCAGGTGGGTGGAAAGAGAAAAGTGAAGTGTTAGCTGTCTGGAGTAGAGACTTTCTACTGTGGAGTAGTAGAAGATAAGGCTTGAAAAAAATAAGGTGGAGCCAGATGGTGTGAGTTTGATTAGGCCTTAGCAACCAACAAGGCTTGATCAATCCCGATACAAACTGTCAGCCAAAGGAGCTCGTGGCCTGAAAAGTAACTGAAGGAGAGGTGTCAGTATTGACATGAAGGATAGAAACTTCCTTCCTTCCTGGGTTACCCATTCCAGAATTTAGTAATCTTCAAAGTCATCATGGTCCTTTTGTTAGTCCTTCTTTCATTGGTGATATAGTAGATAGAGTGATGGACTTGGAGTCAGTAAGACCCGAGTTTCAAATCCTGACACAACATTTACTGTGTGACCCTAGGCAAAGCATAATAGCTTCACTCAGTGTCCAAGTTCCGTATCTTTAAAATGGGGCAATAACAGTGCCTATCTTACAGGGTTGTTGTAAGAATCAAATAAAATGGTCTAAAACACTATGTAAATGCGACTTATTTTTCGAATTGGTTAACACCATTTAAAAAAAAAATTTGGCTTTAAACTGTCACCAAATCAGACACTGTTAGAGAAGTGGTGGATGTCCAGATATACTCTCTGCTTTTTCGAATCCTAATTCCTTTGTTTGTGTTTTGGTAGGCATTTCCTTTTAGACCAGGAACTGCCCCCTATGTTGTTGACATAACTTACTCAAAGCTCTACGCTGAAGCCTGGCACCTGTATAATGATGTTCTACCGAGCCAAACAAGGGGACTGATTTCTATCAACCATCACAGTGACTGGCAGAGCCCAGAGACCCTTCCAACAAGAAGATGTGGAAGCAGCCAGAAGATATGGTTCAGGTGTGCTTGGATCCTTTGTTGTTATTATTATCCTCTCTCTCCCCTCTCTCTGCTCTCTCTCTTCGCTCGTCTCTCTCTTTCTCTCTGTCCTTCCTCTCAAGTCTTTTTGTCGCCCTTCTTTCAGTAGTCGGCATAGCTAGAGAGTGCTGACCTTGGAGTTAGGAAGACCTGAGTTCAAATCCTTTCCTATTAAGGCCTAATAGAGAGATAACTGGATGTGAATTAGAAGAGCGAGTTCTGAGTTCCGGGTCATCTTAAACAAGTCACTTAATGCCTCTGTGCCTTTGTTTTCCAATTGATTATAATGAACCCCTGATCACCTATTAGAGATTGGTTAATACAAAGATACTTTAGTTTTTGTGGTTTTGTTGTTTTCCTTAGTATTATTAAGAAGACAAAGTCATTAGAAGCAAGTGTTCCTTATTTTATGGACGTATGCATTCTAAAAATTTGGCATATAGTAAAATTATTGTAAATTTGTAACGCTGTGCAATTTTTTTTCCCCACTGGTTTCTGTTATGAAATTGGAGATAAGGTCACGTAGAAAAAACATTACCAATAAATGACTTGAAAACTTCAGTGAGAGGTTCAAGATGTTGACTAGGCCTGTGGCATACTCTGTTTATAATCTTGGGAATGTTTTTGCAAAACTATCCTGACCCCCAAATCTCCTGTCACTAGCAACAGAACATGGGAATTTCCTCCCTAGGACAACCCTGACTCTTAACGCTCAGAGTTCTGATTCTTGGCTCCCAAACCCTCCAGCCTCACTGCTTCATCTTGTCTAGTAGAGTTGGGCTGCAGTCACCCACCTGGTCAGTAGGTGTCACTGTATTGTATTATACACCGTGATCCAATGCTCCTTCCTTGGGTTTGAGGCCCTAAGGTTTGAGGGTCTTGGTTTTCTATCAGTTTATTCTGTACCTTTTGTCCTATATGCAGCCTTCCTTCCTCAGGTGACCAGGAAACAGGAGAACAAAAACAAGAAAACAACAAATTGAGAAAACAAAAACTCAGTTAACCAACTTCACCCTTTTTTTCAGTCAGAATTGAGTGACCAAAGGCTATGTGAAGATGGAAGGTCCCTTGGGGTTGGGCCCATAAAGATTGATTATTTTGGTCTTTAAGAGTTCTGCTACATATTAGCTGTGTGACCCTGGGCAAGTCACTTAACCCCAATTGCCTCACTAATAAGAGAAAAAAAAAAAGATTTCTGCTACAAGGGGCGCTATAGGTGCAGTGGATAGAGAGCACTGGCCCTGGATTCAGGAGTACCTGAGTTCAAATCCGGGCCGTCAGACACTTAACACTTACTAGCTGTGTGACCCTGGGCAAGTCACTTAACCCCAATTGCCTCACTAAAAAAAAAAAAAAAAAAGATTTCTGTTACAACCTCTGATGGGGATGTGGGCAAGAGGAATACTCTTCCCCACTGCAGAATCAGGAGGAACAGAACAGTGGGTCGCTCTTCCTTTACTTCTGGGGTTCCTCCAGATCCCACTATTTTGTAATGAATGTCTCTCAGCCTCTTTTCCTAAGTCTTTTCCAGATCTACTCCCTAAAGTTTCTTCTTCCAAGAGTGTGCTCTTTTCTTCCTAGTCAATCACAAAGACAGACAGTGAAAGAGCCACCTGCATCTTTAGCAAGTGTGGACAAATGGGAAGGGGTGCACAGAGCTTTGAGTCGAACTCTGTCCTTGGACTTGACTGCCCAAAGCCAGGGGTTAGCAGTTTCTATACTGACACAGTATTAGGTTATTTCAAGCCTTACTTTTTTCATCTGTAAACAAGAGGGTTAAAGATAGTGATCTCTAAGGGCCCTTTTCCAGCTCTAAACAGTATATCCGAACTCCAACATACTATTGGTTTAGTTATCTTGTTCCAGAGGCATCAGCAAACCTGTAAACTAGCCACACTATACAGTTATACTTTCATCACCCAGGCTTCCTGGAATTGCTGAGTTTGGAGATGTATTTTTTTTTAATTTTTTTAGTGAGGCAGTTGGGGGTTAAGTGACTTGCCTAGGGTCACACAGCCAGGTAAGTGTCATGTCTGAAGCCGGATTTGAACTCAGGTCCTCCTGACTCCAGGGCCGGTGCTCTAATCCACTGCACCACCTAGCTGCCCCTGGAGCTATTTGTAAGGTGGGGGAGGGTGGGGTAGCCTCCTGGCCAGCATCTCCCTTCTTAAGTTTCAGCTTTGTCCCTCACTCCTCTAATTAGTTTATGGGTGGCTGGTTCGCACATCCATCTTCAAGAATGGAGACTACAGTGAAGTTATGAAGACTCGGATTAGAGACAGGAGTTATGGCAGCAGACTCAACAAGTCTAGGTAAAACCTTTCACCTGTAGTTGGGCTTAATGGATAATTCAGGGGGCAGGGTATGATATAGAAGATCCTGTGTCTTCCGAATGGAGGCATAAGGATCAGTCTGCAAGTTCTATTGCCTCAGAGGATTTCCCCACCCAGAGCCATAACTAGAAATTCTGACTCCCAGGAAATTACCACAAAACATGTCCATGATGAACTGCATAAATCAACTTTTTAAAGACAAATTCAGTTGAGAAGGGGCCTTAAGGAGAGAGCTTGGTCATCAGAGCACACACACCCATGCTGGAGGGACGTTGGGGACAAACAAAGATCATAGGACGGTATTTCTGGAGAGGTCAGAACTTAGGAAGGGAATAGAGTAGGGCCAGGTTTACCTTACCTGGGAGACTATGGGAAGAGGAAGTTGGGCCATCTGCAACTTCCTGTGTCCATTAATTTTTCCTGCTAAATGCTAAGCTCAATTGGTGTCTTTCTTGTTGAAAGAATATGTGCTGTAAGTGTAAGGGACAAGTCACAGGCAGCCCAACCTTAGTTCTGGCTCTGTACTCCCTCGTCTCCTTCTCAGGAGGACAAGTGGCCAGCCTCAGTCTGTTTCATCCAGGTGATGAGTTTGATTAGTGAGTTTATGTGATGATAGGCCATCCTTCCTGTATAGACTGGACACCTCTTGATCTGGCACCACCAGGACAAAGATTAATTTTCCAGAGAGTCTGCTAGAATCAGGGGATAGTCTGCAGTGAGGGAAACAGAGAGAAGGTACTAGGGGAGTAGGGAATGGGATGGGAGAAGGGATTGAAAGAATTAGGACTCTGACTAAGAAGCCCACAAGTGGGTGATGATAAAGGGTTAGGGATATTTATTAACAGGGACTACTGAATATTACAGACATTGGCAGATGTGATTGTTTCATCTGCTGTTTTTGGTTTTAATTGTTATTTCATCAATGAGAGACTGCTCATCCTAGTGGAGAAGAGGGAGTTGTTTTTTTCTTAGAAAAATCATGCTGGGTGCGCTAGGTGGCGCAGTGGATAAAGCACTGGCCCTGATTCAGGAGGAACCTGAGTTCAAATCCAGCCTCAGACACTCAACATTTACTAGCTATGTGACCGTAGGGGCAAGTCACTTAACCCTTATTGCCCCACAAAAAAAAAGAAAGAAAGAAAAAAGAAAAAAATAATCATACCAAAAAAACTGAAAGATTTTAAAAAAATTTTAAACCAAGAAATAATTGTGCTATAAAAACAAAAGGCATTAATAAAAAATATTTTTAAAAGAAGAAAATAATTCAGGGCACTGCACCTTTGCCTAATCCTTGTTTGTTGAATTTATTTTTTAATCCTCTCACTTCCCCAAGAACTTTTCTCTATCTTCAAGATTTCAGGTGTCAAGAGCAAGGCAGCAACCAAGAAGTACCCCGTCTTTATTTGCCTCTACTGGGAAAATCCTTGGAAGCCAAAGCCATCTGTCATAACTCCATCTTCATTTCAGCCTTTGAACATGAAAACAAGAATTTCCATCAAGCACCCCCCAAATCTTGATTAAACTGCACCTTCGTGCTTAACCATTTGATGGGTGCTATGAGGAGTATAAGAGTTATGATAGCCTTTGCCCTCAGGGAGCTTACAGTCTAATCTAGTTGGGGATAGAAGAGGAAGCAGCTACAGTACATGGGGTTTTTTGGTTTTTTGGGGGTTTTGTGTGAGGCAGTTGGGTTAAGTGACTTGCCCAGGGTCACACAAGCTAGTAAGTGTTAAGCGTTTGAGGCTGGATTTGAACTCAGGTCCTCCTGACTCCATGGCCGTGCTCTATCCGCTGTGCCACCTAGCTGCCCCTACAGCACATGTTAAAATCTTAGGTACTCTCTTGGGGTCCTAGGTCCTTGAGATCGACCTGCCTGAAGGAAGAGTTGTTTGCATACTGGGAACTAGAGAGAAGACTAGAAGGATAAGTTAGGAGGGCCCTGCAAGTCACACAGAGTAGTTTGCAATGGGTGTGATATGCAAGGGTTTTAGACATCTTCTACCAACTTTTCAGAAATGCTAGTAGAGTTCTCCCTCAGTTTGGGACAGTTGGAAGGGGCTGAGGCAGCTGTTCAAGAGCAGGGGCATTTCCAGTAGAAGATTTTGATTCACTAAACTAAAGGTCACAGAAAAGGACCAAGAAGGAGTAATGAGGCTGGCCCAGAGCAAAGCATGGTGTCCCCAACCCACCTACCTCCCAGTATTTTTCCATGGGTGAAATGAACTCAAAAAAAGACAGACTGTGATGATCAAAAATATACTCATGAAAAAGTCACAGTGCGCTGTGTATGACAGAACCAAAAAAGAAAAAGAAAAAAAAAAAAAGAAAAACCTCAGAGATGTGTAGGAAACAAATCTAGTTTCTCAAAAAGCATATTACTTTAAATTCTCCCTCCTAAAAAATGAGAATTAGGGGTGGCTAGATGGCACAGTGGGATAGAGCACTGGCCCTGATTCAGGAGGACCTGAGTTCAAATTCAGCTTCAGACACTTGATACTTACTAGCTGTGTGACCCTGGGCAAGTCACTTAACCCCATTGCCCAGCCAAAAAAAAAAAAAGAGAGAGAGAAAAATGAGAATTAGATGGAAAGAAGTACCCAAAGAAAAGGAACAGGGAATCAGATACATAGACACTAACATATGAGAAAAACAAAAGATACAAGACTTGATATAAACAGATATAAATATGATCTTAGAGCTAAAAACATGAGTCAGGTGGTTTGTGACATGGGATTTTTTCTTGAAAATCAATCTGTTGTGGGTATAAGAATTAGAATGGGTGGTGCTCTAAGTTTGGATGCAACCTGTAGGGCAAACACAAGGAACCCATTTTGAAGTGGTGAGATGAGAAGGGATTGCACACCCTTAGTCTCCCCCCCCCCCAACACCTAGCCACCTGAGTCATTTGCTTCTGTTCACTAGGACCATTGCTTCCATTGGCAATGGAAGCCAGCCTATGGCATGGCCATGCCCAAAGGTCATCAAAGGCCTATCAAGAAGAGAGATGAGACATAACCATGAGCCTCCTTGAGAAGGCCCCTCCTCACTGTCTTTGCCTTTTAAACTTAGGCTCCCAGAGTTTACTGAAGATGAAAAGAGGAGAATTAACGGCACGTTTGATTTTTTTGGCTTAAATCATTATACCACTGTTTTGGCTTATAACCTGAATTATCCAAACATCATCTCCTCCTTTGATGCAGACAGGTAAGCCTGCTGTCATTGCTGAACACAAAGAAAAATGGAATCAAAAAGTCAACTTCATAGGTTTAAATGCCTGTTCTGCTTCCTTCCTCTGTCACCTGGACAAATCACCTAGTCTTATTGGACCTAGTTTTCTCAACTATAAAATGAGGGAGTTGGATTAGGGCAGGTAGGTGTGCAGTGGATAGCACTGGGACTGGAGTCAAGACCTGAGTTCAAATCCAGCTTCAGATATTTCCTAACTGTGTGACACTGGGCAAGTCACTTAACCTCTATTTCTTCTGTTTCCTTATCTGTAAAATGGGGGAAATAATAGCACCTCCCTCTCAGTATTGTTGTGAGGATCAAATGAGATAATAACTGTAAAATGCATTAGTATAGTGCTTGGCATATATGGGTTGTTGTTTATCCTTCACTCTTGAAGAGGATCAATGACATCAAGCAAAGGTAATGCCTTGACTTGCTCCAATATGACAGAGCTGTGAAAAGTCATCAGCCTTGCTCTTTCCTCCAGAGTCATCAAAGTCCAGTGGCAAGACAAAAGGTCAAGACAAATGGCAATGGCTCCCACATATAAGCACTGTATAAATTATATATATAGGGGCAACTAGGTGGCGCATTAGATAGAGCACCAGCCCTGGATTCAGGAGGACCTGAGTTCAAATCTGGCCTCAGACACTTAACACTTACTAGCTGTGTGACCGGCAAGTCACTTAATCCCAATTGCCCCGCCAAAAAACCCCCAAACAAACAAACAAAATAATAAATTATATATTGTGTGTGTATGTGTGTGTAACATGCATGTATTTTTTATATGAATATATGATTTGAAGGGAAAGAGGTCATTCATGAGGTGGAGTATTTAAAGATTTTATAAATAATAATACTTGAAGTGGCTCAAAAGAAAGAATCTGATGTAATCTCATGATAGGGGAAAAGAGCAGGCATCCTTCTCCTATTGGACAGATAAGAGGCTGGAGGCCTGCAGGTTAGGTGACATAGCCAAGATCACACAGCTAGCTGATGGTGGAGCCAGGATTGCAGTGAAGAGCACTAGTAGCCAACTGGGACTCTTTATGAGGTTCAGTCAAATTGACAAAAAAAAACAATACCTGGCACTTTTCCCATGATCAATAGATTAACATTTCATGTGAAAGGCTGGGGATGATCAGTCAGTCAATTGTCATGTAAGCATATGTCAAGTGCTCACTAAATGCCAGGGCACTGTGAGCCAGTGCTGGGATACAAAGAAAGGCAAAACCATGGTCCCCTGCCCTGGTTCAATCGAATTCTAATGGGGGGGGGGGGAGGGGGCAACATGCCACCATCAAATGTACATGCAAGAGATATACAGTGGAAAAAAAAAGGGGGGGGGCAGCTAGGTGGCACAGTGGATAAAGCACTGGCCAGGATTCAGGAGTACCTGAGTTCAAATCCAGCCTCAGACACTTTAACACTAGCTGTGTACCCTGGGCAAGTCACTTAACCCCAATTGCCTCACTAAAAAAAAAAAAAGAGAGAGAGAGAGAGAGAGAGAGATACAGTGAGCATTCCAGGCATGAGGGACAGCCAGACACATGAAGAAAGATGCTGTCTGCATCAGAGAAAGAAATGATCAATAGAAGTGTGGCACAGAATAATTTTATGTGTATATATGTATTAGGTAATATATATTATATAATGTATAATATATATTACATATATAGTGTATATGTACAGTACAGAATATATGTATATACATTGTATGTATATGCATACACACATACTTATTTGTCTAATGTTAGCCATCTCTAGGTGGGGCGGGGGAGGGGTGAAGAAAAAAAGAATTTTATGTGATATTTTTATTAGATATTTTAAAGGAATAGCAAGTTGTACATAATAGATTTGCAGTTTAACGTGCAGTCTTTTATGATACTATGCTAGGGACATGTTTATTTTATTCCATAAATTACAAATACAATAAAAACATATATCTTTTAAAATGCACACAGTCTTGGAGATAGGTGGGGGCTATAGATGGGGATCTGGCAAAATGAGATCTAAGCTTTTGTCTCTCACTATGTTTAATTCTTGTCCCAAGGGGCGTGGCTTCCATAGCAGATCGCACTTGGCCAGATTCTGGCTCTTTCTGGCTGAAGATTACTCCTTTTGGCTTTAGAAGGATCTTGAACTGGATATAGGAAGAGTACAACAACCCTCCAATTTATATTACAGAGAATGGATTTCTGAGCGAGGAGCCTTAGACCCTCAACGATACCATAAGAATCTATTACCTCCGAGTTACATCAATGAAATTCTCAAAGGTACTTCCTTCAGCATAGCATCAGCTTGTGACCTTCCCAGATAAAAGTCAGTGATCATTAATACTTGGGACAAGCTTGTAAATTAATGGTTCATCGGTAAATCACCCAATTCATAGACGGCAGATGCCCTCTCTTAGCTGACTTCTGTCTCTCTAGCTTGAACTTCTGGCCAGGGGGCGCTAAATGGCACAATCAATAGAGCACGCGCCCTGGAGTCAGGACCTGAGTTCAAATGTGGCCTCAGACACTTAACACTTACTGGCTGTGTAACCCTGGGCAAGTCACTTAACCCCAATTGCCTCACACACACACCAAAAAAAAAAATGAACTTCTTGGCCAAGGGCCAGTTGCCTGAAGTGAATTACCTCAGTTTTTTCACTGTGGTCTCATTGTGGTATTAACCTTTAAACCATGACAGTGCTGAGAGTGCTCACTGGTATTTCCAGAAAACCGATCCTATTGTTCACATTTATAAACCTGGGGTTGGTGGAAGGGTCAGTATACAAGCCAGATCTAGAGCTAGAAATGTAGGGAGAAAAGAGTGACCCTTATTCAGCTATGGAACAGACTGTTTAAGTGGTCTTATCAATCTTAATAACAACTATGATATTACATGAAAGTTGGATTTTGCTCCCCTTTAATAATTAGCTCATTTGGAGTGGGAGAAAAAAGGTCAGGAAAAGCATTTGTTGAATTCAAAACATGTGCAATATGTCCTGCTGTTGTTTTGTGCCCTGCTTTGTTCCCATGATTCTTCTTACAGTTCAGGCCCTGAAAGGTTGCAAATGGTCAAGACCTTTCCAGACCTTTAGCTTCATAAAGAGTGGCTCCGGTGGACAGTTGTGTACTACAGTGAGAAGTTTATCAAATTGTCTGAATGACAGTGCAGCCTAGAGTTAATGCCAAAAGCCAGACTCGGGAGTCTAGATCTCATTCCTACTGAGTTAACACGTAGAGAAAGAGGGTCTAAGGAACCTTTGTTCACCAAAACATTTTGGGATTGTGCTGTGGGAACATGAGATTTTATTTACATGCTGAGTTGTCAAAGAAGTGTACAAGACTTTAGATTGTTGAAAACTCCTAGGGAAAAAACTTTATCCACAGATCAAACTCCTGCTTAATGATCCCCAAAATGAATGACCATTTCTGTCCTATTTGTGTGTAGTGCCTGCTGTATAAAGAGAATTAGATGATAAGAGACCACACACTGACTGACACAGGCAGCCCTGGAGAGACAGGAAGGAGATACCTAATCAAAGGAAAGCAAGAAGCCAACTCAGTCCTAGACAGCAAAGTGACAAAATCCTTCTACCCCCTGTCTCCGCTGGTTCTGTCTATGACCCTCTATTGTCATGGTTGGACAGTTTAGCGTGTCTCCCTGTTCTGCAATCCCCATTTGCAAAATGAGCAGAAGGCACACCAAAGAGGGTGGGGATAGGGAGGATAATTATAGGCAGAAAGGATTTTGGGGAAGAGTTTCCAGAATACGAAGTTTTCATGGGTAGAAGCATATTAAGGTGCTAGTAAGGACAACACTGTACGTAGCTTTTCGGGAAACTTCCTACCTGGGTTTCTCTCTTTGTGGCAGCTCTCAGGATAAAGTGGATATACGTGGCTATACTGTCTGGTCTCTGATGGACAATTTCGAGTGGGCCACTGCTTTTCAGAGAGGTTTGGTTTGCATTTCACAAACTACACTGACCCCTCCATCCCAAGGATTCCCAAGGAATCTGCCAAGTTTATGCCTCTCTAGTCAAGTGCAATGGCTTCCCGGACCCAGCCAAAGGGCAGCACCCCTGCCTCCAGTCAGAAGGTGAGACATGGCCGAAGGGCTGCTGGGTGAGAGGGGAAGGTGGGCTCTCTCTCTGTCTCCTACTAGATCCTTAAAGCCCAGTGTGGACACATGCTCCAGGGGATTCTTGTCATGGAATGAATGACATTGAGTTTTCTGAACTGTAGTTACTCAGAGAAGGCCAGTAGAGCCTAATGGAAAAGAAGCCTGGGCTTAGAGCAGGCAAACCTGGTTTAAGCACTTCCTAGATGAGTGACCCTGTTCAAGGTCACAACCTTTCTCAGTTTCCTCATGAGGAAAATGGGGAAAATAATAGTTCCTACCTCATAGGTGCTTGTGAGTACCATAATGACATGTGTGAAACTGCTTTGCAGGTTTCTAGTCCCTGGTATACACTGGCTTTTTAGGTAATTTGTGGTTGTCATTCAACCTTTCTAGGCCTCAATTTCCTCACCTATTAAACGGGGATAATATGATACCTATGGTTATCTTACCTCTATTTCTATGGTAATGATCAGATAACAAGTGTAAAAACATTTTTATTTTTTATTTTTTCACTTAATAGTATTTTTTCCTATTACATGTAAAGATAGTTTTCAATATGCTTTTTTGTTAGATTCTGAATTCTAAATTTTTCTCCCTCCTTCCCTTCCCTCTTCCCTCCCCAAGATAGCAAGCAATCTGAGATAGGTTATATACATACAATCATGTTAAACATATTTCCACATTAGTCATGTGGTGAAAGAAGAATCAGAACAAAAGGGGAAAACCTCAAGAAAGAAAGAAAAAGTAAAAATAGTATGTTTCAATCTACATTCAAATTCCAGTTCTTTTTTCTGGATGTGGAGCATTTTTCATCATGAGTCTTTTGGAGTTGTCTTGGACCATTCGTTGTATTGCTGAGGAGAGCTAAGTCTATCACAGTTGATCATTGTTGATCAATGTTGCTATTACTGTGTACATGTTCTCCTGCTTCTGCTCCCTTGTGAAAACATCTTAAAAATATAAATCACCATCATTAGGAATTATTTATTCAGTTTATACTACTGCTACAGACCACCTCTCTGACGAACTTTTGAATCAATAATAACAAATTCATATTCACATACTTCCAAAAAAATTGCTAAATGCTTCATTTGCTCTCATAAGCCTTGATGTATTTGTTTGGACTAATTCCTAGAATACACTTCAAATAATGCTAATGGCTCATTAATATGCATTCAAATTAATATAAACCCATGAAATGGAACATGTAGTTTTACTACTGTAATGAAAGATGAACTTTTTCATTGAAACATTAGGCTACCTTTTGTGACTTATGGGATCTATATTTGGGTTATGAGATTGACAGTACTTTGGGAAATGAATAAGTAGACATAACTTGGAGAATAAACTATCTCGTATGGTGTTTCTCTCGTAGATGCTGTTCCCACCATTGAATCTGTGACAGACAAGCAAGTTCAATTCTTGGGGCTGACGCTGGATGCCACCAATGCAGAAACAGCCTTAAACATACTCTTCTCTCTCGTGATTATTGTTGTCTTTGGATTGGTATTTATATTATATAAATATTGCAAGGTGGTCTAAAAAAAGTCCAAACAGCACCAGCCAACAGGAATTGAGTAAAATGTAGTATTTGCTGCATGCCCTAAAAGTTGGCTCTTCCATAAACACTTTGGAGAAGTTAAAGCATCGATGAGTTCTTTGAATGTCTTCTTCAACTCCCTGCTTCTATATTGACCTGCCTTATACAATTTTGAGAAAATAGAACAGAATAAAAGATCAGCTTATAAGTAGCTAGTTTACCTGGGACATCAGACTTACTACCCCTCATTTTCTCTAACTGCCTGATAATCTACCATTATTTTTGTTTTTGTTAAGACCTTTCAGTCTTCTAATCTATTACAATGCAGACAATGCTGGGCAAGTCACTTAACCCTCATTGCCCCCGCAAAAAAAAAAAAAAATGCAGACAATGCTAAGAGTAGGAGTGTCACACCTTAAGACTTTATTAACCCATTACTGTTGAGGGATTTCCCATGTATTCAGGCATTTGGGGCAGGAGAGAGGGGACATAGGAGGGCCACCAAAAAAAAAAATCTTCCCACTTTGGCCTGTGCTCCACCTAAGAAAAGGTCCTCCTCTTTACCATTTATTTTTAAAAGTGCAGACATGAGCAAAAGCCACCATAATCCTATCGCACATAAGTGAACTTAAAAAGCAAATAAAACACAAAAACTGAGTGGCTTGCGTTAGCTTTGGAGTTGTCTGACTGGGTCTTTTCCCCGTAACACTTTAAAAATTCTCCCTACCCCTATTTTCTGGTATAAGAAATGAAAAAGGACTTATGAATGCTACATTATGTTCCTCTTGTCAGTCAACAAACATTGAGTACCTATATGCTGAAGCACTGTACACAAATAGAGAAGTGTGGGGCGGCTAGGTGGTGCAGTAGATAAAGCACTGGCCCTAGATTCAGGAGGACCTGAGTTCAAATTCAGCCTCAGACACTTGACACTAGCTGTGTGATTCTGGGCAAGTCACTTAACACTCTTGCCCTCTGCAAAAAAACAAAAACAAATAGAGAAGTGAGGTAGTCCTTGCCCACTAGGAGCTTACATCTATTGCTTTGAGAAATAAAATGTTTCTGCACATACCTACAAAACATAGGTTTGGCAAAGGTTTGGGTGTTTACACTTGATTCAACTCAGATCCACCATTGGCCAAGGTCTTTCTTTTTTGGGGGGGAGGGGCAGTCAGAGTTAAGTGACTTTCCCAGGGTCGCACAGTGGTCAAGTGTGCATTTGAACTCAGGTCCTCCTGATTCCAGGGCCAGTGCTGTATCCACCATGCCACCAACCTGCCCCCCAAGGGCTTTCTACTGAAACTCCAAGAAATATATATAGCAGATATTCTTTACTGCATTTAGCAAATTCTATGCTCTATCCAGTTAGGAAAAGTAGACCTACGGAAGCTCCATTCTTGGTATCACAGTGATGTAGGATGGAATTAAGATGATCAATTTGATCATGAGTCATCCCAAAGGAATTACAAGACTCTCAGTTTCCCAGGTTTTATTGAAAGACTGTTGACCACAGGGAGAGTACCGGAAAAATGGAAAGGTATCTCCCTAATAGGGAAAAAGAAGACAGATATAGTATGGATAAATTGATTATCAGTCTCATAATAATCTCCACCTTAGGGAGGTACAAAGGGGTTCATATCCTAATTTGGACTTCCTGCGGTGGTAAGCCAACCCCCGAGGGCAGGTACCTTTTCCATGAAGGTGTGTTTGCGGGGTTTACACATCATAAGGTGAATCTGGGAACAAATTTGGCCTTTTCTGAGCGTGTTCATAAAAACATACCTCAACTCGCCAAGGTCAGAGTGACTTTGTGTTTTTGATCTCTTTTTAGGCCTGGTTTCTGGGTATTAACATTTATCAATTACGGGGGCAGCTAGGTGGTACACTGGCCCTGGATGCAGGAGGACCTGAGTTCCAATCCAACCTCAGACACTTAACACTTACTAGATGTGTGACCCTGGGCAAGTCACTCAACCCCAATGGCCCTGCCCCCCACCCCCCCCAAAAAACATATCAGTTAGGGTCTCTGTGACCTGTATCTTTGTTTTTGTTGTAGGTTGTGATTAATGGGGACCAGACCTCCAGGTAACAATTAAAAAGAACCTAGGATTGATGAGGGTCCAGTCTTAAGTTATCCATTAATTCCTTTCAGAACTGGGGTCTGTAAATTATAGCCCCTCTTGGAGCTCAGATCTAAATTAGAGCTCAGGGTCTTAAGTTTGTCTGCTAACTCCTTCTTTACCTCCTCCATCAACAGGAGCTAACAATTGGCCCACCTATTAACAAAACTTGGAACTAGAGCAATGTGTGAACATAAGCAAAATAAACCACTCCAGCGATACCTCCTTGGATGTGCTAATGAGGGAATGTTATCTCAGTTGGAAACCCAAGAAAGAACTCTGAATTATTCCTTCCCAGGAATCTAGAAAAACAATTTTCTAAGTGCTTCGCAATTATCTGAACTTTTTTCATGTCAATCACATCAAATGATCAAATGGACAGTCCATACAGAATCTAGACTTTGGTTTATTTCTGTTTGGAAACACCTATTTGCTTTTCAAGGCAAAATTATTTTAATTTGAAGTAAAAGTATCCTCTATTTTCATGTGTATTCCTTTGTATCAGATAGAGAGGGTGATAAGACAAAGGGCCTATTTTGATGTTTTTTTCAGAGTCATGGCTTTCTCTTTTCTAAATGTTTTAAACATTCCTGACTAGAATTCTATTATCTTTAACAGCTAATCCTCTCAAAATGCTCCATATACTATCACAAGAGGCTCAGCATTTTTCTAAACTGCTTGTCCCACTCACTTTTAAATCCCCATTTGTGCTTGAGTAATTTTTTTAGACGGGACGGAGGGTGGCAATAATAATTTCTGGTTAACAAACTTCTTTCACAATGCAAATCAGCACAGTTGTTTGTAACTTAGCATCTTAAGGTTTTGTGTTGTTTTTCTTTTTGGGGGGGGGGGGCGAGATACAGGATGGGGAGGGGACTATTGTCCAGGGTCACACAGACAGTATATTAAGCTTTAAACCTAGGGCTTCCTGACTCTATGTATGTCAATGCAGTGTCAAAAATTAAGGTTTCTGAAATGCATTTAGAAATTTGAAATGATTCCTAAAGGCAAGATTATTTGAATTTGCAGTAATCTTTTTTTTTTTTTTAGTGAGGCAATTGGGGTTAAGTGACTTGCCTAGGGTCACACAGCTAGTAAGTGTTAAGTGTCTGAGGCCGGATTTGAACTCAGGTACTCCTGACTCCAGGGCCGGTGCTCTATCCACTGTGCCATCTAGCTGCCCCGTAATCTCTTTTTAATGTGTATTCCTTTTGCAACAAAAAGAATTTAAAGTGATAGGATACTTTTTAGAATCTCAGATTACTGATGTTACAACAAACAAAACAATCTTCTTTCACATATGGTTGCCAAGTTTAACAGATGAAGCCAACAGAAGCTGTCTGCTAAGCTGGGGCCAATAGTTGCATGTTATTCTTCAATGACTGACCATGCATGACTAAAGAAGGAAAGCAGAGTAGGAGCAGTAAGAGACTGACCACCCAGTATAAATAATTTCATTAATATTCAATAGGAAAGATAAGATATTCAAAAATTTGTTTCTAAATTATTTTACTCCTTATATTTGGTCAGAAACCAAGGAAATAAATTACATGAAATCGTGGACATAAAAACTGCTAGAAATGTTAAGATCACATATTCAGAGATGGAAGGGCCTCAGAGGTTAAAGGTATCATTTGTTTCAGCTAAGACACATAACCATACAACTGGCCCTATACTATTATTTTGTATTAAGTTATCAGATCTGCTTGCTAAATTTGTCTCCAGGATAAATTTAAGAGATAAATGCTTAAATGTTGGTTTGAGCTACTGGAAACTCTTCTAGTCTAACACAGTAAAGAGAAATTTAACTTCTCAATTTCAATTATAGGTATTTCCACATGCCCTCAACTTTCCCAGGTATCTGCTAGCAATGGCATTAGAAAGGAAACCATTTCCTTATTCTGAGGGAAAGTAATGATGTGTTCTGTTGTGACTAATGTATTTAGTGGGAAGCACAAGAAAATACCTTCTTTATTCATTAAAAAAAGATACAGTTCCATCCCAAAGAGATCATAAAAAAGGGGAAAAGGGACCCACATGTACAAAAATATTTTAGCATCTCTCTTTGTGGTGGCAAAGAATTAGAAATCGAGGGCATGTCCATCAATTGGGGAATGGCTGAACAAGTTTTGGTAAATGAATGTAATGGAATACTATCATGCTGTAAGAAATGATGAGCAGGCAGATTTCAGAGAAACCTGGAAAGACTTAAGTGAACTGATGCTGAGTGAAGTGAGCAGAACCAGAACATTGTACACAGTAACAGCAACATTGTGTGATGACCAACTGTGATAGACTTGGCTCTTCTCAGCAGCACAATGATCCAAGATAACTCCAAAGAACTCATGATAGAAAATGTTCTCCACATCCAGAAAAAAGAACTGTGTGGATTATGAATGCAGATTGAACCATACTGTTTCTACTTTTTTCCTTTTTTGAGGTTTTTCCCTTTTATTTGATTCTTCTTTCACAACATGACTAATGCAGAAATATATTTGATATGATTGTACATATATAACCTACATCAGGTTGCTTTCTGTCTTGGGGAGGGAGGGGGGAATAGAGGGAGGGAGAAAAATTTGGAACTAAAAATCTTATGAAAACAAATGTTGAAAACTATCTTTATATGTAACTGGAAAATAATAAAATACTTTTATGATTAAAAAAAAAAGATATAGCTCCGAGAGAGTAGTGTTTTCCAAGAAGGTTAAAGACAGATTTGTGGCAAAAATATAATTTAACCTAAAAAAGAAAAAAAACAATTAAACTGTATAATGTATGGAGCTAAACAATTCTCTAAACACTGCCACCTGTCCTTGTCCAACCATAAGGTTCACAGGGCATTTGGGCCCAACTCCCTGGGCCATATTTGTTCTACCAAAGTCATTTTTTAATGAAGTATAGAAAACCAAAAGGAAGAACTTAAACAAAAAAAAAACAAAACCCAACTGTTGTGTATATGCCGAGGACAGAATGAAAAGGTCTGTACCAAATGGCAGGCAAAGGGATTTCTAACAAAGAGACGTTATCCGTGGCCATTGATGGACATGTTCTGGACATGTTCAAGGAAAAGAAGTTTATCCGTTTGTTCTACTGAGAGTGGTAGATGAGAGACAGGGAGGGTGTCATGTAAACTCAAAAGCCCAAATGACTAAAAACTTTTATACAGAAATACTAGCAATCAATTTTTTTGGAAAAGACTTTTATTTAGCATTTGAATAACAGATTAAAAACTACAAGGTTTGTCTTGTAGTTGCAGAGCGATAGAGAAAAGTTAAACATAAATTATCATCTGATTGGCTAACTAGAATAGAATGCTTCTGACACAAAGTCAAATTATTCCGTGGCTTACCAGTTGTATGAGCTCCAAGATTTTGGGAGCAAACTATCTATCTATAAAGTGCCACTTCAGCATAGTTGGGCTTGTGAGTGTATGAAATACTGAATTTGAAAGCTGATGGAGGTTTTATGAATCCTTTTGATTCTTTGAGCTAGCTGTTGATTACCATATGCAAAATTTTATTTGTCAGCTATACTATCTCTTGACTTTTCTGAGTTAGGCAACTTGAACCCATACCCTCTAAGCAAGAATAAAGAGAGACATTATAGAGACCTGTCAGTAAAACATACGGCAGCCCCACTTGTCCAGTAGAGTTTTAGTTGAATTAAATCGTAAGAGAAACAATGATTATTGCCCATGTATAACTTGTCAAACTACATTTGTTGGGTAGAATTTCCATTCCAAGTGTTGTTTTCATCTTCACCATCATCTTGAGTCCTCAATCTATATATTTTTCCTTCTTTTTTGAAGTCTTCTCCACGTTTTTCTAGCACTCTTTTCCTGACCCCTTCCCTGTTATTCCAAAAAGAAAAAAGAAAAGGGAAGATACTATTTATTTGTTTTTGTTTTTTGTCTTTTGTTTTTGCCGGGCAGTGGGGGTTAAGTGACTTGCCCAAGGTCACACAGCTAGTAAGTGTCAAGTGTCTGAGGCCGGATTTGAACTCAGGAACTCCTGAATCCAGGGCCGGTGCTTTATCCACTGCGCCACCTAGCCGCCCCAGGAAGATACTATTTATAAAAACTAAAAGGCATCCTCTGAGATTTCAATTAGACACCAACAAATAACAGAATATTCTAGTATAGGTCAGTATTTAGGTTTCAGTCTTGACATCTAGAAAGAGATTGCTTGATATGCATCAAAAGGACACAGTCCCTGTGATTAGCATCCAGACTGCCTAGCTTTGATCACTGTGAGGAAAGTTTGACCTCTTTCAGAATTACATACTTTTTAAACTGAGGCCAAAGCTCCAACTGTCACTGTAGTTAAGTTTACTCTGCTGTTTTAGCTATCTCCTATGTTTCACAAACAAGTTATGTGCCTGGGTAAAAGAACAATCCTGAGGAATTGTAGCACCTGGGTTCAAGTAAGTTTTGTCTAGAAAACCTTTAAAGTCCCCCTTCCGACTCTAACTTTCTACAACTGTATACCCAAGGGCACAATGAGCTGGGCCAATGTTAGCAAATACCCCTGTTGCACTGATGATAAAGGTGAAGACAACATTTTAAAAAGTAAAAAAGTAAAATATTAACAGACATGCCACAGGCAGAAAATAGTTTCTTGAGAAATCATGGGCTTCTATGGTCATAGGGCAAAGAATGTGCATAGACAGAATTGATGAGAACAGAGCTATTTCATACAGAACAGATTTCAGAAAAATACCAAAGATAAGAAGAATGCTAACACTTTCTTAGGACAAATGTCTGTAGGACAAAAACTCAGAAAAAAAAATAAGAAGACTTCAGTCGAGTGATACAGAATGAAGAAAGCAGATCCAAGAGCACAATGTATGACTCCCACAATGTTAAGTAACAGTAAAACTAAGAAGCAAATTCTGCAAAATGTAATGAGGAAACCTTGAGCTTGGAGAACTGATTATGAAGCATACTCCCCTTCCTCAGTATGGAGAAGTGCTAGCCCAGACAGCTGAGGCACGACAGCTGTGGAATGTAGCATATGCTGTCAGAGGTTGGGGTTGTGTTGGTTGGATCTCCTTAAGGATTTTTGCTACAAGGATGGTTCCAAATGGGTTGGGACAAGGGAAACAACTGTGGTGTTAAAATAAAAGGCAAATGTAAGAAAAAGCCAAACAACTCTAAATTTTGCATCACACAAACTGAAAAAAGATGAGAAAAGTCAGGTACCATCAATTTTGGAAGGGTTATGGAATGAAAATGTTGTCGATTCACTAGAGACTGAGTTCATCTGTTCCGGATTTCAATGTGAAATCATGCAAAAAAGTGACTATACTCATCCATGTTCTATGACTTATCCATCCTACTATTGGGCACATTCTCTGAGTAAGTCAAAGGCAGAAAGGTCTTCTACATACCAAAATATCCATAACAGCACTCTTTCTAGTGGTAAAGAATAGAAAACAAGGTGGGTACACATCAACTGAGGAATGGCTGAGAAAACCATGATACTGAAATGTAACGGGATGGCATTATGCCATAAAATGATGAAGATGAGGAATTCAGAGAAATGGGAAGATTTGCATAGAACATTAGTGTGAACAGCTATATTACTACAAGGAAGTTGAACTGAGGAAATGAAAAACCAATGGAGGTCCCAGAGAAGAAATAATGAGATGATCCTCCCTCCTCCCAGCAGAGAGACAGGAGACTGCTAGGAAAGAATACTGTATACACTGTATCAAATGGGATTAATGGATTGGATATTTGTGCTTACCTGTTATATCACAATGAACATTGATTTACAGGCAAAGACAAAAAAGAACAAAAGCCTTGTCTCAAAGGGCTCACATCCTATTGAAAAGATTAGCATCTACACATATAAGTACATACAAAGATATACAGAGGAAACACAGGAAGACTTGGGGAGGATAGGGAGGGATTGTACAAAATGTACACTCATGAAAGTGAACTCTGAAGGTCATTAGGGATTCTAAGAAGCAGAGGCATAGGGATGGCCCATGCAAAGACATGAAGACAAAAGAAAGAATGTCACCTTTGATGCACAGCAAGTTAGTCAGTTTGGCAGGATGTAAGAGTATATGAGGAGAGAATAATAGACTTGGAAAGGTAGGCCGGAGTTGGTCTGTGGAAGACTTAAGAAAACAGAGGAGTTTGTAAAGTGAATAGGAGGCCAGCTTGTTGAAGCTTGTTGAGCAGTTCAGAAACACTGGCAAGAGACTTAACTTTTTACCTTGGCAGCTGTGTGGAGGATAAAGTGAAGAAGAGACACACCTGAGACAGGGAGGCTATTGCAATAGTTCAGATGAGCTGTTACAAGGCCAAGACAAGTGTGATGGCCATGTGAGTGGAAGGTAGAGGACAGATCCAAGAGACATGGTAGAAGGAGAAGCAACAAGACTTAGCAACTGTCTGATAATGTAGGGTTTCAGCAAGGAAGTAAACATTACTTCAATGTTGTGGGCCTGGCTAAGAAAAGATGGTAGTGCCCGTCACAAGAGAAAGTTCAATCTGGAGGGAGGGCTAAAATAGCTACTATAACAACAAATACATCAATGATGTGTGTGTGTGTATGTGTATATGCATGTGCATGTGTCTGTATACACACACACACATTTTTTTTAAAGAAAAGACAGCAAAAGTTAAAAAAAAAAGTAGTTTGATTTTTCTTCCCAGAAGTAGAAATACAAAAAGATGGAAGAACAACCTCTCAGCTATATTGATGCTTTCCCATAAAGTACAGCATTTCTAACATTGTGATTTCTCTAAGTATCACAGCAAATGAGGAAAAAGTGATTAAATACCTGTTTTCTGAGCTGCTAGATGCTGTGGGCTTTGTGTGCTCCAAAGCTGTTGATCTTATTGAAGTCTGAGAAGGAGGAGGACTGGTAAATAAGAAGTTACTAATCAATCTCCATATAGCAAAAAATGGGTAAAGGACTG
The DNA here is from genome assembly GCF_019393635.1 of Dromiciops gliroides. Lineage (NCBI taxonomy): Eukaryota > Metazoa > Chordata > Mammalia > Microbiotheria > Microbiotheriidae > Dromiciops > Dromiciops gliroides. Next base: position 377,313,029 of record NC_057863.1, read on the forward strand.
TTCCCAAAAACTTCCACAATTCTCCACTTGACGACTGTACTACAGATGTAGCTGGTCTTCCTGCCTGATAATTAAGAAACAAAAACATGGTTAAGTATAGCATTTTAAGTATTTCACAGAGAATCATGAACAAAATCACATCTGAAATAATAAATGATCCTTGTAAGGAAAAGACGTCCATGTACATAAAATCCTTCTGGTTTACTACAGAGAAAGGAATTAGAGCTGAGATTTCAATGGTATGGGGGGATGAGGGGGGCTTCCCCTCAGGCTGGCACCTTCTTTGCAAGTTATAGTTTTACAGAGTTGCCAAGGACCCTGAGAGGTGAAGTGCTTTGCCCAGGGTTCCAAGGACACCATGTTGGAGGCAGAACTTGGAAGCCAAGCCTTCCAGACTACCCCGAACCAGTTTGTTTTATCTACTATATGAGACTGTGATCACCTTAAGAGCAATAGTCACGTTTGAGCTTTTCTTTGTATCCTTAGTGCTCGTACAATCCTACCAACTAACCAGCACTTAATACCAGCTGACATATCACACTGCCTCTCTGGTTTACCACAAACAAGCAAAAGTTGTCATTTTCCTTTCTTTAACATTGCCTCTTTTTTTCTTTCTTTCTTTAACCAGGGTGTAAATAGCTAGGCTACAGTAGATCTTGCATTCTCTAAAGGCTGGCAGGCAAAAACAAAAATGCACAAAAAAATGAGAAAGCACCTCTTATAAATGAGAAAGGCAAGATTTCATGGAGTCTAAGAAAACCAAATAAATTTTGTTATGCAAAACCAGCATAATAACTTATAAGCAGTCCTCACCAATATTAGATAGAATGATTTCAAATGTTAGACCATAAAACCTCCTGATTATACAAGATTTAAAGGATCATCTAAGTGGAACAACTGACAGAGTACTGGACTTGAGGTCAGAAAAACCCAAGTTTCAATCTTCTCTCAAACACTTACTAGCTATGTGACCTTGGGAAGCCATTTAACTTTTACCTTCAGTTTCCTCAACTGTAAAAGAGGTCTATTAAAAGCACTTACACTGGGGCAGCTAGCTGGCATGGTGGAAAAAGCACCAGTCCTGGATTCAGGAGGACCCGAGTTCAAATCCAGCCTCAGACACTCGACACTTACTAGCTGTGTGACCCTGGGCAAGTCACTTAACCCCAATTGCCTCACCACAAAAAAAAAAAAGCACTTACACTTCAAAGAGCTGTTATAAGGATAAAATGAGGTAGCATATGTAAAGCACTTTGCAAAACACAAAGCACTGTTGCTCATCCTTTATTTTTTGAGGAGGACCAAAGACATCACAAGTAATGTCCAAACTTTCTTATGAATTGTTTTTAAATGAGGAGGGTTGTGCTAAGTCATCAGACTCACCGTCTCTTCCAGAGTTATCCAAGCCTAGTGGCAAGACAAAAGTCAAGACAACTGGGGGCAGCTAGGTAGCACAGTGGATAAAGCACTGGCCCTGGATTCAGGAGGACCCGAGTTCAAGTCCAGCCTCAGACACTTGATACTTACTAGCTGTGTGACCCTGGGCAAGTCACTTAACCCTCATTGCCCCGCCAAAATAAATAAATAAAATAAAAATAAATATATGAATGAATGAACGAATAAATAAATAAATGAATGAATGAATGAATAAATAAATAAATGCCAAGACAACTGGTGATGGCCTGGAATGAAGTAGGTGACCTTCACATTATGAAAGCACTAGATATTACTATCTAGACACTTTGCCTTCTATTTCTCTGCTCTGCTGACTGAACTCTGGTCCTTTCTGTTTTGCTTCTTTTGTTTTGTTTTGTTTGTTTTTTGTGAGGCAATTGGGGTTAAGTGACTTGCCCAAAGTCACACAAAATAACTTGAAAAGAAGAAGTCTGGAATACCAAAGAGCAACAACTGGTGAAGGATACAGTAAGGCTTTACCTGAGGACTCTTTAGGCTTTCTCTCAAGCACCACTGTACCTGTACCTGTACCTGTACCTGATCTTAATTAGACCTAATTAGAGTTACCAAAGATGGCCTAAAGATTAGACCTAATTAGAATTAGCAAAGATGACAAACAAGTCAGACTCCAATATTCATGGGCATTTTGATGTGAGGTGAGCAGAGCTGTTGACCAACAAAGCTTTTGCTCATGAACATATGGCCCAGAAAGTAGCCTGCTCCTTTTTAAGCCTTTCCCAAAAGTCTCTAAGGAGCCTTACAGCACCTGAGTAGCTAAGAACCAATGCCTTATGGCAATATGCTGCCTTTGGTTTCTTTTGTTTTTTTTTCCTTGAAAATTGATTTGGGGGCAGCTAGGTGGTGCAGTGGATAGAGCACTGGCCTTGAATTTAGGAGAACTTGAGTTCAAATCCAGCCTCAGACACTTAACACTAGCTGTGTGACCCTGGGCAAGTCACTTAACCCCAACTGCCTCACAAAAGAAAAAAAGAAAATTGATTTTTTTGGGGGGTTCTCATGTATCTGTGTCTATTCTTATAGCTAAAACATATTTATTGAACCCTGGGTGAAATCTGAAATTTCTGATCATCACTTACTTTACCTCTACATTACCAGAGACAGTTGAGAGTTGATTAACCCACCAACAATATATGGCCAAAATAGAGTTTCTAGATAAAGAGGAATAAAAAAGTAAAGACAGATAGATATACACATACTGGTAAGAGCACCACTGAAGCACTTGGTGCAAGCTCAAGTTCCAGTAATTTCTTTCTGTAATCTTCTTTGGTAAATTCTCTCCTCGGAAACATGGTGGCCAAAGAAAAATTGCTATAAGTATTACCAACCATCTGTAACATAAAAACATTCATAAATGCATGTTATGTGGTATGATGAAATTTAATTGTTATATGCAAAATTACTGTTTGCCCTTTTCAGTTCATCTTTTAAAATTAATCAAAACAAATAATTGTCCACACAAATGCAAATGATAAAACACATGATCTTAAACACATCCATATAACTTTTCTGCACTCACTGAAATTTAATGGAAAATTCACTCTTCCTAAACAATCAACAATACTTTTGTGTAAGTTTAAAAAAATGACAAATCACAGCTGCAAGAACTATAGAATATAAATAAAAACAAGGACACGATAAAACTCAATAAATCTTTTAATAATCAGCTACTCTGTTCTTTAAGAATTTAGTCTTATACCTCCTTTAAAATGTCCAATACTCATATTCAGTTATCAGGGTTTTCACTATTTTTTGGGTCATTTTGTGAAAATACACCTTGGATCAAGAGTTAGAGCTATAGACTAGGTTACAGCAGCTCCTGCAGTAGTGTTTTAGGTTTCACAATAGGTAAATGGTCAAAAAATTATCAGCAAACATTCTCAAAGAATGTAATTCAAGTTATCAAATGCTATATGAAAAAAGGCACAAAATCACTGATAAGAGCAATACAAATTAAAACAGTTCTGAGGTTCCACTTTACACTCATCAGATTTGCAAAGATGACAAAAAAGGAAAATAATCATTGTTGGAGGAGTTGGAGGAGGAGACAGGTACAAGACTGTGAGCCAGATGCTAAACTTATTGAGGAAGAAAGGGATGTATCCTGGGAGTTGTAGCTGATAACTATCAGAATGGATAGGGTAAATAAATATGAAATGAATAAATTAAAAAGGAGGAGAAGATACTGAATGATGGTTACAGATGTTGAGTCTGGAAGTGCCATGGGGAGAGCAAAGAGTATTCTAACTCACTGGAATAATATTGTGCTATAAGAAAAGATATAAAAGACAGTTTCAGAGAAATTTGAGAAGATATGCAGGATAAAGTGAACAGAGAGAATAAAGGAGAACAATTTATACAATAACAACAACGCTGTAAAGAAAGACTTAATTATTCTGATTCAGAGCAATGACTAACCACAGCTCCAGAGGATTAGAGAGATGAAGCATGTCACCCACTTCCTGACAGAGAGGTGACTCAAAGTACATAAAGACACATAGATTTTTGGATATGGCCAATAGGTGAATTTGTTTTGCTTGACTAATTTGTTGTAAAATATATTTTTTTCTTTTAATGAGGTTGGGGAGATATGGAGCAAAAAGTGGAATTATACTAAAAAAAAGAAGAAAAAAGATGGGCATTTATGAAACATTTTTAAAATGCAAAGACGAGAACAGAAAGAAGTTCAGAAGGAAGTACAGACAAGAGGGACAGATTTGAAAGTAATGTAATGTGTTAAATGTATTATCTACTTTTTAAAAAAGCAATCCAGGGGGCGGCTAGGTGGCGCAGTGGATAAAGCACCAGCCTTGGATTCAGGAGTACCTGAGTTCAAATCCGGCCTCAGACACTTGACTTACTAGCTGTGTGACCCTGGGCAAGTCACTTAACCCCCATTGCCCCGCAAAAAAAAAAAAAAAAAAAGCAATCTGAATAGAACACAGATTCACATTTCCATATACAATCCTATTTTTACATCCTAATTTCTATATGGAAGTGCTCATTTTGGTGTCTGTTAAATTCTCAATAAAAAAATTAAAGTGTTCTAGAATAAGACCAATCATTGTCTTCAAATTTATATATACCCCAAATTAAGAGAAATTCAACAACCTTTAAGTTCCAATAGGTCCTCTTGAATCATAATCTATCAACATCAATCATCACCTTCATAATCATGGGCAAAGTATATTTAAATCATTACAGATTTCTACTCTTTGATCAAAAGGATCCAGAAAATGAGGCTTCCTGACCTCTTATGGCATCACATATCTGAATTTCCTAAGTCTTACACAAATAAGAAGAACCTTTGAAAAAAGTCTAGATTTTCATGTTTCATCTCTATGAGTACCTGAATACTCTGAATCCATCAATAAAGTAGTCACCTAGATGCTAAGAGGCCACTTAGAAATAAACTCTTGTTTGTTTGTTTTTTTATCTAAAGACTGAATTTTTATTTTACATGCTATTCAGTGCTACAATAACTTTTAAAAAATAAGATCTTGGGAAAGACCATCAATGGATGTATTTCCAGAAGGAAGGAGACCAAATAAAGGTGAACTAACTTCAAGATGATGCTAGATGAGAAAATGTGACCAGCCCCCATTGCAATCACAAAACCACCCACTAAGCGAAGAGAGCAGCAACTCGGCTCACCACAGGGAAGTGACAACGCTCCTGGGGATGCTTAGCAGTCCAGTTTCACTTGGAAACCAGCCACATGAGAACATCCCCTTGGGAAACCACTTTGTCACTCCATAAGTTGTTTGTACTAACAGGTTGGAAGAAACATCTTCATAATACATATGCAAAGCATCACCAAATTTCCTTCACAAAATAGGAAAAAAGCTAAATGCTATTAACGCTTTGCTCTCTTTTTCAACGCAATGGTACATCCAGAACCAGAAAAGGCTGTCAACACAAGATAAATCATGTAGCTCTTCTAAGAAACATATGCTCAACCAATGATACCCATTATCAAGGTCTTCTGCACTGCCCTCTGGTGGAACTTCCTGTTGTACTCATATTTTCCAAGCTTGGGATTTTTCTCTTTTTAATAATAAACTATAGTTTCAGTTCTTTAGTAATTTAGATATCAATTTACCTGTGCAGCAAATTGTCTTGCTTCTTCTAGAGGAGCATCAGAAGGGAACTGATTCGTAAAGGAAGATCCATCAGGAAGACGGAACTGAATTCTTGCAATAGCACTATGAAAAATATCCAAAGAAGTTAGCATAGAGCTCTAATTACATGTTTTCATGCAATTCTGCTTAGAGCTAATTAAGGAGAACAAGAGTACTAGATTTTAATCAAAATAGTTTTTTAAGGTCCTTTTCAGGAAGGAATTTGTGTAACACCTGCAAAAGGCACTACCCAGTGACAAGATATTACTGCTATTTGCCAAATCAGAGTTTGTCACATCTGGAGCATGGTGTTAGCCAATTAGTAATGCCCACAACAACACTGTGGCACCTGAGCTAAAACCAGCCACATCAAAGCTAAAAGTAGCCCACATCTGTTCCTTTCCTCAACCCCCCTTACACAAATGTTTTGAAATGTAATAAAGCACCTTCTTTCTCGTGAAGATGACTCTTTCTTGGCTTCCATTTCAGCCTGTTTGGCCAATAAAGCAGCAGCTTTGGCAGCTTCTACTTCTTCTTTTGTCTTTGCAAAACGTGCTGCCCTTTCTGCTCGGTCCTTTTTAAAAAAGATCAAACACCAGTTACAATTCATGGGGAGACAGTCACGGAAGCAACATATATGCGCAGGACAAAGCCCTTTCACATCAAATGTACTGACTTGAAAATGATTCATTTTGGAGTTAGCATTTTCAACTTTCCCTACATACCAACTGTAAAGGAATCGAAAGATATTTTTAAAATAAGCCCAAGGCAGTTTTGGTACTTAACAAGTTTTCTATTTACCTCTGCTAGAAATAATTTCAAAACTGTCCCAGGCTAATATTATTTGCCTAGAAGTTCTTATCCCCCCTCCCCCTGACTCCTTCTAGTTTCAAGAGAATGTTATGTGACCAATGTTTAGCTTGATTCTAGAGTATCTTGAAAAGTCGTTTCTCAAATATTGTAAAACATTAAGGAGGCAAAAGTATAAGGTGGACAAGATAACATTTGAAGTCTCTGCCAACTGAGATTTCTAACAAAAAAACCCTGATAATTCATAAATCTATTTTAAAATGTTTTCCAGGAACTACTTTATATGTGCTCTTCTGCATTATCTTGTAGTGAATCAAAGCCCTTACAAAGCAAAATAACTCATCTTTATGCAGCACTTTAAGATTTACAAAGCATTCTCTCTGACAACCACAATGTAAGGCAAAATAAAATCCATCAATCAATAAACATTTTATTAAGGGCAATTAACTGTCAGGCACTGTGCTAGGTGCTGAGCATGCACAAAGACTAAAGCAAAAACAGTTACTGCCTTCCAGAAGCTTAGCTTGCCAAAGAGACAATATGAGCTATATAAACACATGGAAAATTAATACAAGCTGATTTGGGGAGGAGAAGGCTAACTACCAGCTGAAGAGAGGTCAGGAAAGACCAGACCACTGAAGGTAGCAATGCTTTAGCTAAGCCTTGAAGGAATCTAGATAATCTAAGTGACAGATGTAAGGAGGGAATTCATTCCACACTTAGGGGATAATTAATAGCAAAGGCACATAGATATGAGGATGGCATGCCATATATGAAGAATTAGCAAGAAGGCCAATGTGGTTAGACTGCAATGTGTGTGGAGGGAAGTAACATGAAATAAGGTTAGAAAGTTAGCTTTGTACCAGGTTGTGAAACATCTTAAATGTGAAGCAGTGGAGTTTTTATTTAATCCTAGAGTTAATAGGGAGCCACTGGAGTTTGATAAATAAAGGAGTAGTAGCATGGTCAGATTTGAGTTTCAAGAAAATCAGTAATGCAAGAAAAAATCGTGGAGGTAGAAATGACAAGATCTGTCAAACAAGTAGATATATGAGATGAATAAAGCACTGAAAATGCTACCAACACCTCAGTGAGTGGAAAATTAGTGATACCATGGTCAGAAATAGTTCAGAAGAAGGATGGGGTTGAAGGGAAAGATTAATGAATTCAGTCTCAGACATGTTGAGTTTGAGGTATTTATATCCACTGAGTAGTGAGTAATGCAGTATTGAAGCTCAAGAGACTAGAGTTGAAAATATAAATTTTATTTATAAATCAAATAAGTATTATCAGTAGAGATACTTAAACCCCATGTGAGTGGATGAAGTCAGTCTGAGTGTAAAGAAGAAATGCTAGGCTGGAGTCTTGGGGACATGTTGTAGATGATAATGATCCAGCAAAGAACAAAAGGGAAGAATCAGAGAGGAAGGAGAACCAAGAAAGAGCAGTATCACCAAAACCCATAAAGGAGAGAATATACAGGACACGGTGACAAACGGTATCAAATGAGGCATAAAAGTCAAGAAGGAGGAAGAAAGTATCTTACCCTCATTTTACAGATAAAGAGAATGAGACTCAAAGAGGTTAAATAGTGAGTGTGTGCCCCTGGGAAAGTTAAGTGTCAAAAGATGATGGAATTCTAATTCAAGTCTCTTCTGACTCCAGTCACAGTGCTCCTCCCACTATCCCATGCAGTTTCCATTGTTGCAGTCTACCAGGAGGTTTATAAATCTATACACACACATTTCTTAAAAATAATAAAACTCACCAGAGCGATCTGCTGCTTGATCCGCTCTCTAGCTGCTTTATCTTCTGCTTTCTCCCTGTTCCTCTCTTCTAACATTCTTTTTGTCAGCTCTTCTTCCTGTTTTCTTTTATAGTCCAACATTTCTTTACCGGTTTTTCTTCTATCAATTTCCTTCTTAATCTCTTTCTGAATTGGAGAGAAAATAAGCTATAGAAATCAAAAATGAAATTTTACAAGTCTCTCACAAATTATAAGTTATAATATGGCCTGTAAACAGAATGATTTCTACATACTATGCATATTTGTAGTGATTTCTATTCAAATGCCAATTACTTAGGAATTTTTGTCAATAGCTGGACTGTGATAATGATGTGGACTATATCATTTGATAGCAAGCCTGCTTAGAGGTCTTCAGTTTCTAGACTAACGAACAATCAGGGGGGAGGAGTAGGGAGGAAGGTATAAAGGGGCAACAGGGAACTTGTTTATAATTGGACCTTGAGAGTATGACTTTTCTGGGCAAATGTTCAATGAGAACATGAATAGGGACAAAGAAATAATACCAGTACATTACATTTGTAGTTTTTAAACTTTGCAGACACAAAGAATTTTTTATAATATTTCATTTTCTAATCATAAAAACTTTCTAAGGGGAGCCAGGGAAGGTAGATTTTATCCATAGTTTATAGGTAGGATAAACCAGTCAAGATTAAGTGAGTTTCCTAAGGGCAAAAAGCTGGTTAGTGACAGAGTCCAGAAGGACCCTGGATTTTTTTTTTCTTTTCTTTAGTGAGGCAATTGGGGTTAAGTGACTTGCCCAGGGTCACACAGCTAGTAAGCATTAAGTGTCTGAGGCTGGATTTGAACTCAGGTCCTCCTGACTCCAGGGCCAGTGCTCTATCCACTGCGCCACCTAGGTGCCCCGATTTTTTATTTTCCATCTAAGGTTTTTACTACCACTACACTACCACCCTGTTAAAATGGTAGAAAATGGAATAATTTTGTTCCAAAAAGAAAATAGTACAGTTCTGTAGAAATGAAGTAACAGGAGACAGATAACAGTGTCAGCATGTGCAGCTCCAAAAAAATGTAAGTGGGATGATGTGTTCTGCCATAGACTTTTACACTTTTAGCGGTAGATCCTCCCTGCCCCTTTTTAGTCTCAGTGGGAAAGCTCGATTTAATTCTGAAAACAAAGGGAAAAGACACAAGAACCTACTCTAATTTATGCCTATGTTCCAAATAAAGAAGAAAAATGAAGGTCTACTGTAGAATCTGATGGAACATGGGATTTAGAGTTTGAAGGTAGTAACCTTAGAAATCATCTAGTCCAAGAAATCATATCAGCAAGTTATTTTGGGCTTAGTCAGAAATTAAACAGAATTCATAAAAGTATTCTTCTTAAAGAAAAGCTTAATAAATGAGCTACAAAAATCAACCATCAATTTGTGAACATTTTACCTGTTCTTCCTCTTTCCTTTTCTCTTCTCGTCGTTCTTCAAGTTTTTTTGTTAGTCTATATTCAAGAAAAAAAGCAGGTTAACTGAATCATGGTGTGATATGAAATAAACTTAGAAGAATTTAATTCAGTTAAGAAAATGACAAAAAGTTGCTAAGTAGAAGCCCCTCTTACTTCATAAAAGAATAACCCCAGTAGCCATGGCAGCAACAACTGTGTTTGGCCTCAAAAGAATGCTGCGACCCAATCCATTATTCATGTCGTCAGCTGTAATTTCCACATTTCTTACTTATTTCTAGTTTCCATTAAATAACAAACCTAGTAAATAATTATTCTGAAATTCTAATACATAATGAAATACTTTGAAATAAGTAAAGTAGGTATGCTTATTTGTATATATACAAAATGTATTTACACAGTAACAATAATATAAATCTCAGAAATGAAACTAAGCAACCCAAGAATACTTATTAAAAGCATAGCTGGCAAAGTTGTAGGATGTAAAATAAACCCGTATTAATCATAAACATTTCTATATGTTAGCAACAAAATACAGCAGGAAAAGATAGAAAGCAAAATTTTATTCAAACTGTAGAAAATGTAAAATAGTTCAGAGCCTGCCTGCCAAGACAAACCCAGAAGTTCCATATAGTTATATTAAAACAATTTTAAAATACTTTCCACACAAATAAAGTCAGATCTAAACAACTGGAGAAATATTAATTGCTCAGAGTAGGCTGAGCCAATATAATAAAAATGACAATTCTACCTAAATTAATTTACTTATTCAGTGACATACTGATCAAACCACCAAAAAAGTTATTTTATAGAGCTGGAAAAAATAATAATAAAATTCATCTGGAAGAACAAAATATCCAAAAATATCAAGGGAATCAACACTATCTATAGTCATGATGAACAAGTTCTTTGAATAAACATTAGAAAAATTCAAATTATAACTTCAGTACCACCTCACACCTATCAGATTGGCAAACATGACAGAAAAGGAAAATGACATGCTGCAAGGTGTGTGAGAAAACTGAGATACTAATGCATTGTTGGTAGAGTTGTTAACTGATCTAATTGTTCTGGAGATCAATTTGGAACTATGACCAAAGGGCTATAAAACTGAGCATACTTTTTGACCCCACAATACCACTACTAGATTTATATCCCAAAGAGATAAAGAAAGAAAAAGGAAAAGGTCCTAAGTGTACAAAAATACTGAGAGCAGCTCTTTTAGTAGTGGCAAAGAACTGGAAATTATGGGGATCCCCATCAATCGGGGAATGGCTAAACAAGTTGTGGTACATGACTGTGAAGAATAATATTGCACTATCAGAAACATATATAAGAAATAGTGAGCAAGATGGTTTCAAAGAAACCTGGGAAAACTTATATGAATCAATACAAAATGAACTGAGCAGAGCCAAGAGATCACTGTACACAGAAACAGCGATATTGTACAACTTGTGAATGACTTAGCTATTCTCAGCAATGAAATGATCCAAGACAACTGTGAAGGCCTTATGATAAAAAATGCTATTCACCTCCAGATAAAGATCTGACGGAATCTGAATGCAGATTAAAGGATACTTTTTTACAATTTTATTTCTGGTGTGGTTTTTTTTTCTTCTTTTTGGTCTGTGTTCTCTTTTGCAACATGGCAAATGTGGAAATATGTTTTGCATGGCTTCACATGTAGAATCTATATCAAAGTGCTTGGCTCTCTCAAGGAGGGATGAAGGAAAGGAAGGAGGGAATTTGGAACTCAAAACACAGGCTAGTTTTTTAAACTTGACAACATCAAAGCTTTATATAAAGGTCACTAACTGCTAGAAAAACAAAACATTTAGATTTTAGGGAGGCATTTTGGCCCCCACATATTTCTAAGACATATACACCTTTCTAATTAAAACCTCTTGAAAACTACTGGTCAACAAAGAACATTTTGGAAAGCACACAAAACGGGGAGGGTATCAAGTTCCAAGATATGGTTCCAGGAATTCTACTAACTCTAAATGTGTGGGATTGTTTTTTCCTGAATTATGACAGGGCTTTGTTATTTGTTTAAATAACTAAGCTTCTCAAAGATTCATTCCATCTTCAACCTATAATAAGTACATACGAGTTTAGCATTTGTATAAATTAACAAATTCTCCTAGAATATCAAATAAATGGGATTACAAATGTGGATTTCAAGCAAAACTATCAACCACAAAAACATCAAAATGGTCCTTATACCATACCACCTGCCCGATTCTTCTCAAAGTAATATTCTAAGTAGAGAAATGATTGTGTCACATAGTATCAAGCATCCTATTTCTAGGAGCAGCAGTAACTGAATTTTCAGGTTAACCTTCTTTCTATGTTTATTTCTTCTATAAGATGGGAAATCTTATAAATATATAGGAGATGGTGTTCTACCCCAAACAACCTCCTGTACATCTCATAGTATTTTATTTTGAGATACTTTCCCAGTCAAATTCTTTTCCATATGAGAAAACTAGCAGCCATTTCCACAATGCACATACATTAAGATTAGTGGAAAACTATTTTTGTAAAAGATTTTAATCTTATTAAATCAATTTCAACAAAAACTTGAAGATTTTATAAGATGTTAAATAAATGATCATCTGTCTTATATTAGTGTCAAAGGTTATTTTAATCATTAAAAAAAAAATCCCTTCCAGATAAAAAATGTATGGAATTCTAAGGAGTTTGGGTACAATTTTAGGGAATAATCTATTCTCTCACATACACTGGGATTCATTTTAGTCCCCATTCATTTATAAGGCATATATGTCTCTCACAATATCACATACAAACCCAACCCATATACTTCTAAATTCTTCTCATAGTCTTAACAACATATGCCCCCAAACCTCAGCACTCCCTCTTCTCAAAATATCCAGGAATTTTTTTTTTTTTGAGGAAAGAATTTCAACAATTACAGACCCACCCTATCCTAACATTCTCTTAACTGTATCTCCATCTGATAATTCTAAGGCACATACAGGTGGTTCCTGACAAATACTTTTCTTACATTTGAAGAGAAACCTAGGAATATTATTTAAACAGGTTATTTAGTGGCCCAAAGAACTTTCTTTTTCTGCCCAAAGTCCTGACAAGGCTCTGCTCTTCCAACTATAGACCCGATCCTGGTAGCATTTTACCTGAATTCTTCAAATATCTAAAAATTAGTAATAAGTCTTTTCTGGTTTTTTGGTTTTTTTTGAAGAGGAGTGGAGAAAGGAAGGAGAAGCCTTTTTCTCCTATATGTCTCTCCATTTTTATTAACAGTAAAATGCTCTGGAAGGAATGGAAGACTTAAAAGACAATATATTTTCTTTAGGGACAAGACAAAAGCAGAGAAACCAAGACACTCTATTCTTTCTGTGGGAAAACACCACCACAAACATTGAGTTCCAAACAACCAACCGGCAGATAAACTTCTGGAACACAATTTGGGAAGTGGGTATTCTTCCCCTCCCCACCAATTTTTTTTTTTTTTTTAAGTGAGGCAGTTGGGGTTAAGTGACTTGCCCAGGGTCACATAGCTAGTAAGTGTCAAGTGTCTGAGGCCAGATTTGAACTCAGGTACTCCTGACTCCAGGGCCGGTGCTCTATCCGAAGTGGGTATTCTTAAATCAAAAGGTATAATGGATGAAAACTTAGAGTTTCAAATTGAAGGGATTAAAGCTGAATAATTATTGTACTTTTTACCTATAACAGGTTATTGAGATTAATATTAAGATTCTGATTCAGGATCAACTGCTAGCTTTTATTAAAAATGAAGAAATACTTCTTTTTAGGTATTCCAATAAGCCCTCTCTGTTTTATAATTCTCCATATGTCCACTTAAGAAGCATTATTATAGTAATAGAAAATAAAGAATGTGCAAGTGGAAAAATCAAAAGGCTGGGCATTTATGTCTGAAAAGTAAACCATATTACTCAAGAAACATTTACTGAGCACTCATGGTGTGCAGAATACCAGGCTCTGTATATAGTCACACAATTAATAGAAATTCCTGTGCATCTGGTGTTTGTTCACAATCCTAAAGAGTAGAAAAATTAAGATGAAAATACAGGCAAGTAGAAACTGTAAAAAATGTATGTCCAACAACTATAACTGCATTTGAACAACCTGATGTGAAACAGATCAGTCGACAAGGCTTTATGATTATTATAAGCAGCAAGGCTAAAATATCCAAAATCTTTGATTCAAGAGCTTTCATTGCTAGGTAAATTTACCAAAGACCAATATACATCAAAATATTCAGAGTAGCAGTAGCAAAAAACTGGAAAAAGGGTAGACGTCCATTCATTAGGAATGTCTAAACAAATTGTAGGATGTAAATGTTATAAGAAAATAAAAGTGAATAATTTAAGACAGATTTATATGAGTTGATACAGAATAAAGTGAAGAAACAGGAAGACAAAATACATAATGATTCCAACGAGATAAATGAAAATGAAACAACAAAAAACCTGAACATCGTATAATTATAATGACCAAGTTTGGCCCTGAAGAGATAAGAAAATCTATCTCCTTTTCTTCTTCCCAGAGGTCAGAAGGATTATAAGTGTATACCACTTAGTGAGACTCATTTGATATGTTCCTTAGTTTTCCTAAAAGGCTTTTTTTCCTTTTTTTTTTTAAATTGAAGGTTACAAGGGACGACTCTCTGAAGAGGAAGGGAGAGACATATATAAATTAAGGTAATATAAATAAAATTATCAATAAATATTTTAAAGAGACAAAAAAGCTTTCATGAAGAAATTATGGATGTTCTAATATGAATATGATCTATCTGTAAATATACAAGTCAGCCAAGTAAGCAATCAAAATATCCAACCTCAAGAATATTTCTACTAGTCATTTTTGTTCTTTATACAAATTATCTAGAACAAACAATAAGTAATGGAAAATTTAAATCCCATTTACAAAACAGATTTTTTGAAAGGGCAAACCTCTCCACTTTAACTGTGAGGTCGTCTTCAGCCTGGTGACCCATCACTCTCTCATCTGAACAATCACTGGCTTCCTGAGTGGGACTGGTATGACCTGAATTTTCTCCACCTTTAAAAGGGAGGGTGAGAGAAGAGAAAGGAAAAGAGGAAAAATGCAGTATTTTAATAACAAGTTTTAAAGTATAAAAATGTATACTTTAACATTTGTTAATATTTCTATTTCTTAGTCTTATTATATACTTGGTCCTTTGTCATATGTATAACACATATAACTCAACATTTTGTTGGATGATCATCTTGGCTTTCACTGAAGTCATAATTTCTTCTACGTTTCTTTTTCTTTTTTTTTTTTTTTTGCGGGGCAATGGGGGTTAAGTGACTTGCCCAAGTTCACACAGCTAGTAAGTGTCAAGTGTCTGGGGCTGGATTTGAACTCAGGTACTCCTGAATCCAGGGCTGGTGCTTTATCCACTGCACCATCTAGCTGCCCCTTCTTCTACATTTCTAAAATGACTTTCTTGATCTAAAACTTTTATAGCTAGGCTTTGGTGTCTATCTCTTGGAGTTTCTAAGAAAATGTCACAGTCGAGTCACCGAATACTCCTATAGACAAAGAATACCTTAAAGAGGCAAGTCCCATATAATACAGAATGGGCTTAAAAAAATCTGTCTAGACCTACACTACTCATTCTTCTGTCCATCTATTTCTAAGACCACATGAGGACGGAGTTATGCCTCAGACCACATCCCATAGAAAAAATAATAATGGAAACAGTACTCTAGTGTGACCTTTGAATGGGTCAAATCATTCAAGAGATTCTTCAAATCAGACCCTAGTAGACCAAAAAGAGACCATCTGGGTAGTCAGGACAGGACATTCCCAAGTTCTGGACTCAAAAATTAAGAAGAAACTTGGCCCATCAGGTCTGACACCCATGGCTAAGGATTTACTTTAATTGCTTTCAAATATTTTTGCATCGCAATCCTGCCAAGTTATGCAATGTTGCTTTCCTATGTCTTATCTTTCACCTTTACCTTAGTAGAAGTCTCCTGGATAGTTTCCACATTTCATATACATTTTGTATATAAGCTACTCTCCAGAAAACATTTGGTTATAATTGGTAATGTCCAACACATTTTATTACCCAAAAGGTAAACAGCTCTTGTTGAAAAATATTTGTTACATACTTTTAAATCAATGCACAATGAAGATGATACCTTTCACTTAGGAATGGCCTTTAGTCTATTTTCTTCTCTTATGCTTAGTGATTGTCTTTCAATTTTTATACCTCACCCAATTACTGTTCCATAACTGTTCTCCACACACCATCTTCAATTTTTACATGTTTATTATCTTCACTATACCTTGAACTCATAAATCATTTCAATTCTATCCATGGAATCTGAAATATAGCATTTTAGACCCTTTAGCTAAAATTCTTAAGAGTCTGTGAAGCACAATTTCAAAGAAAGCTAAAATCCTGAATATACTAAAGCTTATTAAAAACTAAGTACAACAAAAGAGTTTTTGAAGTCTGGGATAAAAATATGAATAAAAAAGAGATAGTCCCATTACTTGGTATAATATTAACAGATGCCAGGGAATGAGGAACTACTCAACTTCTAGTCCCTTTAAGTATTATGGAGAATGGATCTTCAAAGTGAAAGAAGTAGAATAAACATCATTAAAATGGAATTTTAGGCCAAAAGTATTAATAATTATTATATCAATTAATCACTTCTTTAAAATTCAAATTATTCAGGACCCAGAGAAATCACACCAAGACTGAAAATACTTGTAGATATAGGAAATACTATTGATAATCTTTAAGAAATTATGGGGAGGGGGCAGCTAGGTGGCGTAGTGGATAGAGCACCAGCCCTGGAGTCAGGAAGACCTGAGTTAATCCGGTCTCAGACACTTGACACTTAGTAGCTGTGTGAGCTAGGGCAAGTCACTTAACCCTCATTGCCCACCCCCCCCACCCCCCCACCCCCCCCCCCGAAAAAAATATATTATGGGGAATGGTAAAATGCTATCCTAATTCAAAAGGAGAAAAAATATTTGAGGAAACTAAGTGAAGCAAATTTGGTGACTTCTAACAAAATTTCTAGATTAAAATTATTAAAATTTTCTTTTTTTCTAGCAAAATTTTTTAAAATAGTATTTTATTTTTTCAAATTACATATAAACAATTTTTAACATTCATTTTTTGCAGATGTTCTCTCTTCCTTCCTCCCCTGTCCCCTTACTAAGAGAGTAAACAATTTGATATAGATTATATATGTGGAATCATTTAAGACTTATTTCCATATTGGTCATGTTGTGAAACAATAGAAAAGGAAAAAAAACACAAAAAAAATGAAGTGAAAATATGCTTCAATTTGCATTCAGACTTCATCAGTTCTTTCTCTGGATGTGGAGAAAATTTTCCATTATGAGTCGTTTGGAAACATTTTGAATCAATGTTGATCATCACACAATATTGCTGTTACTGTATACAAATCTCTCTTGGTTCTGCTCACTTCACTTTGCATCAGTTCAAAGAAGTCTTTCCAGGTTTTTCTGAAATTTTCCTGTTTATCATTTCTTAAAGCACAATAGTGTTCTATTACATTCATGTACCACAACTCATTTAGCCATTCCCCAATTGAGGGCATTCCCTCAATTTCCAATTCTTTGCCACCACTAAAAGAGCTTCTATTAATATTTTTGTACATACACTTAGGTCCTTTCCCCTCTTTTATGATCTCTTTGGGACATAGACCTAGCAGTGGTATTGTTGGATTAAAGGGTATACACAGTTTTATAGCCCTTTGTTCATAGTTCCAAATTGCTCTCTAGAATGGTTGGTTCAGTTCACAACTCCACCAACTGTGCATTAATGTCCCACATGCCCTCCAATGTTTGTCATTTTCCTTTTCTGTCATATTAGACAATCTGACAGGTGTGAGGTGGTATCTCAGTTGCTGTAATTTGCATTTCTCTAATAAATAGTGATTTAGAGCATTTTTTCATGACTACAGATAGTTTTTATTTCTTCATTTGAAAACTGCCTGTTCATATCCTTTGACGATCATTTATCAATTGGGGAATGATGTGTATCTTATAAACTTGCCTCAATTCTCTATACATTTGAAAAATGAGGTGTTTGCTATAAAATTGTTTCCCAACTTTCTGCTTTTCTTCTAATCTTGGTTACACTGGTTTTGTTTGGGCAAAACCTGTTTAATAATCAAAATTATCCATTTTATATCCATTTGTTTTGGCAGAGCAATGAAGGTTAAGTGACTTGCCCAGGGTCGCACAGCTAGTGTCAAGTGTCTGAGGCCGGATTTGAACTCAGGTCCTCCTGAATCCAGGGCAGGTGCTTTATCTACTGTGCCACCCAGCTGCCCCCAAAATTATCCATTTTACATCTTGTAATGCTTTCTATCTCATGTTTGGTTATAAATTCTTCCCTTTGCTATAGATTTGACAGGTAAAACTATTTCTTACTCTCCTAATTTGCTTATAGTATTAACCTATATGTCTAAATCATGTACCCACTTTGGCAGTATCTTGGTATATAGTCGAAGATGTTAGTCTGCTATATCTCTTTCCAATTTTCCCAACTGTTTTTGTCAAATATTGAGTTTTTATCCCGGAAGCCAGGGTCTCTGTGTTTATCAAGCACTAGACTACTATGATCATTTACAACTTAGTGCCTTGTGGATCTAATCTATTCCAGTGATCCAGCACTCTTTTTTTTAATCAGCACCAAGTAGTTTTGATGACTAATGTTTTATAAGATAGTTTAATATTTTATATATATATATACATATATACATACAAACACACACACACACACACACACACAATAGAGATCTAGTACAGCTAGGCCACTTTCCTTTGAATTTTTTTCATTAATTCTCTTGATTTTTTGTTCCTTCAGATAAATTTTGTTATTATTTTTTCTAGCTCTATAAAATAATTTTTTGGTAGTTTGATGGCTATGGCACTGAATAAGTAAATTAATTAAAAGTATAATTTTTATTATATTGGCTCGGCCTACCCATGAGCAAGAGATATTTTTCCATCTGTTTAGACATGACTGAAAAGTGTTTTGTAATTGTGTTCATATAGTTCCTGGGTTTGTCTTGGAAGGTAGACTCCCAAGTGTTTTATATTGTCTACGGTTATTTTAAATGGAATTTCTCTTTTTATCCCTTTATGCTGGGCTTTGTTGGTAATTTATGGAAATATTGATTATTTATGTAGGTTTATTTTACATCCTGCAACTTTGCTTAAGTTGTTAATTATTTCAAGTAGTTTTTTAGTTAATTCATTAAGTATACCATATCATCTGCAGAGTGATAGTTTTGTTTCCTCATTGCCTTTTCTAATTCCTTTAATTTCTTTTTCTTCTTTTATTATAGCAAAATTTCTAGGACATAATGAAATAGGCTTATGAGTAATAAGGAAATAAAGTCATGATTAGAATGAGCCACAACTAACTTAACATGCTATTTTCACATGTTTACTACTAGAGTAAAAGATCAGGAAGTCCTGAAACATAGCACATATCTTGATTTCAGCAAAGCATTTAACAAAATAATCATAGCTTATGGATAAGACAGGGAAATATGGGCCAACCGATAGCTGACAACGTAAGTGTTAGGTCAATTCTTAAGAATTAAAGAATTGGCAAAATAAGATAGAAAATAGAGTAAATAGTAGGAAAAGAAGATAAGGAAGGAAGGGTAAATAAAGGAAGAGTAGAGCAGGGGAGGGGCAGTCAGTAGCAAAACACCTTTGAGGAATAGAGCAAAATAAGATAGAAAAACAATTAAAGAATCACTGAAAATGTTCAATTAAGAGGCTAAATAAATACTTGTTGAGAGCTAAAGCTTCATAAAATTCAGAGCTAGAAGAAAGAAACTCCCTCTTTCCAAGAAAAAGAAATTGAAGCTCAGACATTAAAAGTGACTTGAGGAGGAGCTAGGTGGTGCAGTGGATAAAGCACTGGCCCCGGATTCAAGAAGACCTTAGTTCAAATCCAACACCAGACACTTGACACTTACTAGCTGTGTGACCTTGGCCAAGTCATTTTAACCCTCATTGCCCTGCCCCCCCCCCAAAAGTGGTGGAAAATGACTCAACCAAAATTTGTTGCTGAGGGAATTCATGTTTTTGGTATTCATAGTAGTCTTCTCCAACTCTTAAGAGTCTACAAAACTATGCCATATAATCAAAGAGTATTTGTTAATATCAACCTAACAGAAAATTGCACCGTCAAACCAAGGGAGAGGCCAGGTGGAAAGGGAAATAATTTGGAGGATCTGTTAAACTTTGATGGTCAAAAATGAGTATATATTCTTGAGAACTTGAGAAAGATTCAAGATTAAGCAGAAGGAAATGACTTCATTTGGGCAGAGGAGGAATAAGAAGAAATTAACTGTTAAAACAAGTGAAAAGGAATAAGTACATCTGTCAAAATGCTAACAGTGAGAAGATACTAATGTGATGAAGGTGAACAACTCCAGAGCAGAAGAGCCACACAGAAATGTACCACAGCAACTGGTGAAAAGAGCTACTAGAGAGAATAAAAAAGGATGAGGATCTTGCTTCCAGGAAAAAAAAAAGTAATAAAGTGCAAGAAGAATTTACAGTGACCTACACCCTACACAAAGTGGTCAGTGTTTGCCTCTCTGCCACAGCCATGTAATTTTATCTATAATCAGAATGAAGACCAATCTCTCTCCTAAAAGAGAAAAATCCTCCCCCCCCCCACCACCGCCAACCCCCTGCCCCAAGGGAAATAAAAATATCATTGTAAAAAGAAAAAAATATGAAATAACGTAACAGTAGAGAAATGGAAGGAGGTCACTTTGGGCTCAGCAATACATGAGAGGAGCACACATCTTCATTCCATTCTCTCCATTACTAGGACTACCACCCTAGATTAGGCCCATATCATTGTGTGCCTGAAATACTGCAATAAACTCCTATTAGCTTGTCCAAATATTTAAAGTCTTTCCCTTCTCTAATCAATCTTCTACAAGGCTTACAAAACAATAACATTAAAGCATCAACCTGGGCATATCACTTTTCTGCTCAAAAATCTTCAGGGGTTCCTTAATGCCACAAACTTCTTATGCTGGCACTCAAAGCCCTCCACAGACTGATGACAACCAACCTTTCCAGACTGATTTCACTTGACTCTCCTTTACGCATTCTACATTTTACCCAAACTGTTCTGTTTCTCTCCAAACTTGACATCTTAATTGTCTCCAGTCTTTTGCAGGATCCCTCAAATCTGACAGTGTCTATATTCTTCACATGTCTGATAATCACTAGCTTCCTTAAAAACTCAGGTGTTATCTCTTATAGGAAGCCTTTCTTGATTTATCTAGTTGTTAGTACTTTCTGCCTTCTCAATTATCTTGTAATAAATATATTCATTTACATGTTATATTATTCCACTGTGACATATGAGCTCTTTAAAGGTAACTACTATTTCCTGTTTTTGTTTTTGTATCCCTAGAATCCTGCCTAATGCCTTGCACATAAAAGACATTCAATAACTGTTAAATGGGAATTAAAGGTGCTGTTAGGTGAGGTATTATCCAGTAAACATCCCAGGAGGACCTAAGTTGTTGTGACTGCTGTCTCAATTTAGAGCGGTATTGAGGCTGAAAACCACAGAGGTCTGCTGTCTTCCTTGGATATGCATCTAGTCTATGACAGAGACTCTCTCAAGACTAAACAGAATGGATTCCTCCAGTCCTTGGGGAAATTAAACCACTCATCCACCTTGAGACTATGCTATCTTGATTAGTGACAGAGTGAATGAAAACCTACCTACCCCATTATATCCAACTGTCTCTGGACCCCAGACCTGCTTCATCTTCACATCCCATTGACCCATGCCATGCTGTCATCTGACCTTGAAAGGAGGAACTGTCTTATTTTTTGTATTTGTATCTCCTGCACTTAACACAGTGCCTGGTACACAGTAAATGCTTAATAAGTGCTTTTTCTTTCATTCATTCATTCATACTTCTGGTGATTCAAGTGGATATAAATGATAATTTCACAAACAATGTGAATACATTTTCAAAGATGATAAAGTCTTAGGCAAAAAACTGAAGAACTTTGGCATAAGTGGTTTTTTCATTGCTATAGCTGAACTGAGGCAACTATTTCAGAAAGAAAAAGTTAAACCTGGGAGGTGCACAGCTGGTTAAGAAGATACAGTTTGAGATTAGGACTTGGATTTCCAGACTACAGATTAAAATATAGGAATGATGGTATTTGGAATGGCATCTATCCAAGAAAGGTTGGTGAAAATGTATTTGTTTACAACTTACAAATGTAATTTTTAAAAAATGTTAAGTTGAAAAGGATGGGGAATTGAGAAAATTGCTTATTCATTCTGACCAGATGAGCTATACAGAGTATAATGTAGAAAGAAAAAATGGAATAGGGATAATCCAAAACCTATAAGAAATAAATTCCAAGAAAGGAACCAGTAATGAAAACTATAACCTCAGATGTCAGTACACAAATGAACAAAGTATAGTTAACAAGTAAGGTGAGACAAAGATTCTAATTTGAAGAGGCAAATTCAATTTCAGATGTTTCATTAAGACCTAGGACTCATTATTAATTATGGCACTGACAAGGAAAATTTTATTAAAAAGAAACAGGAAAGGGGCAGCTAGGTGGTGCGGTGGATAAAGCACTGGCCCTGGATTCAGGAGAACATGAGTTCAAATCTGGCCTCAGACACTTGACACTTACTAGCTGTGTGACCCTGGGCAAGTCACTTAACCCTCATTGCCCCACACAAAAGAAAACAAACAAAAAAACAAAACAAAAGAAACAGGATAGGTAAAGGGGAGGAAAGAGGGGGCCTAATCTAGTAAGATACACTCATGTTTGAGAAATCTGGGTACCAGAGGGAGTTATCATGGTGAAGATCAATGGAAGCAGAACTAGATATGATAGTTTCATTAGAATATACTATAGACCAAAATAAATAATTAAATAAAACAAAAAGAATTTTTAAAAAGAATATACTATAGACCAGGACTTCTTAAACTTTTTTCTACTTGGGACTCCTTTTTGCCTAAGAAATTTTACCTTGGGTATAGGTAAATAAAATAAGTATACATAACCTTTCACTGCTGCCAAATTTTTTACGACCCCCAATTCAGTTACATGATTCCATGTGGGGGTCACAACCCACAGTTTAAGAAGCTTTGCTATAGACCTCATAGAACAAGAAAATAAATGAGAGAATTGGGAAACAGATCACAAACTTCTGACAGAGGTATGAGATAGCAATGATAAGAGTGTAATGATTGGAATGACACCACCTGCTGGAGACTTACTGTAGAAGAGTTCCATCCATGAAGCGAAGCTCTTTGAGGGCAAGACCAGGAGTCTTTTCTTTGGCATCAGGAAGTGACATTGGCTAGTGAGAGGAAGAAGGAAGGGACTAGCGCTCTGTCTGGCACTCTTTCCTTTGGACTCTGGTGGAGAATGGAGCTAGAAATGTGCTCTCCCTTTAACAGATAGGAATCTAGGCCTTTTCTTCTCTCTTTACCAAACTCTTATTCTCCTTAATAAATGCTTAAAAGTCTAACTCTTGCTAAAGCTTATAATTTATTGGCGACCACTCATTGGATATTTTAGACAGACTAGCTAGAATTTTAGCCCTTAACTGGAGACTAGGATTATCCAGAGATTTCCTTCTACCAAGAGCAGAAAAACTAGCAATTTTTTGGCTTGCCTTAATGATAATTTATTCTTTCAGTAGGTTGAGGAACCAATAAAGGGAAATGCTATTCTAGACTTTGTCGCTGAAGCAGAAATGATGAGCAACCTTAGGGAGAAATGACCACTCCATCTTACATTTTGTGACAGAGGAGACGACAGCTAGACATATTCTAATGTTAACCCTAGATTTTTGGAGAACAGACTTCTAAGGCACCGGGCAAAGTATAGGTAGGACCCCATGGACTAAAATTCCTATAGAGAAGTCATCACAGAAGGAAAGAGAAGTTCTCAAAAACGAAGCTAAAGCAACTCAGAAGAGCTGTTTAGACACCAATATAATTAGACAGGAAATTCAATGACCAACTTCTATCTTAAAAAGACAGAAACAAGGCAAGAATAAGAATATTAAAAATATGGCATTGTTCTTTAAGAATAATTTCAGGATTAAAAAAAAGAATAATATAAGGAGCCCTGAAGTACAGGATAAGCTGAGGCTACTGAGGAAAGCTCATGAAAACAACAGTATTTTTAAGCTGTATCCTAGTAAAAAGAGAAAACTCAAAGAAGGTACAGGAATGGTGCTAGGCATGATAACTAACAATGGAGAGACAGCAGAACTATTTGACTCTTATGTTGTCTTTTTCCTTATTAAGGAAAATGATCTTTGGACTGGGAAAAAAAAAGGCAGAACAAAAAAAGCTAAAAGGGAATTGAAAACCAAGATGAGGAGTAGGAAGATAGCAAATTTCAACTTAATTTTCTAACAACTAAAAGTATCCAAATCAATTAAACAAATAAATATTAATAACATACTCTATACAAAGATCTAAACACTGATAAGAACAAAAAAATAGATACTCTACTAAGGACCTTACAATCTAATGGTGGGGGTAAAGGGTGAGGTGGGAAGGGGAGGAGGTATGGGAGGGGAGTAGGGGTAGGGTGAGATAGAGGATATACAAAGCCTAACTAATGCTGAGGAAGGTTTGGGTTCCCTCAGAAGACTGCAGTGTTCAGAGAAGCTCTCTGAAGGAGAAGATATACTCAGTGGTGAGTAACCAACTGTGTCACCAAGTAATCACACTGGCACTCACCATGTCGCCTTCACTTTTTAACTAGAAATGTTCAGGCAGATGCTAGACAACAATCAGCTATGATGGATAAGGGATTAAGTACGACTAAATGACAAAAGTCACTTCCAATTATTACATTTTATAAATCTAACTTCTAAATTTATTTAGTTACATACATGCTATCTTAATACAAAAGCTATGTTTCACTATGATACTTTTGAAAAATATTAGGGGTTGGGGGCAGCTAGGTGGCGCAGTGGATAGAACACTGGCCCTGGATTCAGGAGGACCTGAGTTCAAGTCCAGCCTCAGATACTTGCTAGCTGTGTGACCCTGGGCAAGTCACTTAACCCTCACTGCCCCCCACCCCGGCCAATTCATATATATATATATATATATATATATATATATATATATATATATATATATATATATATATATATATATATATATATATATACATATATATATATATATATATATTCAGGGATGAAAGCATGATTGCCTGTATTCAGAACCACAAGAATTTTAAAATGTACTAACTTCCCTCTATACTTTTTGATATTCTCTTTTGAACTTGTATCCATTATCTCCCATATGATCGACCATTTCACAGTTCACATAGCTGAGGAAACTTAAGGAACTTTAAAAAATTTAAAAATCATGATGGAATTCTCTGAATTATGGTATAACACAATTTTTCAAGTGAGTGAATTTTAACTATCTGGATTAGGACTTCTTATCCTGTAGTCATCTTCAGCCGTTTAGATAACTGTGGTACAATTGTTTTTTAAAGACATTACTCATACACACTGTTATTATCTGAACCAGATGGGCATGTCCAACAGCAATAATATTAAAATTACCTATAGAAATGCTTGATTGTGTGTCAGGAGATGTGGATGGTGTTTCACAAAGCTCTATGTTTCTGGCTTGAAAATTTTCTGAAGTGTTGTTATGTTCAAAAGAAGAACAAGGGTTAGAAACTAGATTAGCTGACTGGCTCCCAATTCCAACTGATGCTTCACTTTTTAGTGTGTGCATCTGGGGAAAAACAAATGAGAATTTAATCAACACATAATGCTCTAAGCCTGTATTAATAGATAAACCTGAAATATGAGCCCAGATGATTTTTATTAAGTAGGATAAAAGCATGTGTCAAGACCTCCTGTAACATTTAAACTAGCTTAGACAAAACTATAATCTTTAATTGTAAATTATGCTATAACTGTATTATAAAATTTTGCACTGTTTCCTACAGCATAGAAAGAACCACCTTTAAACACAACATTGGATTTCAGTTAAATCAAAATGTGGCAGTCACTTGCTCACAGTTTCTCTTCATTCTAACAGAAGGCATAAAGGGTGCAGCAATCAGAAAGCAGTAAGAGTAAAGAAAAAACATTACTTTTTACAGGAAGAAGGAAGTAAAAGGAACATAGAGCACACAATACTGGAACCACGTGGAAAGGAGGAACAGGGGCAAAAGCGGAGGATAGAGTTACACACCACAGTCACACTTACCCTGCATATAGGCATCTGTATTTTTAAAGGTTGTTTTATATGAATAACTTGCAAAACCAAAAAAAAAAACCAACCTAAGGCTTACTGTTGCTTTCAGGTGAACTGCCTTATAGGTTCAATTGTAACTGGCTGGTCCTGAATATAGTAAGGAGCTTCAAAAGCATTTCTGTACTGAGTGAAAAAGAACCCCCTGCCATAGCATTTTCTAATTTTTTATGGAAAGTATAATTCTGCTGCCTCTTACCTGTCTGACCTTGTGAATTCTGTTAACAAGCTCCTCTGCTGTAATGCTTCCTGCTATTACTTCCAAGGGAATTCCACTGTCTCCTATAAAGAAACTGGATGGGACACATACTACAGGATCTGTGCAATAAAATAAAGGCTAACAAATTCATGTTGTGAAACAAATGGTTATTTTTATAAAGCACTGGTAATATACCAAAAAGGTTAAGAGCAGTTCCATTTTAACTTCTGTGAATGGAGATCATATACATTATAACCAACTATGTTCGCTGTCATTTACTACTGTGACCTTGGGCAAATCACTCGTCTCTAGGTCTCAGTCTCTTTAGCTATAAACATAAGGGGAACGATCTCACTAACCAATCTATGATTTTATAAAGTAATCCAAGAAAGTTAAATCAAATTATAATCTTGCACCTAAAGACATATGATTTAATGAATTACATCTCTGAGTAAATAGGTCAAGTGTACTGCTTCTATTCTCTTGCCCACTGTCCCTTGACCCCTTCATTCTCTTCCCTGTAAATCCAACTTGAAAGCTTCTTCTAAAAACTACAACCAATTGCCCTTCCTTGGCTTTCTTGACACCTATGGAATAAGTCACACAATGAAACTGGCACTATAACTTTCATGATTTCACATGCTACACTGTTGTTTATCTTAAATATTAGGTATATCACCATAAATAAAAATACATGATTTCTTTTTCTAATGTGATTTTTAAAAAATTCATAAAATAGTCAGCTCATTAACTTATTCCCCTCAAACTTATATAACTTAATTTTTCTCCATTCAAAGGATACAGATTTGTGAGAATTGTAGACATGCTTCACTGTAAAACAAAACCAAATATATAGTCAATAGATTGTTACAAATATTTTCCAAGTAATAGTTTTTTAATGAAGACTTATTAGTGGAAAAAACACTGGGTTTGGGGTCAGAGGTCATGGGTTTGAAGCTTGGCTCTGCTTAATAGCAATGTGCTTTTAAGCAAAAATTTAACTTCTGGGCCACTGTTTCCTCATCTTCCAGACAAAGAAGTTGGACCAAATACTTTCTAAGGCCCCTTCCAGATAGAGACTTTATGAATTACCCTAACCACAGCTATTTCTCCAAGATACAGCAATCAACTAAAAGAACCCCCGCTCCCACCCCAATCTTATTACATGTAATTTGGGAGTCATTTATATTATTCTTTTCAGATGAATACAATCACTGGCCACCTACCAACTGGTCTGGTACGTGCTTTTTTTTTTGTTGTTGCTAAAACTCCCCAGAGCTACTTGTCCTATATTTAGACATAAGGAAAACAGTACAGAATTGCATCAAACAGATACCTCCCCTCAAAATAACAGGTTTTGACGGATTAAGATGACTACTTCAAAAAACAAATTAATTCTTTTCCAAGAACTACAGTTTGTTTCATTTTCAAAGCTTTTATTTGATAGGCCCCACACTTACTGCCATTTAACATCACTTTAATTTTTAGGTTTTTTTTTGGGAAGCAGAAAATACCTAACATTTTAACTTTTGACACTCCCACCAGTCAATCCTACAGAGGCTGTGAATATCAATTGAGCCAGTTTTTAGAGATAAATATAGGGAATAGTTATATTAAGAGGAAACAGAAAGTCACCTGGAGCATCAATTTCTTTCCAAGGTACAATTTTTCCCAATCCCAATAACTAGGTTTGGACAATAGCCCAATTTCTATTTCCACATAACATTATTATCAATACCTCAAAATCATCATGGGAAGGAGACATTATAAGATCCAAGGGAGAGAGCACTGGATTTAGAGTTGGAAAATCTTAGTTCTACTATTTACTATGAGATCTGACAAATCACCTAATTTCTTGATGGCTTGGTTTCCTCATCTGTAAAATGAAGTAGTAAATCCTATGATACTATTAATTTTAGTCTCAAAAATTAAGCTATCACAAATACCTAGAAACAGATTTCAAAAGCATGAAACTAAACTGAGTTTTGGTTTAGAAATATCTAAAGGAACTTGATATCTTAAAAGTGGTTATTAAAATTTCAAGTATCCTATGTGATAAATCTACTTCACGTTCTTTTTCCTAACATTATTTTTATACTTAAATACAATATACTATCAGATGCCACTGAGCAGCAGCAAAATTTAAGAAATAATCAAATTTAAATTTCTATGCAGTAAAATATATTAACTAACAAGGGCAGGGAATGAAATATTTGGCTAAAAGGCTATTATATGTCCCGTGTATGTGTGTGTGTGTGTGTGTGTGTGTGTGTGTGTGTGTATAAATCTAAATTACCTGTTTTTAGTTACAATATAAGAAAGCATGATGATTATGAAAACATTTCTAATAACAAAGAGGATGGCTCAAAGATATACTTTGTTGCAGTAAAATATACTGTATTACTGTAATTACTTCATTACCTGAGGTAAAAATAATACAGCAAGCCAAGTGGATGTGTTCTAGGACATACATTCCCTAAACCAACAAATCTCCACAGAATATTCCTTTCCTCCTCTAGCTACAAATCCTACTTGGAAAATCCTAGACTAAGCACAAGGGCTAATCTGCTGTAATTGCAGAAAGGCCAACAGGTTTTTGGAATAGGTTATCAGACAGGCACTCTGGCAGAATGCCAATAATCCATGTACAAACCTTGAGGCTGATCCTCAAGAACTGGAGAACATCCCCACTTCTTTCAAGAGGTTATCTCCACACATAGCCACAGAAACTCAATATGCCTACAGGATAGACAGTAACTTCCATATTCCAGATGGTTGGGCTATGTGAGCCCTGAAAATGGTCCCTCCAGTTAGCTGGGCCTTGGCCCAACTGAAAAGGCCTGCGCCTAACACCACTTCTCTATTACTATTGACACTGATCTAGTCCTAGCATAACTGAAAACTTTCACCAACTCTGTCAAAACATTTTTGTTCCCAGAGGATTTGTTAATTGAGGCATCGATGCACAAAGCACATGATTTCATCTTTCTTTTATGATTTGGAAGACCCTTTAGAATCTTACAGAGGCTTAGAGTCTTTATTATGAACACCAATTATCACTGTACTATAAATATGTAAAAGCACTTAAAGCCAAGCTATTGGTTAATGTCTCTTTGGAAGACCATTAAAAGTTTAAACAGTTTCAATCAAATGTACTGATGAATCTAA
Source organism: Dromiciops gliroides (assembly GCF_019393635.1). Classification (NCBI taxonomy): domain Eukaryota; kingdom Metazoa; phylum Chordata; class Mammalia; order Microbiotheria; family Microbiotheriidae; genus Dromiciops; species Dromiciops gliroides. The sequence goes on from NC_057863.1 coordinate 377,342,391, forward strand.
AAAAGGATACGAGGACATAAGTTGCTAGCCTGTTTAAAGCATTCTAATATCTGCCAAATCCATATTCTTATAGTCCAAAGTATACTATGACAACGCATAAACTGCAATAACTATGACTAGAGAAGTTAAAAATGAAGAAAGTATTGTCAGCAAACCTTTTGGTATCAATTTTAATCGCCACAAAACTGTCTGAGGAAGCTTCTGTAACCTTTTCATCCTCCCAACTTTCAGCCATCTGTGTAGACTGTTCATCATCACCTGTAAAAATTTCAAAAATTCTTAGAACCTAAAGATCTACAAATCCCAAATTCTAATCTATTCATGTGAAATTCTTTTTCTGGGGATAAAGAATGGGGAAAAGGACATTTCCTTAAAAGTCTAATTGTCATGACTACCTTTTCATACCAAATTTGAAAGCTGAAATCTTCATAAAATATTGAGGGAAAAAATATACATCTAAAGAGTATTTTATTTTGTTTTTTGTTTTTTAGTGAGGCAATTGGGGTTAAGTGACTTGCCCAGGGTCACACAGCTAGTTAAGTGTTAAGTGTCTGAGGCCGCATTTGAACTCAGGTACTCCTGACTCCAGTGCCAGTGCTCTATCCACTGCGCCATCTAGCTGCCCCTGAAGAGTATTTTAAAACTAAATGCTGACATTCTTGAGTGCAAGGTTATTTCCTGAAACAAATGCTCAAAATATAAAAGAAAAAGTATGACAGGAACACAAAGTTAACAGGCCCCCCCCACACACACACACACGCTTTTAAAAAGTAAGGTTTTAATATGTTGAATTTGTATAGCACCTTTCTTCAAAGGAGCTCAACAATCTTCAATAAAACTGTACATTTGTTCACTCAAAATCTCAACAAGGTAGAAAAGTATTAAGTGTGTTTTTCCTCCCTCTCCTTTTCTTGCAGATAAGAATAATTTGCCTAAAATCACCATGCTAGTAAAAAGTATAGTGGGCATACTGACTCCAGTCTTCCTAGGCCACTTCTCTTCCACTGGACTTGTTCATTCTCCCAAGTATAAAATTAAAAAGCTCTTTTGCAGTTTCACATGTTCTCTTTGATATATCTAAAATTCACTGGAAGTTTCTAACAGTGTGTTGAGACGTAGTAATCTCTCAGTCTTGTAACAATAACAATTCTCTGATTTCTTCAACTTATACATAAAAATTAGTCAAAAGCATGGGCTGTCTATAAAACTTTACAGGTAAAAGGTTATGTGGATCAGAAGCTACCTCTAAGACCAAGATTCCTTCAGGCTGTAGAAATGTCTTTTCAGTTTTCCGTTGGCCTTACTGTTCACACTGCAATGTGTATATTGCTATCATAGCTCCAAATTCAGGTAAGCTCTGAACCCTGACTGGAATTTTCAAAGGCATAGACCAGTCCAGAGGACTGGTAGGTGGCATAACTTCCTACTTCCATTGCTTACATATTTGCAGAGGAGCTACAAATCCTACTTGGAAAATCCTAGACTAGGCACAAAGGCTAATTTGCTGTAATTGTAGAAAGGCCAACAGTTTTTTGGAAAAAGTTATTAGACAGGCACTCTATCAGACTGCCAATAATCTATGTACAAACCTTCCAACAAAACAGTCATTATTAGAATGCTAAATGAATGCGATATGTGTTCATCAGTATAAAGTTAATTTTAAAAGGACTGAGTATACAGAAAACCCCAAAAGACAATAAGTTTATCCTATTATAAATACATCTCATTAATATTTGACTGGATTCCTATTTTTTTTTTTTGCAGGGCAATGAGGGTTAAGTGACTTGCCCAGGGTCACACAGCTAGTTAAGTGTCAAGTGTCTGAGGCTGGATTTGAACTCAGGTACTCCTGAATCCAAGGCCAGTGCTTTATCCACTGTGCCACCTAGCTGCCCCCTGGATTCCTATTTATGTAATTAAATCTAACCTAGGGGCAGCTAGGTGGCGCAGTGGATAGAGCACCAGCCCTGGAGTCAGGAGTACCTGAGTTCAAATGCGGCCTCAGACACTTAACACTTACTAGCTGTGTGACCCTGGGCAAGTCACTTAACCCCAATTACCTCACTAAAAAAAAAAAAAATCTAACCTAACCTCTGACATATCATTTTAAATCTAAAATAACCTCTGAGGGCAATTTCTTGTAAAAGATATTTGTTTTCTTGTCGTGAACACACAATGAGTACCCTAATACTCCAGATTGCTGGATTTCTTAATTTTTGAGCAATTGAAGTGCCTCTTTGCACAGTCCTTCTTTGTTCAACAAAACTGTCATGCTCTTATGGAATAATATAGCAGAGTACACTTTGCAAAACTGTTATAAAAACTGAATTTCTAAGTTAAGACCAAAGATGAGTTTAACTCCCATGATAATTTTATTTGTAAAATGTGAACAAAAGACTATTTAATTTTAAATCATTAGAGTCATTTAAATCTTTAAATATACTATGGAGCTGACTTTGTATTAAGGAGTCAAAGAACCAGGGTTAAAGTGCCAGCTCTATGAACTTACTCATTACTTAACCTCTGACCTCAAGTTTGCTTATCTGTAAAATTGGGGATTAATAACACCTGCCCTGCCTACCTACAATAGGGATAATATAAAAAGCAAATTAATATATATGAAAATGATTTGAAATCTGTAAAGTGCCATAAAAGTGTGATGCATCATTTGACTTCCCCTTTTTTTCTGACACATTGCTTACAGCAATATGTTATTTTAATTTATGTATACCCAGAATGGTAGGCACTATATAACTTCCAAAAACATGGTATGGAAGGACAATTAAAATGATTCAAGATTAGTTAAAATAATCTTCCATTTGATCCAGTTTGGGAACTAAAAATTTAAAATAATATGTCAAATATAGAAAAATCTCTCCAGAAAAATCAAACTTTAATATGTTGTTCACATTTTCCCACCTTAATCTTCAATGGCATAAATGTAATTTTGATACTGTATTATACTGTCCAAAAGAGAAATGGGAAAATGGAGATTATGCATAATACTATTAAACAAAAATAAATAATAAATCTTGATCTAATAGTAGACAGATATTCTGCTTTGATTTACATAATTCAAATCTGGAAAAAAAAACAGATTAGTAAAAACAAACAAAAAAAACCAGATTAGTGTAAGGCACACAGAAAACCTGGATGACAGCAATAAAATGTGAGACTATGAAGCAAAACCACGCAGAGAAATGCAATCTGTGGGCATCATTAAAGAAATTAGTTAAGCACCGTTCACAACTGTGACAAATGGCTGAAAGGTTTTTAAAAAGGGGGGGGGGGGGAATTCCCTAAGATCCATGTTCAAAAAGCAGGAATCAATTTTGTTTTTTACCTTACCATACAATAATCATTCTACATGGGTAACACTTTCACATTATACTGCTCAAAAGTTTTGGATTTCCCAAACTAACAACCGTAACTAAGATCATCAGGTGGTTTCTCTTTGTTGTTTACCAATGACACAGCTTTCTTCCTGACCTTCCATAACTAATTATGAACATAACCACTTGGCTAACAGAACGTCCCTGCCTCCATCCAAAACCTCTGAAATTAAGTGTTTAGTGTTAAAGCCTTCTGAAATTCTTGGAGATGGAAAGCTCTTTCCCGGATAACTATCAGCTACTGGGTTGAGATCTGTAGCGTGTAGCTTGGAGATGACATTTCCTCTGACCCAGCCAGCTGGGAGGATGAAGGAAGAGGATAAGGGCCAAGTATCGGACGAAGTGGAGGGGAGAGATGAAGGTAGAAAATACCCCGACAACACCAACACTCAATCTTACCACCACCACCCCTTTTCTGGGAAAGGTGGCATCGGGAGTGGGTGCTGTTTTAGAAAGCCAGGCTAGGGCAGGGGCACTTCTCGGCAGGACAGGGCCAAAGAGCTGCAAGAAGCTAAGGATGTCTAGGTCAGGTACCTTTGGGCAAGAATAGGAGAGACAACAAGGGACGGAAAAGACGATTGGGGGTAGATAGATGATGGGGGAGGGAAGGAGGTGAGGGGTACACGGGGGGGGATGGGGAGGAAGGCCGTCTTAGTCTCTTCCAACGTTAGGAGAGAGAGGCTGGAGGGTGGGGGTCAGAATGTCCCGAGGACACAGGATGCAGGCATGGGGGGGCACTGGCCATGGAGGTGGGGGGTGGGGGGAGCAGTTAAATCTGGAAGATAAAAAGCGGGGGGGGGGGTCTGTCAAGGAGCACCACCCTCGCCTGGGGTGGGGTGTCGAAGGGACGAGGGGGAGGCAGGGGCCCTCCGCGGCTGGGCCGTCACGGGCTGCGGGCCTGGGGATGGACCGCGGCGGGGTGGGGAGGAGAGCTCGGCAGGTGAAGGGCCTGGGGATGGCGAGACTGGGGCGGGGGAAGGTTGCCGCGGCCTGGGACGCCCCCTTCACCTGCCACGAAGACCACGAAGACCGCTCCGCTCTGCTTGGCCGCCGCGATGGCGGCCGGGATCGCGCCCTGGAACCACAGCATCGTCCAGCTCGGGCCCGGACGGACAGACGATCAGATGGACAGAAGCCCGGCAGCCGTCGCTATCGCCCCCGCGTATCCCGCCCTGTTTCACCGCAGCCGCCGGAAAGCCCGGCGACCTGGGCCCCCGCCCCCTGACACACACGCACACACACACACAACTCCCCCCCTTAGACACATACACACACCAACACACTCCCTTCAGCCGTCTCCCAGGGCACGCGCACGGCGTGTCACGGGCACAGCTCTGCCGTCTCCGGGTTTCTTCCCAGTCACTAGAACCCGTCGGGGGCTCAGGAAGAGTGAAAGAGGCCCCGAGTGCGTATTGCGTAGGCGCGTAGACACGTAGAGGCGCGCGCGTGCCCGCCGAGACAGGGGCCAAGCAAGCGGAGGTAGGAAACTGGAAAGAATGACTAACCGCTCGCTCGCGCCGACTCGTTCCCCACTTCCCCTAAGGGATCACGGGAATTGTAGTCTTGAGAGGGGCTCCGCCCATGATGAAGGGGGTGGGGAGAAAATCTATCTGTGGTTTCATCAGCTCAAATTTGTTTCGCTATAAAAGCACCCCGGGTCTGAAGCGGAATTAGGATGAAGCAGAAGAGAGGGAAGGCGGCCTTCCTCATTGTCAGAAGCGGGTGGCTTCGGCCGGGTGTGCCCACCCGCTGGGGTCCCCAACCCGTTTTCTGGGAGGCTTCGCTCACAGCGCTCTGTCTTCTCTTAGCCTCACAACCTCCATCTGCCTAGACTAGGGGCATGGCGCTGTGGCTAAGAGCGGGGAGCCTGACCTTTCTGGGTCCCCCCCCCCCAAGGGCCTTGAGAAAGAGGGCAGAGGCCAAGGGTCACCACCATGGGAAGGGGGACGGGGAAGCAGGAGACACAGGGCCCCCCCCGCCCTCAGGGGAGCTCCCAGTGTGGTAACCACCTACAGGGACCTCCTGGTCTAATGGGGAGGGAGACTGACTTTAATGGATCTGTGATGTCATCAATGTGGATAGTCAGTCCGACAGAGCAGATCGCGACCCATCCAAACCTCATCCTCTGCTGCCCTGGTTCGTGGCGCCCAGAAACGCTCCCCAGGGGGGACCCCCCGCCGCCCCCAATGCTGGGGATGATCCTCGAGGTGGTGAAGGTTGTTGATAACTACCAGCCATTGGAGCTCTCCACTGTCCATCTGTCCTTCCTGGTTCTTGTTACTTTGACTCCTGCCCTTTTCAGGAATATATGTTTTCAAGCTGTTTCTTCTTTTAAGTCATCTGTGGAGATACACTACAGCCTGTTTTCACCATCAACGTGTCACTTGATTGCCCTTCGGGTAACTCACCATCTGATTTTTCAGAGACTATGATTTATAGTGATGTAGGAGAAAGATTATTGGTGTTAAAAAAAAAAGAGTTTTTGTTTCAAGGAGAAGCTTGGTAATCATTGGAAGCACAATTCAATTCCCAAATGTAATATAAACTTCTTTCTTCTCTTCCTACACAATTCTGAGCTAGTTTGTTCATCTAGTGTTCCAAGTCTCAATCACACACACATATACATACATTACACACGTGGGCTCTCTGGGCTGTCCATTTAACTACATAGTCTGAAAACTAGTCTTAATCTACTTGGTTTTTCCTGTTTAGTTACTTGATATAATCAGCACAATGGAATCCACAAAGAACATTTATTTGGAGACCTCATCCTCTATAGAGGACCCCTCTTCTATTTGGACTCTAGGCTGGATGTCCTCCATGACATTCTTTTAAAAACATTATTTAACCTGCTTCCTACCTTGCCTGAAATCAATAATGAGAGGATGGGGTAGCTAGGTGGTGCAGTGGATAAAGCACTGGCCCTGGATTCAGGAGGGCCTGAGTTCAAATTTGAGCTCACACACTTGATACCTACTAGCTATGTGACCCTAGGCAAGTCACTTAACCCTAATTGCCTCACCAAAAAAAAAATAAATAAAATAATAAGAGGATGATAAAGTTATCTCTTATTGTTCCATCTAGGATTTTTTTTTATGATTTTGATATATGTATGGAAGATACCTTGTTAGAGGAGAGCTACTTTAAGATTAAATTTTGTTTGATTTTTATATAGTCAACAAAAAATATGTCCACCAGGATCAGAGCTTACCTCCATTTATGAAAAAAAAATTTTTTTAAACATCATTAGTTGCTTTTAATTTTTAAGCCAAAGTTACTTTCCCCTAACTGTACCACCTCCATTAAACCCTTTCTTAGAACTAAAGAAAGCATGTAAGCAAAACCAGCAGACACAAAAACATATCTGATAGCATAGATCACAATCTTCATTCATGATGTTTCATCATCAGTCTTCTGGGGCTGAGGTTAGCCATTAAAATTAATCACAGTTCTCTCTTTTCATATTTTTCTTTACCTCATTGAGTGAATAAATAAAGCATTAAGTACTTTTGTAACTACAAAGATGTTTGTTGTATGATGCAATTTGTGAAAAACAACCTGTTGGAATACAGGAAACATACCATAAAAAGAAAGGTTTTATTGTTCATAAAGTTCATAGGATCATAAATGTAAAGCTAGAAAGGTCTTTAGAAGCCACCAAATCTTCATTTTACAGTTGAGTAAACTGAGATACAATAAAGTTAAGTGATTTCTCAGGGTCACAACAGCTAGTAAGTGTCTCAAGAAGTATTTAAATCTAGATTTTTTCAGCCAATAATAATAATAATAAAAACTTGTTTACTATATGCCAGGCACTGTGCTAAGTGGTTTACAATAATTATCTCACTTGATCCTCAAAACAAACATGCAAGGTACATACTATTATTATCCCCATTTTACAGATGAGGAAACACGTTAAATGACTTGCCAAGGTTCACACAGTTTGTGCCATTAGAGATACTACTTATGATTCTGAGTGCTTATTTTGTAGGACACTTGATTTCAAGAAAAGAAAGTATACTTTTCATTAGACTATGCAAAAGGAAAAATTCTTTGTCAGACCACATGTTCTAAATTTTGGTGGTGTTAATTTGATAACTGTAATTATATGTTAGGTACTGAGTTGTTTTCCTAGGTTATGGGTTTCCTGGCAACCCTTTATGTGCTATACACATATGGAATGGAAAAGTACAATGATATAATGAGTAGAATGTTAAACTTGGATTTGTCTGATAGCATATGGGTAGATCATTTGTCAAATCAGAATAATAATGCTTATATGTACCTACCTCATATGTACCATAGGGTTGTTGGGAAAGTACCATGCATGCCTTAAAGTGCTATATAAATTATGTATTAAAAATTAAGGAGCAAAAAAAAAAAAGAACTGTGGAGTATGCTGAATGAACCATACTATTTCTTTTGTTTTGGGTGCTGATGTTTTTCTATTTTGAGGTTTTTCGTCATTGCTCTGATTTTTCTCTTATAACATGACTAATGCAGAAATATGTTTAATGTTATTATGTGTGTGTATATATATATATATATATATATATATATATATATATATATATATATAACCTATATCAGATTACCTGCTGTCTAGGGGAGGGGAGAGGGAGGGGAGGGAGGGAGAAAAATCTGAAATTGTAAAGCTCGTATAAACAAAAGTTGAGAACTATCTTTACATGTAATGGAAAAAAATACTTTATTAATTTAAAAAAAAATTAAGGAGCAAAAAAAAAAGAACTATGGAGTATAGATGCTGAATGAACCATACTATTTCTTTTGTTTTTGATGCTGATGTTTTTCTATTTTGAGGTTTTTTGTCATTGCTCTGATTTTTCTCTTATAACATGACTAATGCAGAAATATGTTTAATGTTATTATGTGTGTATATATATATATATATATATATATATATATATATATATATATATATAACCTATATCAGATTGCCTGCTGTCTAGGGGAGGGGGGAGGGAGGGAGAAAAATCTGAAATTGGAAAGCTTGTATAAACAAAAGTTGAGAACTATCTTTACATGTAACAGAAAAAAATAAAATATTAATTTAAAAAAAATTAAGGAGCAGGGGTTATAGTCTATGACCGTACTTATAGTTTTTCTTGTCTGAAGCTACTATTTCAGGCGTTTGACCCCACAACTTTTATTTTGTTTCTTTTATCTGGTACAAACTATTGAGCTTATTCATCCAAACTTAAAAAAAAAAGATTTTTTAAGCTTTATTGTTGCTTTTAATTTTTATACCAAAATCATTTCCTTTGAACTGCATGCCCTTTCATTGAATCCTTCCTTAAAACTAAAGAAAACATAAGCAAAACCAGACACAAAAACTATGTCTGATAGTTTATACCACAGGCCACACCCATAGTTCCTCATCTCTCAATTAATTCACTTTGGTGTCATGTCAAACTACCAAAAATTATTTTATAGAACCAAAAAAAAATTCATCTGGAAGAACAAAAGTTCAAAAATATCAAGGCAATTATTTTTTTTAAAAAGTACTGGATATCAAAATGTATAAAAAGCTGCAGGGCAGTTAGGTGGCACAGTGGATAATAGAGCACTGGCCCTGGAGTCAGGGGAACCTGAGTTCACATCTGGCCTCAGACACTTGACACTTACTAGCTGTGTGACCCTGGGCAAGTCACTTAACCCCAATTGCCTCACACAAAAAAAAAAAAAGAAAAAGAAAAAAAAGCTGCAATCATTGAGTTCTGGAGGTGGAGCCAAGATGGTGGAGTAAAACCAGGAAGCTGCCTGAGCTCTCCCAAATTTCCCTCAGAAGCAATGTTAAATTAAGCCTCTTAACAGATTCTGGAGTTACAAAACCTGCAAAAAAAACCAGAGTGAAACAATTTTCTGATTTAAAATAACCTAGAAGATCTTAAGGAAAGGTCTGTTTCATCTGGGTAAAAGGGGAGCACAGCTCAGTGCAGAGGGTGTCTGCGCAAGTGAGCAAAAGGCTTTCAGTCACAACACAGATCAGTAGCTGAGGACCTGAAGTCCTAGCCCAGCAAATTAGTGACACAGCAGGCCAGTTGTGAGGCCTACATCCCAACATAGAAGGCAATCTGCCAGCTGGAGTATCAGCTACCCAACAGATCCAACTAGGCTGGGCCACTACAATGCAGTGAGCAAACTGCAAGCTGCTAATGCCTCAGAGCAGAAAAACTGGTGACCTGGCCCCTGGCCCCCAGCAAAAGAAACTTGGGACAGTACACGCTGTATTCCAGGAGCAGAACTCAACCTTAAAAGCCACAGAAGAGGTTAAAATATGAATAAGAAACAAAACAGAACCCTCACCATTGAAAATTACAATAGTGAAAAGAAGGATCAAAACATAAACTTGGAGGAGGACAACAATGATAAAACGCTTACATGTAAAGCCTTAAAGGGGAAGAAGAATTGGTCTTGAGACCAAAAAGCCCTCTTGGAAGTGCTCAAAAAGGACTTTATAAACCAAATAAGAGAGGTAGAAGAAAAATTGGGAAAAGAAATGAGAGTTATGCAAGAGAAAGTCAATAGCTTGGAAAAAGAAAACAATACCTTAAAAAATACAATTGGACAAATGGAAAAGGAGGTGCAAAAGCTGACTGGGGAAAATAATTCCTTAAGAATCAGAATTGGGCAGATGGAAGCTAATGACTCAATGAGACAACAGTAAGAAGTAAAGCAGAATCCAAAGAATATAAAAGTAGAAAAAAACATAAAATGCCTCTTCAAAAAAACAACAGACTTAAAATAGATCCAGGAGGGCCAACCTACATGTAATTGGACTCCCTGAGGATCATAATAAAAAAAAGAGCCTAGACAGTATACATATTTCATGACTTTTTTTTTGTAGGGCAATGAGGGTTAAGTTGATGTAGGAGGCAAAAAAGGGGTTAACAGAAAAACCTAAGACCCAAGCATGAGCCCTAAAAGGGATTCAGACCTCAGTTAATGGATAACTTACAAGTCAGGATGCTAAGTTCTCTTACCCACATAAATCAGTACCCATAATGGGAACATAAAGGGGCAGGTTATATAACAATGATACATTGACAGGCTATAGAAACTAAAACTAGGAATAAATGATTAATGAAGATATTTTGAAACTAAGCATGGGAACCAGAAAGAGACATGCACAGAAAAGGCCTAATTTGTCCCCAAATTCACCTTATGACGTGTAAACCCCAAAAACACACCTCCACAGAAAAAGGTACCCACCTCAGGGGTTGGCTTAGGACCCCAGGAACTTCAAATTAGGATAGGCCCTCCCCTGTACCTCCCTAAGGTGGAGATTATTATAATGAGACTGATAATCAATTTATCCATACTATAAATATAACTGTCTTTCCTTTCCCTATTGGAGAAATATCTTTCCACTTTTCTGGTTCTCTCCCTGTGTTCACTCACAGTATTGCAATAAAACTTGGGAAACTGAGTCAATAAGTCTTGTAATTCCTTTGGGGTGACTCACGATCAACCTGACCCTAATTCCATCCCATATCAAAGTGACTTCCCCAGGGTCACACAGCTAATAAGTAGGGTCAGGTCCTCCTGAATCCAGGGCTAGTACTTTATCTACTGCACCACCTAGCTGCCCCCTTTCATGACATTTTCAATGAGAACTGCCCAATGTCTTATAACCAGAGGAAAAAGTAGTCATTGAAATAATCCTCCTGAAAGACTCCAAAAGGAGTATAATGGAATATAATGGTTAAATTCCAAAATTATCAAGTAAAGGAGAAAGTACTGCAAATAGCCAGAAAGAAACAATTTAAATATCAAGGAACAACTATCAGAATTATGCCGGAATTGGCAGTTTCAATATTAAAGGATTGGAGGGCTTGGAATATGATTTTCCTGGAGGGCAAAGGAACTGGGATCACAACGAAGAATGTACTACCCAGCAAAATTAATCATAATATTTCAGGGGAAAAGATGGGTATTTGATTAAAAAGGGAACTTTAAAACTTTCCTAATGGGGGGCAGCTAGATGGCGCATTGGATAAAGCACCGGCCCTGGATTCAGGAAGACCTGAGTTCAAATCTGGCCTCAGACACTTGACTCTTACTAGCTGTGTGACCTCGTGCAAATCACTTAACCCTCATTGCCCCACAAAAAAAAAAACACCTCAAAAACAAAACAAAATAAAACAAAAAACTTTCCTAATGAAAAGCCCATGACTGAACAGAAAATCCAATCTACATTTCAATCTAAATATAATCTACATTCAATCTACAGATGTATGAAAAGGGAAAAAGGGGAAAAAAGACATTTGATAAGGTTAAAATGTTTGCATCCCTACATGGGAAGAAGATACTTGTAATTTGAGAACTGTATTTTTATTAAGGAAGATAGGAGGAGTACACAGAGAAAAAAGGTGTTGATATAAGTTGATTCTGATGTGATGATATTTAAAAAACTTAAGGTGTAACAAAAATGATTATACTGGGAAAAGAGGAAAAGGAAGGCAGAATGGGGTAAATTACATCACATGAAGAAGCACAAAGGACCTGTTTACAATAGAGGGAAAGAAAGGAGGGGTGAGCATTGTTTTGACCTTACTCTTATCTGATTGGGCTTAAAGAGGGAATATCATACACAGTCAGTGGGGTATAGAATTTCATCTTTTTTCTTTTATTTACACTACAGAGTAATATAGGGAAGTAAAAGTGGAAAGGGGAAAGAATGAAAAGGAGGTAGGGCTGATAGATGGGAGGGTAGAGTGAAGTGCCCAGAAAAAAAAAAACACTAGTGAGAAGGGACAGGAGGAAAGGAAAGAAAGAGAAAAGGACAAACAAGGGGAAAAATAGGATGCAGGGAAATACACAGTAATTATAACTGTGAATGTGAATGGGATGAACTCTCCTATAAAATGGAAGCAGATAGCAGAGTGGATTAAAAAACAGAGTCCTACAGTATGTTGTTTACAAGAAACATATTTGAAGCAGAAGGATACACACAGAATGAAAGTAAAAGGCTGGAGCAGAATATATTATCCTTCAGGTAAAGTAAAAAAAGCAGGGGTAGCAATTCTTATCTCAGACAAAGCAAAAGCAAAAATTGACCCAATTAAAAGAGATAAGAAAACTGCATTTTGCTAAAAGGTATGACAGACAATGAAGTAATATCAATACTAAATATGTATGCAACAAGTGGTACAGCATCTAAATTCTTAGAGAAGTTACAAGAAGAAATAGATAGCAAAACTATATTAATGGGTAACCTCAACCTTCCCCTCTCAGAACTAAATAAATCTAACCACAAAGTTAATAAGAAAGACATTAAGGAGGTGAATAGAATTTTAGAAAAATTAAATATAATAGACCTCTGGAGAAAACTGAATGGGGATAGAAAAAAATAAACCTTTTTCTCAGTGGTACATGGCATGTACACAAAAATTGACTGTGTATTAGGGCATAAAAACCTCATAGTCAAATCCATAAAGGCAGATATAGTAAATGCATCCTTTTCAGATCATGATGCAATAACAATTATGTGTAATAACGGGCCATGGAAATATAGACCAGAAATTAATTGGAAACTAAATAATCTCATCTTAAAGAATGAGTAGGTCAAACAACAAATCCTAGAAAAAATAACTTCATTCAAGAGAATGACAATAATAATATGACAACATACCAAAACTTATGGGATGCAGCCAAAGAAATTCTTAGGGGAAATTTTATATCCCTAATTGCCTACATGAATAAAATAAAGAGAGAGGAGATCAATTAATTGGGCATGCGTGCAACTAAAAAGGTAGAAAAAGAACAAATTTTAAATCCCTAATTAAACACCAAATTAGAAATTCTGAAACTTAAAGGAGAGATTAATAAAACTGAAGTAAGAAAACAATAGAATTAATAAATGAAACTAAGACCTGGTTCTATGAAAAAAACAATAAAATAGATAAACCTTTGGTTAATTTGATTTTAAAAAAGAAGGAAGAAAACCAAATTACCAGCATCAAAAATGCAAAGGGTGAATTCACCACCAATAAAGAGAAAATTAAAACAATAATTAGGAGTTATTCTGCCCAACTATATGCCAATAAACTTGACAATCTAAATGAAATGAATGAATATCTACAAAACTAGAATTTGCCCATATTAACAGAAGAGGAAATGAAATCCTTAAATAAGCCCATTTTAGAAAAAGAAGTTGAACAAGACATCAATGAACTCCCTAAGAAAAAATCTCTAGGGCCAGATGGGTTTACAAGTGAATTCTACCAAACATGTAAAGAAAATTAATTCCAATACTATACAAACTATTTGGAAAAAAATAGGTGAAGAAGGAAACCTACCAAATTTCTTTTATGAGACAAATGTGCTGATACCTAAATTGTGAAGAGCAAAAACAGAGAAAGAAAATTATAGACCAATCTCCCAAATGAATATTGATGCAAAAATTCTAAGTAGAACCTTAGCAGAGAGATTACAGCAATTTATCACCAGGATAATACACTGTGACCAGGTGGGATTTATACCAAGAATGCAGGGCTGGTTCAATATTAGGAAAACTACCAATATAATCGACCACATAAATAACAAAACTAACCAAAATCATATGATTATCTCAATAGATGCAGAGAAAGCTTTTGACAAAATACAGCACCCATTCCTATTAAAAACACTGAGGAGCATAGGAATAAATGGAGCTTTCCTTAAGATGATAAACAGTTTCTATCTTAAACCATCAGCAAGCATCATATGCAATGGGGATAAGTTAGAGGCATTTCCAATAAGATCAGGTGTGAAATAAGGATGTCCATTATCACCACTATTATTCAATATTGTACTAGAAATATTAGCCTTAGCAATAAGAGAAGAAAAAGAAATTGAAGGAATTAGAATAGGCAAGGAAGAAACAAAACTATTACTCTTTGCAGATGATATGATGGTATACTTAGAGAAGCCAAAAAATCAACTCAAAAACTACTTGAAACAATTAACAACCTTTGCAAAGTTGCAGGATATAATATAAACCCACGTAAATCATCAGCATTTCTATATATGACCAACAAAGTCCAACAGCAAGAGATAGAAAGAGAAATTCCATTAAAAATAACTGTAGACAATATAAAATACTTTGGAATCTACCTGCCAAGGCAAACCCAGAAACTATATAAACACAATTACAAAACATTTTTCACACAAATAAAATCAGATCTAAATAAAAGGAAAAATATAAATTGTTCATGGGTAGGCCATGCTAATATAATAAAAATGACAATTCTACCTAAATTAATGTACTTACTCAGTGCCATACAAATAAAACTACCAAAAATTATTTCATAAAGCTAGAAAAATTAATAACAAAATTCATATGGAAGAACAAAAGGCCAAGAATATCAAGGGAATTAATGAAAAAAATGCAAAAGAAGGTGGCCGAGCTGTACCAGATCTAAAACAATATTATAAAGCAGCAATCAACAAAAATATTTAGTACTGGTTAAGAAATAGAGAGGTGGATCAGTGGAATAGGTTAGGCATACAAAACACAGCAGTAAATGAATATAGCAATCTCCTGTTTGGTAAACCCAAAGTCTCTAGCCTCCAGGATAAGAACTCACTATTTGACAAAAACTTCTGGGAAAACTGGAAAATAGTATGGCAGAAACTAGGCATAGACCAACATCTTACACTGTACACCAAAGTAAAGTCAAAATGGGTATAAGGTCTAGACATAAAGGGTAATACCATAGGCCAATTAGGAAAGGAAGAGTTTACTTGTCAGATCTATGTGAGATAGAGAACATTATGAAATGCTGAGTGGATCATTTTGACCACATTAAATTTAAAAGGTTTTGCACAAACAAAACCAATGCAAGCAAGATTAGGAGGAAAGCAGAAAGCCGGGAAACAATTTTTTGACAGTCATTGTTTCTGATAAAGGCCTCATATCTAAACTATATAGAGAACTGAATCAAATATTAATTCTTATGAATACAAGTTATTCTCCAATTGAGAAATGGTTAAAGGATATGAACAGGCAGTTTTCAGATGATGAAATTAAAGCTATCTACAGCCATATTAAAAAAAATGTTCTCAATCACTACTGATTAGAGAAATGCAAATTAAAACTACTCTAAGGTACCTCCTCACACCTATCCAATTGGCTAATATGACAAAAAAGGAAAATTATAAATATTGGAGAACATGTGGGAAAATTGGAACACTAATGAACTGTTGGTAGAGCTGTGAACTGAGCCAACCATTCTGGAGAGCAATTTGGAACTATGCCCAAAGGCTGTAAAACTGTGCATACTTTTTCACATAGCAATATGTGAACTGCTATTTCAGTATCCCAAAGAGATCATTAAAAAGGGAAAAGGACCCACATGTACAAAAATATTTATAGCAGTTCTCTTTGTGGTAGCAAAGAATTAGAAATTCAGGGGATGCCCATCAATTGGGGAATGGCTAAACAAGTTATGGTATATGAATGTAATGGAATATTATTGTGCTATAAGAAATGATAAGCAGATGAATTTTAGAAAAATCTGGAAAGAATTACATGAATTGATGCTGAGTGAAATGAGCAGAACCAAGAGAACTTTGTGCACAGTATCAGCAACAATGTGTGATGGTCAACTGTGATAGGCTTAACTCTTCCCAGTAATACAAGTACATTAATACAAGACAATGCCAAAAGACTCATGGTGGAAAATGCTTTCTACATCCAGAAAAAGAACTGTGGAATCTGAATGCAGATTGAAGCATACTATTTTCACTTTTGTTGTTGCTTTTTTGTTATTGTTCTTGTTTATTTTTTTCTTTTTGTTCTAATCCTTCCCTTACAACATGACTAATGTAGAAATATGGTTTTTGTTTCATTTTTGTGGGGCAATGAGGGTTAAGTGACTTGCCCAGAGTCACACAGCTAGTAAGTGTCAAGTGTCTGAGGCCGAATTTGAATTCAGGTCCTCCTGACTCCAGGGCCAGTGCTTTATCCACTGTGCCATCTAGCTGCCCCCTAGAAATATGTTTAACATGATTGTAATAAAACCTATATCACATTGCTTGCTGGTCTCAGGAGGGGGGAAAGAAGGGAAGGTGAGAGAAAAATTTGTAATTAAAAAAATATCTTTATTTGTAATTGGAAAAAATAAAAAATAAAATAAAATTTGAAAAATAGAAAAAGCTTCAATCATTAAAATAATCTGGTACTAGTTAAAAAATAGAGTGGTAGATCAGTGGAATAGATTAGGTATATAATACACAGTAGTAAATGATCATAGTAATCTAGTGTTTGATAAATCCAAAGATTTCCTTTGGGGACAAGACCTCACTATTTGACAAAAATTGCTGGGAAAATGGGAAAACAGTTTGGCAGAAACTAGGTATAGACCAGCATCTCACAACAAATATCATGATACGGTCAAAATGGTTACATTATTCAGACATAAAGAGTGATACCATATGCAAATTAGGGGAGCATGGAATAACTTACCTGTCAGATCTATAGATAAGGGATAATTTATGACCAAACAAGAGATAGAAAGCATTAAAAGATATAAATGTATAATTTTGATTGAATTTTAAAAGTTTAACACAAACAAAACCAATGCAGCCAAGATTAGAAGGAAAGCAGAAAGCTGGGAAATAATTTTTTTTGTGGGGGGGGGCAATGGGGGTTAAGTGACTTGCCCAGGGTCACACAGCTAGTAAGTGTCAAGTTGAACTCAGGTACTCCTGAATCCAGGGCCAGTGCTTTATCCACTCTGCCACCTAGCTGCCCCCGGAAATAAATTTTCATGGCAAATGTCTCTGATAAAAGCCTTATTTTTCAAAATGTATAGAGTACTGAGTGAAATTTATAATAATACCAGTCATTCTCCAGTTGACAGTCAAAGGATATGAGCAAGCAGTTTTCAGATGAAAAAAATGAAGCTACCTATGGTCATATTTTAAAATGCTCTAAATCACTATTGATTAGAAAAATGCAAATTACAACTCTGAAGTATCACTTCACACCTATTAGATTGGCTAATATGACAAAAAAAGGAAAATGATAAATGTTGGAGAAGATGTGGGAAAATTAGAACACTAATGCATTGTTGGTGGAGTTGTAAACTAATCCAGCCATTCTGAAGAGCAATTTGGAACTATGCCTAAAGGCTGTAAAACTGTGCATACCTTTTCACATAGCAATACCATTGCTATTTCTATATCCCAAAGAGATCCAAGTAAGAGGAAAAGGTCCTATATGTACAAAAATATTGATAGCAGCTTTTTTAGTGGTGGCAAAGAATAGGAAATTGAGGAGATGCCCATCAATTGAGGAATGGCTAAACAAGTTGGAATATATGATAGTATTGGAATACTATTGTGCTATAAGAAATGACAAGCTGGATGGTTTTAGAAAAAAAGACTTATATGAACTGTTGCAAAGTGAAATTATAAGAACCAGTAGAACAACATACACAATAACAGCAACATTGAGTGATGATCATCAGTGAATGACTTAACTATTCCCAGCAATACAATGATCCAAGACAATTCCAAAGGACTCAGGATGAAAAATGCTATCTATTTTCAGAGAATTAACTGAGGGAGTCTGAATGCAGATCTAAGTGTAGTATTTTTCACTTTTTTTTGGGGGGGGTGGTTGGTCTATGTTTTCTTTTACAATGTGAATAATAGCGGGGAAAAGAATATATCACTGCCTACATGTTATCTCAAGGATACAGGGCAGTTTCTGATTAAATAAAGAGAAGTAGCAATAGACCATGGAAGGGGCAGCTAGGTGGCGCAGTGGATAGAGCACTGGCCCTGGATTCAGGAGGACCTGAGTTCAAATCTGACCTCAGACACTTAACACTTACTAGCTGTGTGACCTTGGGCAAGTCACTTAACCCCAATTGCCTCACCCCCCCCAAAAAAATAGACCATGGAAAAGAGAGGTATTTGAAAAATGGACCCTGATTATTAAAGGCAACATTGACAAGAACTATGGTAATGCATGCTAATGATATCATAATAAGAATAAACAACAAGAAAGGCATAATACTTTCAAGTGATTATTGAATGGCATTCATGAAGGGACTGAAGAGAAACAACATCTCTGTGGATTAGGAAGTATATTACCTAATAAATATAATGTCCTTTGACCAGAAGAGAAGCTATATCTGAGTTGCATAATTCAGCAAGCTTACTTCTTATAGCTTGTTATCAGATCTATGCAACCTCAGTATTAGGTTTTATATATTTGTAAGTCTTTGTTATCTGAAACCCTTCTGGCCACAGCAGAAGAGATGGTTTCTTAAGCTTCAGGAGAATAACATCTTAGTTCCAGTGGGCGGAGATGGACTGAAGTCACTGACTCAGAAGCATATTAAGAACTCTTACCTGAACACTAGAACATTTCCTCTCCATGCCCCACTCCCCACCCCACCTACCCCAACACCATACCATCACTTTGGACTAGCATGTTCAAGGCTATAAATTTCAATAAACAACAACAGATGCAAAATATCTTGGGATTGTCGAGTGAATAACATTTAGAGAAGAGGAAGGGAGGAGAATACATACACAGATTTATATATGATTAGGGCAGTGGGAGTCTAGAGGGATGTGGCTTCTTGAATATAAGGTATACTAGCTGGCCTCTACCATATAAGAAGTTAGACCCAAGTTGTGTATGTACAGCAAGTTTATTCCCCATAGCTTTAATCCAGTGCTATGCTAACTTAATAAAATACTTATCTAGCACAGGGACTCTCTGCTGAGGTCACAGAGGCTAACAGCCTGTGATAGTCCCTACCCTTTCAGTTTGCCCTAGGTTCATTGCTCTGGAGTCCTCTATCTTCTGAATAGGAGACTAGGCTCCCCAGTGCTCCAATGCCACCCCACTTTGTATTTCCACTCAATAATTCTTTTTTTAGTTCTAGTCTAAGAGTTCTCCCCAGAAAGTGAGGAAAGTACAAAGACCCTCAGAGTACAACTATGAAACGGATATGGGATGGATAATTTTATTCCTATGAAGGAAACGGGATGTTAAGCTATAAAGAATTACAAAATGATGGGAAGAGAATCCAGTAACCTTTTATTAGTAGTACAATTATTTCAGTTGAGAGGTTAATATTCAGGCCTAGTTGGGACTTTTGCAAAGATTTTCTTTGGAAAGGATATTAATTTTACATTTTTACCCATTTAACATTTTTATCTCCATTGAATATAGTCGAGTAGAATCTTTCTGATGGCTTCTTTCTCTGTGTAGGCAACCCTGTGCC
Source organism: Dromiciops gliroides (assembly GCF_019393635.1). Classification (NCBI taxonomy): domain Eukaryota; kingdom Metazoa; phylum Chordata; class Mammalia; order Microbiotheria; family Microbiotheriidae; genus Dromiciops; species Dromiciops gliroides. Next base: position 377,362,036 of record NC_057863.1, read on the forward strand.
TTTTGGCTGGTCTCCCTCTCCACCACTACTCCAGTAGGTATCATCCTGCTGCTGGGGGTTGGAGGTGGAGGGGAGAGATGCTGGCTGCCTTTTGAGATTTCACAAGGCCTAGTACTGCAGGAAAAAAAAAGACACAAGTGGGAGGTTGTCCCATTGGAGGCCCAGACTTATTTAAGACTCATGATTCATACCTGGGTGGAGGGGAGGGAAGAAATAATCATTTATTAAGCCCCTATTATGTGCTAAGTGCTTTACAAATAGTATGTCCTTTGATCCTCACAACAACCCTGTGAGGTAGGTGCTATTATTATTCTCATTTTATAGTTTAGGAAATGGCAGGAAACAGGAGACTAGGGTCACACAGCTAGGCTGGGGCTGGATTTGAACTCAGGTCTTTCTGATTCCAGGCCCGGTACTCTAGTGCCCCTCCCACATTTTTTTTTCCAAGAGAGCTCCAAGAGTTGTCTTTAACTTAAGGCTAGAAGAAAGATGAGATCTAGGGGGTCGGGACAGGGGTGTGGTGGAGCCACCTAGAGCTAGTTCAAGGGCCAATTGTTAAATTTTCAGTGTGAGCATTTGCACTTTGGAAATTGCCAAACACTGCAATCAGTTTGATTTACTGTTTTGTTTGGTTGTCTAGACCAGAAAGTGATGGAGAAAATGTTAATAATGCCAATTAAACTTAAAAGTGTGTGTAAATTCCTTTTTTCCCCAGAAATCCAGTGGGCAGGAACAACCTCTTTGATATTGTTATGGGGAAATAGGTTGGGTGTTGGGGTGGTCCTTAGGAATTCCTCTTTAAAGAATTACACCCTCTCACACACAAATCCAATTAGAATAAAATAATATTTTATTTGGGCGCTAGAGAAAGGAAACCTCAAGGAGAGATAGTTCCAGAGAGGTCATTCTCTGAGATACCTGTCTCCTTGGGCAGGCGAAAGGCAAATACTTTCATTGAGGATGAATGGTGGGGTGATCATCTGACTGTGGAAAGTTCCATTATTGGGGGTGATCACCGGAGCGTGGGATGCCCCCCACTGGTGGTGGCAGGGAGAAGCTGGGCAAGAGGCGACTCCGATCTCTTGAGCAATCTCCATCCTCCTGGCTCCACTCAGGCAGCAGCCACACCTAGACTTATCTCCTCTAGGGGTTGGGGAGTGTGGAATGAAGGGTGGTGGTCCTGGAGCTTATCTCTTTAGGTGTGTCTGTCCTTTGGTTTAGCTTCTCGAGGAGAAAGTTCCCTGATTTCCCCCAGAAAACTTCTGAGGTACCCCAGGCCCATAACAGTATGTTACTACAGAAGTTTTGAATTAGTAAGCAATTAAAAGAATTTTTTTGGGGGGGGGCAATGAAAGTTAAGTGACTCGCCCAGGATAACACAGCTAGTGCCAAGTGTCTGAAGCTGGATTTGAATTCAGGTCCTCCTGCATCCAGGGCCTGTTCTTTATCCACTGCACCACCTAGCTGCCCCCAAGAATTTTTTTGTCATATCAGATAAATCCTTGAGAATTCATGGACACAAGGAAGCAATTAGAGGATAGCTGTGTCTACTCTGAAGTGGGGGGATAGACAGGGGAGGAGGAGTTTCTGGGCACATATGCCCAGAAGCAGACCCAGCCCAAGTTTCTATGAGCTTGTCTGGAATACCAGCTGACCATGTTTCAAAGGTTGGGGAGAGAAGACTACACTTAGATAATTCCAGGTATTCATGTTACTCCATAATTCTGCGATAGCAGCAATGGATTTAATTGTTCAGATTGATCGTGAGGCATCCCAAAAGAATTACAAGACTCAGTGACTCAGTTTCCCAAGTTTTATTAAAATACTGTGAAGCCAAAGGGAGAATACCATAGAAAAGAAAAGGTATCTCGAATAGGGAGATGAAAATGGTTATATTTATAGTGAGAAAAGTAGGTTATCTCCTCATTATCTCAATCTCCTCCTTGTGGGAGGTTCATAGGAGGTCTTACCCTAATTTGGACTTCCTGGGGTCCCACGACATCCCCCGAGGCAGGTACCTTTTTCCCTGGAGGGGTTTACATGTCATAAGGTGAACCTAAGGGCATATTTGTCCTTCTCTGTACATGTTCCTAAAGACATGCTTAAACTTGTCAAACCCAGAGGGTCTCTGTGTTTTTGATATCTCTTTACTTAAGATCTGGTTTCTAGGTGTCCTGCCATCTAGGAATATTAATGGCTATTAATGGTTAATGGTCCCTGGTTACTGTTTCTGTTGGTAGTAAGGGTTGATAGGGACTCGAACCCTCTTGGTTACAGTACTTTTGATGAAAACACAAACCTTAGTTTCTCTCTTTTGGGGGGGGGTGTTTGAGGCAATTGGGGTTACGTGACTTGCCCAAGGTCACACAGCTAGTAAGTGTCAAGTGTCTGAGGTCGGACTTGAACTCAGGTCTTCCTGAATCTAGGGCCAGTGCTCTATCCACTTCTCCACCTAGCTGCCCCCTTAGTTTCTCTATTAACCCTGTAAGGTACTATTGATAAGAACCCAATTCTTAGGTAATCTGTTAGCCCCTTTTAGCTACAGTTGATAGGTTATCTGTTAACCCTTTTAACCTCCTCCATCAATTCCAGTGGCTATAAGGGATGGTCTAGGATCAACATCCTGGCACATTTGGCAGGATATCTGGTCAATACGTGTGTTCATAAAAGGCTATGTTTTCTAGGGGGAAATCCCTGATTGCTCCATACCTTGCTCACTACTAGAATGATGATGTATTTGGTAAGTGTTGGAGATGTAAACCAGAGCTCTCAGTAGAATTTAGGTCTCTTTCCCCAAAGTGGAAGGCCAAAGAATGCAAAGGCCGGTCTTCAAATCTAAATCCCATTCTTCCTAAAAGGGAAGGAAACTAGAGAAAGACAGTGCCTATAAGAAATAAATAAAGGTTTTATTAAGCAAGAAAGGAAATTTAACATGCTCATGGGTACTTATCCAGCCTATTGTTGAATAGGAAGCTAGGTAATAGATTACAGAGGTTTATATACAGTTTAAATAAAGGAAAGCAAGAAATTTGGAGGGAAAGGTGGGTTTAGGAAGGAATGTGTCAGTGGGTCCCATTCCCAAGGGGAGGAGGGGGGAATTCCAGGGGTCAAGGATATGTCCTTTGATTGGGTTCAGAGTTACTGATACCCTGCATGTCCAACTAGGTTTGCTTGCCTCCTGCAAAGGATTGTTTGGTGTGTTAGCCAGTGCAGCCAGTTCTCATGCAATTGTTTTGATTACCTGGATAACTGGGGGACTCAAGCAAATAAAGGTATCCATTTTCACAGAAAGTATCTGAGATCCTTTACTGAGAAGTGGTTTGAGTTACTTGAAAAGAGCCTGGGGTCAGGGTTGGAATAGATTAGGAGGAATTAGAGGTACATGGGGGATGTTTCTGATCCCAGGATCAGCTGAAAAGGAAAGGAGTGGTCCTCTAATCTTTGTCAGGAGGTACAGAAGCCCTTGTTACAGTTAGTCATGGACTGAGCTATGTGCCATCTGGGAAAACATTTCCCTGAGAGATACAGAGGATTAAAACTGGCCTTAGGCTCATCAGTCACATGATGTTGCTCAGGCTAGGTGGACCAATCAACACACATTTATTTATTAAAGGTTTACTGTGGGCACTGTGCTAAGTAGTTGGGATTCAAAAGCAAATGTGACATGGTTTTCATCCTCAAGGGGCTTACATTTTATCAGGGAAGGATACAAGGTCATTTGTGGGGAGGGGGATCAAAAAGACTTAATCTAGAAGGCTCCCGTTGAGCAGAGTCTAAAACAAAGCCTGAGATGAGGGAGGGAAGGTGTTCCAGGCATGGGGATTGTCTGGTGCGAAGATGTAGAGACAGGAAATGGAATGTCATTCATGTATAAGAAACCATAAGAAGGCAGACTGATTGGGACAAAGCATGTATGAAGGGGAATAATTTCAGGGATGAGAGATCAGACCCATTTTTTAAAAAAAGCTTATCCTCACTGTGATATGATATGAGTAGTTCTAATTGAGGACAGATTTCCACATCTCCATTCCTGTTCCCTTATCATCCAGGAATTTTTTTTTTTTTTGAAATTGCCAGCACTTAGCACAATGCCTAGCTAGCTCATAGTAGGCACTTAATGATTGTTGACTGACTATTATGGAGCTAGTCCTAGACTGATCTCATTAAGGGCAAGAACCCTGAAGATGCAATTGACCTCTTATGTGCAGTTTTTGACTTGGCAGAGGAGTCCAATTCATGGAAATGGAAACTTGAGGAGTTGGCCCATGGTCAATTTATTATTTGGCCAGGGTTGGGCATGGGCTACAGTTCTCTTTCTGGAAGGAAGTCCTTTGTTCTGTTCCAAGAGAGAGTGGTATATAACAAGAAGTTTGATGATGCAGAAGTTTGATATGCAGACAATGGGAGTACCCAGTGATATGTTCTGAGACCAACCAGAAGAGACTGACAACCTTCAGGCAAAATTCCTGGGGAAGGGTCCCATGATCTCTCTCTCTTTTTTTTTTTTTTTTTTGGCGGGGCAATGGGGGTTAAGTGACTTGCCCAGGGTCATACAGCTAGTAAGTGTCAAGTGTCTGAGGTTGGATTTGAACTCAGGTACTCCTGAATCCAGGGCCGGTGCTTATCCACTGTGCCACCTAGCCGCCCCCCCACGATCTCTTGATAAGGTGTCATGTTCCATGGGACAGTGTGTCACTAGTAATTTTCCTAGGGAGTCATAATATATTAAGTATTTAAGTATAACATTCCAATACTGCACTTAGTATGGTTCCTGGCACATGATAGTTGTTTAATAAATGCTTGTTGAATGACTAGCTGAAAAGTGGGCACACTGACAGTTTGAAGAGGAGAGTCTTATTCACCCCAACTAATTGGTCAGAGGGAGACCCAGCCCACCACTTAAGGCCTCTCTGATTATCTGTCAATCTTGAAGAGGGTAAAAAGGGTCAGATGACCCTATTTCATTTTGGTTGGTACTTGATACTGACTCCACATGCTCAGAGAATACTCGAGTAACATGTTTAAGCGGAAGGAAGGAAGCAACATATAAGTCATCTGGTAGAGTCATAAGCTGTGTGAATAATGAGTGACTAATAACCACTGATAATAATAATGACTTTAAAGATTGCAAAGTGTTCTGCATACATTATCTTACTTGAGCCTTATAATAACCCACTGAGATAGATAATAGAGCTATTATTATCTCCATTTTACAGATTAATAACAAGTCTCAGAGCAATTAAATGATTTGCTCATAGTTGCAGAGCTGATGTATTAGAGGTGTGATTCAGACTCTATCCACTATGCCATGCTGCCTTTCTAATGTTACTGAGAACTACTGGCCAGACAATGACAATGGGCCTGAGGGCAATTCAGCATCATAACAACTTAATTGAGGCACTAATTTTGAGATACTCTATCCTGGGCTTTGCCCCCAAGGAATGAAGGATAGTGAATGAATCCATATAGCTTGAATTACCAATCCATCAGTCAATAAGTATTTTATTAACCACCTACTATGTGCTAGGCATTGTGCTAGACATTTTGGATACAAGTACCATAAAGTACTTTAAATGTTGATTGGTTAATTGGATTGGTCCTGAAGTTGCTAAAGGCTTTGGGAGTATCAATATCCTTTTGACACCTGAGTCTTAGGATAAGATCATCTTCACATGAAAAAAATCAACTATTTTCATGGGCATATCTACTTGAGGGTCATTCCATCAGATCCACAATATGATTCAAAAACCCTGTACAATTCCATGTGTTCCTAACATTTTTACTTGGGACCATACCAGACAGATAGGAATAAGAACCAGTAGAATCTGGATTCTATTACCTTTCTAGGAGTGGTAATGTCTCTCTGGAGGAAATTGTAGTGATACCACAAAACCCATTACCCATATCTGCTTTAGTCAACTTATTATAATCACTCCTGGGGTTTATTGGCTTTAGTCTGGAAAGCTTTACTTTCATTAGCACCTGCTACGCCTTCTATCAGGTTCTCACTGAAGCAAACTAACTCCCTTTCAATGGATAGAGAGGGACAGCTACGAGGTGCAATGGATAGAGTTTGGGGCCTCAAGTCAGGAAGACCTGAATTACTAGCTGTGTAACCCTGGGCAAATCGCTTAACTTCTGTTTGCCTCTGTTTCCTCATCTGCAAAATGGGGGGAATAATAGCACCTACCTCACAAGGATGTTGTAAAGATTAAATGAGTTTGAGTTTGAGTGGCCACATCATATAGCTGAATACCCCCTCACCCCCAGTATGGTGGACAATGACTGTTTGTTTGTTTGTTTTGGGTTTTTTTTTGAGGGTTGAGTGACTTGCCCAGGGTCACACAGCTAGTAAGTATCAAGTGTCTGAGGCTGGATTTGAACTCAGGTCCTCCTGAATACAGGGCCCGTGCTTTATCCTGAGGGTTACTTTTGAAGATGATCTTAAACAGATGGAAGGCGTGGCAGGTGCTAATGAAAGTAAAGCTTTCCAGACTAAAGCCAATAAATCCCAGGAGTGATTATAATACATTGACTAAGGCAGATATGGGTAATGGGTTTTGTGGTATCACTTCAATTCCCTCCAGACAGATATTACCACTCCTAGAAAGGTAATAGAATCCAGACTCTACAGTTGGGCATCAATTGTATGGAGACTGTACTTTTGGTGTTAATTCACATGTGCCTAGGATTACAGTAGCTATTTCCACTATGAAATTATGTATGGAGGCTACATATCCAACTTAGATCCAGCCAGAGGATTCCAAAGTTGTTGCAGAACCCAAAGAGCCTGAAGAGAGAGACTCCAAGAAATCTGAAGAGAGTCAAGGAAAATGAATAGACAGCTGTGAGTGAAGAGATCAAAGCTCTTCTCTCGCTTCTCACGAACTCTGCCCCTCTCTTCACATAGGCTCAGGACATTGATCTCCACCAATAAGGAAAGAGTCCTATTTCAATGGACTTTGGGACTTGGGTTACACCTAGTATTACTGGATAAGTAGGATTTAAATTGGTAAGGAATATAAAATGAGTATCTATAGAGATCTAATATCTGGAATAATTGATTCTGGACTAGGATGTGACAACAGGTAGGGCATGAACCTACCATATATCATGATGACTAACAGCTGGTGTTTGGTCCAACTAGGGGGCATGTCTTAGAGAAAGCAATGCATGCACATCTTCACGGGTTAGTGCAACTGATACATAGATTTATTTTTTTTATTCTGAATAGAATTTTATTTTCCAAAATATATGTAAAAACAAAATTTTAACATCAATTTTTTTAAAACTTTGTGTTCCAACTTCTCTTCCCCCTCCATTTCCACCCCCACCCACAAGAACTCAATCAATTCAAAATAAGTTATACATGAGTAGTCATGGAAAAATTCCCATATTAGCTAGTTGTAAGAGAAAACAGTCAAAAAAACCCAAACTTCAGATTAAGAAATTGTCAAAGAGGAAATGAAAAAAAAATTTTTTAAATGTGTTTCCATCTGTTTTCAGATACTATCAGTTCTTTCTCTGCAGACCGGCTGCAATCTTCATAAGTCCCTCAGGGTTACATTGGATCATTGCCTTGCTGAAAACAACCACATGCTTCCCAGCAGATCATCCCCCACTATTGCTGTTATTTTATATACAGTACATTTCACTGTGCTTCAGCTCATGTAGGTCTCTCCAGGTTTTCCCGATAGCATCCTGTTCATCACAACCTCTATATCAACCTTAAGCTTGACAGAGAATCTTCTTCACAAAAGCCCAGCAAAGTAGGTACCATACATTTTGCCATTATAATCAATCATCATAACTATTTCCGTCCATCCTACTCCCTTCCCATGACATTTACTCTATCTTCTTTTTACCTATTCCTCCTCAGAGGTGCCTTACTTCTGACTATCCTCTCCCTCGTTCTGCACTCCCTTTTTCCACCCTTCCTTCCTTGTCCTCTTCCCCTCCTATTTTCCTGCAGGGTTAAATAGATTGCTCCTCCCAACTGGGTATGAAAGCTATTCCCTCCATGAGCCCACTCCAATGAGATCAGGGTCCCTGAGCTAATTCTGTGTTCTAAATTTTTCTTCCTCCCTCCCTCCTCAACCCTCCCTATGAGATCAAGCAATTCAATATGTCATACTAATGCAGTCATGCAGAACATCTTCATCTTCCTTGAAAGTGTTTTGCTTTTTACTGCTCTCTCCCCCAGTCTGCCATTTCCTCCTTCCCTTCCCCCCCCCTTTTCTCCCTCTCTTCCCCCAGGGCAAAAGTATATTACTATACCTACTTGAGTATGTATGTTAGTCCTTCTTTGAGCCAATTCTGATGATATTAAGGTTCACTCACTCCCCAACTCCTTCCCCCTCTTCTACTCTCCTCCATAAGCTTTCTTCTTGTTTCCTTCATGCATAGATTTATTTTTGTGGCCCAGGTAAACCTGATCAAGTTAGAGTATGAAGGATGGAATATCAGCTGGGGACACACACACACACACACACACACACACACACACACACACATATATGTTTGATGGGTTCAGACTGTACTTTATAAGGGTATTTTAGAAGCCAGTGATATTAAATAGTGACAATCTTCCCTGATAGGGGAGCCAATTTGTTATTAAGGACTCCCATGTACCTAACACTTTATTTATTTAAAGTTTTTTATGAACAGATTTTGCTTTGACATATAATACAAACCCCTAGTATGCTCCCTATTAAATCTTTGTGAAACACTTGAAAATAATTTAGTAAAGCAAACACAAAAAATAATTGTGACCAATAGAACAAGCAAACTTTGACTTTAATTTTCTGTTTGTTAAAAAGAAAAGATCGGTGTACATTTTATAAGTTAGTGCCTGTGGGAAGATAGGCACACTAATGTACTGGTTTTTTGTTTGTTTTTGTTGTTGTTTTGTGAGGCGATTGGGGTTAAATGACTTGCCCAGGGTCACACAGCTAGTAAGTGTTAAGTGTCTGAGGTTGGATTTGAACTCAGGTCCTCCTGAATCCAGGGCCAGTGCTCTATCCATTGTGCCACCTAGCTGCCCCTACTATTGTATTGTTAGTGGAGCTGTGATTTAGTAGAGCCATTTTAGAAAGTAATTAAGAATTATGCAAGGAAAGTGACTAAAATATCCATACCCTTTGACCCAGATATTCCACTTTAATGCATAAATCCCAAGGAGTTTATTGAAAAAATGTCTCTATATACACCAAAATGTATGTACTTTTTAGTGGTAGCAAAGAACTGGAAACAAAGTTGACAACCCTTCAACTGGGGAAGTGGTACATGAATGTAATAGGATATTACTGTGCTGTAAGAAATGATAATCAGGATGAAGACACAGGATGGAAAGATTTACATGAACTCATACAGTGTAAAGTAAGCAGAGGGAGGAAAACAATATATACAGCAATGTAGATGAAAAGAACAACCACAAAACCATCAAAAAGTGGTTTAAAGAAGAGATATGAAAAGGGATATTCCCCTATTCCTTTAAAAGGAAGTCCATGGTTGAAGAAAATTGCATATACATTTTTTTTTTTTAGTGAGGCAGTTGGGGTTAAGTGACTTGCCCAGGGTCACACAGCTAGTAAGTGTTAAGTGTCTGAGTCCGGATTTGAACTCAGGTCCTCCTGACTCCAGGGCCGGTGCTCTATCCACTGCGCCACCTAGCTGCCCCTGACTGAATCTTTTTTTTTTAATTCTTACTGATTTTATGTTACGAACATTTATATATGACTCCCACTCCTTGAGAAGTTTCGTGTGACAAACTAAAACAGTTAAGCAAAACTAACAATGCAGTTACTTCATTTGAAAGTGTATGCAACATTCCACATCTGTAGCACTTCCCCACCTCAATATTTTTCTAAACATTTAATTAACAGAAGTTTCTTTTTTCTTCCTCTACTCCCACCTGGGGCAGCTAAAGTGCAGTGGATAGAGCACCAGGCCTGAATTCAGGAAGAACTGAGTTTAAATCCAGCCTCAGACACTTACTGGCTGTGTGACCCTGGACAAGTCACTTAACCCCAATTGTCTTTCTTCATCTGTAAAGTGAGCTGTCAAAATGAAATGGCAGGGGGAAGCTAGATGGCGCAGTGGTTAAAGCGCTGGCCCTGGATTCAGGAGTACCTGAGTTCAAATCCGGTCTCAAACACTTGAAACTTACAAGCTGTGTGACCCTGGGCAAGTCACTTAACCCCCATTGCCCCTCCAAAAAAAAACAAACCCAAAAAAATGAAAAAAAGAAAAAAAAAAGAAATGGCAGGGGCAGCTAGGTGGAGCGGTGGATAGAGCACTGGCCCTGAATTCAGGAGGGCCTGAGTTCAAATCCGACCTCAAACACTTAACACTTCCTAGCTGTGGTAACCCTGGGCAAGTCACTTAACCCCAATTGCCTCACCAAAAAAAAAAAAAAAAAAAGAAATGGCAAACCACTCCAGTATCTTTGCCAAGAAAATCTGAAGTGGGGTCACGAACAAGAGACAGACATGACCGAAACAACTAAAAAAATCTAACCTGATTGGAAAAAAAAGGAGGGAAAACAAAAAACTGATTCATTTTACACAAATATTCACAGAGAGGCAAAACAAATTCTCTCACTCGTTCTATTAAAAAATAGATGTCTCTTCTGCCCCTAAACCTATCACCTCTGTTGTGAGGAGGATACTATATTTCATTATGTCTCTGACATCATGAACGGCCATTGTATTCATCATAATCTTACATCTTTCAATATTATTTATCTTTACAGTGTTGTCACTGTAAATGTTTTTTATCTGGTTCTGCTCCATTTCATTCCTGATTAGTTTACATTAATCTTCAAAATTGGTCAGTTTTATAATATTGATGTTATAATGTAAATTAATCTGGTTCTGTTCACTTCACTCTGTAATAGTCACTACAAGTCCTTCTATTTATCTTTGAAATAATCTATTTCCTCATTTCTTACAGCATGATAGGATTCATCATATTAATATACCATAGCTTATTTAGCCATTCTTCAAGAGATAGGCAAGCCTTTAGTTTCCAGGGTTTGGTTTTTTTTTTTTGGCAACAAAGATTGCTGCTATAAATATTTTTTTATATATGTTTTTCCCCCTTCTTTCTTTTAACTTTCTTGGGTAAAATGTAAAATGAAAGAGTTTAACTAGACCAGGGCTTCTTAAACTTTTTCCACTCCTAACCCCTTTTTGCTTGAGAATTTTTTATGCAACCTTGGCTATATAGGTATATAAAATAGGCATACAAATCAAACATTTGTTGCCCAATTTTTCACAATCCCCATATTCAGTTATACAACTCAATATGGGATTGCAACCCACAGTTTTGTTTTTGTTTTTGTTTTAATCGGGGCAATGAGGGTTAAGTGACTTGCCCAGGGTCACACAGCTAGTAAGTGTCAAGTGTCTGAGGTCAGATTTGAACTCACATCCTCCTGAATCCAGGGCTGGTGTTTTATCCACTTCGCCACCTAGCTGTCCTCACCACCCACAGTTTAAGAAGCTTTGAACTAGACAATGTCTAAGGTCCTTTCTAGCTCTTATTTTATGAACCTATGTGGTTTCTAGGTCTAAGGGGTTAGAAGGCTAGATACTCTTAGATACTGTTGCCTATAAAAAGCAATAAAAATGACTTTTAATAACAAATTATAGAAAGGATACAGTTTGGAGGCAGCTAGGTGGCACAGTGGATAAAGTACCGGCCCTGGATTCAGGAGGACCTGAGTTCAAATCCGGCCTCAGACACTTAACACTTACTGGCTGTGTGACCCCAGGCAAGTCACTTAACCCCCATTGCCCCACAAAAAAAAAAAGAAAAGAAAAGAAAAAAGGATACAGTTCCTACAGTTAAAAACTAAAAGAGTAATTCAGATAAAATGGCTACTCTCCTCCACTTCTGCATTTACCACAGCAACCATCAACACTACATCAGAAAGATATTCATTACCACAAAGCAGTGGGAATTCTGCTAAAATCTCAGTCACCAGCTCCCCATAGACTGCCCCATTTATGCCTCAGGTGGTAAGGAAGCCAATGGACTTCCTATCCCCCTAAAGTGCCAGCCCAGTTTTCATAAAACAGGTGCCATTCCTACTACAGGTATCAAGCTAGAGGAAAGTCACCAGTGATTTACCCATTTTTCTTTCTATTCTATTCATTTTTTTTAGTTTTTAAAAGTATATTTTATTTTTCTCAATTACATGTAAAAAGTCCCCCTTAACATTCATTTTTTAACGTTTTGAGTTCTAAATTTTTTCCTTCCCTCCCCTGCAAAGAAGGCAAGCAATTTGATATAGATTATGCATGTGAAGTCATGTAAAACATATTTCCATATTAGCCATGTTGTGAAAGAAAAAACAGACCACCCCCCTCCCCGCCCCCTAAAAAACTAACAAAAAGAAAGGGTTTTTTTGTTGTTTTTTTTTGTGAGGCAATTGAGGTTAAGTGACTTGCCCAGGGTCACACAGCTAAGTGTCAAAGGTCTGAGGCCGGATTTGAACTCAGGTCCTCCTGAATCCAGGGCCGGTGCTTTATCCACTGCACCACCTAGCTGCCCCAAAAAGGGAAGTTTTAAAGAATATGCTTTGATCTGTATTCAGACTCCATCAGTTCTTTCTCTTGAGGTGGATAGCATTTTTTTTTATCATAAATCCTTCAGAATTGTCTTCAACCATTGTATTGTCTAGGATAGCTACATCATTCGCAGTTGATTATTGTACAATATTGCTATTAATATGTACAATGTTCTCCTGAACCTGCTCACTTAATTTTGCATCAGTTCTGCTTGACCCCAAGCAAGAACTAGGAACAGCAATGATAAAGAGGCAGATTGTGGTTCAATATAAGGAAAACCTTCTTAAAAATTAGATCTGTCAAAAAACTGAACCAGCTGTCTTGGGAGGAATGGAATCCATTGTCCTTAGTTGATCAGTTTTTAGAAGGCTTACTCATGACAGTCCACCCTGAATTAGCCTAGGTGTTCAACCTTTAAAGGATTACAATGATTACCACCTTTGATCATCCATGAAGCTATGACAGTTCTTCCAGTATCTCCTCTGGCCTGATTATTGATAGTATCATGTTCAGTGGGGTTGGCAGTCGCCTATAGGGCCAGCCCACACCTGGTACCTAAATTCTGAGTACCGCCCCACCGATGGCTATCTATGGATACATCTACCCACCATGTAAAGGAACTGCAATTACACCCCTTCCCCCACCATCTCCAGGCCAACCAGTTCCTACAGGTTTTTCCTGGGAACGTGTTCCTTATCTTTAAGGTCAGATGCTTAGTAGATATTTAATAAATGCTTGTTGAGTAAATTCAAAGTGATTATTTTTTAAGATGAGATAACATATGTAAAGAACTTTTCAAATCTTAAACAACCAGAGTATTTTATTTTTGATCCCGTAGGTTATAGGGAACCGTTGAATGGAGGGTAGACTAGAGAGGGAAAATTCTTGAAATTAGGAGACCAGTCAGAAGGTTTTTTTAATAGTTTAGGCATGAGGGGCAGCTAGGTGGTACAATGGATAGAGCACTGGCTCTGGAGTCAGGAGGACCTGATTTCAAATCCAGCCTCAGACAGTTGACACTTATTAGCTGTGTGACCCTGGGCAAGTCACTTAACCCCAATTGCCTCACCAAAAAAAAAAAAATAGTTTAGGCATGAGATGATGAAGACTTGCTCTAGAATCATACCTGTGCTAGTAGAAAGAAGGGGGTGTATAGAAGAGCTATAGAGAAGGTAGAAATGTCAGCAGTTGGTAACAAATTGGATATATGGAATGAGTGCTAGTAAGCAATTGAGGATGGTACCTAGGTATAGCCTACCTGGATGGGAGCATGGTGGTGCCCTCAATAGTAATAACTGTAACCCCTGTCCCAAAAGCCCATTGGTATGAGACTCTTTCCACATTGGTGGAGATGAAGGCCTTGCCCTACCTCAGGACTGGGGTGGAGTTGGTAAGAGACAGAGCTTCAGTTCAGTTCTCAAAAGTTCCTCCTTTGGGGACTGGAAAGCCTCAAGTTTTCTTTGAGCACTGAGTCAAGCTTCCACTTCAAGAGAGAAGATGGAAGAGACCAACTCCAGTTTGCTGAAGGAAAAGATTCTGGGAAGATGTGAGAGGAGCTGACAGTCTCTGTCATGTCCCTGTTCCCAGCTTACTACACTAGAGCCTTTGGGGAATTACCCTTTGGGTGAGATCCAGGACCCTATCTTTTGGTTGAGTTGATTTTCCTTGCTCCCATGGGGAGAGCTCCTTCATTCTGTGTTGTCTGGTATATATCTCCTATGTATTCCTTCTCTGATTTCTGTTTTGCTATGATTTGGATAAATGGATTTTTTTGCTGTTTGCTATGTGTCATTTTCTTTCTTCTGATCTTCTCACAATTGGTCGTCTTTGATACGGTACCCTGCTAAAAGCACAATGATGGGTGACACTCAGGTTTTATACTAGCCAGGGTTGTGGAAAAATTCAGACCCAGGTCATACCACTAGTTATGAGGGAAAACAGGCATGAGAAAGTAGATGGCTTAGTGCACACCTGTACTTGATGAAACAAATCAAAGCTTATTTCCTGCTTAAAATGGACCAGTAACAACACCTTGGAATACAAAGAATTGTGCTTTTTTTTTTTTTGGTAAAGTTTCACAGATGCTTACATATTTTGACCACTAGAGGAGGCTGAATTACAAATCCTGAAAAATGATTTGTATAAAAAATATGCAGCTTGTTTTGCCTTATCTTAAAGGGGGTACAGAAAGATAACAAATAATAAAATATAAACTGGAAATGTGGGAGCTTAAAAGAGCAAAATCACTAAGCATATGAGATAGAATTTGTTATTTTTTTCCATCAAATTAATGCTCATCTTTGGAAAAAACACGACTTGCTTCTAGCCAATTACTGTATGCCTAAAAGCAATTAATAAATAATGCTCTGAACAAAGATATCAGAAAGATTTTCTGACTAAGTGTTTGTACCTTAGGACCCAAAATATTCATTCAAGCTACGATCATCACATTTAACAATAGTACCACTCACATATGTCGCTAGCCAAGGAGGGTGGTAAGATTAGCCTAATTCACATGTCATTCCTTTCAAACATAGACTTACAAAATTTAGAGTTGGAAGAGTTCATCTAGTCCAAGTTTCCTCATTTATATAGATATGGAAACTCAATCTCTTAGATCAGGAGAAAGAAACACCTAAAATTCAAACCCAGGTTTTCTGATTCCAAATGTTGGTGATAGTATTTACATAATAATAATAGCTAACATTTATATGGGGCAACTAGGTGGTGCAGTGGATAGGGTTTCAGGCCTAGACTCAAGAAGACCTGACCTCAGACACTTACTAGCTGTATGACCCAGGGCAAATCACTTAACCCTGTTTGCCTTAGTTTCCTTATCTGTAAAATGAGTTGGAGAAGGAAATGGCAAACCACTCCAGTATGCTTACCAAGAAAACCCCAAATGGGGTCAGGAGGGGTCAGATACAACTAGAAATGACTCAACAACAACAACAACTTTTATATAGCACTTAACTGTGTATCAGGCACTGTGCTAAGTGCTTTACAAATAACTCATTTCATCCTCACAACTCCTCTAGGAATGCTTTTTCCACTCCATTCTCGCTGCTTTCCTTTGCATGATTATAATGCTAGTAGAATTTAATTGTCTGCTATCTTTTAGTTGTGTCATAGCAACTGATCATATTTTATTGAGTCCTACTAAGGACTCAATGTGTAGGATATTTCAGAGATCAAAGAAGGATAAGATGGATCCCTGCCATCCAGGAGCATAGAGGGCTACAGAAAAGTAGAGAAGACTCCTAAGGCTCAAGCCCATCTCAGCCAGTGTGGTGGCATACACCTTTCATCTTCAGCATCCTTATCCAGACTTATAGCTAGCTAAAATCTACCAGGGGCAAATTCTATTAAACGAGTGAGTTGTCTGGGGGAAAGGACAGCCAGTGGAAAGGAAGGGTGGGAAGGGGGCAGGCAGGACAGTTCCGCCTCAGGTTTAGTTGTGCCGGGAAGGGAAGGCGAGTCCTGATGATGCAAGTTGTACTTATGCCTCGGGAGCAGGAATTCTTTACCTGGCTTCTGTGAACTTGTTTTTTAAAAATATTTTTATAACTGTATTTCAATATTAGTGGTTTCCTTCATAATTCATGTATTTATGTTATACATTTACAAATATTGTTCTGAGAAGGGGTCCATGGGTTCAACCAGATTGCCAAAGGGGTCCATGGCACAAAAAAGCTTAAGAACCCCTGATCCAGAGGACCTCAAGGGGAAGATCTGGCAGCCACCCTGGGGAAAAAGCATGACATCTTCCCTCAGTTTTTTTATTCAGTTGGATTTGCTTTACTGTGTCTTGGTTTCACATAAAATCACTAGCTTCTATTTGTTCAATTCTAATTCTTAGACAATTATTTTCTTGAGAGAGCTTTTCTATTTTCCCATTTGGCTTTTCAAATGGTTGACTTTTTTCTCATGACTTTCCTGCATTGCTCTTATTTCTCTTTCCATTCTTTCCTCTATCTCTCTAAATCTTCCTTCTATCTCTCCTACTTTCTCTTCAAAGTCCCTTTTGAGTGTTTCCATGGCCTGAGACCAATTCATATTTTTCTTGGAAGCTTTGAATGTTGGAGCTTTGACTCTGTTATTATCTTCTTCTTCTGAGGGTGTATTCTTGTCTACCTTTCCCCCAAAGAAATTTGTTTTGTTTTGTTTTGTTTTTTTGCGGCGCAATTGGGGTTATGTGACTTGCCCAGGGTCACACAGCTAGTAAGCGTTAAGTGTCTGAGGCCGGATTTGAACTCCACCCCCTCCAAGTCAGCACCTTTGGGCAAAGGCACCTTTGTCCTGTGTAACTTTAAGCTCTCTCCCTTGTAATTCCTTCCTTTCTGCTCTTCCTAAGCTAAAAATAAACATCTTTCAGTCATTTCTGACTCTTCATGACTCCATTTGGAGTTTTCTTGGCAAATATACTGGAGTAGTTTATCATTTCCTTCTCCAGCTCATTTTACATATGAAGAAACTGAGGCAGAAAGGGTAAGTAACTCACTCAGGGTCACACAGCTTATGTCTGAGGTCAGATTTGAACTCAGGTCTTCCTGATTCCAGGGCCAGCACTCTATCCACTGTGCTTACTTAGATGCCACCCAATGCCTTAGGCCTGTACCTGAAGACCTCCTGCCCCCTGCCCCATGTCTTTCTCAGATTGCAACATGTTCCTCATCCCTCTTCTTACAAACCTTGAAACCTGACACAAGGGAGATCACTGACTCTGGAGTCAGTGGACTTGTGTTCAAAACCCACCTCTCATATAACTATGTATATGACCTAGGGTATCATTTAACCTTAGGTCTCATTTCCCTCATCTTATTTGTAGAATGAAGTTGGACTAAGTAGCCTTTGAGTTCCCTTCTAGCTCTAGCTAGGATCCTATGAACTTCTTGAGTTCCCCTTTGCTAAAAACCAAACCTCAAACAGTGCCCTTGATCCTAACCCTTGACATCTCCTCTGGGAACTTGCTACCTTTTACCTTCTTTCATTTTCAGTTTCTCCCTCTTTATTGGCTACTTCCGTTCTGCCTATGAAATATGCTCAGGTTTCACTTGGTCTGCAAAGGCCTTCCTTCCCTGCTAACCCTTCAGGTTATCACCCTATTTTTCTCTTCTATTAATTGATGTATCATCACCCACTCACTCCTCACACCCTACAATCTGTGACTTTGAACTCCATTACTCTACTGAATTTGTTCTCTTCAAGAGAACATCTCCCTTGATCTTTCTGAAGCTCCTTATCAACCAGACCTTTTTGAAACACTCTCCTTCCCCTGGCTTCCATGGCAATGTTCTACTCTGGTTCTCCTTCCTATCTGAGCACTCCTTTACTGGGTTCATCATCTTCCATTTCCTAAGGGTATGTTCCCCAGGGATCTGTTTTGAACCCTTTTTTCTATTTTCAATTCAATTCTGCTTCTGACTCTTACCACCTATGTGACCTTGGGAAAATCAATGGATCTTTCTGGGCCTCAATTTCTCATATCAAAAAGTTATAGCTAAGGAAAAGATGTTCTTGATCTATGATTTTGTGGTCTTTGAATCTAGACATGTCTGGAAATGAAAGCAAGGACAGTGACTAGGACACCTAGTGGAATTACATTCATTCACCTGACTGAGGGACCAAAGCCATCAGTTACTAGGCTAAAGACAAACGTCAAGATCCAAGATGGCAGCCAAGAGTCTAGAGTCAATCCAGGCCTCAATACTAAGTAGTGGAGAAGAAGCCTTGAAATGGTGTCATGAGACCTAGAAGCTACTCTGTTTTCCCATTAACTTGTTATGTGGGGGCAGCTAGATGGCGCAGTGGATAGAGCACTGGCCCTGGATTCAGGTGTACCTGAGTTCAAATCCGGCCTCAGACACTTAACACTTACTAGTTGTGTGACCCTGGGCAAGTCACTTAACCCCAATTGCCTTACCAAAAAAAAAACAACCTTGTTATGTGACCTTTGCTGAGTCACATCCCCTTAGTAGGTCTGTGTTTTCTCATCTTTAAGATGGAGAATTTTTACTAGATTAGGGAATTCTTAACCTCTTTGGGTCAGATTTATTTTTTTCCTTACATTCTCTTTGGTAATATGGGGGAAGCCCTTTTCAGAATAATGTTTTTAATGCCTAAAATAAAGTACATTGGAATACAAAGGGAAGAAAGATTATGATTCATATTATGAACTCTTTATTTTACATTAATTTTAGTTTAATGGCTATATTCTCACTCTCACCAGTAAGTTGATTCCTAAGAGTAAAACTACATTTCTTACTCAGGGTTCTGAGTACCTTCGAGTAGTTGGTAATCGGCTTAAGCCTTCCTTCTGGTTCATTCTTCCCAATATTAATCACCATTTATCTCTTCAATATCATCTAACCAGTGCCTATTAATATTTCTCCAAAATCATCAATAATACTTATTAGCTCTCACATTTAACCAACTGACATCAACTAACTTTTATGAAGAGATATTTACTGAGAAGATATTACAAGAACATACATATACATATATTGCCCTGAACTGGGAGAATACATTGTCTCCTCTACCACTTCAGTTTCTGGGGAGAATGAGTTTAAGTTTAAAATAGTTACCACAAAACATTCGTTCCACCAAGTTTACTTCTGAATGCAGCATAGCTGATGGACAAATAGCTCCCTTGCTTGAAGAAACCAGCATTTCTTCTTCTACTACCAATTTTTTGTTGGGCTCTTTACCACTGATTATTTTCCCCGGGCATAGCTGCTAGCAAATTCTGGTATGAACTCCATTCCCGAACCTTTGAGTTTCAGTCTTTAAGTAAAGTTGATTTTGCCTCATGAGACTTGGCTGCTGACCGACTCTAGTATGGAATTCCCTACTTGAAAAGCTCGCAACATCATAGCAGTCTCCAATAATCTTTCACCTAAGAGCAGAAAGAATAGATACTATAGGGAAAGAAGTAATGGTGTTCCAGATCTTCTCCAGAGTCAAGAGGGGCTGAAATAAAGACCAGAATCCCCTCCCAGATAAACACATCTTCCTCCAATCATCTCTAGGAAAAAGAGACTCAAATTGCTTCCTTTCTATCCCCCCTCAATAAGAATCTTTTGTATGTATGCTCAAACCTGGCTCAGTAGTCCATTGAAGAGGTATCTTCTCCCCAAGCAAGACATGGACAGGAAACAGGCACAGAATCCTTGCATGTGCTATGAAGCAGAATGCCAGGTCCCTCCATTCTACATCATTATATAATTCCCGAAGCAGGTTCACCAAGTCTCTGTGTGCATGCTCCCAGGATGGTGCTTTCATAGGCCAGTCCTCCCTCCACGACATCAGAGTAAAACAAATAAACTACCATACCCTACTTCCTAGATGAAAGGAAGGGGCAGAAAGTCCTGCTCTATAGCCCTGAGGGCAAGATACTAAACAATGACAAGTAGAGTTAGACCGGGAATGCCCACTATCACTACTGTGATAGGCTACACAAGGCAAGCATGGTTAGGTAAGGATAAAGGGTAATGTAGCAAACTATCACTATCACCGGAACAAAGAGTATATGGGAGGGAGTAAGGTATAAGAAAACTGGAAAGGGGAAGCTAGGTGGCGCAGTGGATAGAGCACCGGCCCTAGATTCAGGAGGACCTGAGTTCAAATCTGGCCTCAGACGCTTGACACTTACTAGCTGTGTGACCCTGGGCAAGTCACTTAACCCTCATTGCCCCACAAAAAAAAAAAAAGAAAGAAAGAAACAAGAAAACTGGAAAGATAGGACTGGGTTATGAAGGGCTTTGAATGTGGAACAGAAGAGTTCATATTCGATCATGGAGGCAATAAGGAGCCACTGGAGTTTAGGGGTGACAAGATCAGACCTATGTTTTAGGTAAATCATTTTGGTAGCTGAACGGATGATGGATTGGAGTGGAGTGAACTTTGAGGCGGGCAGATCCACCAACGGGCTATTGCAGTAGTATGGGTGAGAGGTGATGAGGGCCTGCACTAGAGTTGTGACAGTGCCAGAGGAGATAAGGTGGCATATTTGGCAAAAGTTGCAAAGGTGAAATCAACAAGCCTTGGCAGCAGATTGGATTATGGGGAGGGGTGGAGTGAGAGATAGTGAGGAGGCAAGGATGACACTTAGGTTGTGAGCCTGAAAAACTGGGAAGATGGTGTTACTCTTTATAGTAATAGGGAAGGTAGGAGGTGAGAATAATTCAGGGAAAAAGATAATGAGTTCAGCTTTTGACATGTTCAGTTGAAGATGTTTACTGGAATCCAGTGTGAGGTGTCTGAATGGCAGTTGGAGATTTGAAATTGGAGGTCAGCAGAGAGATTGAGGCAGGAAAGGTAGATTTGAGAATCATTGGCATATTGTTGTTTGTCCTTTATGGTTGTTGGAACAGATTGTTCTCATCTGCCCATTCTGCTGGGGGAAGTCATCATATGCTTGGGGTAGACATCCCCCTAACTCATCATTGTATTTGAGGCCTGTTGGTTACCGTCAACCTGGTTTAGCCTGTCTGCCAAGACAGTTTACCAGGGTGTGGCCATTGCACATGCTATAGCTTTTTGGAGCCACAGGTGAGAGTTGAATATCAGTTTGGCAAGCCCTCACACCAGAGATGCCAGTATTCCTTGAACACCCCATACACTTTATAGAGATGGTAATTAAATCCATGGGAGCTGATGAAGTCACCAAATGAAGTAGTAGAGAGGGAGAAGAGAAGACCTAGGAAAGAACTCAGAGGGACACCTATGGTTAGAGCGCAAGATCTGGGGGAAGATCCAGCAAAGGAGACAGAGAAGGAGCAGCCAGATAGGTAGGAGGTAATCCAGGAGAGAGTAGGGTCCTGAAAACCTAGGAGGAAGAAAGGAAGATTATCAAGGAAGAGAGAATTAAGAAGGAGAGAGTGAATCACAGTGTCAGAGGCCACAGAGAGGTCACATAGAATGAGGACTGAGAAAAAGCCATGGGATTTGGTCATTAAGAGATCCTCAGTAAATTTGGAAAGAGCAGTTTTTGTGGAATGATAGTCAGAATCTGGATTTTAAGTCTTTAAGAAGAGTGAGAGGAAAGGAAGCAAAGGCACTTTTTCAAGGAGTTTAGCTCCAAGGTCAGAAGAAATAAAGGATAGCAAGGTTGGAAGGATCAAGTGAGGGTTTTTTGAAGATGCAGGAGCCATGGTATACTTGTAGGCTGAGGGCAAGGAGCCGGTAGGAGGGAGGGATTGGATATAAGTGACAGATTGAGGATGGCGGGAGGGAGCAATCTGTTGGAGCAGACAGGATGGAATGGGATCACTTGAACAAACAGAGGGGTTAGCCTTGGTAAGGACTAAGTCTCATCATGTGAGACAGAGGTGAAGGAGGAGATAGTGGCAGAAAGCATACGACTAATATGAAATGAAGAAGAGGAGAAGAGCTCAGGGTGAAAGGCCTCAACTTTTTCTGTAAAATTTTAGGCAAGAGTCTCAGCTGAGAGAATGGGGGAATAAAAGAGCCATGGTAGCTTTGAGGAGGGATGGAAAGATCTGGAAGAGCCACTGTGGAGAGTGGGATAATACATTGACAAGGGAGATGTAGAAGGATTGCTTAGCAAGAGTGAGGGTCCAGTGGAGACTGTAAACTCAATCTGTAATGGACTCAGAATGGTTGCATGATTTTCTCCACCTTTGTTCAGAAGCACATGTGTAAGAGTAAAGGAGGCAGATGGGAGTGTTCCAAGGCTGAGGCTTGGCATAGAGCAGTTGTTGAGATGATAAGGAGATTAGAGACTCAAGAGAAGAAGACAGAACAGAGCTGAATCAATTCACCAAGGGGTCAAGATAGGGAAAAACACAAAAACATGCCTTTTGGTTTTGTTTTGTTTTGTTTTGCAGGGCAATGAGGGTTAAGTGACTTGCCCAGGGTCACACAGCTAGTAAATGTCAAGCATCTGAGGTTGGATTTGAACTCAGGTCCTCCTGAATCCAGGGCTGGTGCTTTATCCACTGCGCCACCTACCTGACCCCACATGCCCTTTTCTTACATGATCAAATTTGCATTATGGCTCCAGACTTGCCTCTGGAGTTGCCACCTTTCTCTACCAATTTTTCTAGGAAGTTAATATTTCACTCATGGAAATAAACTGCACGAAGAACTCAGAAGGCTGTAATGATTGGGTAGAATAAATAGTAGACAAAATCTACCTCATTAACTTTTTTATTTATTTAAAGTTTGGAGCTCCAAATTCTATCCCTCTCTCATTCCCTCCCTCCCTCCCCTCCCTCTCCCCAAGGCTTCAAGCAATAAGTATAGGTTATACATGTGCAATTATGTAAAACATGACCATATTAGTCATTTTAAATAAAAAAGACTCAAGTAAAAAAAAGAAAGCACAAAATAGCATGCTTCAGTCTGTGTTCAATCAATATAAGTTCTTTCTCTGGAGGTGGATATTATACTTCATCATTAGTCCTTTGGGATTGTCTTGGATCGTTGTTTTGCTGAGAATAGTTGTCATTCACCATTGCTCATATTGCTATAATGCTGTCACTGTGCACAATGTTCTCTTGGTTCTGCTCACTTCACTATACATCAATTCATATGAGTCTTTCCTGGTTTTTCTGAAATCATCCTGCTTGTCCTTTCTTATAGCACAATAATATTACATTACATTCATATACCACATCTTGTTCAGTCATTCCCCAATTGATGGACATTCCTCTGATTTCCAATTCTTAGCCACCACAGAGTTGCTATAAATATTTTTGGTACAATTTTTTTCTTTTCTCTTTTTCACAGCTACTATTGTTAACTTGTTTCTCTCCATCATATTCCCTTCCCCATGATATTTACTCTATTATCTATCTTCTTTCACCCTATCCCACCTCAAAAGGGATTTCCTTCTGACTGCCCCCTCCTCTAATCTGCCTTCTCTTCTTTTACCCCTCCCTCCTTATCTCCTTCCCCTCCTACTTTCCTGCAGGGTTAGATAGATTACTCCAACCAATTGAGTGTCTATGTTATTCCATCCTTGAGTCAACTCTGATGAGATTAAGGTCTTTGAGCCAATTGTGATGAGTGTAAGGCTTATTCACTGCCTATCTTAGATATATTACTCCACCCAATTGAGTGTGTATGTTAATTCCTCCTTGAGCCAACTCTGATGAGATTAAGGTCTTTGAGACTGTTCTGATGAGTGTAAGGTTCATTCATTGCCCTGTTCCTCCCCCATCTCTCTGCCTACTCCATAACCCCTTTCCTGTTTCTTTCACATGGGATTTCACTCCATTCTACCTCTCACCTTCTCTCTCCCCCAGTGCATTCTTCCCACCCCTCTATTTTACCCTAAAGATGTCATCATGGGGCAGCTAGGTGACACAGTGGACAAAGCACCTACCCTGGACCCAGGAGGACTCAAGACCAAATCCGGCCACAGACACAAGACACTCTTCAACTGCATGACCCCAGGAATGTCACCTAACTCCAACCACCCCACAAAAAAAAGATAAACAAAAAATAAATACAGATATCTTTCCTTCATAATCAATTCCCACCTGTGCTCTTTGTCTAAATTTTATTTCTATCATCTGTCCTAATACTGATAAAGTTCTTATGAGTTAGACATATCATCTTCCCATGTAGGAATGTAAACAGTTTAACCTTTTAACATCCTTCTTAATTTCTTTTTCCTGTTTACCTTTTTATGCTTCTCTATAGTCTTGTATTTGAAAGTCAAATTTTCTATTCGGTTCAGGTCTTTTCATGAGGAATATCTGAAAGTCCTCTTTTTCCTTGAAGTCCTATTTTTACTCCTGAAAGATTATAATCAGTTTTGCTGGATAGGTGATTCTTGGTTGTAATCCCAATTCCTTTGCCCTCTGGAATATCATATTCCATGCCCTTTGATCCTTTAATGTAGATCTTGTGCTATCCTGACTGTGGCTCCATAGTACTTGAATTGTTTCTTTTTGGCTGCTTGCAATATTTTCTCCTTGACCTGGGAGTTCTGGAATTTGGCTATAATATTCCTGGGAATTTTCCTTTTAGGATAGTTTTCAGGAGGTGCTTGATGGATTCTTTCCATTTCTATTTTACCTTCTGGTTCTAGAATATCAGGGCAATTTTCCCTGATAATTTCCTCTTTCCTTGATCATGGTTTTCAGATAGTCTAATAATTTTCAAATTATCTCTCCTGGATCTATTTTCCAGGTCAGCTGTTTTTCCAAGGAGATATTTCACATTGCCCTCTATTTTTTTATTCATTTGGATTTGCTTTATTGAGTATTGATTTCTCATAAAGTCATTTGCTTCTGTTTGCTCAATCCTAATTTTTAAGCATTGATTTTCTTCAGAGAGCTTTTGTACCTCCTTTTCCATTTGGCCAATTTGGCTTTTCATGCTGTTGACATTTTTTCATGACCCTCCTGCATCATTCTCATTTCTCTTTCCATTTTTTCCTCTACCTCTCTTACTTTATCTTCAAAGTCCTTTTTGAGCTCCTTTATGTCCTGACACCAATTAATATTTTTCTTGGAAGCTTTGGATGTAGGAACCCTGATGTTGCTATCCTCTTCTAAGGTTGAACCTTGAGATCTTCCTTGTCACTAAAGAAACTTTCTATGGTCCTCACTTTTCTCTGACTGCTCATCTTGCCTATCTTTTACTTGACTCTTAACTCCTTAAAGTGGAGCACTGTTTCCAGGCTGCACTGTCCCAAGTTTCAGGGGGTTCCAGGTGGAATGATTTAAGGAAGGGCAGATTCTTCACTTACCTGGCCTGTTCCCTGGTCCATAGATAACCACAGGCCAATTTGCTAATTAACCTGACACTCTTCACAACAGCTCTTCCAAACCTTTTCAACCCTTCTCAAAACTACTATGGCTTCCCCTTCCCCCACCCTTTCAGCTGAGAATACTGCCTCATATTTTACAGAAGAAAATTGAGACCATTTAAGTTTTGCAAAGTACTTTACATAAATTATCTCATTTGATTCTCACAACTATCCTATGAAGTAGATGCTATTATTTTACATTTTACAGATGAGAAAACTGAGGCACCTAGAGGTCAAATGACTTACTAAGGGTCACATAGCTGGTAAAATATCTGAGGCAGAATTTGACTTTCAGGTCTTCCAGACTTCAAGTGCAAGGCTCTATCCACTGAGTCACCTAGCTGCTAAAGACATTGTGGAGTGGCTGGTTTTTACAGAGAAAGAAATTCTAAAAGAGCAGCATGCATTATTATCACCTTAATTCCTTCAAATAATTTGCGACTTTGTCTGTGTGGGATACCCTTTTTCCTGAACACAGCTACAACCCCTCCCCATTTGTCAAATGAATAGATTAATGAACTTCTGTGGGTACAAGCATTTATCACTCATTGGCTTTTTTCAAATTTAGCTCAGCTGGTCTTTGGACAAGAACCAGCCAGTCTCACTGTAAGGGCTGCATATATGAAACCTTGTCAGCTTTGAGAGTTAACATGTTAGAACGTGAGCTCTGACTAAGACTTTAAGAAATCCAGGGTTATCTCCAAGTCCCAGTTAGACCTTGGAGTAAGTCTTTGGAGGAAGGTCATCGACAACATTAATTGAAAATCTACTGTAGATACCGAAGACAAAAATAGGAATAACACACAATCCCTGCCCTCAAAGAGTTTATAATCCAGGTAGGAACATGGAATAGTCTTGTAAAGTATTGTTAGTATACTCACATAGTCTTAGGCTAATATCCACAGAAGGGAGAAGTGGTTTTCCTCTTTTATTGTATTGGTGGATGTGGGAGTGATTGTATGAAATTTTAGCCTCAGGTCTTTCCTAGTAACAATTAGCAGAGTCATTACCTTGTCCCCACTTTTAACTCCCTGGATCACTTCCTAGTGCTATCATTATGGAGTAGCCCAAAGGGCATGGACTGAGACAATTGCCATAATTACTTTTTTGTGTGTCTATATCTTGTTTCCACAGGTAGCTGTAAGCATTTTGAGGTCAAGGACCATATATTTGGATATCCTTCATAAAGTTCATAGCACAGTAATTTTTATATATAGTTGACACCCAATACATATTTGTCCAGCACTTGAATTGTCATTTGTTTACATGGTGAGAGAAGAGTAGAGATAGAGCAAATCTAGGAAAGAATATGGGAATTGTGAGAAGTTATTATTAATAACCAATAATTTGGGGGGAGAGTCAGAGTTCTCCCCTTCTTCCAAAGTCCTGACTTTGTCTAGTTTTTATTGAATCTCAATCACTGATGAGATTGCACTGACTCTCCTCATCTTGGTTAGACCTAATCCAACCTTGCAAGGAATTTAATCTAGGGTGGGGAAGTCCATTGTGTTCTACTGCAGCTTGGATGGAGACAGATATGTTTGTCTAGATGGCCAAAGGCTGGTGGTGGTCTGAGTAGAAATAATTTCTCTCTCTCCAGGGGTCACTCTCAGCCCCACATTGAAAAGGGTATACATTCTTTGAATTGATAGCCTAAAGCTATGGGTGGTCTGGTATAGAGATACTCAGCCCTTCATTTTAATATAGCCCATCTCCAATCATGTTAACCAATTAAATTTGATTGCTGTTTGATGAACCATCTACTGTTTTGAAGGGACTGTGAGTCTGCCACCATGATTGTCTTTGGTCTGAGAGAGATGGTCAAATGACCATCTTTTTATTAATAACCTGCTGGCCTTATCAATAAAATTATTAAATTACCTAGAAACTATGTCTCTCAACTTTTTAATTGTTACAGAATTAAACATCCATTTCAGGTTGGATTTCATGGGTTGCTATAACCTCTTTATCCTAGAGCCTATAGTCTCCTAGATTGATTGACTTTTTTATTTATGCTTTTCACTTATTCATTCATTCAAGCACTCATTTTTATTTTAATTATACATCTACTATAGGTTGTAAGCATCTACTGTGACTGGCTATGAAGAATCATAATGCTTGGTATTTGCTTAACAAATACTTAATCAATAAAAGGTGCTTAATGCTTGATTGATAAGGGTGGTCTTTGATCCAAGGAGTTTTCTATCTGATAATTATCAATAGTTACTCAAGTCTTTATGGTGATAATACATTCTTCTAACTGATTCTGAGATCTTCAAACTGGGGTGATCTTTAGCCATTGTTCTTTATCTTGTCATAGGCTTCTAGTTCAGTGTTTGGGAAACTCCAAAGGAAAGTGTGGGAGAGAAGTATTTGACTGGCTACAAAACTGAAAATCTACAGAGCTGTTGTGCTTACTTCATTGTTGTATGCCTGTGAAACCTGAACAGTCTATCACCACCATGCCAGAAAACAGAATCACTTCCTTTTGAATTGTCTTAGGAAGATTCCTAAGATTAACTGGAAAGATAGGGTACTGGACATGGAGGTTCTCTCTGGAGCTGAACTGAACTCTCAAGCATTCTAATTCTACTGCAGAGTGCAACTCCAATGGGCTGGCCATGTAGCCTGATTGCAAAATGCACATTTACTTAAAAAGACTATTTTGCAGAACATTTGCTCACACAGAGGCAGAAGAAGTGGTACAAAGACACTCTCAAGGTCTCTCTGAAGAACTTTAGTATTGATTGTGAGATGTGGGAGACACTAGCACAGGATTGCCTTGCATGGAATGCCCCTTCAAAGAAGGCACTGTGTTCCATGAGCAAAGTATAATTGTAGTAGTACAAAGGAAATGTGAGATGTGCAAATCTAGAGATATCTCCAATCCAAGTCTCCAAATGGACTATTTGTGTTCAACCTGTGGTAGGGCCTTCCAAGCTCATATTAGACTGATCAACCACAGTTAAACACATTGTAACCTTGAACCCAACATGGTGATGTCACAGGTTCTTTTTGAATATAAAGGACTAACAACAATAACAATAGGCTTTTAAGTGGAGTGGTCATCAATTTACTTATTTTGGATGGTAAATTCTTCTTTTGTGTAGTCTTCAGCCTTTTGTTTGTTTCCATGCAACCTTGTGATTTTCATGGGTAATTTTCAAACAGACCAACAGATGTTAGCTATATTAACAACACATTCATGTGGTTCTTACTTCAATATACTTCAATCAGACAATGTTTCTCTTACAGTTTTGTGAACTCTTTAATTATGGCTTTCTACATTAATCCTGTCTTTTTTATGTCTAGTACTGTAGATATTAAAAAATAAAATTTTACTAGTACATATTATTGAAGGTACAAACTGTATCCTTAAAATTGACCACATTATAATCCTGAGGCTAAAGTAATAAATTTGTCTGTTGAGTTTGACAAACATACATATATAATAATTATAGAACAAAGTAATTAGTACAAGATTACTACAGCATGAATAGTAAAGACAAAATACCACTACCTTCAGAGAAGGGAGAGGTCATTTCCAGTTGGGGCAAAGGATTCATGGAAAAGGTGCATTGAAAGTTTTACCTTGAGGATAGACAGGATTTCAATAGATAGATGCATGTCCAAGAAAAGAACTGCATTTCCCATGAGACTCCAGGCCTTAAGGAAAACCTTGAAGTTCTCAGGACTTCAATTCCCATGAGACTGTATGTCTACAGAATTGAATGACCCTGTTAGGAGAAGAACGGAGAATTCTTAGAATAATGGAGAGCTAAGTCTGGTGGTACCATGAGGGTAGTCCTTGTAGCTGGGGAGGCTGAGGCTGGTGGATATCTTGAGTGCAAGAGGTCTGAACAATAAGGGCTAAGCTGATTGATTGAAGATTTGCATTGAGTTGGGCACCAATGTCATGAGCCCCTTGGGAGCAAGGGGTCACTAGGCTGTCTAAGGAATGGTGAGGCATCTCAGGTTGGAAAAAGGGAGCTGGTTAAAGCTTCTGTGCTTATCAGTATTTGAGATCTGGACAGTTAGTGGCTGCTCTACTTCCAGCTTAGGCAAGTTAGAGAAACCCAATCTAAAAAAAAAAGATACTGGAGCTACGAGGATAACTTGGTCAAGGTGGTTGAGGACGTCTCAGAATAGTCTGCCAGATGCTAAGAGCAAACTGAGGAGGGAGAGAAAACAAAGGGAAGGTGAGGAGAGGTGAGAAGGAGGGACAGGGGCTGGGAAGAGAGAGGTGATAGATGATTACTTGGATCCCAATTTTATTCCAATTATTATTTTTTAAATTTTTATTTCTTTATTTCTTTAAGTTTTCAACCTTTGTTTAGATAAGATTTCAAATTTCAAATTTTTCTCCCTCCCTCCCTCCCTCCTCTCCCTCCCCCAATTAGTATGTGTGTGTGTGTGTGAGGCAATTGGGGTTAAGTGATTTGCCCAGGGTCACACAGCTAGTAATTGTCAAGCATATGAGGCTGGATTTGAACTCAGGTCCTCCTGAATCCAGGGCTGGTGCTTTATCCACTGTGCCACCTAGCTGACCCTCATATCAGTATTAATCAGTCTGATATGATTTCTTAAGGGTAGTGATTATAAGTTCTGTATATTAGGCCCTTGAGCTGTGAATTGAAGATTGTAAGGTCACTTGCTTAATCACAGGAAACTAACTAGAGGCCCTCCACCCTTGTTTTTCCTTGTTATGGTGACAAAGCCCAGCATGGCAGAGGTGACTAATTTACATGGAAAGCCCCCCAGCTATTTTTGTTGTCCTTCTGTCTGTTGTCATCCCTCTATTGCCCTACACGGGGAGGTGGCCTTGAGCACTTGGCCAATGATTGACCCTGATTGCCAGCCTGTGGCCTACCTTTCTACCAGCCCATTGGCCAATGTAGATGTTTTGACATCTGTTTATCAGCTCAGTCCATGGCTTGGTGGGACCTTCTAAAAAGTCAAGTTAGGTTTGTTAAGGTCTGCTCACTAGCTTGTTTGTCAACCAATGGGATTCTGCATTTTGTGTAGACCCTTCTAGAGGGTCAAGGGCAAAGTCTATCCACCATTAAGACTCTTTATTTTTGTTCTGTTCAACCCGTATTGTCTTGTTATCAAGCACTATAAAACCAAGACCCTGTAGCACCTCATACCTATCATATTGGCTAATATGACAAAAAAGGAAAATAATAAATGGTGGAGAAGATGTGGGAAAATTGGAACACTAATGCATAGCTGATGGAGTTGTGAACTGATCCAACCATTATGGAGCACAATTTGGAACTATGCCCAAAGGGCTAGCTAAGGGGCTCTGCATACCATTTTTTTTTTTTTTTGCGGGGCAATGGGGGTTAAGTGACTTGCCCAGGGTCACACAGCTAGTAAGTGTCAAGTGTCTGAGACTGGATTTGAACTCAGGTACTCCTGAATTCAGGGCCAGTGCTTTATCCACTGCGCCACCTAGCCACCCCCTCTGCATACCCTTTGACCCAGTAATAGAACTACTAGGTCTTTAACCTAAAGAGATAATAAAAAAGGGGAAAGGACCACATGCACAAAAATATAGCAGCTCTCTTTGTGGTAGCAAAGAATTGGAAATTGAGGGGATGCCCATGAACTGGGGAATGGCTGAACAAGTTGTGGCATATGAATATAATGGAATACTATTGTGCTCTAAGAAATGACGAGCAGGCAAATTTCAGAAAAACCTAGAAAGACTTATGTGAACTGATGCTGAATGAAGTGAGAAGAACCAGGAAAACATTGTACACAGTATCAATGACATTGTGTGATGATCAGTTGTGATAGACTTTGTTTTTCTCAGCAATACAGTGATCTAATACATCTCAAAAGGACTCATGATGGGAAATGCTCTCCACATCCAAAAAAGAACTGGAATCTGAATGCAGATTGAACCATACTATTTTTACTTTTTCTTTCTTGATGTTTTCCCTTTTGTTCTGATTCTTCTTTCATAATGTGACTAATGTGGAAATAAGTTTAATGTGATTGTAAATAAATAACCTATATCAGATTGCTTGCTATTTTGGAGGGGGGAGGAAAATTTGGAACTCAAAATCTTATAAAAAGGAATGTTGAAAACTATTTTTTACATGTAACTGGAAAAAAAAATACTAATAAGGAAAAAAAAAACCTAAGACCCTGGAGGAAGTGGACATTTCAGATTGGGAGGATGGTCTGAGGTCCACTTCATTAGAGAGGACCACTGACCCTTTAATATAGTGCCCTTGGCTCAGAGCTCTGTCTCAGTGGTTTTTCTTGCAGACTAGACAATTTTGAAATCCCTGCAGAGAGAGAGCGCGATAAATATCGAGACTTTGCAAAGTGGCAGATGCTTCAAGCAGCTTCATATACTATGAGAATGACTCTTCCCAACTGAGTCTGGCTCCCTCCCAACATTCAAGAGCACGAGGAGAGTGTTTCCTTCACTATTTTTTTTTATTAAGGGGTGCAACCCTAATCTATGGCACACGTATGCGGACAGTGTCTTCCTAATTCTTTGCCAATTGTTTTAGTTCTAATTAGATGTTTTTCTTATAAAAATGCATTTACTGGAGCAGCTAGGTGGCACAGTGGATAGAGCACCAGCCTCGGAGTCAGGAGTACCTGGGTTCAAATCTGGCCTCAGACACTTAACACTTACTAGCTGTGTGACCCTGGGCAAGTCACTTAACCCCAATTGCCTCACTAAAACAAAACAAAACAAAACAAAACAAAACAAAACAAAAAAACCCCAAAAATGCATTTACCTTTCTTAGTCTGCTACTATGGTACAAATTAGTTTAGATGTATTTATAGTCCTAACTGAGAAGCATGGGAATATGAACCCAATAGAGTACACCTTTAGTATCCAAATGCTCCAAATTGAACTCAGGAATCTATGTGAATCAGAACAGAGTTGTAGACAAAGTCAGAAAGGGTGCTGTAGGTGGAAGGAATGAAATGAGCAAAGGTGCAGTGGTAGGAAGGCACAAAGTGTGTTTAGAGAATGGCTGGCCAAGTCTTTGAAGATAGAGATTGATCTTAGACTTCTCTCTAAGGCTACAGGACAATACTTCCAGCTGTCTCCTGGACCCTCCTATATCTTCACTGGCAACTCAAACTTAGCATGGCCTGAACTAAATTGATTTTCCCCATGAAACCTATTTCCTCCTGATTTTTGTGTCAATGGCACCACTCATCTCCTAGTTTTCTTGGGAAACTTCAGTTATCTTTGACTTCCTGTCAGTCTCTCCCCATCCAATTTCACTAAATTCTGTCCTTTCAACCTCCACACTCACTTCTTTTCCCTTCTCTCTATTCCAAGTGCTACCACCATCGTTATCTCTCCTCTGTAGTGTTGCAATGGTCTGAGCTGATACCTTTAACTCATTTTATACACATAACCTGATTTATTTTCCTAAAACCTAGCTTTGACTGTCCCACTTTCTTGCTAAAATTCTTTTAAAGGTTTGTCGTTACTTACTGACATAGTTCACTCTTTAGCCAGCATTCAAGGTCCTCTGTGACTTGGCCTCGACCTACCTTCCCATCACTTCTCATCATGCATCCTACCCTAGGCAGTTCATACTCTCTGCTATTACTTGTACTGTATCTGCTTTGGAGTTCCCCAATTTCATGCTTCTGGCTCACACTGGTTTTTGTAGCTTTACCTATTTAATATGTATCCCTCTTTCAAGGGCCAGGTTAAATATCATCTGCTTCGTAAAACCTTACTTGCCTCTCCCAGCAAGAAATGATCCCTCCTGCCTTTTTTTTTTCTTTTTTTTTCTTTTTAGTGAGGCAATTGGGGTTAAGTGACTTGCCCAGGGTCACACAGCCAGTAAGTGTTAAGTGTCTGAGGCCGGATTTGAACTCAGGTACTCCTGACTCCAGGGCCAGTGCTCCATCCATTGTGCCACCTAGCTGCCCCCTGCCTTTTGAATTAATGTAACATTTTGTACCTCTCATCACATCTCCACATTCTAACCATGTGTTATAGCTTGTGTATGCATTGTCTCCCCCATTGTAGACTCTAAGCTCTTCGAGGGCAGGTTTCATTTCTTAATACAGAGCATTTAACAAATCTTTTTGAATTTTGAATACTCTATCCCTCACCATCTAGCAACTTATTACCTTCTTATTGATTAACCTCCATAATGAGATGGCTGATTTCCATAGAACCTCTAGAAATATTTGTGATATAATAGCTCACCTTGTGGAAAGCACACTGAGGAATCACATTTCTTATTTTTTTAAAAAAGGTTCTTTGCCCTTTCCTTCTCTCTCCCTCTCCCCCCATGCAAAAGAGGGATCCTGGCATAGTGGGGAATGGATGGGGAAAGGGAAGAGGAATGAGTATTTATGTAGCACCTACTATGTGCCAGACACTGTGATAAGCACTTTACAATTATCTTATTGCTCCTCACAACTCTGTGAGATAGGTGATATTACCCCCATTTTACAGATGAAGAAACTGTGTCTAACAGGTTGTCACTTGCCCAGAGTCATATAGCTAGTAAGTGTCTGAGGCCCAATTTAAACTAGATATTCTGGACTCCAGGCCCAGTGCTATATCTACTGTGGCACCCAGCTGTCTCTAGTTACTGACATGGTTATAAAAAGTTCAGGATGTGAACACTTATGGAGCTGGTATTCATGAGGTTACATGCTAACACCTCTGTGGGATTGACTTAAGTAATTTGTGGCACGAATGCCATGTCTGACATTTGCTTCTCTCCTATGCTATTATCCTCTGGATTGTAGCTTATTTCAGATGTGATCATTTCTTTTCTTTTTTGAGGGGCCATGAGGGTTAAGTGACTTGCCCAGGGTCACACAGCTAGTAAGTGTTGTGTCTAAGGTCACATTTGAACTCAGGTCCTCCTGAATCCAGGGTTGGTGCTTTATCCACTGCACCACCTAACTGCTCCAATTGTAGCTATTTCAGACCAAGCCATGCCAATGGGTGTATTCTCTATGTACCACTATGCCTTCCAATCCTAGTTTCTCTTTAATGGTCTTATTTTTGCCCATTAGAATATATGCTCTTTGAGCATAGGAATTGTTTTATTATTGCAATTCTTTTGCTTAGCACAGGGCCTGACAGTCAGCACTTAATAACTGCCCATTCACTCATTCTTTCATTTTCTCTGCTAATTTGTAGGCAGGTGGGCAGAAAATGGCCAGGGGAAAAATTAGGTCCACATGGACCCAAGGACCCTTTTCTTCATATGTTCTTGACAGGTTGTGAAGTCCCTAGACAGTGTGTAAAGCTTTTTTGCTCCACTGATGCAGTCATTGTTTTGATTTTCTCTGTGATCACAGTGACTCTCTATAGTCAAGTGCTCATTTTTTTAGCCTATTTCTTGACATTTAACTTGATGTTAAAGTTGGGCTCTGCTCATCTAGTGGTGGGGAGGCACTGTGTCAAGTTGGGGCTTTTTCATGCTGTTGTTTTTAGAGTTAGTTCTGGGGGTCTGCAAGTTTTCAGTCCTTCCAACATATTATCCTGGGACAGGTGTAGTCACTGCTCTCTGGATCTGTGCACAAACACAAGTAATGTTTTTTGCCATGAAACTGTGACCAGGATCTCTAGTGTGTTAGTGTTCCTCCTCACCCTGTGACTGGGACCTGGAATCAAGTATGGGTAATGCAATAGAGTCCTGCACCCAGTGCCATCAAAGGGTCCCTTGTATTCTTCTGACCAGGTGTTCAATTTTTTTACCATCTATGGGCTGAGAGCTCTAGAAGTAGCTGCTGCAGATTCAGTTGTCCCCAAGGCCTGTTGCTGGCTTGCATTGGGGTGTGAGGTCTCACTGCTGGCTTGCTGGGAAGAATTCATTTTGAGGTATTATTTTAAATTTGTTTGGAGGGGAATTTGGGAGAGGTTAGGCGAGTCCCTGCCATTTTGGCTTCATCTCTACCTCCTCCTGATTTGGTCTTTGTCGTAGCACTAACAAATTCATGGCTAGTTCTAATACCTGAGCTATTATATATCCTTCCAGGGAATGGAGAGAAAAGAGACTCAAAGAGCTGGAGACAAAGGGGTTCAGATAGGAGAGAGGAGGTACAGACATGGATGCCACTTCTTGGAAAGAAAACTGTATCATCATACAGCAGTTGTCTTCCTCCCCACGACATGGAACTTTTCAGTCCCAGGGAAGTAGGGGCAGAGGTGAGTGAAGTGATAAGCTTCTGGGCACTATAATGCACAAAGGGCAAGAGCTGGAGTTCTTGGACCAGTCTAATACTATAAGCAAGTATTAGGTATCTAGTATATGCAAGACACTGTTAGGTGCCAGTGACACAAAGAAAAAAAAAGAGGAAACAAGCCATGGACCTAGTCAAACCAGGGGCCGCAGGAGATGTACAAGAATGTGAGGCAATCACTAGAAGGAGCAAAGCCCCTTCCTTTCACTAGTATTTTAAGTCATGTGAACTTGGCAGATACCTGGGTTTTCTCCTTGTGAGAAGGTCCCCCACCCAGGGTAGGGTTGTGACTATATGGATTGGTAGGGAAGGTGGAGGCCCGTATTCCCTTTTTTCCCCTGGCTTTCTTTACTGTGTGTATAACATGGTTTTATTTCTGTTGTTCACAACTCTAAGGTTGTGGTCAATGTTCATGGTGCTCTGGTGTTTTCATTCACCTTGCCTCTCCTCTTCAACCTTTTGCACAACTACTCCTCTATTGAAATAGTTTCCTCCCTGGTCCTAGTTGACAGGTCACTACTTTTTTCAGTCTTTAAGCTCCCCTTTCTCTTTGTGGGCTCTGATACTGACCTCCTTTCTTGAACCTTTCCAATTCCTCTCTAGGACAGTAAACTGTCCTGGTTAACCTTTTACATCTTTGATAGGTTCCTCCTTTTTGTTGCATACCTTAAGTATAGATACATGTTTCCTAAGGCTCTCTCCAATCACTGAACTTTCTCTTTTGACCATTTCCCCTTTTTCCATACCCTCATAATGTGGATGTTACCTCCCACTTACACTGTCTACAACTTACTTGCATCATTTTTGGCATGTTGCCTCTCCCATTGAAACAAGACCTTCTTTGCATCCCAAGCACTTGGTAAAGTGCCTGGCACATGGTAAGAACTTTATAAGTGTTTATGGCCTAATCCTAAATTTCTATCTCCAAAATTTCAATCCGTATTTCCAGTTGCCATTACTCTGCCATCTTGGCTCCCCCCCCACCTCCTCCTGATTCGGTAGCAGTGGCACTTCAAGCTCAATAAGCAACAGGGAGCTACTTAAGATCTTTCTTCTTTCTTTCTTGCAGGCAATGGGGGTTAAGTGACTTGCCCAGGGTCACATAGCTGGTAAGTGTCAAGTGTCTGAGGCCGGATTTGAACTCAGGTACTCCTGAATCCAGGGCCGGTGCTTTATCCACTGTGCCACCTAGCTGCTCCCTCTTTCTTTCTTTCTTAACAGAGGAATAACAAGGTCAGGCTTGTGTCTTAAGATTATTGGGGCAGCTAGGTGGTGAAGTGGATAAAGCACCAGCCCTGGATTCAGGAGGACCTGAGTTCAAATCTGGCCTCAGACACTTGACACTAGCTTGTGTGACCCTGGGCAAGTCACTTAACTCTCATTGCCCCGCAAAACAAAACAAAACAAAACAAAAGATTATTTAGGTAGCTGTGTGAAGGATGCATTAGAGAGACAAGAGACTGGAGACAGAGAGACTGATCAATGAATCTATCATAATGATTGGAGTAAAAGGCAGTGAAGGCCTGACCTAGGTTGGTGGCAGTCTGTGGAGATAAAATAGAGGACTTGGCAATTAAGTGGATTTGAGAGTGAAGAGGGAAAAGTCAAAGCTGAACTGTCAACCTTGAGAGGCTGGGAATATAATGGTACCATCAATAGTGATACAGAAGTCAGGAAAAGAACCAGGACTAAGTGGAGGGAAATGAATTCAGTTTGGGTCACACTGGAGTGCGAAATTCATCTAGGTGATGTTAAGCAGGCAGTTGGAAATGTAGGACTGGTACGGAGGGAAAGATGTGGCTATATATAAGTATATAAATATAAAATATACATACATACATACATGTATTTTGGAGTCAGGTGCATATATATGTTGTCATGGGAAAGGATTATATGGGCAAAGGAGAAAGTGCAGAGAAGAGGGCCAAGGATAGAATCATGACTGGGGGTGAATAGGTATGTACGACACCTATCATTTTTGGGAAGAAACCAGCAGAGACAAAAGGAATAGGAGAACCAGCAAAGAATTGTATCATGGAGTCAATGGAGGAAGGTATACAGAAAGAAGTAGGATCAATTAATCAACAAGCATCACTGGTCAATAGTATCAAAAGTTGTAGCAAAGTCAAGGTAAATCAATACTGATAAAAGGGACTCAGTTTCCAAGTCCTTTTGATTCTACCTTTACAATAATTCTCCATTTCCATTATCATTCTACTTCTATTTCAGGTCCTTACAACCTCTATAGAATGTCTTCAGCTCCAACCGTGCAATTTCTAGCTATCCTTACAAGTTTGGTTCAAGTGTCACCTTTTCCCAAAGTCAGTCGATACACATTAAGTCCAACGATGAGCTAGGTACTGTGGTAAGCACTGGGGATACAAAGAAAGGCTCTTAAGAAAGCTCAGAGTCGGGGCAGCTAAGTGGCTCAGTGGATAGAGCACCGGCCTTGGATTCAGGAGCACCCGAGTTCAGATCCAACCTCAGACACTTGATACTTACTAGCTGTGTGACCCTGGGCAAGCCACTTAACCCCCATTGCCCTGCAAAAAAACCCAAAAACAAACAAACAAAAAAGAAAGCTCAGAGTCTAACAGGGGAGACAACACTCAATTTTGTAGAGATAAGATATATTAAGGAAAAATTGGAGATAATCCACAAAAGTTTTTTGTGATGCTCATAACTAGAAAAAGTCTTTCACCAGGACTTTCATAATGCTTTATAATTCTCTAATGTACTTTTATATTCTGTTCTGTCTTATCTTTCCACTATACTGTTAATTCTACTGGGGCATGGAATGTATTTTATTCATCTTTGCCTTGCTCATAGGACTTTGCAAATATTAAGTGTTCGATAAATATTTGTTGAGTAAACATACTTGAAAACAAATAATCAGTCATGTTTCTTAAAACTACTGACTGGTTAAAAAACTTAAGTGCTGTTAAAAAAAAAGGGCATTAACACATTTTGTTATTCAGTCTTCTTGCCCAAGGAAGAGATTGGTTGAATTATATATGCTTGAGAAGTTGGGAAAGAGACTTTAATGGTAAACACACCACTGACTTCAAAATGTGGTAAGCAGAGCTGGGAGATTACATGCTTGTGGGGAACAGTTTCCTTAGTCTGTGAGAAAGTAGTGGAGACTTTGGTAAAAGGTATAGTGGACATGTTGCAGGTTCACTCTAGGATGTTTCCTAGAGGTCAGGGGCTTTGAAAAGGTCACACTGTGTGCACACCCTCTATTTCCCCTAACAGTCCAGATGCTTGCCATGAGACAAGAGAAGGTCCTAGTTGCCTTATTTAATGAGACTGGGTGCTATAACATAACTGTATAAAAGAAATCTTAGGTGTTTTAACACTTTTTTCTAAACCTGGGTTTCTTAAACTCTTTCTACTTGTGGCCCCTTTTTGCCTGAGAAATCTTTATGTGGCCCAGGATACATAGGGATATAAAATAGGCATACATCACCTTTTACTGTTGTGAAGTTCTTCATGACCATGTGAGTTAGATTTTCCCCATCCCTTAGTTATAAGAGATTTACTATAGTTATAAGTGACTTGATTAAGATAATAATCAATATATTAACTAAAAAATTGTGATTTATTCTATTTAATATAGATTGCGTAAGGTTAAAAGGTTAAGTCTTTCCCCATATTTCCTAATTTTCCAATATCAAGCATTGGGTAATATCACAAGATCTAGTAGTCAGCAATGCTATATTTTAATAATCACGAGTGACATACTTTTCTATAAAGAGTTCACACTACTGATCAGTGGCCTGACCCACCCTATTGTTATCATAATGCTGTCATTTATAGTCATTTAGATAGTTCCTCATATTTCCTAAGAATATGTTTTAATTTTAGAAGTACAACTAATGATATAATACTGTACAAGTGTAACTTTGGAAGGGTATATAAACCCATGGATTTTGTAATTCTGGGTCTTTCAGGCCCAATGCCTGGATGACCGGATTTATTGGGAAGCTAAAACCCTCTCAATAAACCTATTGGCTTTGTTGCGGGACTAACCCTCTCTCAATAAACCTATTTGCTTCAGCCTGGAAACTTTGTTTTTGTTCTTCTGTCGGACTTAAAAAATTTTCCCGACAACCACCACAGTCACATGACCACATATGGTGCTGTGATCCTTAGTGTAAGAAGCCAGGTTCTAAAGCACCAGTCAGTAGAGCCACTTCTTCCAGGACCATCTGGCCCTTTGGATAATTGTTTCATGGAAGTTTCCTAAAGTATGGGGATAGTGTATTATTGTGGGAAAAGCAATGAATCTGAAACTGGGAGCATTTGGATTTGCTACTTAGCTCTGGTGTGACTATGAGCAAGTCCCTTCCTTTCTCTGAGTCTTGGGGCTCATCTGTAAAATGAAGGGGGTATACCAGTTGATCCCCAAAGCCTCTCCTAACTCTAAATCTATGATCCGAGGACAAATGCTTGTAAAACCACAGATTTGTATAATTCTAAAACTTTCCAGAAGAGCTAGCTGTGGGGAAGACAGATTAAAGAGAATATTCAAAGAAAGATGCTGAAATAAAACATTATCATGTTTCTTCACATATCTCATATGCTGGCTGGTGGCTATAGGGGAATGCAGCCTGTTTTGTTGGCCTCATATTTATAGTCCTTGCTGTTCTCTAGGCTCCCACCTAGTTGTAGCAAATGAGAGGTCTAAGTCAGTGTTTAAATGACAATAGGAACACAGGACAGAACCAAATAAAAGTGTTCGAGCAAGTAGATGATCAATAGATGATTACCATGGTTTGTGGTTTGTTTGTTTTTTTTTGGGGGGGGGGCAATGAGGGTTAAGTGACTTGCCCAGGGTCACACAGCTAGTAAGTGTCAAGTGTCTGAGGCCGGATTTGAACTCAGGTCCTCCTGAATCTAGGACTGGTGCTTTATCCACTGCGCCACCTAGGTGCCCCCTACCATGGTTTTTATTGCAAATCTTCCCCCTTGGAGCGGCTCCTCTGTATCCGGAAAATTTTGAGTTTCCACATGATAGAATACTCCCTAACATTTAGAAACCCTACTCTCTAGGTGCTGGGATGTCAATATTCATCATCTATTTAATTCAAAGGATCCCTGGGATCAAATAAAATGGTTTTGAGGCTACCTTTTATTTAGGCCTGTTTCTGCTTAGATGTGAGGAGTCAGTCTGTCTGAGCTACCTCACGACTGTCATAGGATGAATCTGAAATTCTCAACTAGAGAAAAACATGTGACTTCATAATCTGAAACCCCTAGGATGGGCTGGAATCAAACTAGTCCCCAGGGAAGTTAGGGTGGGCAATAATTGATCTTTTGCCTTAGTGATGTCCGAATTATTTGAAGAACAAGTACTGAAATAGCTAAAGGCATGTGTCAGCATGGAGGAAGCAAGTAATGTACAAATGAAATGATTAGCCCCAGAAGAGATTAGGTACAAATACCAAATTCTTAAAAAAAAAAAAATTCAAAGTTTTTTTTTTCTTTGGTCTGCACACAAATTCCATCTTCTTTAC
This sequence comes from Dromiciops gliroides, assembly GCF_019393635.1. Taxonomy (NCBI): domain Eukaryota; kingdom Metazoa; phylum Chordata; class Mammalia; order Microbiotheria; family Microbiotheriidae; genus Dromiciops; species Dromiciops gliroides. The sequence continues at coordinate 377,403,120 of NC_057863.1, forward strand.
ATTGTTCTCCTTTTGCTGGGTTGCTAGCAGGGTTATCTTAAGAATTACAAGTTGCAGGCCATGCAAATGGCAAGGTACATTTTGGGGATAAAATAAGCTGCTGTGTGTGCATGTGTATTTATTGGCAAAGGACTGCACAGAAGAAGTGGTGCTAATTATATCTCATGACCTAACAAAGGAGATGTGGTGGTTATGTAGTGACTGTGAAGAACAATGAATGAATGGCCCATGTCCTCAATTGGTCCTTCTTGTGGAAGACATAGGGGAGGACATGGAGATGAGTTCACAGGATGCCAATGACATAGCTGGACTGCAACCTGTACCCTTGGAGGGAGTCCCTATCACTGAACCACAGTCATTTCCCACTTTTGATTAGAATTCATTTACTGGGGGCATGAAATGATGTGAATCATACTGCAGGAATCATATTTAAATGACATGCCGAGAAACAAGGAAAAATATGATTTCTGAGGTAGTTTCCAAACTGCATGTCATATGTTTTATAAAACTTAAGATTCATTAATAAATGTTATTAGGGGTTTATGGCTATTCTCCTCATTAAAATGCAAAGAACTTTTATATTTGTAAACATTTATTCTTCTGAACTGAAAAAGGCTTGCATCAGCACACATTGTACAGCCTTGCAAATTACACAGAAATTGAAAAAAAGGTTTCTCGTTCTGCAGTGCAATGAATCTTTGATGTCCAGTGATCCGCTGCAAACAATGAAAACAAATTTAAACCATTTAGGAATTTTCTAGCACTTGACAAATGCATTTCCTTAGGGTGACCAAAGATAAGATCCATATGGAGGGGAAGGCAAATAAGTGGCACAGTTATCTGGGGGGCATATGTTTAAGGTTCATCATTTTTACCCTCTGACTTAAAAAAAGAAAAAAGAAAAAGAAAAATAGCAATGCTTTTAGTTTACTTTCTTCCTGTTTAAGAAGGATTCCTATTCCCCTTAGAGAATCTCTCTGCTAAATGGTTTGATTAAAATGAGTTAAGAACATAATTTATTTACAATTAACATTCACATTGTCTGAATATATTGAATAAGGAAAGGACTTTGTGAACAAATTCTATCGTGACTGAAAAACGTATGGTTGGAAATTCAGAGGAACAGGAATCTTCTATGTAAGGATTCTTTTCATTTGCCCACCAAGAAAAAGATAATGAATAGTTTTGGCTCAGATAGTCTACCTCTCGCATCCTTCCCACATCCAAGATGGGTCACAGTGTCCTGGCTGCAAAAAGGATAAGAAATATCGCTTCCAATACAGCTATTTGTTGTGAAGAAAAAATTCACTGTACAATAGAGCTTTGGATCTGATACAAGAATTCAGAAATATAAAACAAAACAACTATAAAAGTTAGCGGCATTTTAACAGCCTCCATCCAAGAAAGCTGCTACTCTGGGTCAGGTTGGTATGATTTCTGGTCATCTGGGGTCAACTGTGTATCTCTCTTTTTGTCCCTCTTCCTGGATCACTGGCCTTTCTTCGAATGCTATCACGCCATGACCAAATGTCCCAGGAGTCTCTATAATGTTAATAGAAGCTCCAAACATCAAGCTAATCAAGGACGGCAGAAGACAGAGGTGTCATAAAGGCTGATGGTCCAGTAGTGGATCAGCTACTGAGAACTTGCCCTTTCTAGGATATGAAAGTCATAGTGCTTCTTGCTTGTCCTCAGCTTAAACTTGTTAACTGAGTTAATTTGTTTCTTCAATGCATTTTGGGCAGCTGAAATGGAGGGGAATGTTGCTAGAACTGTGTATGTGGAGGCCAAGTCACTAGGTTTAGATTGTTCGGTCTTCACTGCACCATCTCCACTGCCACAGTAGAGAGAATGGTGGCGCAGCGGTGTCTGAGACTGGGGATCCCGGAGCCAGCGGATCTTGGCACCAATTTTAAAGAGTTCTCCAAAAAGTTTCTCGGCTTCTACGCGGGTTATCCCATCAGGTAGTTCTGTAATTTCTAAGACCTTTCCAACAGCTGCAATGAGAAAATTATAAAATTAAAGTATATTTGTTGCCAAACATAGAGAAGATTACTGAATACATAGATTCTGATCATGAGAATGATCTGTTTTTCTAGATTAATCAATCATTCACATACATAATACATATATATGTGTGTATATATGCCTATATATCTAAATAATGTTGCAAAGCCAACCAGTGAAAGCCATCATTTTATATCATTAAGTGCTTCTGTACATCATGCTAAAGGTGCTGAACCAGCTGCCCATGTCATTCTTGTCTCAGACGATGCTGTAGACCAGGGACATTTCACTTTTTCTGGGTCATGGATCCCTTTGGCAGTCTAGGGAAACTTGTGGGCCCCTCTCAGAGCCCTTAGGGAAAATAAAATATATAAAATTACAAAGAAGCCCATTATGTTGAGCAAGTTATCAAAATGCAAACAAAACAAAACAAAAAACCACTCAAAACTGAAGTTCATGGATCTCAGGATAAAGACCAAAGGCTGGTAAAGTAGGAGTTGAGGCAGGAGATCTAGAGTCTTGTTCTTTCACTAAATTAAACCAAATGTGACTCTGGACAAGTCATTTATCCTTTCTTGATGTTTCTTTCCTCATCTGTAAAACCCTAATACCATATTGGTCCCTAGCTGAGAAATGAAATCTCTTTGCAAGGGTGAATGTAGTCATATGCTGGAAAATAACACCAATGTTAGACTGAACTCAGGTTTTTACAAGTCAGATTTTGGGGAAAAGAATTGCCTAGTTTTAGACCAACATGGTGATACCCATCCTAATTACTCTAGAAGGATGATTATGAGATAGTGTTTTCTAATGACTGCTTCACCAGGCAGCCAACAGTAGAATTATGCCCAATTGCCCCAAAGTCATCTACCTGCTTCTCCTGCGCCAAGGTCAGTGGAAGCAGCCTTTTTAGCTTGTTTCCTTCCTCGGTTTCCATGTCTGCTTCCAGACTGACACTGAAGAGTGAGAAATAGATCATTACAAATACCAATTTTTCAGAAAAAGTATATGCTCCTAAATGTTTAAAAATAATGCAAACTTAAGGAAGGGTGCAGTAGATCAAATGCAATTTAGATTGTAAATCATTTAGGAAAATAAGAAGTAGCAATTATGTTCTTTCCATTCAAATCGAGGCTTTCCTTCCTGTCCCTGTCTTTGTTGAAGGGCAGTTTCCTTTTCTCATTATTAATGCCCTCCCCAATGATATTTTTCATAGGAGTCTTACTGTGCTCCCAACCACATGGGTAAGACTATGCTTTAAGCAGTTACCTATAAGCAACAAGTTTGCACTGACTCTTCCCCCCCCCCCCCCCCCCCGCTCCCATCCCTGCTACTTTCTGTGACTGATGATACCACTTTTGAGCAAGCTGGCTAGAGTACAGAGATGTTCTAATACAACGACTGGATTCACAATCTCAGTTTCATAAATCCCAAGCTCAAATCAATGGAACAATCTGGGCTAAGCAACTGTCTTCCCCACCTGTTGGCTCGGAATGTGTCCATGCAGAATAGAAGGAGGGTTATATTGCAGTGGTTGACCCAGTAATGGATACCTGGCATCACCTGGAAAGCAATAAGAATATTTTTCTATTTTTTTTTCTTTTTTAAAATTAACTTTCTAATTAGAACGAGGGAAAACTTTTTTTTTTGGTTGTTTTTTGCAGGGCAATGGGGGTTAAGTGACTTGCCCAGGGTCACACAGCTAGTAAGTGTCAAGTGTCTGAGGCTAGATTTGAACTCAGGTACTCCTGAATCCAGGGCTGGTGCTTTATCCACTGTACCACCTAGCCGCCCCCGAAAATATTTTTGCATAAAAAGCACCATAACATTGGAGGAATAAATAAATTAGGGTAAACAAAGAGGGGAAAAATCTTAAGGAAAAGCATGATATAAATGATAATGACAATATAAATGATATAAGAAGTCTTAAAGAATGACATTTTGCATATTGCCTTAGAACAACAGATTCTGAAGAAAAATAAGAAAGGAATTTGTCATAATGTCACACAGACTGTGAGGGCCTCATTTCAGTTTCTGGTAGGAATGGCACACTTTCTAGGGCAGAAAACCCAGAACTGTCTTTCCTCATTTCTAAAAACAATTCTAGGCATGTGATGTGATATATCAAAGAAGATTTTTAAAAGCAACAACACTGATTACTAGTGAGAAAGAACAGGGAGATGGAGAACAATTAAATTAATTCAGGGTCTACTTGATGAATTCTAGAATGACAGAATTTTAGAGCTGGAAGGAACTTCAGTGAATGTCTAGTTTAACTTCTACCTGAAAAGGCAGCCCTGTCATAGCCTGTCTGACAAGTGGCCACCCAGCCTCTGTTCAGAGACCCAGAATGAGGGGAAACCTGCTATCTTGTGAGACAGCCTCGATGGCCTCATCCACTTGGGGTGTGTTCAGTTAGCACGTCTTTGACAACAAGGCTAAATCTGCCTCTCTACAGCTTCTACCTATTGCTCCTGATTCTGTCATGTGTGCACAAACAAAACAACTCTAATTCCTCTTCCATATAGTAGTCCTTTGAATACTTAAAGATGTCAATATGCCCCCTTACCCAAGTCTTCTTTCTCTTTTCTAGGTCAAACATTTCCAGTTCCAGCCATATATCCTCAGATGACATGGACTCAAAGCCCTTAATCATTCTCCTTTGGGGGGGGGGGGCAATGAGGGTTAAGTGACTTGCCCAGGGTCATACAGCTAGTAAGTGGCAAGTGACTGAAGCTGGATTTGAACTCAGGTCCTCCTGACTCCAAGGCCAGTGCTCTATCCATTGCACCACCTGGCTGCCCCCGTAATCATTCTCACTACCATCCTTTAGACACTCTCCAGCTTATTAACATCCTTCCTAAATGTGATGTTCAGAGTACAATCTTCCAAGATAGGTCTAATGAGGGTAGAGTACAGAGGAACGCTTGCCTCCATATTCTTATAAGTATAAGTTATAAGTTACTCTTTTCTTAATGCATCTTTGGGCATTAAAGTAGGTTAGGGGACTAGATTCGGGGTGTTGTTACACTGGAAAATGAGGCCCAGGTGAAACAGGAGAAATGGGAAAAAAAAAACAACCCACTACAAATTATTTGTTCATGATAAACCATAAATTGTCCAAGGCAATAACTACTTGTTCATGCTCAAAGACTTACCTTGTCCAGGTACAAAAGGTCTAGAAAACTGGGGTACGATGGAAAGAGGTGCTAATGTTGGACAGATATTTTTCATATTGGAGAGCTGAGCTGGTGCTGGTGACTGGGCTGGTGAAGTTACCGGGCTACTAAGTTGAGGGCTGTGCTGTAACTAAAATGTGACAAGAAAAGATGTGGAAGGACCAGAAGTTTAGGTAGCGAAAGAGTATCTAAAATATGAGAAAAATTGGCCATAGAGTGTTTATTTTAGGAACATCTCTTTATGTTAGAAATTTTTATAGCAAATGAGATGCTATATAGCATTTTGTAAACTGTGAAGGGCCACATGAAGTAGGTTGCTATTACAATGATCATGCACTTAATGTTACAAAGTAAGCTTCCGAAAGAACAGTGAACACTACACTCACCTGAACGACATTCTCTAAATTGCTAAATTCTACTGCCTTCTGTCCTCTTTGATGATCACAGTAGTATTTGTTTTGTTTCCACTGAGGGGGGGAGTGGGCTCGAGGCTGAGAACTGTTTGGTATATTTAACTGCATCATGACCACTCCTCCACCAGGTGGTGGTACAGCTACAAAGCAGAAGGATGACTCTTAGCATAACATTCATGTTCATGTTTTGCTTACATTAAAAACATCAGGACTACAGCAAAAATGTAAATTACAGTGTACTTAAGTGCCGTTAATTCACTGTAGATGATTAGAACTTTTAACAGCATGTGTTTGAGAGAATAAAATTGATGAAGCAGATAAAAAGTCACCTTTACCCTAAAAAATAGAATGTCTATAATAGTTAAGGTAACTTTAAAGCATGATTCATTATTTTACTGTAAGACCTGACAGCACAACATTAAAAAAAATTCAATTCAGATGAACAAAGATTGAGTTTTGTACAAGGCACTACATTAGGTGCTGTGGCTGCAAAGACAAAAAAATGAAACTGTCTTTACTCTCGATTTAACCAATGTTCATTCATTCACTTAACATTTAAGTATCGATTTTGTGCCAGGAACTGTGCTAGATGCTGAGAACAGGAAGCCAAACGAAAGGGAAACAGGTCCTGCCCTCAAGGAAGTTAGATTCTACTGGGGGAAAATAACATGACCAATGATAAATTCACATAAACAAGTAAATACAATATAACTTCTTTAGGGAGAGGATTTGAGAGCACTAACATCAGTGGTGAGTGGAGAGGCCTCCTGAAGACAAGGACTTCTGAGCTGTGCTTGGAAGGTGCTAGAGATTTGGGAATTGTAGTGGAAGAAAGATAGTATTTTAGACATGGTTAGGATGATGATGTCCTTGACAGAAACAGGGAAGTTAAAGGAAAGGATATAGTTTAGGGGAAAGATAATGTGGTAGGGTTTAGGGTTCTGGACATATTTAGCTTGAACTACTTTTGGGACACAAAGGAGGGAGTGTCCAGCAGGGAACGGATGACCTGTAAAGTTTCATTATTAAATTGCTGTCGAACAGTTACTTGAAAACACATTTTAATAAAATGAACTTGAAATTAAATTTTCTATATGGTCAGTATTAAAGTCATGTTAAATATAGCACCAAGGCCCGTGCTTTTAGCCACTACGCCACCTAGCTGCCTCCCTCCATATGACAATTATAAAATCAGATTTCTTAAAAAAAAAAAAACCAAAAAAAGACCAAACCAAAAACCTGAAATATAGGCATACATGAAGGTTATGGGATAAAATATTTATTGTGAAAAATTAAATTCAAATAAATTTTATTCATTTTTTATTATTTCTTTTTTGTTGTTTTTGGTTTTGTTTTTTTGCAGGGCAGTGAGGGTTAAGTGACTTGCCCACAGTCACACAGCTAGTGTCAAGTGTCTGAGGCCGGCTTTGAACTCAGGTCCTCCTGAATCCAGGGTGGGTGCTTTATCCACTGCACCACCTAGCTGACCCATTTTTTATTATTTCTTGATCATCTCTACTAAAAGAACATTTATATAGGCTGCATTCACACTATATGACAGAGTATCAAAAATTTAAAAAAAGAGATTGAGACTAGTATTTGCATTTCTTATAGCATTCTGTATCTCTTCTGTGTAAGTAGGCTTTCTGTTATTTAACAGCTATTTCTTATTTCTGCCACTAAACTATAAATTCCATGAAGGCAAGAAAAGTAACAGTATCTTATTTCTCTTTATCTCCCTATTATTGCCAAATATGTGCTCCTCTGTCAAGGATTTGCACATAGTAGGTGCTTACAAAATGTATAACAATATCCTGATGCTCTCTACCAAGTCAGCAACATCTACTGGCCTATACTAGCTACTTTGTCTCACTCACCATTTATATACACTCTCTCTAAAACTAACTCTCTTTCTCTCTCTCTCATATATTTGTACATGTGCGTAGAAGAAGAGGGGAGAGGTTTATGCCTACATTTCTGGTCTAAATTTTCCTTCCAAGTACTCATGCTGCTAAGCTATAGAAACAACAATTGTGAATGGTTCCCTTGGAGAGGTTGCTATTCTAGGTGAATATAAAGTTTATCAAAATTGGGTCTGGAAGAATGTTAATGTCAGTTATCAGATATGCTGCATAGAATGGGTACAAAGATAGGCACATTCTTTGTACGAATATGTCATGTATCAAAATATGAGTGGAGTTAAGGTATTAAGACAGATTTAGACAGCATCACTAATAAATTTATACATTTCTCATTATATATTAAAATTAATTCAGCCAATATTTAATAAGCACACTTCCTCTATGTACAGCACTAGGCTAAATGCTAGGGTTAGAAAGATGAAAAAGTCACTGGTCTCAAGAAGTTTATATATCCTTGAATTGGGGAAATATGACATGACATAAGCATAGTACAAGGTATAGTGTGGTAAAAGGAGAGATGCAAAGTACTGTTGGAAAAATTGGAGAGAGAGAGAAAACATTTTCAGTTGAATCAGGGAAAGTTTCTTGGAAGTGATAGTATTTAAGGTGACCTTTAAAGGAAGAGAAAGATCAGTCCTTCAAGAGATGCTAGACATGAGCAATGGGTTTTCTAGAGTTTTAATGCATTCCATTCAATTTTTCTTTTTCAAATGGGAAGAAAAATCCCTAATTGTAGTTATTTAACTATCTTTCCATACCTGCACACTGGTGGCTTTGAAGTTGTTGGGAATTGCACGGTGAAGAGGTTTGAGGAAATTGTATCTGATCTGATCCTAAAGGCTGCAAATAACCTACAGATGAGCTAGGAAAAAAGAATAAGACAAAAGTAGAGATTTTGGTGCTTTTACAAACAAGTAAACATGTTTTAGTTTAAATTAGAAATTCAAATAAAAACTTCTTGAAAGTTAGTTTGCTATAAATGCCAAAGATAAACAACTTTGCTATTCTTCCTCAAACTACAAAGAAAAAATATTATAAAGCACTGGGGAAATTTCATTTATTGTTTCAATATTTTCTTCAAAAAGCAAAACAATTATAAAAACTAAATATTAAAAAGCACTAGACATTGAAATTTAACAGAATATTTCCCCCTTAAACTAAGTTCCCTATAACATATATAGAAAATTACTTTTAACAAAATAATAAGGTAACATAGATTAAAAGAGTTTCCTAAAAATGTTTATCGAGATACACAAGGTGCCCTGGAATAAAAATGACAAATGTATTTCTTTTTTTTTTTTGTATAAACAAATGTATTTCTTAATAAATGGTATGGATTGTCACTGAAATAATTAATAACATAATTCTCATAAGTATATCCTACTGGACAACTAGTAAAAATGATGAAAAATTGTTATATTAAGTGATTTATATACACATTTAAAAAAAAATAGTAATTTCTAGCCAACTGTAACTTCGCTAATTTGAGATCTGTGATAATCTGGTTGTTATTAACCTTTTTTTTTTTTAGTTTCCACTAATTGTATTTAAATTCATACATTTCTCATTATGTATTCAAATTATAGTAAATCCTCATGGTAAGTCCAAATTTACAGTGTAAGCAAATCAGGTAAATTTAAATTATCTAGAATTATTTTCAAGAAATTTTACATACTTCAGAAATACTTTTCTTTATCAACAATGGACTATTTAAAATAATTCTTATTTCAATTTATTAAAGTACCCTAATCTTAACTTGGCAAGTTGAAGTTACTGCATATACCTGAATGACATATAATTGTGCTGTTGTAAAAAAAATTCTATAACAAAAACTTAATTTTCCCCAATTACTGTGCATTAGTGAGTTTTTACTGAACTCTGCCAGTTGCAATCTATTTCCATTCAATAGAAAAACCCAAAGGGAACAGTAAAAGAATCTAAGTGGAGAGTCAAGCAGGTAATTAATTCCATGAGCAAGGGTTCATCTTGACAGAGGACCAAAATATTACCTAATTTGTTTTCTACAAAGACCTTCAGAAGAGTTAGAAAAGGTTAGATAAAAAAGAAAGCAAAGCAATCAACCTTTAAATGACATTCTTGGTGTAAAGTTTTAAGTATTTTGGTTATATACCAGAAAAAGCTGACATTACTGCATATAGGTATGACATCTAACATTTCTTCTCTTGAAGGTGGGAGAGGATGAATAGAAAGGGAGAATGTTTAAAATGTCAAGGTCCAGGTCCCTCAGGGACTTCACATTAAATAAGAAATTAATACAAAACCTTAAGGTTTTATAAAGGTGTTATTTCCTATGAACCCCCCAAAAATCATGTGAGGTGAGTAACACAGAAATCACAAGAGTAAAGTAAGATGGAGAGAAGAATAAGGGATTTGTCCATGGCAGAACAGTCATCACCAGAGGTGGGATTGGAAACTAGGTCTTCCTTGACTCCTAGTCCAGCATTCTTTCCACTCTTAGCTAGGAGTATTCAACTGGATCTAGAGGTTATCAATTTGAATTGTTACCTTCTAAGATACAACTTATTCATGTATGACCACTCTATAAATTAACCACAGGGTAAATTTCATAAAAATTTTGTCCAATGGGCCGGAAGCTTTCTTTACTTTCTCCTGACATCAAAAGGATACTAATGAAGGCCTCAGTCACTCTATCATCCCTTGCCACATCACCCTACCCATCTCCTGGTGAAAATGTCCTTGATGAAATTTTACTCCGGTCTTTTCAAAAGTTGTTTATTTGTTATACAGGACATCCTGAAAGTTATTAAGTTTCCTTCCTGTGCTTTTCTATTGCCTTTTGCACAATACTAATTTTCAGTTATACAAAGACTGTCCATATCTGGCTAAAAGTGGATATTTGTTTCTAATAGTCTGGGGTCCTTAAAGGAACTTTCCAATTTCCTGAAGGCTGGAATCTAGCCTGCTCTGCTCTTCCTATTTTTAAACCTGGGACCAGCTCAGAATCTGCCTTCTGAAAACCTGTTTAGCTAAGTACAGAGAAGAATATCATCAATTTCTATTTTACCTTCTGCTTCTAGAATATCAGGGCAATTTTTGCCGACAATTTCTTGGAAGATAATGTCTAAGCTCTTATTTTGATCATGGTTTTCAGGTAGTCGAATGGTTTTCAAATTATCTCTCCTGGATCTATTTTCTAGGTCAGCTGTTTTTCCAAGGAGATATTTCATATTGCCCTCTATTTTTTCTTTTTCATTTTTTGTTTGTTTGTTTTGGCAGGGCAATGGGGGTTAAGTGACTTGCCCAGGGCCATAAACTAGTGTCAAGTGTCTGAGGCCAGATTTGAACTCAGGTACTCCTGAATCCAGGGCCAGCGCTTTAACCACTGTGCCATCTAGCTTCCACCTGCCCTCTATTTTTTTTTTAAATTAATTTGGATTTGCTTTATGTCTTAATTTCTCATAAAGTCATTAGCTTCTATTTGCTCTAGCCTAATTCTTTTTTTTTTTTAGTGAGGCAATTGGGTTTAAGTGACTTGCCCAGGGCCATACAGCTAGTAAGTGTCAAGTGTCTGAGGCCGGATTTGAACTCAGGTTCTCCTGAATCCACGGCCAGTGCTCTATCCACTGCACCACCTAGCTGCCCCTCTAGCCTAACTCTTAATCAATGATTTTCTTCAGAGAGTTTATGTATCTCCGTTTCCATTTGGCCAATTTGGCTTTTCAAGATGTTGACTTTTTTTCATGACCCTCCAGCATCACTTTCATTTCTCTTTCCATTTTTTCCTCTGCCTCTCTTACTTTGTGTTCAAAGTCCTTTGAGTGCTTCCAAAGCCTGAGATCAATTCACATTTTTCTTGGAAGCTTTGGATGTAGGAGCTTTACTTTGTTATTATCTTCTTCTTCTGGGGGTGTATTTTGATCTACCTAGTCACCAAAGAAGCTTTCAATGGTCTGCTGTTTTTTCTGCCTGCTCATCTTGCCAGGCTATTTCTTGGCTTTTAAGTCCTTCTTAACTGCTTCTGGGATACACTGACCCAAGCTTCAGGGGGTCTCAGGTGGTACGATTAGGTTCATTCTCAGCCTGCCTGGCATGTAAGTAACCATGGGTCTGCTTTCTCTTTAACCCAGAAGCAGAAGTCTGATTGAAATCTCATTCTCAAGCTTGGTGTGCTTGTGCCCCTCCCACACTGGGCAGCTGCCACTCAAATTTGCTTCCTGAGGAACACAACAGTGCTCCTGCCTCTGGTCCAGCAGAGACCCGCACTATTCCCCACTCCAGACAACTGCTGGACCCCCTTACTGGTCCATGAGTCAAATTTCAGAAGCCACGGTCCCTGAAGATTACAAGGCTCCGGAGTTGTAGCCTGCTTGGGGCTGGATCTGCACCATGCACTGTGCTCCTCTCATCGTGTACAGCAGACAATCCCTGCTGCCTATTTAAACCATCTTCTGCTGGAAAATAATCTCACTCTTCTTTTGTGGGTTTGGCTGCTCCATGAGTTGTCTTACAACGTTTTTTTTTGGAGGTATATGGACAGATCTGTTGGGAGCTAGGAGAGTCACAGCCTTTCCTCCTCCATCTTGGCTATGCTCCTACTTTTAGGTTTTTTAAAAAAAGTTTAACTTTTTAATGTATTTTCAAAGTATATGACAGGAAGAGGAATTCTTTCTAATTGATGAGATCCTCTAGATGCCCCTGTTTGCAGATGATATTGTGGTGACCGCATCAAATTCAAGAATTACTAATTCACTTTCTTAATCACTTACCTGAGTTTGGCCTAATTATCCACAAGGGCAAAACCAAGAAGGTAAGGAATAAAGATTGACTATTGTCTTGATAAGTAGCGGGCCTGTTAATACATATACCTTCAATAGGCACTGCAGATAGATAATGAATTGGGCCTAGAAAAGCATAGGTAATTTGTGGATGACCCAAGCACATTCTTTTTCTTTTCTTTTCTTTTTTTTTTGCAGGGCAATGAGGGTTAAGTTACTTGCCCAGGGTCACACAGTTAGTAAGTGTTAAGTGTCTGAGTCCAAATTTGAACTCAGGTCCTCCTGACTCCAGGGCCGGTGCTTTATCCACTGCGCCACTGAGCTGCCTCTACCCAAGCACATTCTTCACAAACCCCAAATTATAAAACACTATTTTTTTATGGTGATGCTCTATGGCTTTGAAATATTGAATACTGTATTCTCCAAATAATCAAAATTGTAGATCATGTAAAGGAGAGGAGAGAGATGCATAGTAGGCATGAAAAATTGGCCAGTGTATTACACACTGTAAGTATACAAGTAAAAGTAAGTACACAAATAACAAGTGAGGTACACAAGAAGTGGCACAAAAGAAAGTAATCAAGGATATGAAAAGGAGGTGGGTAGCCATGTTATTGTTATTGTCTTTGGACTGTCCTGTCCTTTGTTCTTAAAGAGGACCAATGACATCACAAGGGTTACGTCCTGACTTACAACTTAAACTAGATTTAAGTGATGCAGAGCAGGGCAAAGTCATTAGCCTCAGTCTTGCCTCCCTGTGGCAAGAAATGACTCAAGACTGGTGATAGCTGGCTGGCCATGTTCAGAGTGAGGGATGACAAACAGAAAGCCTATATGCTGAACTACTTACTACCCATAAAACACCAAAAGACCTTAACATAGGCCTCCAGTACTTTTGGGCGACCTTTCTGGAGACTTCTGGGAGGGCATGGGCAACAGGCACTCAGAATTATAAGTACTCATAACAATGAGACTATAGACCTAAACAAGTACAGTATAAGTAGTTCAGGTTCATTCTTCTCTATACTATTAATCATTTTTCACTTTAACATTTATTAAATGATCCCTTCTTACTTACCCAGGCTACCACTGCTTGTGTTTAGGTCTTTATCACTGTGCTCTTGAACTAGTATAATAACTTCCTAAGTTATCTTCCTGCTTACAGCATCTCTCCAATCTAACCTACACTAAAGCTTAGGTTTGACCAATGCAATGTCTTTGTACAAGAAATTTCAGAAGCTCCCTAATACAGCTCCAGGATCAGATTAGGTTTCCTTTATAGCATGACTCAGGTATCCTCTCCTACCAAAAGTCTCGTCTGATCCTATTTGTTACTGTTCTCACTCTGTTTACCTATTAGTATACTTTAGTATCCATCAGTAGAACAGAAATTCCTTAAGGGACAGGACAACTTGTGTTTTTATCTTTGCACCTCCAGTGCCCAGCACAATATGCCTTAGATATGGTAGATGCTTAATGAATACTTTTGGAATCAGACCTGATTTTCTTGGTGTGTTATTTCTAATCTATCAAATAGCAAATAGCTTCAGGATTCTGATTCTAGTCTGGGGCACTATTTTATCAATCTATTTCTGGTTTTAATATTAACCAGTTTTGCCATCACTTTGTAACATGTCTGAAATCATATCTGAAAAATTTAACCCATATGCTCTGTTGTGCTTCTGTAATCAGGTCCAGATTTAGGCATATGAATATACTACCTTTATATACAGTGTTACTTTCCACCTCCCTGCCTGCCTTTAATTTCCTGTTTGTGCCTTTTTTTTTTTTTTTTTGGCAGAGCAATGGGGATTAAGTGACTTACTTGCCCAGGGTCACACAGCTAGTAAGTGTCAAGTGTCTGAGGCTGGATTTGAAATCAGGTCCTCCTGAATCCAGGGTCAGTGCTTTATCTACTGGGCCACCTAGCTGCCCCGCTTTTTTTTTTTTTTTTAAAAGAATACTCTTCCAAATCCAGAGTTTGTTTATAAGTTTTATCTCACTAAGTGTCAGTGATTCTTGATGAGGTCAAATTTGTCACCTTGTTAGGATCTATAAGTTTTCTTGTTTATTGTCTAAACTTTGAGTATTTTTATATAAACACATATGGGTCTGAGTTTTTATATTGCCCTTTCCTTGGTTTTTATCTCCTATGAATTTGTGGGTATCTCAACTGTTATTCTTGTTCCTTTTTTATGATTACTGCCTATAGAATCTAGTTTGGGGGCTATAGAGTCAGTCTTTTCCATATTCCTCCCAATTATTTGTTTAAATTTAAAACCCTTTTAAGCTAGTGATAGTCTCTCCGTACTTTGCCTTTATCAGAACCCAGTTGGAATATTGGTTTTAGTGTCCAAAGGACAGGAAATAGGATAATGAAGGGTCTTATGTCAGTGTCATAGGAGCTGTGGCATGGTAAGCCTGCAGAAGAGAAGGGCGGGAGGGACATGGTTGTGTTAATGTCGGTGCATCACTGCCGTATATGAGGGATTGAACTGCTTAGTGTCAGAATGTAGAACCAGGAGAAATGGGAAGTTGTAAAGGAACAAATGCAGACCTAATTTGGGGAAAATTATCCTAACAATTAAGAGTTTTATAGTATAAAGTCAGAATAATACCCAGTATCTCTCTGCATGCAGAAAACTCAATACACACACTCACACACACTTCCTCTTCCTGATCTTATGTCTTTCTTTTCACTTTTCTAGTCCTAGACAACACAAAAATTAGCACCCGTCAGAAATAATTCTGACTGTAAATTGTTTATAGATGATATAGCTTGAGAAAAATATTAAGATTTACCTTGTAGATGAATTGTTCCTTTGTAACCAATTGATAATGACGTAAAAAGTTTTTAGGGAAAAGGATAAAATTGAGTAGTAAAAGCAGAAAATCAGTTATAAATAATTTGTACTTTATCATCTCTCCTGGATGAAGGTATGCACAGAATAACGTTTTAGTTAGATAATAGGCTTCTTAATATATTTCATGTTGTATTTGAGACCAATCAGGCAAATACATTAATATCAACATGTTTTCCCTAGTCACAGAAGTTATTTACAAAACAGTCAATAGAGAAGCTGCCCAAGGGAAATGCCAGACTCCCTGAATGTTGAAATTCTTTGCAGGGCATCTTCATTAAGTCTTTTTCCTCCCTAAATCTAGGTCAGCCAAGCCCAGGGGTGGACTTCCCTAATTGTCCAGGTTATTTATAGCCTGAAGAAATCATTAAAAGAGGGAGAGGGGGAAGTTTGGAAGTTTTCCCTAAACAAATATTAAGCTACCTGGCTACAAAGCATATTTTCTTGCTGTAGTGAAGCATAAATCTCAAAGTCCTATTTTAAACCAACAGTAAGGCAATAGCTTGGTCTTGGAAAAGAACAGTTTTGGTTTTAATTTAAAATCATTTTTTAAAGAATAAGGTATTTAAAAGAATAGACAGGAATATAAATTAACAAGAAAGGCATTTTTAGTAGGGGCAACAGCAGATGTGAACAAAGAAGCTGGACTACATAGAAGAGACATGCAGGACTATAAACAGACTGACTTCATAGAGCAAACTGTTCATGAGGTAGTATAGGTATATAAGTCAAAGTGGAACTGATTAAGATAGACTGTTCAAGTTGAGCAGATTTCTCCAATCAACTTGCTAAAATTTTAAGGTATGGGTCATATTAGGCCTTGATCAAACTGAAGAGTTGCTCAATCAACTGATGTGACACATCAAGCTTCTTTCTAGTGAATGAGTGACTGACTGAAGAATTTGCCACTCTTCTTTGTGGCCTATAAACAGAGGGCTCTCAGCTCTTGAGATCTTGTTCTTCACCTTTTTGAGAGTTTCTAAGCTTGAGCATTAGGTCAGTGGACCTTTTAGAAAGAGAAAATTTTCTGATATAACTTGTTACTAGGAGAAGCAAAAATATAGTTCATATTGTTCCTATTTGGTATTCTACTTGGAGAGTAAAACCAGTAAGTTACCTGGACACTAAAGGTCTGACAAAAATGGAGTTTGCTTATTTAGCAAGCTCCAAAATATTTCAGAGGGAATTACAAGTTTTGGTTGAGGTGTGTGGGACTCGATGGGAAAGAAGGACTCACTAGAATGGCAGATAGTTGTCCTGACAATAACTCCAAGTTCAATTCTCCTCTTGGGGTGCGGGGTGTGTGTGTGTGTGTGTGTGTGTGTGTGTGTGTGTGTGTGTGTGTGTGTGTGGTTGCTAATGTGTTGAACAGTTTGCAATTGTATATTTATTTGTTCATGGATTCCTGTGAGTACTTAGCATCCTATGTTTTTCCTTTTATTGTTTTTTAAAATAATAAACATTTTTATTTGAAGATTTGATTTCCAAATTCTCTCTCTCTGTCCTTTCCTACACCCCTCCCTGTGGCAATAAGCAATCAGATCTAGGTTATACATGTGCAATTATGTAAAACATTGCCATATTATTCATTTTGTATAAGAAAACATGAATAAAAGAAAAAACTGAAAGAAATAAATTGAAAAAGTGAAAAATAGCATAGTTTTGTTTTAGAGACTTTATAGGATCCATACAGGTAAGGAATTAAGCCCTCAGGATGGGACCTGGTTTGTGTGAACCCAGAGCATTTGGCTATGGGTTATAGAGGCATACCAGGTTCATATGATAAAAATTCCTCAAATGAAAGTTTATTGATGGTCTAAAATCCTAGATTTGATTTGTTATCTTTCTAGGCAACTGGGTCTACTTTGATTTACAGGCCCTCAGCAGAGGTAAAATGGAAAAGACCATATAAAACTGAAGCCAGAGAGCAGCTCTTCCCTCAAAGGTATGTTAAGAAGAAAATGTCACCCTGCCTGTTTGTAGGTAAGAAGATATTTTCCAGGCAAGTTTTGTAACTAGAGCCTATGATTAAGGAGCTGGAAATACTTTCATTTCTTTTCAGGTATAACATTTACTGAAAGATCATGAATTATAAAATGAGTTGCTTGTCACTCAACCTGTCTTACTAGAGTTGCTGCAAGGATACCTAAGTGTTTTGTCAAACTGAAAAAGTTATTCCATAATAACAAACAACAATTACACAGCACTTAAAAATTTACAAAGCACTTTACATATATTTTCTCATTTAATCCTCATAATAACTCTGTGAAGTAGGCACAATTGGTGTATTATCCTTATCTGACTGATGAAGTAATTAAGGCTCAGGGATTTAAATGACTTGCCTAAGGTTATAAAGTGAGAGATCTAGGATTCCAATCTGGACCTTGAAGGCCAAATCCAGATTCCTCTCTATTATATGACAGCAGCTTTGCAGTATTATCATTCTCATCGATTGATGGTAATTCTATTTAAAAGGCATAGTTTTTTATATTTTTAAAAAACTGGATATTTTGCTTATTTAAAAACCTAAAATAACTGTCAAGTAAGTATGTCTGGCTGTGAAACTATACTTCTGTAAAAACTAACTGAAGATGAAACATTTTTTGGGAAAAGTTAATGTGGCAGATGACAACATTTTCTATTAGACTAAATTTCTTTTAGAACTGGTTTTCCTTCTAACAGAGGAACAATGGAAACAAAACTGACTTCTCATGAAATAAATGATTCCATTAAACAATTTGCTTTGTAATAATTATTTCAGAGTAGATTAGAAAAGACATGAAAGTAACAGCAAGAGGAGAAATAACTATTCAAGAGAAGAGTTTAAAAGAAAAAGTTAATGAACATTAAGTACCTACTATGTTCGAGACACTGTTAAGAAATGGAACAGAATGGTGGGCACTCTGAAATGATATTTATAAAGATATAAATAGGGGAATAAAAAAAAATCAGAAAATCAGGCCGAGAAAGGAGAAACAAAGAAAACTTTGGTTTATTTTTTTTTACACTGGCTAAGTATTCTATGAAGCTTCTGAAGCCTTCAAAAATAATAGTCACATTCTAATAGCATTTTGCTATTTACTTTGGAGACATTTTTATTAAACATACCACATTATCTTTTGTATTTATAAATCAGAAACCGTGGGCAACAATATATGGATAATAACTACTCTGAAACCTCAAAGGTACATGCATAGAGGTGATCCAGAGGTCTCAATATCTATGCCAGTAGCTCTGATCACTGTTTATGTTTGTTGTCTGAGGACCAAGTTTGGAAGGATTCTTTTTCTTAATCATCATCAATGATCACATTTATATAGCACCTACTGTGTCCAGGCACTGTGCTAATAAGCACTTTACAAACATCTTATCTGATCTTCACATCCCTGGAAGGCACCTGCTATTATTATATCCATCTTACAGATGAGGAACCTGGGGCAACAAAGGTTAATTAACTTGCCCAAGATCACACAGCTAGTAAGTAAGATATCTGAGTATTGAGATTGATTTCAAGTTTTCCTGACTCCAGACCCTGCACTCTATCCACTGCACCACTTAGCTGGTTGGCTCATAAAGTGATGGAAATTCTTTTTTGGCAGTGGGGAAAGATCCACAGCAACCCATGAAATGGATAAAAATAGAAAATGGCTCTCATCTATAAGGCCTTTTACCTCCATAACTGAATTCAATCCAACACATATGCACACACACATCTAGTTTGTGCATAGCACCATGTTGGCTTAAAGGGACAAAAATGAAACAGTTCCTGCCCTCCATGAGCTTATGTTAATATTGAGAGCCGTCATAATGGTGGAATAGTAGAAAAGGGGGCAAACAATGCTAAGAATTTATTCTTATGTCTATATTCTTTTTTTTTTTGGTGATGCATTTGGGGTTAAGTGACTTGCCCAGGGTCACACAGCTAGTAAGTGTCAAGTGTCTGAGGCTGGATTTGAACTCAGGTCCTCCTGAATCCAGGGCCAGTGCTCTATCCACTGCGCCACCTAGCTGCCCCATGTCTATATTCTTTAATTTTATTGTTGGCACATTTACTGTGTGATTTTTATGCAATGACTAATTAGAGATGACATACTATTATCTCCTTTGCCACTGTCACATGGTTTAATGTCAGAAAAGGATACAGTCTCATTAATCAAGAGGCCACTTTAGATGTGTTTGTAACACCCTTTATGCTACAGCCCGTCTTGATCCCCTACTAGTCACACCATCTGCTCAGCCACCTGACTGAAGGAGCACCAGAGCAGAGCCTTCCATTCACCAGGTAGCTGAACTACATGTATTGTTTTTCCCCATTATACTGTGAGCTCCTTAAGAGCAGGGACTTTATTCTTTCTCTATCTTTACCCCTGGCATTTAACACAGTATTTTTGCACATAGTAAGTACTTAACAAGAACCTCTTTTTCCCCATTCATTTGTTCATTTCTTGATAAGCTGTATTATGCATTATGTAATATGTATTACGAAACACATATATATGGCATACCAATGTCATCTGCAAGACATTCTAGAGGAAGATGAAAGATTTTAAGCATTGTTCTTGTTGCTCAGTTGTTTCAGTTGTGTCTGACTGATGGATCTGAAGTGAGGTCTTCCTGACTCAAAGCCCAGTGGCTCTATCCATTGAACCACCTAGCTACCCTAAAAATATAAATTGCCAAGTACATAGCAGATGCCATATAAATGTTTATTCCTTTCTCCCTCTCCCTCCCTGGGTGGATGAAATCCTGCACTCCTACTCTATTACTTCCATGTGTTGTTCAGTTGCGTATAATATGGGGGTTTCTTGGCAAAGAGTGGTTTGACATTTCCATTTCCAGCTCATTTTAGACATGAGGAAACTGAGGCAAACAGGGTTAAGTGTCTTGCCCAGGGTCACACAGATAGTAAGTGTCTGAGGCCAGATTTGAACTAAGGAAGATAAGTATATCCACTGGGCCACCTCACTGCACTGATACCATACAAAACTGTAAAAGTGTCCTTGGGATTAAGGGCTGGGATGATGAAGGTCAGAGTAAGAACCAGCTCAAGTCCAAAGACACAAAGTCTCACAGAAGGGCTAGTGGTTGACTGAATGGAAGCAACAGAGGAGCTAGCTATGTTTTTATTACCTTCCTAATTTAACTTTGACAAGACATATAGAAACAAATTCTAAGGTTTGTGACTGGTTAATTGGAAATGAACAGACACCTTAACATATCCAAAATCATATTTATTTTCTTTATCCCAAACCCTAAATCTTCCAAACCTCCCAATTACTACTGAGGGACCAACTTACTCCCTATTAATCAGGCTTGCAAATGAAGTATCATCCATGACCCCTCACTCACTCTTCCTCTATTTATTGTTGCCAAGGTCTGCAGATTCTACCTTCTATCTTCACAATGCACCTTTTTTCCCAGTCACCTCTCTGGGGCAGGCCCTAATGCCGCGGCCCCCCCGCCCTGGCCGCCCAATCTGGACTGTTGCAGTAGCCTTTTGGCTGGTCTCCCAGTCTCTTGCCTCTCTCCTCTGCAGTCCGTTCTCTGCTCAGAGGCCAAAATGATGTAGGTCTAACCATGGGCCCTCCCTTATTTGAACTCCAGTGATTCCTTATTGCTTCCGGGAACAAATATAAAATCCTCCATTTGGCTTTTAAAGCTCTTCACAACCATGATCCTTGCTACCTTTCCAGATTTCTTATACTTTATTGCCCTCCATGTGCTATATCATATAAGAACACTATAGCTTTCTTACCGTTCTGACACTCCATTTTTTGACCGTACCCTTTCACCAACTGTCTTCCTTGTCTCTACTACATCCCTGTCTTTCCTGGCTCCTTCAAGTATCAGGTCCTATCCCACCTTCTGCAAGAGGCTTTTTATAGCTCCCCCTAATGCTAGTGCCTTCCCTCTGAGATTGCTTCCCACCTACCCTGTACATACCTTCTGTCTACGTAGTTATTTACACATTGTCTCCCTCCACAGGAATAGAAGCTCCTGGAGGGCAGGAACTGTTTTTGCCTTTGTATCCTTAGCACTTAGTACAGTGCCTCGCACACAAGTGCTTAATAAATGCTTGTTTACTAGACTGGACCTGTTGATCATACCTGACTAGAAGAAGGAGGAACAAGATAATAATGAATAATTATGTGTAATTATTACTAAGAGAGAAAGGGGAGTTAGCACACAAAATGGTGGTGGAAAAACTGACTACATAAGAGGTCTGTGTGGCCTCTGGGAGGTTTAATAGGACTAGCAACCAAAGGATTCTTCATTCCTATGATCAATCAGAGTCACATTATATAATTAAACTTCCTGGGATGTATTTTTGGAAGTCTTCAATCAATCAATCAATCAATTAATAAGTAGGGGAAACAAATTCAAAGAAAGAAATAATCTCTACTTGTAAACACCTGGTATTCAACGATATAGGCCAGTGTATAATAATACAAAGTAGTTGACATGGTAGTTATAAGGTAGATGGGAAGGAGGGCACTAACAGTTGTGGGACTCAGGAAGGCTTCATGTAGAAAGTGATACTTGAGCTGCATCCTGACAAAAGAAAGGAAATGTGGAAATGGAATCTAGATATGTACGCTGTGCTGGACCCCGAACTTCTTTCTATAGGAGGGGAAGGATAGAAAACAAAATCAGTGTGGGTTCAAGAACTAACAAAAACAATGAAAAAATATCTGAGGAGAAAATGAACCTGTAGAAATGAGAACCTTCTAAGAGAACTTGAAGATGAAACTGCAAGCAAGAAAAGAAATAGATGAAAAAGGAAAAAAGCTAAGTGGTGATATTTTTCTAGTGATCCGTTTCCATCGAGGCCCACAGTGGAAGCATATCATTTGGATGCTACCCCATAAGTATCTGAGGTGTTCTGTGATTAAGGGGAAATGACACTTAAGATGAAGCCAAGAATAGCTAAGCTGGACTAAAAACATACAAAACAAATCTGTGCTGGAATGGAGACATCTTTAAGGACACTCAAGGATTGAGTTTCAAGTTATCTCAAGAAGAAAATATTCCAAAAAGATAGAAAAGACCAGAGGCTGCTTCTATCACAACAAAGTACCCTGATTATCTAGCCCATGAATGACCCACATCATGCCTTTCTCATCTTAGGAACATGGGTGCAGGTTGTAGAGAGGCAAAATTAGACTTCATATAAGGAAAAATTTACTAATAATTAGTGCTAGTTAAAAATAGCATAGGTTTCTTTTGATGGTGGGAGTACAGTCCCTTTCACTATAATTCTTCAAGCAAAGACAAGCACTTAGCAGAGTTCCTGGCACACAGTAGGTTCTTAATAAATGCTTCCTTTTTTGCCCCATAAAAGTATTTTATTATTTTCCAGTTACATGTAGAGAGTTTTCAACATTTGTTTTTATAAGATTTCTAGTTTCAAATTTTTCTCCCTCCCCATAAATGCTTCCTTTAAAAATATGCCAATCTTAATGGTGCTGTAAAGTCAGAAATAAAAGAAAACACTATGAATATCACTAGGGAGTTTTGACAAAAGTTGAAATGATGATGAATTCCTTCAATGTCGAAACAACAATTTCTAACACAGACTCTAATGGAATAAGTATGTCAATCCTGATTCTACTACCATACTGGAGACAAATGAGCCATTTGTAATCATTAAGACCTGACAACTCTTATCACCTATCATGTCTTAGTTCTGTACTCTGTAAAATAAATGAACACAATACCAGCTGCCCCTCTGGCAAACCCATAGGAATGGCAGGGAAGTAAATGAAACAATATGCAATGTGTTTTCAATTCTTTGGAAGAACAGTTCCTGATCTAATGCATAATTGCTCTTTTTAATGTAGTAGGCTTGCCAAAGAAGCTTCCTCTTTTTCTATACAGCAAAATTTGATCAAGTACCCAACAATCTCCTTTCATATCAATTGTTGGCATATATTATTTTTCTAATTCTATGTAAACAGAATGAGCAAAAGGGAGAGAGTATGTCTGTAATAAACAGATCTTGAAATCAGTTGACACTGATAAAACTAGAGATCCTTGCTGATACAGAAAGGGCAATGAACAGGAAGCTAAAAGAACTTGGTTATTCACCTTAAATTGTTTTGTTGACCAGGTGGGATGACACTATAGTAAACTGGCATTCCTGTGGTAGGCATAGGTCCTTGATTAGATTGATTAGGTATTATAACAGGCTGCTGATAAGTCTGCTGAGGCATTACTTGGGAACCTTGAGGCAGTGAAACCTAAAGTTGGTGGAGGAAAGAAGAAGTCCTTACTTTAGAGAAAGAAAGAAAACAATTTCCTTTTACAAACCCTGCTCTGCTACTTCCCACTTACAAATGTCTGAAGATATGCAGCAGCACCATGGGCCACCCATATTCTTTATAATACCAACAAGGAATTTATTCTTTAACTTATTTGGTTCTTCTTTCCCTTAAAAATGTAAATAAACTACAGTAATAAAAAGACTCAACTAAACTCCTAAATCACCCAACCAAACACAAAACGATATGAAAAATACCCAGGAGCAAAATAATAAACATACAAGCTAAGGTAGTAGAGTAGGGTCAGGATGACAATGTAGAAACCATACTTTTTGCTTTCTCATTATTAGATTCAAATTAAGCACTAAGAAAATTCTTTAACAAAACTTTGGATGTACCAAGTTCCTTAATAATGGGATTTGACCTGTACTTACCTTTCAATAATAAATACAGAATGGGTCAGAAGTCATGAAGTCACAAAAGGGTTTCAATATTTAATGACTCCTTTATTTTTTGTTTTTAATTTAACAATGCCATAGCATCACATACAGTATATATAGGAAATAAATATGTATATATGTATGCATATATATAGGAAATAAAGAAAAAATAATTTTCAGAGTTATTAAAACATCAGACCCCTTCATGATTTTTGGACCACCCTATATATTCATTTAGGCAGGTTTAGACTTCAGGATGACATAGTTTTATCTAGAAAAAATTAAGTAAAATTTCATTACCCATGTTTACTCTCTGGCCATTTTCTTTATTGGCATGTTAAAATGTACACCGCCCCCCCCAAATGCAGACAACTTGTGCTTTAAAATTCCTAGAGTGCAAGGGCTGTGCCTTACTTTTCTTTGAGTTCTTGGTAGCATTTACAGTGCCTACATATAGTAATCACTCAAAAAGGATTTACTAAATTTTCTAGACCATGGTGGATTATTTGGTATTATGCAGTAAAAGATTCTTAGTTATTTTTGCAAACAGTAACTAGGGCTACTAAGGCCTCTCTAAGTTTGATCCTATGTTCAAAAGTGTCATAATTTTAATAGTTCAACCTTGTCATCTAGACTTTTTCCTATGACATGTTTTTGAAATAGAACTAATCCTTCCCAACTGCATTGGAATTTCTTAATTACCTCACCACTAGATAAATTATCCAAAACAAAATTATTGGGCTGATTTTCTACTCTACATAATGTAACATAATCTAATCTTTCAAGAACGAAAGTAATTTAATATATTTAGGTGGCACTTTTGATTGCATCAGATTTAATATTTATGCAAAGATGATCTAAGCAAAATGAAAGACAGCTAAATGATTCATACTATTAGAATAAATTTGTAGCTTAAAGGAAAGGAAAAATAAACTACTAAGAAGGCATTTCACTGCACTTGAGAATGGAATACAATCTACTAGGGGAAAGCAATTTGAAAAAAATAACTTCACAGCTCAGAGTTTTGCTTTCTAAATTTGCTATCAAATTTAGTGGACAAAAGTATTAAGTGCCATAGCTGAAGGGTTTCTATAAGCTACCATTTGTTCATGTGAGGTCTGTCCCCCCCCCCCCCCCCCCCCCCCCCATTAAGTGGTAAGTCAAGAGGACTGAGGACCACTGTGGAGAAAGATAGGAATAGGACAAAGGGAAAAAGCACTCATTGGCTGAAACCAAGACTGGGACATGATTGGTGGAGTGTAACAGGGGCTTTAATTTTGTGAGGGAAAGGAAGGGAAAAAAGGGAGTTAGGGTGGAAAGGAAAGAAGAAAAGGACACTTGTTTCTTACACCTCAAAGTAACCTTTGTTGGCTTTGTTGCTAAGAAGTACAGGTCTTAGTGCCCAACAATAGCCTAATAAAGGCCATTGATCTCATCTGTTTGTTTCATTCCTTTATTTCAATTTTTCAATGTTCCTGTGATTACACATGATATTTCTTACATGTGAAAAATATGTGGCAATATTTAAAAGGATCACAGACAAAGTAAAAATTCTTTTTCTGTTTTACAAGTAACTTTTGGATGAGATTCAATACAGACCCTGTGAGACAGAATTGTTTCCTTGTACATTGTTCATCATCAGAGCTGTGATTTGCTTATGTTGTTATTTTTGCAGGGAATGCTCTTCTATATTCTGTCTTCTGAACTAAGTCCATCATTTCATTTAAGACATCATTACTTTAAGCTGAGGAATTACAATTTCTTGGAAGACTTGCTCAATTCCTAGCTTCTTATATTATAGTGAATATAAATTATTATAATCATCGTCTCTTACACTGCAGGGAAATTCCTTTACATTCATATTCTATGGCTTGTCCAGACATTCCCCAATCCATCAAGTTCCTTGCTAGTATGAAAAGTATTAGTAAAGCTATTTTGGCATAAAATTTGCCTTTTTATTATTAACCTCTTCGGGGCAAATGTTTAGCAGTAGAATCCCTAGGTTAAAGAGTATGGACCTTTCTCTTTCTTAGGATAATTTTGAACTGTTTTCCAAAATGGCCAGACCATTTTACAGTTCAACTAACAGTCTATCTTGTTATGTCTATGTATGTCTATCTTTCCACAAGCCTTCCAACACTGATCACTCCCATACTTTACTATCTCTTTCAATTTACTTTAGAATGAGATGACACCTCAGAGTTGTCTTGATTTATATTTCTCTGATAATTAGTGACTTGGTCCACTCTTTCATAGTCATTAATAACCTGCAATTGTTTTGAGAACTGCTTTTTCATATGGGGCAGGCGGGGGCGCAGTGGATAGAGCACTGGCCCTGAAGTTGGAAGGACCTGAGTTCAAATCTCACCTCAGACACTTAGCTATGTGACCCTGGGCAAGTCACTTAACCCCACTGCTTTAAATATCTGGGGCCATCTCCACTTGTCCTGATATATATCTTTTTTTGTTGTTGTTTTTTGCAGGGCAATGAGGGTTAAGTGACTTGCCCAGGGTCACCACAGCTAGTAAGTATCAAGTGTCTGAGGCCGGATTTGAACTCAGGTCCTCCTGAATCCAAGGCCAGCATTTTATCCACTGCACCACCTAGCTGCCCCCTGATATATATCTTGCCACTGGACCCAGATGGCGAAGTTGGGGACCTTGCATAGCCCTCCCTCACTTAAATCCAATTCACTGCAAGTTATGACCCCTGTGTTATGGTGCTCTTCCAGAATGAAGGAGAAACAACAACAACAGCTTGTTCATAGTTTTTGATTGGGGAATAGCTCTTCAAGTCTCATGTTTCTGATAGTTGCCTATATATTGGATATCAGAACCATATTAAAGATACATGATATGTAGATTTTTTTTTTTGCTTTAGATGCTTCCCTTTTAATGCTTAATGTACTGATTTTATTCATGCAAAAGTTTTTCAAATTCATATATCCAAATCATCTAGGTTATCTTTTATAATTGCTCTAAACCCTTGCTCAGGTAAGAATTTACTCTCTAGGCATAACTGTGAAAGGTACCTGATCTGGTTCTCTTCTAATTTTTAAATGACATGACCTTTAATATTTTTTAAAAATTAATTTATTAAATTGTCAAAAATTTATTTTCTCTCCTTCCCATCTTTCCCATCCATTTGAAAAAACAAAAACCAAAACCTTATCATATAGTCAAGTAAAACCAAATATTATTTATAAATAGAGTAGCAACATTTGTAAAGTCAAAGGTTAAGAGTAATTTTTCTGTCTCCTTTGGATAAAGAGAAAAGTCATTTGAGCTACAGGAATTTTATGGTCTTTTTAAAAGAACTATTAATGAAAATAGTCTACTGTATCCACCATGTTGTGATGATACTTTTGCTAAAAACAAAACAGCACAAAAACAAACGAACAAAAAAATCATAACCTCAACTTTCAGCGTATAAGATAGAGAAGTATGGCCAGACAGCTCATCTGAAAAAAAAAAAAAAGCTGAGAATTTTAGTGGACTACAAGATCAATATGAATCTACAGTATGATATGGCAGCCAAAAAAGTTAATATGAAATCAACCTATATCAAGAGATACACAGGTGAGGGAAGTCCTGTTATACTACTATTAGTAGACTATCATATTTTACTAGTGGTATACTAACATATATATAATATATGTATATATATGGGTAGTATATTATATACTAATTGTCAAGTCTTCTTATATTCTCCCTGATTAGACCACAAATGGAACATGAAATTCAGTTCTGAATTACACTGTTAAATTGAGGACTGTCTAGAAAAGGGCAAGCAGGATGAATGAGGGCCTTGATGTCATGTCATATGAGTATCAGTTGGGGGATGTTAGGCTTGGAAATGAGAGGAAAACCTAGGGGAGACATAATCTCTATCTTCAAGGATCTGAAGGTTTATCATGTGGGAAGATGGATTACTTATTCTGCATGGCTGTAGAATATAGACCTAAGAGCAAGAGGCTTGACATAAGGAAAAAAAACAAAACAAAACCCTTGCAAGTGGAGCTATCCAGATTTGGAATAAGCCATCACTGCCCACTGTGGTTCTCTACTGATTAGAGGGACTCAATAAAGCAAAGGCAGGCTGGGTGTCCACTTGTTAGGTGGGTTGTAGAGGAAACATTGGTTTAGGTGCGGCTTTGTCTAGTTAGCCTTTAGGCTCCCTTCACATGATGAAATTCTAGGATTTTTTTGGCTCTGCCATTCTTAAATCCTACTGCTTTTCCCTTTCAGACATGTCAAAGACTTTGGTAAAGGTCTAAAAAGAAGAATTAGATATCTGCTTGTGTATGCAGTTCACTAAACTGACCAACTTGAGGGAGAAAAAATACATACATCTGCCAGTGAAAGTCTGGTGATAATATTTTCTTTTTCTTTTCTTTTTTTGTGGGACAATGAGGGTTAAGTGACTTGCCCAGGGTCACACAGCTAGTAAGTGTCAAATCTCTGAGGCTGGATTTGAACTCAGGTCTTCCTGAATCCAGGGCCAGTGCTTTATCCACTGCACCACCCAGCTGCCCCTGATAGTATTTTCTAAATTTTAATAACAGAAATGGAAGGACATAGCGAAATGAAAGCTACAATAGATTATTTTCATTAGTAGTTTTTTCAAAAAAAGACCCTAAGACTCCTCCATCTAAAAAAAGATTTTTCACTTTGTCCAAAGAAGACATAAAGATGACTCTTAGCTTTGACTTTACAAGTGCTGTGACTGTATTTTTAAATATTGTTTGGTTTTACTGTTACATTTAAGTTCACTTATCTACTTATCCAAAAGCATAACTGAGTAAGATAGGTAACATACCTGATAAGATGGCACTGAAGGGTATGGGACAATCACACCTTGAATTTGATTTCCAATATTGTTTTGTTGGCCACTGACTAGATTTTGATTTTGGGATGGTTGAACTGCAACTATCCCTTGGTAGTTTTGCTGTTGCTGGCTGGGCATAACCTGGTAACCTGTAACGACACAAGGGATTAAATACTGCTTTAAATTTAAATTCATTACGTATAACTTTACATATCTGTGTCAAATATGTTGTCATAAAATAAAAGCATTTAATTAAGACAGTTCATTGGGTGGTGGAATTTTCTTAAACTCTTCTAAATGTCAGCAATTTAAAAAGTCTATTGTTCAATACCTTGTAAAAAGTTGAAACGTTTTATTTGAAACATTTTGTAATTTTCACCACCATAAGTTAGTGACTAAACCTATAGATCTTCACTCTCAGAAATTGGGTACAGTTCAGTTTTACAGGAAAAAAAAGAGTCCTAGACTTTACACAGGACCACTGTCTCATGATATTTAATGCAAACTGTCATGGTGCTTAATTTTTAATTAAAGGTCAGCTGCAGCAGCAGAGTAAAGAAACATCCTTGATTGCTGAAGTATTGTTTCTGGAAGGAAAGGCTGAACTAAGCTTTGAGAAGATGCACATCTTCTGAAACAGCAGAACAGAAAGTAAGCAAAAACTCTGTCTTCTTTCTAACAAGGAGAAAAATCTGACTGCATTGCCACACTCTTCATCATAATCTATAAGAGAAGCTTTTGCATTTCATCAAGTGTTATCTAATTATTTTTCAGGGTATTTTCTTCACTGCTACTGTGAAAGGTAGGTCTAAAATATAAATCATACTTTAGAGGAAATAGAGGTGGCACAGAAATATTAGGTAAATTGTCCCAAATTACCAAGAGAATATATATTAAAAATCTTCTGCAACAATAAATCCAGAATAGTATTATCTAATGTGGTTCAACTCTGAAGGAAAGAGAAATCCTTTGCTATATTGCATTATTAAGTATCCACTTAACTACATTGTTAATCCAGGTGTTTTTGACAAGACAAGAGGAGTCACAAAGATTCTGTGTTTCAGATATAATACCATCATTGTGGTAGACAGGAAACTTACCACCATTCAGTTATTTTGCTCAGTGATTATCTACTCTAAAGCTATTGGAGTGGGGATTAGGGTAGGGAGAAACAGTCTTAGGAACCAAGAAAAAGGTAAACCAAAATTTGGTGAATGGAATCATAATGAGATTTTATATAATGAAAGCATTTCCATAACAGTTTTATTGAAATGATTTCTGTAACAAACAATCCTTTACAAAAACTGCTTTCTTTGTCCTTATGGATAATTAATCTATGTAAAGGGCTAAATTCTATGATCCTACAAAACTGGTTATATGTTGTTCAGTAAATGTTCTTCCCTTTCAGAATTCACTGTAGAAGAGGAAAAGGGGAAGCAATCTTTCCCCAATTTTTTTGGTTTCACAATTATCTTTCAAACTCCCTTACTCTGTACCACAAACACTCCAAACTGTACATTAACACAATATCATAGATGCAAAAATCTAGGAGAACAAAGAAAGTAATGGTGATGGAAAGGGATGGAGGTAAAGGTGTGCAAGACACTTCCTCGTTTCCCCTATGTTACATATGACTTTTTCACTACCAACCTTAAGCAAAGAAGGCTTGGGCTCAGCCTTCTGAAGACCAGAAATGTCATTTCAAAGCAATATACCCATCACAGACATATCCACTGAAGTAAAAATGAAACAAACAGTAACACACCAGGATGCTCCGTGGAATTCCCGTAAGAGGATTTCACTTCTACAACAATGTCAAAGTACAGTGTTTGTAGAATTACCTGAATATATCATGAAGCAAACACCCAATGTCATTATGGTATTTCATAGGCCAACTCTAACTACCATGAGATACTTGAAGTAACAGCTTTTGATATTAAATCACATTATCTATGCACACACAAAACATATTCAAATTGTATTTGAATTAATGAAAAGAAAATGTGTGTTTTTCAAGACTTTGGCCTAAATGCTGAGACTATTTTTTGCCTTTCTTTGTATTCCCAGTGGTCAGCACAGTGCCTGGAACATAACAGGTACTTAAATATGTTAGTTGATTAGTTATTAGGTGGATAATAAAAGATTATAGGGGTCGCTGTGTGTAAAGCATAGCATAAAGGTCTCAAGAATTTTTTAAAAAAACCACTTTACATATTCACATTATTCACTGCAAAAGTAGTTGGCCCTGGCAATGTAGCAAGACCAAGAAATATGAAATGGACAACCCAGGAACTTTTAATGATGCCCATGCCACGGTATAAGACCTACAGGAAGGCTTCCAGCTCAGTGGGTTTATTTTTTATGGCAGAATACAGACAAAATACATACCAGATTGAAAGGTGAGGCATCTGTCCCATTAAAGCAGTGTTTTAAAATTTCTTATGTGCCATGAACCCCTTTGGAAGTTTGGTGCAGCCTCTGGACCTTCTTTTCTTTTCTTTTTTTTTTCTTTTTTTTTAAATGCTTCAATCTGTATTAGGTTTTTTTGCAGGGCAATGAGGGTTAAGTGACTTGCCCAGGGTCACACAGCTAGTAAGTGTTAAGTGTCTGAGGCCAAATTTGAACTCAGGTCCTTCTGAATCCAGGGCTGGTACTTTATCCACTGCACCACCTAGCTGCCCCCCGGACCTTCCTTTCTGAAGAACATTTCATTGCCTAAATTCATAACTGAAGGCATGTGCATTGTTTCCCCACCCAAGTTCACTAATACCCTGAAATCAGATCCTTGATCAAAAATCTCTTTATTAGAGGGAGTAGCCAGTTTGAAGAAACCACTGACCAGATGAAGAAATGAAAATTATTTACTGGAGACCTTTAGATTTTTAAACAGAAAATGACAAAAATTATAATTCCAGTAAAAATGAGTAAGCATAAGGAAAGGGATGAAATATTTTGGTACAATGGAAACATGTGGTCACTCATGATGAAGTCATTGTAAGTACTTCAGTCTACTAAATATTTATTAGGCACCTTCTCTGTTCATAGTACTTGATATGCTAGGGCTT
This sequence comes from Dromiciops gliroides, assembly GCF_019393635.1. Lineage (NCBI taxonomy): Eukaryota > Metazoa > Chordata > Mammalia > Microbiotheria > Microbiotheriidae > Dromiciops > Dromiciops gliroides. The sequence goes on from NC_057863.1 coordinate 377,434,853, forward strand.
GGGGGGTGGAATGGGGAAGAAAGGATACCTAAACTAATGGGAGCAAGTAAATAAATGTATTTTGATGACTATAATACAAAATAATAGTCAATTGCATTCAAAAGATAAGAAAAAATGTTTTCTGAGAAGATAATTTATTAATGATTTAGTGAAGACTTGGGGAAGGCTGCATGTAGGAGGTAGTTTATGAGGTAGGCTTTAAAGATGGGCAAGAAGGTAAGACTAACAGATTAAAGGAAGAAAAGATGCTAGTCTTGGTGCAGGGTAGTGTAAGTTAACATGGAAGTGTGGCCATACAGGGACAGAGACTAGTCCAATTTGGTTGGAAGTATAGTGTTACTGGATTGGATTTAGTTTGAGATGAGTCTGGAAGGTGGTTTCCCAATGTTGAGGCCCTTGAATTACAGGCAAAGGAATTTAAACTCTCTTCAAGCAAAAGGAAGCCATTTAATAGTTTTGTTTAGAGGATTACCAAGAAGTTTAAAAGTAGCAAATACTTTAAAGAGTTTCCCAAATAACTCATTATGATACATACTGCTGTATTATCTAAAATTATTGCTACTACTATGCTTTATAACTTAATTTCTATTATATCAGTTTTGGCAGCATTTATTATTAATTAATATTGTATATCAGTAAAGTATTGACCATGGGTCTCCCTAACTTCTCATGGTCTCAGGCCTTCAGCCCTACCTACATTGTCCTAAGAGGAAGAGCATGCACCAAGAGAGAGCATTTAGAGCCAAGAGAGTGGGTAAAGAGGAGGCAAAGAGAGAGTAACCCTAGGGTGGTCAACGGTTTTATTCTCTTTTGATAGAGGTGGGTCATTATACATTGATCAAAGCTGGTTAGCATCATTCAGTTTCACTGGTTGACAGGACTTGAGTATGGTCTAAATTAAAATGAACTTTACTGATAAGGGAAGAGTATGCAAAAGTCCATTATCTAGGTGTGGCTTGATCCCATCAGTTCACTGAGCTAGACAAAATAATCAGTCTCCATTTCATTTATTTCCTTGGGTTTGTCCCAGACAAGATTTGCTGAAGTTCCTCAAGAACTATGCTTTCTGGAGTGGGGGAAGGACTGAAACTGACCTCTGGGTTCCCCCAATATATTCATTAAGTTATTTTCTCACACTGCTTTTGTTGGGATTATTCCTTATCCTCCCTTAGCCACTACCATGTTTAGTCCTCAATCAAGTACATAATTGTCTATTACATTTGTATCTTTTGTGGAGGATTAACTCCAGGAGGACCAAAACTGTTCTTTGTTTTAGCTTTTGCATGCCTAATGCCATTGTATACTAGTAAAATCTCTTGCCTATGGTAGGTACTTAATAAATGCTTGTTGGATTGGAAGGGATGTACCTTACAAATCCTTTTAGCACTTAGTTCATACTATAGCATACACATTTTCTCTTACTTTAAATCTTTTGTTTCATGTATGTTTCATAAAGAGATCCTCCCATATTGATTTTAAACTACTGATTCTTGCATGCTATATTTGTTTGGGAACTAGACCTGTGATTTCTTTGTAGCTCAGAGGATTGTCCCTGCAACATCAAAGGGGTAATATTCTTATCCCACAACCATCCCACAGTATATGCTCTTAGGCTATGTGATTAGCCCCAGGTCCTGAACCCTTTAGGAATGGCTCTGAAACCTTATTCTGGTTTAATAAGGCTAATACATTGACATGCCATCTATAAAATATCATTAATAGCTCCCCTGTGCATCAAAGGGGTATTGCTCAAAAATGAGGTTCCCCACTTTTGATATGGACACGTGATCAGTCTACATGCAGGTTTCATTTCTTAGTGTTTTGTTTTTTTTTTAACAGCCATTTACATATGTTCCCCTCACAGTTGACCCTGTTTCTTCATGGAAATCTAATTTCACATCATTTTGTAAATACCTCTGTGTGCTGTGTCCATTCAAGGGGGTAGAGGGCTTAAGAATTGTATTGGCAGAGAAATTACCCATCATACCAGTGTCACCCCATGGATTTTGAAGTACTAAAGGAATATGGTCAAAAATGGCATTTATAGGCATTTCACGATTTAGAAACTACTTTCTTCCCAACAACCCTGTCAGGGAAGTATGAGTAAAGTGATCATCTGAAAGATTCAATGACTTTCTCAATGCCACCATGACAGATACAAGAGGATAACAACAGGCAGAGATTAGTGCTAGACCCCAGGAGAGAAGGAATCAGCTATGCCCCCTGTACTCAGTGAGCTTATTCATCTTGTGACTCAACTCCACACACATGGTAAGAGTGCTCTAAGGCTGCCATTATTTTTAATGATTCTACAAAATAAAGATTATTTGCTATGAAAATTAGGGTTTTCAGAAGTGATAAATACTTGACTTAAAAAGACAGTCAGTGCCTGGTTTGAATGCAGCCTGTTCTAACAGAAGGACACTGTGGCTTTTCCCACATAACCAATGGTTAAGTGGAACAGTAAAATTTGTCTTGTGAATCACTAAGGATCATCATTATTAAGCTAGTAGCTACAATTATGGTTCTGGCTAGAAAGGCAGTTGCTATGGCTCCCAGCAATAAATAAATAAATAAATAAAATCTGTTTTGAATCAAACTGCTTGTTTTCAACACTGAAACAGTCAATTTAAGACCTAAGTAAGGTTTCAAGTAAATTTTTTTTCACAAGTATTGAAGCTAAAGAAATGATTAAGAAGGGTAGCATTTAGTCTTAGTATTCAAAGATATGAACCAAGCAACTGACAGAGGGTCTGCAGTAAAACACACCAAGTGTTATACAGTGGCACCTATTATATTATAGTTAAAGTTTCTCAGATAACTGTCCAATCACTCTAATGCATCTGTAAGCTAAATAATGTAGGAATTCTTTCCACTGAGACAGACGGCAACCTATCCGTGCCTGTGTATCCTCTACTATTCACCACTTCACCACAGGAGTTCAGTCAATATGCTAGGTACTTATATGATTTCTTAACATTGTATAGATATCAATGAAACAAGCAGGTTGGCCACAGGTTCTTCCTTCCTTTCGCTGTAAGACAGGCACACATTTCTCTCATACTATTATTTACACCATGTCTGTGTAATTCTTCCTTTGCAATGTTTCCTCCAATGCCCTCTGGGTGAGCCTCAACTTTTAATTCTTCTGAGAATTCAGTACTCTAAGATATGTAGCCATACACGTCACTGGAAGAACATTGGTGTTAAAAAGACAGGTTTTTGTTTTAGGGAGGTTAGGATCAGTAAAAGAATTGTGCAATTTCCCAGAAGGAAATGTAGCCTGTCTTCCTTTTTCAGTTTAACTTCAGGACTAGTGTCTAATTGCAGTGTCTGTCCAAGAGACACATACTAATAGGTGACCTCTAGAAGGCAGACTGTTCTTCCAAATATACTGCATCCCTCATTAGAATGTGTGCTCCTTGACAACAGGGACTGTCTTATTTTTCTATGTGTATCTCTAGTGCTTAGCATGGTTTTTTGTATATAACAAGCACTTAACAAATACTTTTCTGTTCACTTATTCATTTGACTGTATATTGTAGTCTGGACAACAGACACTCTTCATCTACTTTTTTTTTCCCTCTGGGGAGACTGAGTGGGTCAAAATCTTCTAAATGACTACAGATTTCTTCAAGTAAAGGGATTTAAAGCAAATCACAAAGAATCATCCAATAGACAGGAATATCTGGAAAGTCTCTGTACCTCTAAGGAATGCTTCACCTTGGTTCTATGTTGGCCCTGCTGCAAAGCAGGGGCAAACACCTTTGGGAAGTATATATTTCTCTGTTTTATGTTTGCTTGATATAAATAATCAAAGAGTTAAACCAAATTATTGCTGTTCTATCTTTTCAAGACTCTGACATATGCATGGGATTATAAATTGCTGAAATAGAGCCTAAAATAGCTTATTGCTCTACCAAATCAAATGCTGAAATTTTGTCTAGATGAAAAAATAGGCTTATAAATGAGATGTTATTGATATCCTTTAAGTCAGTTTTTTTGGCTAATAATGAAGTCTAAGACCCCCCCCCCACCCCATTTCTTTGGTATCTTTCCTTCTTTTATATACTTTGAGAACTGATCTCTCAATTTTGGTGTGTTGAACAGCTTCAGTGTTCATTTGGTCTAATGCAAGTTGTTCTCCCCACCCATTTTCTTTAGTGCCTGAAGAAAACTTTCTCCACCAGCACATCTGGAAATGTAATGCTAGAGTGCAAAATGTGGCACCTTCACTATCCTTGAGGGGGATAAAAGTTTGTTACAGAAATTCTTACAGATCTTTTCCATTATTTTTTTGGGGGGGAAGTCTCATCTCATGCTTATGGGAGGATATTGTTTGTCTGGACAGGTTAAAATGGGAATGCACAGGCCATGAGGAGTACCAGATAACATCAGAAAAAATAAAATTGATTTATATCTTAACATATAGGAAATGACTAATGATGTAAGAGTCATTCCTGGAATCAGCTACTTATGGACAGTCAGAGTACTGACCTGAAGGAGAAACAGTAAAAATTAACACAAAACTAGAAGAAAAAAAAAAAAACAAGAGATGATCTGTACTTATAACTAAATTTTGATCAATTTAAATAAGTTGATGCTGAAAAAATAGAAAATTATTGAGGAAAAACTATTATTTATCAAAATTTTATAGAACTGTGTGAATAAACTTCTCTCATGAGGAGAAAAGGAAAACTGCCTCAATTATCAAACACTTGATTCCCTTTGTTTATAAAATCTAATGAAGATGATTACTTGGTATATACTAAAAGGAAGTTAAATGCAGAAATGCCTCACATGTCACAATAATTAGGAAAAGCATTTTTTTTTAATAGTAAAGTACTATAAACAAAGTAGATGCCTACCCACTGGTAACAAATCCTGGTTTGGGTGCATGAATGCAATAGGACATTTCAACACCACGAAATGATTAATGGAAATAATTCAAAGAAGCATGAGAAGACTAAAATGGACCTATGCAGTGTGAAATAATCAGAAACAGGAAAACAACAAAAATGACAACAATATAAATAAAAATAACAAAAAACCCAAACTGAATTCTAGGTAATTATCATTACCAAGCTTTGCCCTGGAAAACAGGTAAGAAATTGAGTCTCTCTCCTTTCTTTGCAGAGGTAGGGAACTCTGGTGGTGGAACATTTCATATACTATGGATTCTTAACTTGGGGTTTGCGGACTTTTTTTTTTACTAAATATTTTGATAACTGTATTTTACTGTAATTGGTTTCCCTTGTAATTCTGCATTGAAAAGTATTCTTCTGAGAGAGGGTCTGTAGGCTTCAGTAGACTGCCACAGGGATCCATGACACAAAACTGTTTTAAGACTATCTGGCATATATTGTAAACTTGGTTGCTGTGCAGTATATTTTGCTGGATTGCTTTACTTCCCCCCGCCCCCACTTTGGTTGGATACAAGGAAAGTTTGCTGGATAAGTGTATAGAGGTATCTATTTGAAAATGAAGATGATATAAAACCAAAAGAGATTAATAATTTTTTAAATCATGGAAGGTGGGGAAAAATTAAAAACAGCATTACCTTAAAAAAAAAAGAGTATTAAAAAAAAGTTTAAAGAAAGGCTTGTCAGAGACCCAATTAAGCCAAGTCAGCTAACTATTCAAATCAAAGGGAAAAAGAGTCAAGTCCATGTAGCTGCAAAGGTAGAGAGGGAAGGAAGATCCACTGTCAGGGGAGAAAATCTCAAGGTCCTGGAAAGAGTAAAAAGGATAAGAATAAGCATGACACAACATTCCAGAGTAGGAAAAGTATTTCAAGGTTTAAGAGTCTATGAAAACATGCTCTAAGTCTAATCAATCTTAACTTTTTCTTGCTCAAATGTTTTCAAGTTAATATTTGGGGCAGTTTTGTGTGTGATATGCCCAGATTTATACCACTAACCAAATGGGAAACAGGATCCCTTTACAGAAATTTGCTTACAGCCAGTATATCTGGAAAGAATTTACTCAGGAGTGTAAGGACAGGGTAATCTACCCAAGACAGAGCAAAAACATCCAGGCTTTCTGTGAGAGGTCATCAATATTGATATTATTTAACTGTCATTTTCCTTTGTTAAACGACTACAATGTTGAAATAGTATCCTCTTTCTCCTGGTACTTTCACCGACAAGCACAATCAATTCTGCAAAGCTGAGAGAACTGGGACAATACGAATGGATGGCTGAGACGCTTCCCTGGAGGGCTCCAAAGAATATTCTATTTTTAGCTCTATTTCACCTCAACGGAGAAGACAGCAGTAAAGTAATGCAGTATTCAGCAGAAAAGGGCTGAACTGGTTTTTACTTCAGAGATTTAATCTGAAATAACTTCTATCATAACAGAGCACATACTTAATAATTTTAACAGGAAATAATCTGAAAGAGACAGAAAAAATTAAAAAGAATATTTGGCCAAGAAAGTCCTAAATATGAAGTTGTAGATTCACTAGTCAGTGTTAATATTTTTAGAAGAATTGTAATTCACTTGTACAGAAAGATAGTAAGGGCAAGGTTATATGAAAGGCAAAATATTTTACTTACTCCAGGCCTTTTTATTTGGGGTAATGTATTTCACAATAAGGGACTATCTAGGGAATTGTGAATTAGTGTCACTGAGTTTATACATACCTTTCATGGGTCCGTGGACTACCAAGTTTTACTTCTAAATTTTTACTTCAGATTTAAAGTTTTCCTAATTACCATAAAGAGTATAGACCCATTTAACTGATGCGAGATCAATGGGGACTGTTTTGAAGGCCAGAGTGCCCATACTGTCATTAACTCTGCTACTTTTCTCTCATTCCTCCCTGACAAAAATGTCAAAGTACAGGTGACCCCATAAACTGTCAGGCAAATGGCGGGTTATTTCACAGGATAGTTCAGGGTGGTTTGGGGATTCTTACCAGATGCTTTTGATTTAGATTTCAGGTAAAAGACACTTAATGGAAGAAAGAAAAGGGATATTAAAAGAGCTACAGTTATAGTGTAAAGCCCAAATCTGTGCTAATTGCAAAATAGGTGTATAATGGATATTTATTCAATAATCCAGACAATGAAAAACAGGCAGTGACCAAAAGTTGTCTGCAAGTTACCCTGAAAATCAGTTGATACACCCTGGGCATGGAGTGCCTCCCCTAAAAAAACAAAACAAAACCAAGAATTTGGGTCAATTCCTCTTTTTTCACTCGATTCCCCTAGCCTTTTCAAATTAAAGTCTTATACATAAGACTCAACATGCAATAGCTTTGATCAGATAAGAAGTTACAATCATTAATAGGAAATTATAAAAATGATACTACATGGTTAAAACCACAAACTCTTGGGGAAGGGAGAACTTTTAGTTCTTGTAGCCAGTGTTAAAACAAAAAGACTTATCACAATTGCACTGCACGTCTTGAAGGAACCAAGTCACAACAACACATTAAAGTGTGCCACGCTGATCTGGTGTGCTATATTGCAGGGCAATTTGCCTGGCTAGAATTCTATAGCTAGAATAGAAGGGAGAAAGTTGGTATTTCCTAATGAGTCTGACATAAGTAAGACATAAACCATTTTAGGTCACCTTCAAACCCAACTGAATCAGTCTTGAATTACCTTCTAAACCTGCTTTGGAAAAGAAATCAAAGCAACGGCTTTCAGGGATTTTAAAAAAGCAAATTAAATCAGTGGTAATAAAAATTCCAACAGTTGTTTTTGGACTATGTTGAGTTTGATTAAAAGACATTACATGTTAGGAAAACAGCAGAACATATTAATATTTTAATACAGCATTTAAAAAGCAGTGAAATCTGAGTAAAAAGAAGCCAGGAAGCAGCTGAAAAAGAGACCGGTTCACTGTGAGAAATGTAAACCTCTCAGACAGTGCTACGGCCCCGAATCCAACAGCTCACAAATAAGGCCAATTATTCCAAAATATTAAACAAACATGGTTAAATGACAAATTCTTAAAAAATAAGGGTAAAACCAGCTATTTAAAAAACACCCATGGGATTATACACCTAAACACTGATACTATAATTATTTCATGAGGAGAGTTCATTTTTATTATTTACAGAGCTATATTCTGTATAGCAAATTAGAGTTAACTTAGTTATTTCATGGGGGAAGACATCACCTTATAAACAGACTTATGGAAATGGCTTTATATAAAACTACATTTATTACAATGATATATTGATCTGTATTTTGATTTATGACCATATATGTTACATCTCATCTAACAAATCAAGAAATATATCACTCACTAGTTCTAATAGAGACATTATTCTGAAAGGCTTAGAGAAACACAATACATCGTGTGGTGTGTTTTTTCCACATCTAACCTTGCTTTTAGTGGCCTTGATGTGAAACCTTATAACAAAAAAGGACAGCACATTCATTCCCAATATTAAACTGATATTAATCTCTTTTCTATTTCCATAATAGCCTTGGATATCCACTCTTACTGAAATAAATATTTATATGCTCAGATGAAAAACATAGCTGAACAAATCTTTTATATACTATGGGGATTTCTGCATTTCAAAGCTGAGGAATACCAAAATGGGCAGATAATTAGAGATATGTATTACAACTGATCGTTTCCAAAATGGCCTATAGAGATTTAATTTTTTAAGGTTATAATTCTTGATCATGAGCTTAAAAATATCCTTTCCACCATCTATATCTGTGTAAACAAGACAAAATTCATATATATTAATGTTCTCAATATTTTGTCTAAGACTCAAGACACTTTGAACCTTTTTCATATAACCAAATTCCCTCATAGTAACTTGCTTGTCTCCTAGAGATGGAAACAGGCTGTTACATGTCATTATATGGATTGATAACGCAGGGACTAAAGATGGAAAAAAAAAGGCAGGGATGAATGTGCCAAGCTACTTACCATCTTAATCAGACTGTGATGGTGCAGTGTTGGAAAAATCATGTTTTAATAAGTTAAAAATAAACATGAAATATCAATTTTACATATGAAAATGAAAATTAGTAAAATATTACAATTCTTACAATCTATAAAATTTGCAGTAGAACATGTCTTGCTCCTTCTCCAGAACACTGGCTTTTCTAAAAGGGCTCATCATTAGAACATGTGCATATACACACATATACACACACACATACACTCTTCCTCTCCCTCCTTCAAGCTTTTCTTGAAAAATGATCATTGACCAATCATATCAAGTTGAACTCCTCCAACCAAAATTATTCATGGCTATATATCATATAGAAAGACAAAGAATTAATATTGTTTGAAGGGAAACTGCCTGTTATAGAGGTATAAGTTTTGGGAGGTGGCTTTTTTGGTTAACAAGAATAAAATACCTCAATGTGTTCTTTCTTAAGGATATTTTAAAGAGGTTGTTTATTCTTCCTATTCAAAATGCATGAAAGTTTAATCTCTTTAAAGAATGACAGGACTCTAGTATGGAAACTCCTTTGACAAACATAGATATACATGGTAAGGGAATTGTCCATGATCATTTAGTTAATATGTATTAAAAAACAGGACTTACACTTAGGTTTTTCCTGACTCCAGGGCTGGCTATTCATCCACTATGGAGAGAAGAGTACTTTTGTCTGACTATTATAGTGACTTCGTGGGTTTAAAAAAAAAGGAATTGAAAACTACACATCTATAGATTATTTGGCACCACTTCTCTTCCTATCTTTGGATAAAATGTCTACAGCTATACAAAAGTAATTCAATAAAAGCATACACTAATTAAAAAATATTAACTATCAAATATAATATGTTAGAGTTCCAAGAGTTCCCAAGCATGGGTGAAATGATCATTAACCATTAGTACACCTGCAATGAGTGACTAGGAAAATGTACCTATATCATCTGGTGATTACAGAACAGGTAAAGGGCTATGCAAGGTTAGGAGTGAACAACGATGATCAATGAGACACTATCAGAGAGTTCCATTTCTCTAACCAGTCATATGTAGAGAGGCCATATAGAGAGTACTCTGCTGTTTCAGGTGGGCTATGGTAACTTTTTTTTTTTTTTTTAGTGAGGCAATTGGGGTTAAGTGACTTGCCCAGGGTCACACAGCCAGTAAGTGTTAAGTGTCTGAGGCCGGATTTGAACCCAGGTACTCCTGAATCCAGGGCCGGTGTTCTATCCACTGTGCCACCTATCTGCCCCGCTATGGTAACTTTTTAAAAGTCCCATGTGAAACTGAAGAGAAATCAGGGTGAACTACCACAATGTCAACCTCACCTCCTCAGGTCCCATAGGTATTTAAAATGCTACTGTCTCCACCATTCTCCAAGAAAATTACAGTAGGGTGTTGGAACAGCCCTTTAAGAAGCTGACTGAAATTTCCAATTTAAACACTAGAAGAAGAGCTCCTGTGAGAGTCTAGGTTATTGCTATACATCATGTTGAAAAGGAAAAAGGTTGGATTGGGGGTTTCAATAGCATATTGTTTACAGTGTTCTCATATTAAAAGGTGACTAAACTAAAATATAAAATACCGTGTTAAAACACAAGGATATGATTTACTAGGCTGCATTAGTCTTTCAAAGGCAGCCCCTCCTAGGGAGCAACTGCACAAGGCAGATCCTGCAATGTGACCTCTCAGTTTCCATCTTTTTTTTTTTTTTTGGTGAGGCAATTGGGGTTGAGTGACTTGCCTAGGGTCACACAGCTAGTAAGTGTTAAGTGTCTGAGGCCGGATTTGAACTCAGGTCCTCCTGACTCCAGGGCTGGTGCTCTATCCACTGCGCCACCTAGCTGCCCCTCACTGTTTCCATCTTAACCATAAAAATTCTGACCTTCCTGTGCCATTCTGCTAGGCTACAAAGAGGAGCTCTACTCTGCTAGCAGAGGGTTTCATGTCCTGCCACTTCCTGCATTAATATCCTATTACTGGAACCCTTTTTTACATCACCCATAAGGCTACAGGTGATATTTGACAACTGTATCAACCAGCCCCACGGCTTTACTGGGAGAATACTACATTCTTTCACACTGCCAAATGGCTTAACTTAAACACTGAAATGTATTATAACTTGCGAGTTACTATATTAATTATATTTTTTGTTTTTATTTTTATGGCTGAAATAAACAAAGATGAGAAAAGCAACAATAATGGCCAAGACTTGTGAAATAAATGCCACTAACCTGTCTGCTGTGCAGGCTGTGGCAGTGCCTGGTTTGGCTGTGTGTTATAATGGACGGAAGCAACTGGGCGATACTGATGTTGACTGGAGGGATACTGCCCTGGAGCACAGTAACACGCTGGCATCTAAAGCAGAAACATTTACAAAAGTCACATTTTTATATCAATAAATAATTTACTTCATTTCATTTATTATTGAATACCTGAAAGCTCACAGTATGATGGACAATATATAGAAGAAAAATTATTCTGCTATTTGAATAAATATTATAGAAACAAATCTCAAAAGTTAAAAAAAAAATGTTCTTTTACTTCTTACTCCCCCTCTTTTTTGGCCTTTCTGATGCATAATTAAAAGCCAAAGAAATGAGTTAAACAATTTTATCTCTCTCTGAGAACACTCTAGATTCTAGATTTCTTTTGAGCTAACCTGTCCTAACTCTCCAGTACATTCCTTAAAAATAAAAAACAATGAAGAGTCCCTAGGTTCTTCTCTAGAACTTACATGCTTCATGAAGAAGCCCTAGGAATTCTTGATTAGGGTAAAAGGGACTTAGATGAAATGGCTGCTGGTCAAGGAGAAGCTTGAAGGGGCAATTGTAGACTAGATTCATCTCTGCATGACCAGCCTTATGGTTATGACCGGGTGAATGAATAAGCATTTATTAAGCCCTTCTGACATGCTGAATATTTTGTCAAGCACTGGGGAATACAAACAAAAACAGTCCTGGCTCTCAAGGAACTCACACATTGAGGAAGTATAAAAGAGGCTGCATCTGTGGGATGGGCAGGAAGATCTGGAAGGCTTAAGGATTTGATGGCAAGCCCTGGGGTTATGACTAAACAGTCATAAAGCCAACATTTAAGTTCCCTCTGATAGTGTGCCTATGGGTGAAATAAGCAAGGAAGGGAAAACCATGTACCGAATCTTTTCTTATTCAAAGTAGTTTTGAGGTTAAATGTTAAAATTGCTTTTAAATAGTATGAATCAACAAATTCAATCAATATCTCTTTTTTTTTAGACATAGACATGTACATGTGATTATGAAGTAACAAACATGGAACCAATCTCTATTTGCTCATTATATGCACTAAAATATACATAATGACCAAAAGAGATTGACATGTTCCATAATACACATATAATGACAAAGAGAAGAGACTGATTCATATGTATGTTTCATTATATCTATATCTAAATAACAAAGAGATTGATATATAATGGAACAAATTAGCCTACTAAAATAGAGGCGTTCTTAACCTTTCCTGTGTGTCAAAGGCGTCTTTGGCACTCTGGAGAAGCCTATGAACCCCTTCTCAGAATAATGTTTATAAATACATAAAATATAATACATAAGACCACAAAAGAAACCAATTATATTGAAATGTTATCAATATATATATTTTTTGAAACCAAGTTCATCCCCAGGTTAAGAATCCCTTAAAAAAAGAGGAATAGTATCACGCTTACTCCAAGTATGTTGTCTTTCTCTCTGGAATGCATTTTTTATTAGCATTATTTCACTTTTCTAGGAAATAATAATTAAACTAGTGCTTTAACTCCATTTTAGAAAGTTTTAATTTGACCTAAAACATATTTGGCTATAGCTAAGTAAACTGCTATTTAATTTCTGCATGATAGTTGGTTAGAGGGGAAAACAAACCTGTACCTGAGGCGTGGGTTGCTGCACATATCCCTGTTGTTGGAGCATCTGCTGGTTTACAGGATGGCCAGAGGCAGTATAGCCAGTAGTAGGGATTGGTTGGCCAGGTGGGAGGGGTGGTGCTGGAGGAGGGGCTGGTGCCATAATATATCCAGACTGCTGGGATGGCTGAAGGACAACAGTAGATTGGAACATAGTGGCATGAGGGTCAGGAGTGTCAGCAGATGGCTGGCGGACAAGACTCATATGGCTAAACTGGGATCCAAGGTTGTCCTGCTATAGGGGCAAGATTAGAATACATTAAAATAATCATATGCATGCTGATATCAAGAAATTCTAAATACATTTTTTTGAGGAATTGGATTATATGAGTATTTACTAAAGTACTCATAAAGCATACTCCAGTAATTATATATAAATACAACACTGGAAAAATGAAAGGAAAAGTCTAGGATGGGATTAAAATAATTTAGAAGTTGTGCTTATTTTTTTAACATGTTTAGAATAAAATGGAAATTAAAACAAATGCAGAAAACAAAAATTTTTAATCTGAAATTAAAGAAAACTTTTTCAACTGTAGACCTAAATGAAGCCCTAACAATAAAACAAATGATTTTGGTACTGATTTACAATTTAAATTCCGCTGGCATTTAGAGCAAGGGCTCCAAAGGCCACGAAAGAGTACGTATCACTTGACTAGGCATGAAGTATTTTTTAAACTTAAAAACCATGTGCATAATTTCCTTTTTTAATACTCTGCTGCAACCCTCCATGCCAAAATAAAAACAAAGTTTGATGAAGTTTTGCTATCATTTTCTTGAATATTTTGTAAGGTTTCTTCTGAAGCTAAATAATTTATAATACGATAGTACTGATTTATGACACTATAGTAAATTTAAAGCTATGAACAAAGTCATTAACATTAATAACTTTTATGATAAACAGAAACTGTCCTATTTCTGTCTTTCGTAGCATTAGAAAGCACTTAGTGCAGAAGTTGTGTGTCATCTGACAAGTGTTTTACTGAATGACTGATTTAAAGATTAGAACACAGTTGAACTGGTTGGCTTCGAAAACAGAAGTGAAACACACAAATGGGGGTCTATCCTGCCAAGGCAGAATGTGGCAACAAGCTTATTTCCATTACTGAAGACAACACTGAAAATAAGTTGACACTAAAAAGATGACTTAAAAACCAGTAAGTTGAAGCTGAAATAATCAAAAGATAAAATTCATGAACTATATTTGAGATGAATGTAGGTTTGGCAAGGGAAATTCTATATTTAACAGCAGAATAAGTTTGATTGTGGGAAATGAGTTATACCAGTGCACTGTTGGTGGAGCTGTGAATTGGTCCAGCCATTCTGGAAAGCAATTTGGAACTATGTTAATGTCATTGCTTAAAACATTTTTGGAATGCTTCCTATGATTATTACCAACCTTCAGAGTTTTTGGCATACTGTTTATAAAAGCCTCAATTGTTTTATGAGCAAATCATCACTTGAGATTGGATCTGATTTAAAAAATAAACTTGAAGACAAGTATAATAAAATAAACCAGGTGCTTAAGCTGGGCAATATTGTCTTTGGGGAAAAAATATGCAACCATTAAAGTAATGAAAATGACTTTGATATGTGGCTTATAAATTGACTTTGAAGAGTTTTATATGAGGAGTCCTAAAACATTTTGAATGATGATAGCACTTTACAGAATAACTAGACAGACTCATAAGGTGCCTTACAGGGTCAACTGTTATGTGGAACTATGACCTCAGATATGTTGACTAAAAAAAAAATCAATCTCTAAAATTATCAATCATATCTTGTATATCTAGAAGTACTTATATCTATCTATGGCTTAACTTGGGCTGATGCTTCTCAGAACAATAATATCCCACAGAAACATTAGCAATAGTTACTTGATTATTTGCTATTAACACTACAAAAGAGGGCACTGGAGATATCAAAGTCCCAAACCAGAAGAAATCCACAATTTCAATTGCAACTAATGATTGTTAATGGCATGACTGGGAGCAAAATCAAACAAAATCTAACATCTGGGAGGAAATAAGTTTGAAAAGTGCTATTTTATGAGAAGTCTGGAAAAGACTAGATCAACACTCACAAAGTGATTAATGCTGTATTTCAAATATTTAAATTTTGGTCTACAAGAGATCTAGGTACTTCCTAAAGCTCATATATCCTTTATTCTAAAAAGAAACCACTTTTATTTTATGCTAATAACATAGAAAAAACATACAATGGCATTCATTACACATTCACCCACAAAAAAGAATGCAGGAGATGAGTAGAAGATATAATACCACAGTATATTGCTGGGTAGGTGAGACTGGCAGGAGCGGGGATGGGTAAGGGACTGTAGAGTACTGAACAGGCTGTGAAGAAGACTGCAGAGGCCGAGTAGGCTGAAGAAGTAACAGGTTTACAACAAGTGTTAATGTCAGAGTAAAATAAATGCAAAAATGGAAAGTTACTAGCTTTTACAATAACTTAAAAATAATTACAAATTTTCAATTCACTATCAGCATAATACAGAAGGCAAAATACAATACCAAGTGAAAAAAAGGCTACTTAGTAAAAACTTCAGGGAATAACATACAACTTCCCCAAAATCTTTATATTTATACAACTATAATATTTTATCATGATAAAAGTATTTCCAAGACTGTTCATTTTATTCAATAAGTAAGAGATTTAATTAAAATAGGTTATTTATTTAGTAACTGTAATTTCTATTTTTTAAACATCATTTTTGGTTTCAGACATTACTTATTCTTAATTCTTGCCTTGTGGAAGGTGGGCTTTGAATCAAGTTAGAGAATTAAAAAAAAAAAGTCTTTCCTACACTTAACACAAAATTCATGAAAACTATTCAAAGCTTGGGTAAAAATACCTGGAATGCATGATTCTACATTTTAAAGTAGGAATGACTTTAAGTGTTAGCTGCTTTCATATAACAAATGTAATGTGCCACGTGTATTAGGAAAAACAAATTAGATAACTATGATTAAAAAATCCACACCATTTCCAAAGCATATGAAGCATCTTCAAAGAATACTGGATTGTACTTTGCCCCACCTTATAGTTAACCAGTATCTCTCAAAAACTTGAAAGTATGCACATTACCAACCATTCTACCCATTTTACAGATCAAAGAATTAGACTGAGGCAAGTTAAATGTGTAAGAGGCTAAGCCCAAGGAGCCTTATTTCTAGTTCAGTACTCTTTCCACAAGAACACCAAAGTTAAAAAATGCTACTTTTACTTGAAAAGTGTGTAAATAGAATCTCTGTCCTCCAGAAGACACATTTCTGAACATAAGTGCTTAAAAGAAATCCATAATGAACAAGTTTAAGAAATGTGGTTAAGAAAACCATCTGAAAAAGGAAGTTGTCTCAGGATGAGCATAAGCATAAAACAAGAAATAAATTGGTGAAATATATTTTTATCACAAAGGCAATGCACTAAGAATATGTAAACAAAAACCAAACACGACCTCTTTCTAACACTCCAAATCCAACAAACTATTGAGGAGGTTCTCAGAATCAATTTTCAATTAAAATGAAAGGCAGAACTTAAGAGTCTAGCTATGACGCTACAACCAAAATATGAATACTTTGCTGAAGTAACTGGAGAACAGTACTTGCTTGTCCCACAAAATTCTGATACAGAAAAAGAATTATTAGATGACAATATGCCTCAAAGAGAATTAAGTGCCTGACTTTTAAGTGAAGGCTGCTCAAAGGGATCTTAACTCGGACATTCATTTAGACATAGCTTTTCTCCAGACATACTGATCTACTGTCCTACCACCAGAGGAAACAAAAGCTTTAGTTTTTTGGTGATTAAAAATCCCCAAAAAGTAATTAACTAAACACTAAAGTGAGAATTTGAGGTTTGTTTAGTTTGAAATACTAATGGGAAAATTGTTGGCTGGATGTGATTGACTAAGGAAAGGAAAATTCTGACATCACATAGAAACAATAACACTCTATCCTATTCCAAATGACTTTACATTTAAAAGTGGTCTCCTTAACAAATATTACAGTGTGGCTCACCCAAAGCCTTTAGAATTTGTAGGACTGCTAGAAGCCAGTAATCCTAGGGATGAATTATATGACAGTGTGCAATAAAATATTTGTAAAAGTAAAGAGCAAATAATACCCCCAAGTGTATATGAATACTAAATGTCTAGAAAATCTCAATATAATCCCAAGACTAGCCAATGAGATGAGCATCTATGGCTACGGTATTTCATACGCCAAGGAGGGCCTCCACACTCACCAGCTCTATGCCTAACTAACTTCATACATTGTTGAACACTTGCACTCACACCAGGAAAGCCTGTCACAGATTTCATGGCACACCATGGCTTCATCTCGATTACTGCTCTTTAAGGTATCTGTTTTCTGACTGAATTGCTTAATGTGATATATAGAACTATATCTGGTATCTACGACAATTAATGGTCATGGCTTAGAGATATAGACTAAACATGAACAACAACAAATCAGACTCCAGTTTCTTAAAGTTTCCTGCTGGCTTTTACCCCTTCAGCAAATGCTGAGAAATGCTCATATCCAAACAAGGCAAAAATCTGTCTGCTAAACCTCCTAACACAATGCTAAAGTTGTTTTAAAGGCACGCTAAACCATTGAAAATATTGTTTAAAATACTTTTTGGAATTTAGGATAATCTAAAATTAGCACATTGAAAAAAGGACTGCATGATACCAAACGTACAAGTAAACTCCTCTGATACAGGGAGAAGCAGAGGGCTACTGATGGCCAAAATAAAGTAACAGGGCTGATTCTGTTAGTTAGATATCTGGCAAAGCACAGTCTAAGGAAAACTTGTTAATGGCTTCATAGCCAAAATAATTACATATTCTAGCACTATCAGTCTTTGTGAATAGTAGAATAGTTTTTGGTGCCCTTTGCAATATTTAACCTGACTTCCAAACTGCTGAAATAAGTTTCTCTAGCTCCGGTGATTCACATAAAGAGCTTAAAAAAAACATGTGTATTAGTTTTTATAGCACAGAATTAAAAAGAATTCATTTAAAATGTAATTAGCTCTTTTCTATAGGCAAAAGGGGCACAGGAAAATAAAGTTTTATTGGGTTTATTAAAAAAAAACACCCTAGGATGTTCATTCAAATCTAAACTGTGATATATGTCAGATTTTGCAGAAGATTTAGTACAATTCCAACCCAACTCTTCTCTGACAAAGGATATGTAATATTTTGGCAACACAGCAAAAGAACCATAGACTTATGCCTCTAAGTTCTACAAAAGTGTTTTTATGAAATAAAATTTTTATTTGTGTTCCATTACTCTTGAAGGGTCTGGATTTGGCAAATTAGCTAGAGAGTCTTTGGGAATTAAAATTATCAGAATTTCTGAGCCTGTCCAAATGGTTTTTGAGGTAGGGAACAAGGATGACTTCTCATGGTGAGCTGAGCAACTCTACTCAGTTTCTTCTAACTGCTTAATATACCGAATTATAGTAGCAAACTGCTCACTTGTGTTTTCACTCAGCTATGTCTTTGTCATCTTTTTCTCTCCCTTGCAGACACTGTGAAACAGGGTTAAATACTTGTTGAGGATACTGATGGAAAAAAAACCCCACCACTACTTTTTGTGAATTCACTTAACTAAGGAGCACTGAAAGTTTAAAAGTGTGCCTCCTCTGAGAGTAACAGGACATCACTTATAAGTACTTCTGTCATGTGAGCAATTTTTGTGAAGGAGAAAATGGCCCAACAGTTAATGCAGAGTATTAAGTCTTTGCAATACATTAAGTATTGAAATGGAAATAGGGAGTCTTCCAGAAGAGACAGTAGGTTAAGGTTCTAGGAAACCCTCATTTTAATCAGTTAGTGAATCTATCCCCAAATTAACTGGAGGAAGGTAAACATGATATCATGTAAACGAGGGCATGTGCACCTGTGATATAATGTGATTGGCTGCTTGTTGTTGAGATGGTTGGGGAGGAGGAGGTTGCTGTGGAGGTCCAGGCACTTGAGTTCTAACAGGTTGCTGAGTCATGGGAGGGTTATATACGACTGGACTGCCATCAGGATTTATAAAGGGTTGACCTAAAAAAGGAGGAGAAATATATCTTACATTGGAAAAAAAAAGACTTAAAAAAGTATACCAAGTATATTTTCTAACAACACTGGTATTAGAAAAAAGAAATCATTTCAAAAGGTAAATGTTATACTTAGAGGGATGTCATCACATTTATAATCCATTAAGCATGCAGACAATGGCAAAATATTTGTATATTGCATTTAAATTGCATATTGTATTTAAATTAAACATCATTTTAATTATGCTTATTAAAAAGACAAATACTTTATTTTTTACTCTTATTTTTAACTTTTATTTTAAGTCACTTAAATGAGATTATCAAGTTATTTTTAAAGCTAACTTAAAAAACCACACAAACCATCCCAAACCTCCTCTACCTTGCCTTTCCAATTTAAAACTTTAACTGGGTTGTTAAATTATTCAGTATTTAATTAAGAGTAGCACTCACAACACAATTACTTCAAGCAAGTAACAAAATGTTAAATAGTAAAAACCTTAAAATCAATAAGGACCACAACTCCTTTAATTTTCTTATAGAAACACTGTGAACTTCTTGGCATGAATGAAATTAAATGTGTACCAATTGAAAGGCACAGTGCTAGGGGACACAATAAAAAAGAAACAGTCCAAGAATATGCATTCTACTAAGAATATTCAGTATCCCTCTTAAATAATGAGAAGCACTCCTAAAACTGTTCTAGGTAAACTATCGTCGGCTTTCTTTACTAGTCCTGGATATAGCTGGATAGGTTTCAACTTTGGTTCTGTTCTGCTACTTCATTTATTGCTGATGAAATGAGGCACAATTTAAACACCCTACATTAGCCAAAGCAAATATGGGGAAGAAACCCAATGTTCAGTTCAAGATTTGGCATCTACTGAAGTAGATCCTTTCGAAAAGGCTATTGAGTCAGGTCCTTACTGAATGTATCCACCAATTAGATTAGGCAATATAGAGAACACAGATAATTATGACGAGTAACTTAGTCATTTCATTGAATTTCCTATAAAGGGGGTGGTTGCTCTTTTTTCATTTTATGGAGGATCTTTTCCTCATTCCTGTTGGATTAAGATTAAAGTTTATACTAAAGTAACAGAAGCCATGAATTAGAGAATAAAAATCCTCTACAGGAGGAGAATTCCTTTTGTGTCTCCAGCCTCACTACTGAATATTTTTATGAAATAGGAATGCACAGTCGAATAATAAGAATACAGCTATTCTTTCTGGAGATCTGCCCAATCTGTTTTAGCTTCCAGGTTTTCTAGAAAATATCTCTAGTGGAGTATCAGATATAAACTGTGCTAATGATGTAAGCTATTCTCATAGCATAGGAGAGTCACCTTCAGAGAAGGGTATGTTTTAACTGGGAATAACATGCTATTTTTAGTTGATAAAATTTATTTATAATCCAAGTACTATAAAATAGAATCTTACATTCACCTAGCAAGACATTTAAACATTAATTCCTGAAAGGAAAAAAAAATAGGTATAATAAAGATAATACAAATATATTTCTTTTTATAATATTTATTTAGTCAATCCATTTGTATATATTTTATTTCTTTATTGGTTATTCTATAAGGGCTATCTTCTTTTGTACTCTTGTTCAATTTCCAAAAGTATCTACAACAGTTTTTTTTTTTTACCCATTAAATATTAACTAAGTAAAATTAATTTAAAAATAAACGAATACATTAGTCACATATAAACATAAGGTTGTTCTTTTTTTTTTTTTTTTTTGCACGGCAGTGAGGGTTAAGTGACTTGCCCAGGGTCACACAGGAGTGTCAAGTGTCTGAGGCCGATTTTGAACTCAGGTCCTCCTGAATCCAGGGCTAGTGCTTTATCCACTGTGCCACCTAGCTGCCCCAAGCATAAGGTTCTAAGAGATGGAGATAGGGATTAATGAATTATGTGTAGAGCTTGGCAAAACCCCTTAATTATTCTCAGAAAGTAGCAAATGTGCCAATAAAGTATAGCTATAAGAGAATAATGTCTCTCCCACTTAGAAGACTTCATGGTAATTTATGAAGAATGGCAATTAATTATATATACTTTTGTATATATTTTGAGTTAAATTAAATTTTGTCTGGGGGAAAAGTTAGGTACTTTTAGTCAGATTTGATCTAAGGTACTTTGTTTATTCCTAGAGTACAACTTACTCTTCCTACTCTGATCTAAAACATCATTCAAACTAGAAAAAAAAGACGCCATGAAGTTCACAATGGAAAAAAAATTGTTACACACATTTTAATTAAAAAAAAAAAATCAAGGTCTTAAGAGGAAATAATTCATGAAAAATGTAAAGATGGCAAAGACAAACAGAAAAAAAATTCATAAACATGCTTTAACTTATATATAACTCCTGAGTTCTTGACTAAAACATACATCCATATATGGATACCAACCTGTTTGTGGGTTGATCAGAATACTGCCAGGTGGTATGCCTGCTGCTTCCAAGGGAAGCAAAAAGAAGCTAGTGCTAGGAGGTGCAACTTGCCCACTTAGGCCACCATCAAAGGAAAGAGAATTACTAGTGCTGACAGTTGGATAGACGACAGGGGGGCCATGAGGTTGGCTGAGAGCTGTAACTGGAAGAGACTGCTGGATGTGAGAAAGAGAGCCCGTAGATGACCCTACACTATTAGAAGACTCAGAACCTAGGAAAGGAGTAATGAAAAATTGATTTTTTATTTAGATATAGAAATAGCAAAGTCATTTAAAAATGCAGACTTTAAAAATCTATCATATACTTTTAGATAGTATAACATGCAGTTACCATATAAAAACACTTTTGGATTGTCTGTTAAATTATATTCTTTTCTTGAGCAAGTTTATTACAGTAAGTAGAATATGGAAGCTATTTACAATAATAAACTTACATTGCCAAAGCATGCAATTCAAGCAGTCTTCTAATAAAACCGGACACCAAGCAGCCAAAAAGCACATCAAGCAAATTTCCAAAACATAAATTGACATAGTTTACCTTTTTGACAAACACCAAAGGAATGTATATGTTATAATTCCTTTTGTAATAAAAAGCATAACATATTCAAGGGCATAAGAACTTGTAGCTGAAATCTTTTTATGTAACCCAGAACAAAGACTGTTAAATAACATTACATATCCTTTTAAGTTACTAAGAACCGCATTTGGAATTCACATCATCTCCAATAATAGTCAACTCTCTTATTTTCCATGAAAATAATGGACAGGGATGGCATATAAAATGAAATTCAAAGAAACAGTAAGTAAATACTATTAATCATTAGTTTCAACTTTTCCACATTGAAGTTCTAAGTTAACTTCTAAACTAAGTGAATTGAATTTCAATAATTTCTCTATCTTTTGTCTATCTTCTGGCTAAAAATAATCAACAAAGTGGTTAAATAAATGGCAGGCAACTGGATAGGAAAATAGGAATGGCTGTGGATGATCAGCCTCTAAGAAGTGAAAGTTTACAGTACATGGAGAATTAGTATTTTTCTGGACAGTGGCACAATAATTATAGAAATTAAATTATGAAGGGTAGGAATATTGATGTAAAAATAGAAGAACCTCAAAGGTTGAGTCCAACCCCTACATTTTACAGAGAAGGAAACTGAGGTCTAAAGGTACATAGCTGGAGAGTGGCAGAGCTAGGATTTGAATCCAAGTGTCTGCCCCCAAATCTAGTACATTTTCAGGACCCCATTCCAAATCCAGTACTCTTACAGTTATACCATTAAGTAACCATAGTTGTTTAAATGAATAAAACCAAACAATATTTTTAACAGTGGTCACTGTCCTATTAAAAAGATTTTTTTTCCTTTAATGAAAAAAAAATTAAACATTTCTTTTCTTCTGAACCAAAAATTTACAGACATCAGTTCTACAAAACATATAGCATTTTCATGGTTCATTTGCAGGTGATTTATTTACTTTATCTGCAAGTTCAAATTGTGATGGATTTTTTTTTGGCTAACATGTATTTATTGTATAATTAGGTTTCTTATGTACAGAAACTCATCAATCTTAAACAGTATCTTTTCATGTACTCTACCATTAATGTATTTTTATTTGTTTTCTGAAAGAAGAAAAGATAAAATTAGAGAAAAAGTGTTATTCATTAAAAATGAGCAATTTACAGTAAGGACAAAGGTTTTAGAAAAAATTTGTCATCTTCAAATATATGGATCTTCATCTCCAGAACTATATGTTTGGCCTAAACCGAATGTTTATTCAATGCAGACTAATAGCTCTGCTTACTTTTATAGAAATTTTAGTTCAAGAATAAAAGGCACACAAAGGACTTGACAGATATGTGAGTCAATCGAGTTGGCAGACAAAAAAGAGGAGAAACGTATTGTGTAAAAAAACCAAAAAAGACAAGGGAAAAATATTGTTAGAATGCTTTGGCCATTTATAATCTTAGAAATTCTAGTGTGGTTTAAATCCCTACTCTCTACTTACTCCAAGAAAACACATTTTCCAACAACCTTTACTCATTTCAATTTAGATGAAGAAACATAATATAATAAAAACCCAAACAATAATCTTCAGGTTCATCAGAGAACTTAAAAAGAATACTCCCAATATTTGTTATTCAGTTGTTTTGGTCAAGTTTGACTCTGTGACCCTATTTGGGGTCACAAAGATTTGGCAAAGATGCTGGAGTGGTTTGTCATTTCCTTCTCCAGCTCATTTTATAGATGAGGAAACTGAGGCAAACAGGGTTAAGTGACTTGCCCAGGGTTATACAGCTAGTAAGTGCCTGAAACCAGATGTGAACTTGGGTCTTCCTGATTCCAGGCCTTGCATTTTATCAAATGTGCAACTGCACTGCCCCACTACCACTATGGTAGTGAACCAATATGGTCATTACCTTATATTCTAAGCTGAATGACTCAGCTGTACTCAGGCAAGGAGAATGAATTTTCATCAAAGAAGTTTAACTTTACCTCATTCCTTAAAATTAGACCATATAAATATTTTTATTTTGAGAAATATTTTCACTTCTGCCTGTGGTATATGGAATTATTGCTTTCAGGGATATTTACATGCTACCAATAAGCCAAGACATTAAATTACCAAGAAGGTTAGTATTCTGCTCCATAACTCTTTGGAGACACTTATACCTGTTTTTGAAAGCCTGCCTATGCTTTTGCTGCTTCCAGAGCTATCCCCTCTTGTCAGAACTGAAATTCCACTGAAGCTGCTGGCTTTGGTTACAGCTGGCTTCAAATTGCGGAGGGAGCTATCAGAGTCTGTGCTGCTCCAGGGACGGGGCTCAGAGCACCTCAGCTCGTTCTCAGTGCTGCTCTGATGGCTGGTGGCTGATCTTCCAGATGCTTCTTTATTGACTCTGGAATTTAGACAATGAACTTTGAAAACACATATGACCTTTAAAAATGTAGGAAAAGGATGGCAAAACATAAGTGGGGGATTTTAAAGACTATTTCAAACAAGTGTCAAATACCTAAATATCTGGCGTCTTTGCTGTGTACTATTTGCTTCTTCCTCTTGGATTCTGTTGGAATTTTAAGAAGATGTTAGTTGATTACTGTCAGCAGAATTCAGATAATGATAAAAATGAGTGCAAAAATTTACTTACCTCTTGTCAGTAAGATAGCTGTCTGGGGAACACAGGGACTAGAAAAAAAGGATAAATGTAAAATGTTGAGTTATGGCCAACTACATAGTGTATCTATAAAGAAAAAACCTCACAGACTACAAAGAAGCATTCAATTTTTGAAGCTTTTGCCCAATAGCAGTGGTGAGGGTATAAAAGGGTTTTTACAAATGAACAATCAGCACAACTTTCAACATTTTGGATTAGTAAGTTTATATTTAGTTTACATACATCTTGGGCAAATATTCGATCTCTAGCTCTCTGATACTCTTCTTCTCGCTCTTCTATAGATTTGCTTCTTCTGTCATCTTTTAATCGTATTCTCATCTAAATGAAAATAACAGTTGTGAATATTTACTGTGAAAATGACTGAATGCAATAGTCAGAAAAAGGTTCTAATTACAGTTACCTGATTATCATCTTTGTCTAAACTAGAGTTATCTCTTTTAAGGATATAACGTTTCTGAAAGTCTTCACTTTTATCATCCTTGATATGATCGTTAAATTTTTGATCTGGTCTAAAACAGAAAAGAATAAAAAGCATGACAATGTAGGTTAGCATTTAACTAAAAACATTTATAAACTACTTTAAGAAGTTTTCAATTTACAAAGAACTGCTAGGTATAATATTTATTTCTATGAAAAAATTTGTACTCTTACGAGATTCTGGGTTACATTAGAAACTGCTGTTGCAAAGATTAAAATCAGGACTAACTGTAATTGTTTAACAGAGAGGGTATATGTGCCACTGACATTCTATAGAGGTTAAATGACCTATCTTAATGGATAGCTTTCATTTTATCTGATATAATCTTTTTCTACTCTCCTGCTAACTGAGATGTAAAGTTCTTAGTAAACTGTAAAGTATTATATATGTGTGAAAATTATTATTCCAATGCAAAACCAATACTGACATTGCACCATATAAAATAGCCTAAATAACTTGAGAAAACTTGTTAAATGAAACAGGTGAATATAAACTAAATGAGTTAAAATTTTAAAAAGATCCAGTAAGAGAATAACCTTTAAATTCATATAAACATGTCCAGAGATGCAGAAATAATGAAGATAAAAATATTTCCTTAAGTCAACTGAGAAGAGCAATAAGTAGGTTATCTTTAAAATATCAACTTTTTTATAGCTATAAGAATAACAACGCTTTACTATCCTTAGTTATATGATTCTTCAATATACACCTAGGGATAGGCTTCTACTTGTATAAAGTCATATTTTCCTCTTTCCTCATGACTCAGGGATTTTATATTTTAGCAAACATGCCCTAAAGGAAATAAAGTTGAACCATGTGCCTTGAAACTTCTCTAAGAGCAGCTGGATTTCCACCCCAAGTAGCATTAGCAGGCATTTCAGCTAACCTTAAGACTGTCTTACCTCTTTCTTTTACAGGTGCCTGAATTTACTGCCCTGCAATCGCCAACTTCCCGCTCCACTGAGACACCCCAGTGTGCACTGGGTTGTTGACTTCCATAACACCACAGGTTCAACGCTGGAGCGGGGAATCTGCCTATGAGGAAAAGGCAAGTTTGTTTTTATTCATTGGAGTAGGTCTCTAAGGTTTTCTGTTTTAAAACCTCCTTTATATCCCAGAAGATATAAAATAAGAATACAGTGTAACTTCAATGATTTGAAATTTCAGTTAACCACAATTATGGCAATGTTCTCTACTACTTGAAATGCATGATATAAAATTTCAGATTAGTTAATATTTTGGTCTCAAATAAAAAAAAAAAACTAAAACTTTCTAACATAACATATGACATTCAAATGACTGAGGTTACACTGTATTGAAAACCTTAGAGAATCATTAGTCTAAAGGTTAGTCAAAATGCCTGCTAATGAAGATGTGTTTGGGCAACCAGCAACTTTTAGTAAAGTTGGAAGGTATTTGGTTAAAAAAATTGTGGTTCACCTTTAGTTTGACTGCTTTTCAGGCTTATTCCCCTAACTCGTCAATAGATTCTTTCTGTGTTTAAACATGATTGTATTGTCTAACTGATTGAGGTACAAAAAAGTAGTTGGGGAATAGGCAGGAAAAGCACACTAATACACTTTTAGGCTCTAAAGTAAAAAGTAACACCTTTCAAAGCCATCCATACTCCATCAGTTTAGTTCTAATTATGTCATGATTATGAAAAACAATGGAAGATGATTTTTGTTAAGTTCAATCCATACTTATCATAGATGAAGGATTTATTGTAAAGTGAAAAGTGAATTTTCAAAACCCCAATTCAGTACCAGTTAAATAGTTTGAGTGGGTTATAATCCAATGGGACATAGATTAATATAATATAACCGTGGGCCCTGAGATAAAGAAGGATTCAAGGATGTCAGGGAAACAATTTAGAAAAAAAAATCAATGTTTTTAATACTTCTTCAAATCTATTGATGTTTACTACTGTAATATGGATGACTAACTGCCAGCTAGATAAATTGGAAGAATACTGCTAAAGACTTAAATTCGTTGAGCCAACCAAAAAGATATCTTCTGGGCCAGTCTTAAATATGGTCAGTCTGAGAGGATGACATAATCGAAGACCTAGGAGGGTAGCTCTTTCTTTAAAATGTCAATATTCCCTGGCTGCCATTCAGCATCATTGTTGAACTCTTCTGGAAATTCAAGGATTTCTCTTGTGTAAGGGTCCGTTTTTTCCTGAAAATGCACATGCCAGTCAGAAAAAGATAAAGCTTAACTTATAATTAAGCTATTGAGGCATAACACATAGAAAGGATGAACAACAATAATTTGGAATTGTCTGGAAAAGGACTTAAGCTAGTAGTAGAGATGAGGGCTACCAGGGAAGTGGGAGGAAGGATGGGCAAGAACAAAAGATCAGGATAAAACAAATGGATTTTGTCCACCTGATACTTTTGACTAAATGTGTCTGTCTTACACATGCTGATGTATTCTAGCATCTCTGATTCTGGTTCTGCATTTTTTAATTATATACCACATCTATACTTCAAAGATAACATAATTCATCATATAAATTTTTCATTCACCTGCCACATTTAAGTTCAGTTTGGAACAATTTGTACTGGTAAAAAAAACCGGATTTTTTTGTTATTACTATAAAAGGTCATTTAAATGTTAAATTAACTAAACTGATAAAGCACTAGGAGAGGCTTATATGAAAGGTGCTAGAGGAAGAAAGAATTATTCCAGTAATACGCATTAAAACATTTGTCCAAATATACACACAGACACAGAGACACACACTCTTTTAGAACTTACATTCTTGTATTGCTAGTTTTGTTCACTATGACTGATTTCCCACTCTGATCAACATTGTGGTCTAATCCAAAGTAAGCAGCTACTCTATGTAATAGCATCCTATGGTAAGATGTCATTGGGGGGAATTTTTTTCTTGGAGATCTAGAAATAAAAAACAAAAGCAACTTTAGTAAAATAATAAAATTGGTGTTGGCAACTTGATTTCTTTTAAAATTTCAGAACTTACTCATTATTACCAATGAAATCTAAAATTTCTTGTTCTAATTTCAGCAGCATCATTCTGTCCCTGAAAAACAAAACAATTTTCATAAGAAACCTTAAACTGAAGTAATCATAAATGTTACTGAATTTAAAAGATACATGGTTGACATATTTTCTTCTAAGAAATGAATTCTGGGGCTTGATCACCACAGGATTCCACAGTGCTAGCTAGTTTTTCTGAAATAGTTATCTTTAAAAAAATGAAAACCTTAAATCTTATTAATTTCTTAGATAGCCTTGTACCACAGGAAGACTGCAATGAGGCAGAAATAGGATATAAAAATTTCCCTTGCTTTTATAGCTAGGTAAAGATAGCAAAAATAAAAATCCTCACTTATGTTTACAATGTCATCACCCATGGAGCAAGAAACAGACTATGGAATGCCAAGAACAGGAACATTCCTAAGGGAATCAAATGCTAGGGGAACTGAGCATCACAGGACAGTGGCATCAGAAATATTTATTACTTTAGTTAACAGTGATGAAGGGAAAGTAGACTTGGCCCTCATTTTTTTATGAAATCTATACTTTTAACACAGAATTTTAGGTGCTTTTTCTTTTAAAAAACAAAACAAAGACCATGAGAGCCATCCTCTTCAAGCATGTAAAATAAATGAGAACCCTTGGGATCCTGCACAAGCTCTTTCAGACCACTATGTTATCAGTTAGTATGGAGACTGTAAGTCACTTAATGATACCCTAGTGGTCTAAAAAAGCAGCCAGATTCCCAGGGGCCTCACTTTATGTATTGGGAATACAGCACTATAAACATCATTTTGTAGTCACTAGAAAGTTCATGCCTTAAGGCAAAAACTTAATAAAAGATCAGTAACGTTAAAACTGAACATCCTTGGAAAATAGTATAACTCTGTGTGTGTGTGTGTGTGTGTGTGTGTGTGTGTGTGCATGTATAATAGCAAAATTGCAGAAATCTGCCAGATCAACACAGAATAATTCTCTATTTTATGCCTTTTTAAGCTACCAAAGCAAAGTTGATCAATTTTCAAAGATTGAAAGGTCTTACTAAAATCTTTTAATGGGCTATGTTCACTTGTTGTATTGATCCTTTTAATAAAAATTCAGAGGTAATGTCACACTTATATTAGAATGCTTTTGAAACTTCCTGTAGATTTTAAATAGCTCCAAACATTTCCCTGATTTGGGGTAGGATTAATTTCAAATAGGAATATTTCCAAATATAAATCACGATTAAGTCACTGATCTGATCAAGAAGAATATTTAGTACACATTTATTCTCTACATGCAAAAATGGTCTTAAGAGTTAACCTCTTATCATTTTGGAGTAAGAAATGATCTTATACCTAACTTAAAAGTTAAGAAATGTGCTACGACTGAGACTTATCCCTTTCTACTCCCCAACTGTTAACTCTACTTTCCACTGTTAACTGAACAGCAAGAAGCAAGCTTCTCCGGAGATGATCACTATAAAATCAAGTTAAATCAAGAAATATTTATTAAGAACCTAATATGTGCCAAGCCTTGTGCTAAATCAATCACTTGTAATGAAAAATCTCATACATAATTTTCTCCCTCCTAAAACACACTGGAAAGCTAAGATTCTTCTCGGTGGAAAATGAAGTATGAATACTTGGTGGTTTCAATCCCAAAGGAGGATATTTGGCCCTTTCATCTACTTCTATGATATAGAAGGTTATTTTATTCCCTCTCTTTTTAAAAAAGAAGTGTTAGAATTCTGCCTCACGAGGTTTTCACAAATAATGAAGACATTTTCACAAGTAAAAAATCACCTTGTTTTCTCAGGTTTTCCATTTGGCAATGGTATATTTAAAATAGTTTCCTGTGCTTGAGTCTCAAATGCAGGACAGATTAGGTTTTCTTTTGTGGGCTAAAATCTGGAAGGAACTTTGTTTTCATACAAGAATGAAAATGAAATCTACAAGTCCTAACAGTCCTAATTCATATCCAGGTCTGTTACTAGATTAAGTAGGGTCTGGTTTATAACTCCATTGCTTCTCTAATTATGGGTTTTTTTCCTTCTAATTTCTATATGTATTTTTAAGTTTTATAATGTTTATTTCATTGTACTCAGTATTTTTAACATGCTAACACTTGTGTTCAAGGCACAGAGTCTTGTCAAAGGATCACAAATGCTAATTTTACCAAAGAGAACTTTATAAAGGATCTTAATGAATAAACTATTTATGGCTCCTGATGGATATCATCCATTGGTATATCAGAAATACTTCAAAAGATATTCACTGAAAAAAATTATTCAAAATAAAATTTTAAAGTTAGTCATCTAGATCTACATTACCTGTTTATAAAGACGACTAAAAATAATGAATCAGATGCCACTGCAAAGTAAAGCACTGCCTGGGAGTAAATTGCTCACTATTAATGTTGTATCAAATATTTAGTTACTAGGGTTCAAGTCAGTGCCAGAATCAATAATTCATTAGGTGCATGAAGAGTGTGTGTGTGTGTGTATTTTTGAATCATCTGTGCCAAAGCAAAAACATCTGTCTTCTTCCTGCCCATCCAGAAAGACACATGGCCATCCCTCCTCAGTAATAAAAAATGTAAACTAATTTTAACATTTGCCTAACCTATTATAATTAGGATAGTTCTGCTGCTGAAAGAAGAAACTATGTATCACAAAACTTTCTAACAGTAAAGCACTGATGACACTGGAATCACGCAGTATTTCTAATAAACCCTACCATGCTGCTCTTCCATTCTGGAGTAATAAAGTTGAAATAAAAGGTACCAAGTAAAATAAAACTTTTTAAAAATGAGACATTTAATCTTGGGTTCACTTCACTAAATGGAAGCAAAAGGCTATTGTTTTTCTACACAAGGCTAGTTAAGTAGAATTTCTTGGATGTATACAGTGATTTTAAAAATGCACAAATTTTTTTTTGGGGGGGGGTTAGTATGATGTTTAAAATTTCTATGTATGCAATTCCTAGTAAAGTCACTGATAGCCATTTGTGAGTCTTAGGAGTTTCTAAGTTGCTATTGCAAGAGGATTTAGAAAAAAATTTTTGTTGGTTGTTTAAAAATTATGCTTCAGATATATTTCAATTTAAGTCATAATCATTGGATTAAGTTAATTCACTCAGTACCCTAAGGATGAAAAAAATTCAATTTGATAATCTAAAGTGAGAAATGGAAAGCAAAACTTTTTGTGATAAATTTTTTTTTGGGGGGGGGTTGAGGCAATTGGGGTTAAGTGACTTGCCCAGGGTCACACAGCTAGTAAGTGTCAAGGGTCTGAAGCCAGATTTGAACTCAGGTCCTCCTGAATCCAGCATGGCCAGTGCTCTATCCACTGTGCCACCTAGCTGCCCCTTCGTGATAATTTTTAATATTATAAGAAAATATATGCATCCTTTATTTATTACAAATGTTTTAAGGATTAGAAAGAAATTTTTACATCACAAAATTACCCAATATTACACCTTGTGGTTAATGTTAGATCTTAAAATCAGCAGAAGCTGATAATACATCATTAAATTAGAACCATGAAAAATCAGTATTCATGCCTAAATGGAAGGTTTTGCTTTTTTTTTTACAAAGCCAGCAAATTAATAAACCCTTCTGTTTTCCCCCCATAAGATTTAATATTAGCCACAATTTCCTGTCTGATGTTGATAATGGTCATATTTTATATGCTATCCATATTCATCCTTATGCTAATCAATCAACAAGCATTTATTAATGTTATACACCAGACAATTAAATATCTGTATTAATGGAGAAAAGCAGAGATGTGGATAAACCAAAATGAAATGCTATCTGACTTTGAAATGTTTTATGCTTACATTTACATATGGGTGGGTCTGATTTTCTAGGCATTTTGACTTTTGGCTCAATTCTTCCTTTTTGTCCATGTTATAAGTGGATATCACCCCTTAGATAGATGCAAAACACCAAGTTATATAGAACTGTGTTATCTTGCTCTACAAATGTGCCATTTTTCTGACCCATACCTTTCATGGGATGGCAAAAATTATTTGTTTCAAAGGCCTAACCTATTGGGTTTTGGCTATAGATTCAAGTAAAAATAAACAATAACAATCCTATATAGAAAAGTTACTGTAGATGATAAATATGAATGAGAACTTCAAAGGGAGACTATTCAAAAATTACATCTCAAAGAAGATAAGAGTGATATACTGGTATAGATGTCAAATAAAATGTAATTCCACTTTAATATATTCTGAACATCTATGATTTTAAACACTAAACAACTAAAAATGGCAGAAATATTCTCAATTTGATGAAACCATTTACTTAAATAGTTCTTACAACAACCTCAGAATGAAAAACATAAAAGCACTATTTTTAAAATATAAAAGCCAATTTTAAGAAACATGTTACATTTTATAACATTACATTTGATGTAGCAGAGTATATTATGGTAAAACAAAATTCTGTCTTATAATTAATCAAATGTATCAAACAACTAAACTGAGGGTCTAGGTATTATGGTGAAAAATACTATCAAAATACATCTACATAATCTACACACTGAACAGCATTTTAGGTATAGTAAACAAACTGTTTCTAAACCTCATTGAAATCTCTATGCTCATAACAGTCTCAGTAGTCAAGATAGAAAATGCAAGATTATGGTACACTGGAAGTGATTTAATTTAAACCTTTTTATTTATTTTTACCTGGGATTGTTTTTTAATGTATTTACTAAAAATTCATGTAGATCTATGCCAGTTGAATCTGTGTATTCTTGACTGGAATCTAAAAAACAACAACACAAAAACCCAGTATAAAGTTGCTTGAATTATCTTTTTGTCCTTATATACATGATGTTCATCTCAATTTTACTGAATAAAAAGATGTTCCTCTCATAGAAAAACTGATAAACTAGAAAAGGGGAACACTAAAACGAATTTGGAGCAACACAATTCTTCTATTTCCATATAATTTCTGCCAATATTAATTTATATAGCTGCATATTCTAATCTAACAAAAAACAATTTAACATATTTTCTGAAAAATCCTAATACGTACTTACCACTCTCCTCATGCTCAACATGTCTTCCTTAAAAGAAAAATTCCAAATGATTTAGACTTAAAAAATCTCTATTAGAAAAGATAACGTTCAGTTCAGTTTTTGTTTGTTTGTTTGTTTTACTATAGACATAGAATTTTGGTGTAGTGAAGGAATAAGAATTTTAAATGTGGGAAGAAAAAAGTACCTCTAGGTCCATTCTACACTAAAAATAAAACACAAATTTCATCTGGGGTCTATATACCATAACTCGTTGGCCGAAGTGTTTTAAAGTACTTGTGTTGACTTGTTTCTTTTCAACATGTTCAGGCGTCTAAATGTGGACTGGGATTATAAAAACTGGCTATCCTGCTTCAAATACTAGCTGACAGTAATAATGTGTATTTATCACAACAAAGGCACATATAAACCTAAACCCTCTAAAATTTAATCATGAACCAAAATCAGCAGAAAACTCTCAGGGCCTTTTTTTTGCAATTGAACAGAGATTAGCATACTCTGAGGGCTCCAAAATATCAAAGGGTGGCTGTTGTATGTTTCTTGCAAGTAAAAAAGCAAAGTGATAACAGAAACAAAATGTAACAATTGGAGTGACGCCACCTGCTGGAGAGTTACTGTAGGAAAGCTCTGCCATGAGGAGAAGGTGTCTGAGGGCAAGCAAGCCATGTGGTCAGTTCCTTGGCATCAGGAAGTTACGTTTGCTCGTGGGTACTGTCTATCAAAGCTACCAGCCAATCAACTTGAAGAGCCTCCCATTTCTGGGAGGAGGACACGAAGTAGGAAGCAGACGCTGGCAGAGGGGTTCTTCCTCTTTGGGATCAAGACTTCAGCTTGGTGGCAGGACTTCATGTGGGAGGTTAGGAAAGCTAGGATTTCCAAGCTATAACAAATCTGTTCTCAATCTTTCTCTCTCTTTACTATCTTATATCTTTTAATAAACCCTTAAAAACCCAAACTCTTGGTGAATTTATCAGCGATTTTAGCCAGTTTCCCCTCAAAACTGGGGGGGACAGATTAGAACCCACATTTAGTTTTTTAAACAACACAAAAACCAGATTAAAATTAAAATCCTAAGTGGTTCTACACGTTGATGTTGATGATAATTCTTGCTTAAAAAAAAAATTGTACTAAAACACACTTTTGATTAATTTGGTCACCTCTTGTTTCTTTTACACTGATTTCTTTCAGAGTCCTCTTAAAAATGATTTGTTAACAAACTAAACCATTTGATTTTGGCTAATCATTAACTAATATTATGCCTCTTTTGCAAGTGCAGCATAATTTTTTAGAATCATGTCCCATAAAATTCTAATGAGTTTATTAACGGTACCAACATCTTTTTCAAATACAATGTAATCTTGAAAATTTCATTTTATACTTTTAGGGGATCAAATCTCTACAAAATTTTTCTAGCATTAAAGGAATTCTTTGCAAGTATTTTATAAACTGGCCTATGAATTCATGTTCTTGGATTAATGTTTTCTTTAATGTTTCCTACTAGCTTGGACTTCAGCCCAAATTTCTAAGCTAAATGTTAACATTTACTTCAAGTGTTCTTGTAAGGATTTTAAAACATTATACTTAGAAATTTAATATTTTGGGTCATATTTCCCAGTGCTCCTTACAATTTTGTGCATATTTGTTTCTCTTGAACTCGTGCTTCTGATATTAAGATTTGTGCTATAATATTCTGAGAAAGGCACAAAGTATTATGATGATTTTAATGTTTCGAAATGAAGACACCAAAAACCAGGAAACACAATTCACTACCATTCATTACACTGACTGTGGCTCTTAGTGCTGTTGCTATCTTCTTTGTAAAACTTTTTGCTGGATTTGAGTACAGTTAAATTATCTGTAATAATGATTTTTACTACTTACATAACTCATATGGCCTTTGACCTAGCATAAATAAAATAGAACTCAGAAACAAATGAATTGGATTGCAAACCTCTTGATAACATTTTTCTGGGCAACTTATCGCCTTTTTCTTTTTCTGCTTCATCTTTGGAGGGTTTTTCATCTTTTTCAAATGATTGTGTTAACTGGATCTGGATTTTCTCCTGCTGAAAGATGAGATAAGTTTTTTGTTAAAAAATGAACAAGTTTAGCTACTTTATAAATTCTAACTTTTGGGTAATGTAAAAGATTCTGGATACTTAAAAAAAATGCTCTTCTTCTTCTCAGGAAAAGGAGATATACCCTCCCTCCCCCAAGTCAAAATATAAAATAAGCATATAACATTATCAGATATATACAGGTATGCATGAACGATATTAAAGAAGATATTGTAAAATATCTTAGTTTCTAAAGCATCGTAAAACTGTCTATGATAAATTATATATCATGTTCTTGTCAAATTAATGATCTATACAATTTTAACTTCTTAGAATATGTGAACATAGAGCTTTGATTCTATCCACTGTTACTAGAGCACATACAAAAAGATAATTTAAAATACCACTGGTAACAAGGCTACATGGCATAGTAAATAAAGGGCTGATTTTGCACTGAGAAGACCAGGATTCAAGTACCAGCTCTGTCATATATCAGATGCATGATCATGCACAAGTCACTTAATCCTCTTAGTGCCCTAGGCCATATGCTCACACTCTAAGTTGCAGAACAGTGGCCAATCTAACAGAGGTAGAATACATTTTTTTTTGGTGTGTGTGTGTGGCAATGAGGGTTAAGCAACTTGCCCAAGGTCATACAGCTAGTAAGTGCCAAGTGTCTGAGGCTGAATTTGAACTCAGGTCCTTCTGAATCCAGGGCCGGTACTCTATCCACTGTGCCACCTAGCTGCCCTAGAATACATTTTCTTACTAGGAACTTTCTACACCAATAAAATGAGAGTTTTGGACTAAAAATAAATGATTAGAAAATAATTATCAAGTCATATTAATACTCAAAAATGTCTGAGTACTAAATTATCATGTCTATACTTTCAACTGCTTTTTATAGTCCATTTTGGACTAATAGACAAAAAAATCTTATCCAAAGCCAAATATAAGTGATGAATTAACAGCTGTAAGGATTGTCCATATAACTTCTTCCAATTTGAACAGAGAAGAGATATGACTAGAGTTCCACAACATTCTTTTCCTTTTTCACCCCACTTAGTTTGTGACTGATTTTAAATTTTTACCTAATCACCCAACAAGCATTTTTTGAATGCCTACTAAACTTTGGGCTCTGTTAAGTCCTGGAGACACAATGCCTGCTCTTGAGGAGCTTACATTCTATAAGAGGTATGTGTATGTGTACGCAACACAGACACATACAACTACATATTGTAATGATTGGAATGACGCCACCTGCTGGAGACTTACTGTAGAAAAGCTCTGCCATGAAAGGAAAGTCTTTGAGGGCAAGGCCATGCGGCTTTTCTTCGGTGTCAGGAAGTGACGTTCGCTGGTGGGAGGAGAAAGGGGGAGCTGGGCACTCTGTCTCTCTTTTTTTTCCTGGGGACGCTGGTGGAGAAGGGAGCTAGAAATGTGCTCTCCCTTTAATAGATAGGAATCTAGGCCTTTTCTTCTCTCTTTACCAAATTCTTATTCTCCTTAATAAATGCTTAAAAGTCTAACTCTTGCTAAAGCTTATAATTTACTGGCGACCACTCATTACATATTTTAGACAGTTTAGCTAGAATTTTAGCCCTTAATAGATGGCTGACCACGAAGAGGAAAGCTGAACCTCACTCTTCTGATCTTCCAGTTGGGTAAGAAATTTCCCCTACCTTGTTCCTTTAAATCCAAAGTACTGCTGAATTGCGGGTGTTTTTCCCTTTAAATTTTTTCAAATGGACCTTTTAAACTCCCTAATTACCCTATTTTTGAGTTCAGTCCGTTTAACCAGACAAATGGGAGATAAGATCATGTTAATGCTTTGTTTTTGTGGATTTTCTATTTTTATTTTTGTTGGAGGAGCCAGCAAGGTGCTCATCCCCCCCTCTCCCAGCCAAGCTTTTTCAGAGAAAACTCTGATTTCTGTGGCTTTTCCAAGTTCTAACACTAATTGTTGCTCTAATTTTGCATGCCTGGAGGCAACAACCCAACCTTTGGAAGCTTTTAATCCCCTAGCCCCTGGAGGCAAAGTGGGGGAAGAGAATCCAGGCCAGAGTTCAAAATCAAGTCTGATTCAAATTGCCCTGGTCCCTCCCCTCCTCTCCAGACCCCACCTTCTACCCCTCCCTTGGCCAAGCCCCTAGATTCCCCTTCCCAGGAAGTCCAGAGATCTAATGCGCATTCGCAGCTTCAGGCTTAGTCCTTCCCCAGCCTGGCTGTGCTTCTGACTCAACCTTAAAAAGCCCTTTAAATTCCAGATATGCTATTATCCTCAATTTTTAAATCCATATGAGACTTGGATTATGGGAATTTATCATTTAAGACATTAATTGCCTTTATTCTGAGTCATCAGATGCCAGTTGGCCAAGATGCCATCCAATCACAAGAGGAATACATGCAAGAGCAGACACTGAACTGTCACATGAGGGGAGACTTGCATGCAATCAAGGTATGGCCAAGGGAATGGCTACTGACAAATGTTGAGGTTGGATTCTCTTGGTTTAATATTTTATTCTCTTTTCCCCCACAATATTGTACAGATGGCTGGAAGTTTTGATCCCACCCATCTCATTCTTCGCCTGGCTTCTATGCCCCCTCCTATATGCCTGATGCCATGGACATCTCAATCCCATGCATCTGATTAAGTCTGACTCAGTTTCCTCCAATATGTTTGGGGGCATGGACATATATTCCATCCACCTATTTTAAGCCAGTATATATTGCTCAAGTGTGGGAATGCTCATATCCCATCATTTCTCTGTTCTTTTATGGTAACCCCCATAATTATCTCAGGTGTCATGATAAATAGTGTTGAATTTGGCCTTGACATCTGTTACCAGTTATATTAGATCTTAAAAATTTTTCATAATGGCATGAGGATAATTAGGCAGATGATGCAAAAAGTGATAAAACAAAGATAAAACTTATTTTAAAAAATTAATATTGCAGCAATTGTCTTCTCAATTACACTCCATAAGGGGGGACTATAGTAATATTAATTTTAAAGAATGTTTCAATTTTTGTTTTATTACATGTTTCATGTGTAATAACTAAGATTCTGAATTCACTTAGACATGTTTTTGAGACCTTTCATTGTTTGATTTGATTATTGAAAAAGCTATTTTAAAGTTGTGTTAAGCTCAATTTTGTAGGAAATTTTCCTGGCTGATTATTAGCATCCACACATCAACCCCTGAAGACTTCCATTCCACGACTACACCTAGAGGAC
Organism: Dromiciops gliroides; assembly: GCF_019393635.1. Lineage (NCBI taxonomy): Eukaryota > Metazoa > Chordata > Mammalia > Microbiotheria > Microbiotheriidae > Dromiciops > Dromiciops gliroides. The sequence goes on from NC_057863.1 coordinate 377,473,213, forward strand.
ATCTGAGAAAAGACTTTCAGAGATTTTAAATTAACAGTTTTGTTGTTTTCTTTCTTTCTTTTTCTCCTTCTGTTATAATATACACCATCTGTAACATGTACTCTCTGCAGAGGCCCTCCCTTTGCAAGACCAATGTCAAAGCGTTGAGGACAAAAAAACCGCCCCTCTGGACAAAACTTACCTCTCTCCCTTTTCTATATTGTTATTAACATATTGTTAGTTAGCATAGGTTATTATATTCTGTTATTTTTGACTGTTTCATCAAAGAAACGTCCTGTTTCTTGAGGAAACAAAGGGGGGGACTGTAATGATTGGAATGACGCCACCTGCTGGAGACTTACTGTTGAAAAGCTCCGCCATAAAAGGAAAGTTTTTGAGGGCAAGGCCATGCGGCTTTTCTTTGGTGTCAGGAAGTGATGTTCGCTGGTGGGAGGAAGGGGAAGCCAGGCGGGCACTCTGCCTCTCTTTTTTTTTCCTGGGGACGCTGGTGGAGAAGGGAGCTAGAAATGTGCTCTCCCTTTAATAGATAGGAATCTAGGCCTTTTCTTCTCTCTTTACCAAATTCTTATTCTCCTCAATAAATGCTTAAAAGTCTAACTCTTGCTAAAGCTTATAATTTATTGGCGACCACTCATTACATATTTTAGACAGTTTAGCTAGAATTTTAGCCCTTAACAATATACAGAGTAAGTCTAAACACACATATAAAATAAGTCTAAATAAAAGACAATTTTGGTAGTGGAGACACTAGCAGTTTGGGAGGGAAGAGATAATGAAAGGTCTTTTTTAGGCAGTGCCATCTGGGTCAATCTTTGAATCAACCAAGGGTCCTAAGAGGCTGAGGAGAAGAGAGAGGGTAGTGGTCATGAGAGTGGAGAGGAGGGGATTTTTTAGAGAAATTAATCATGCCTCATCCATTAAATCTTACTTCCTTGTTACCACTGAGGGCACTGCTTTTCTTCTGGCCACCCAGGTTTGCAACCTTGCATCATTCCTAATCTCTCTCTCATTCAGACTATACGTCCTACCTGTTGCCAAATTATGTTCCTAACCTCATAATATCTTTCAAAAATTTCTACTTCTTACGTAGCAACTAACTTGGTACAGGCTCTTAGTATCTCATGCCTGGACTACTGTCACAGCCGTCTGATTGGTCTCCCTTCCTCCAGTCTTCACTCTAATGCATCAACCTCTCTGCTTACAAAATGATGGTCCTATAGTGAAGGTCTGACCATGTCACTCCCCTTTTCAATAAATTGTAGTGACTTCTCACTACCTCCAGTTATCAAATACACAATTCCCTTTGTCTTTTAAAGCTCTTTGTAATATTGTCCTTTTCTGTCTCTCTCATCTTATACTTTGGGCAGCTAAGTGGTGCAGCGGACAGGACACTGATCCTTTAGTTGGGAGGACCTGAGTTCAAATCTCACCTCAGACACTTACTTGTTGTGTGACCCTGGGTAAGTCACTTAACCTTAATTGACTTAAAAAACATCCAGGGTCATATCTCAGGTCATCCTGATATATATCTTGCCACTGGACCCATATGGCTCTGGAAGAGAGAGTGAGCTTGGTGACCTTCCATAGCCCTCCCTCACTTAAATCCAATTCAGCGCAAGTCATGACATCACCCTTATGTCATGGTCCTCTTTGGAAAACAAACAACAATAGCAATCTTACACTGTACTCTACGGACTCTATGGTTCAGCAAGAACCATATTCTTGCTATGTCTCAAGAATGACACTGGATTTCCTGACTTGGAGCCTTTACAATGACCATCCTCTAGGCCTGGGATGCTCTCTCTCCTTATTTCTGCCTATAGGCTTCTTTAGCTTCCTTCAAGACACAGCTCAAACTCCACTCTGCAAGAGGACTTTCCATTCCCTCCCTCTTTCCACCCTACCATGGCCCCCAAGTACTTTCCTCTCTTACATCAGCTTTCATTTCTTCTCTCTCTTTATCCTGCATGTATGTACACAGATACCTGTATAATGTTTATTTTTTTCTTCCATTAGAATGTGGGCTCTTCGAAGGCAGGAACGATGTTTTTTTGTATCCCCAGCACACAGCATAGGGCTTGGCACACAGAAGTACTTAATAAATGTTGGCTGACTAACTAAAGCTAAGTAATTAAGAAGTCAAGTAACTTTTGTCATTACTTTTAAAGCTTTTGAAAACAATTTTACTGTTATGTATTTAACTAGAAGGGGTAGAAGTAGTTTCTTACCAGGAGTTTCCTAATACTAATGAAATCTTAAGCCTAGTGTCTATGCCTAATTAATTAAAAAATAAAAGTATTCAAATTAATTTATATACCATGGGCACTTGGATTCATAGGACAAGGGTTTGAAATCTGGCTTTGCTATTTACCAACTGGACAAGTCATTTACCTTATTTCGATCCCATCCTCCAAAATTGTAAAAAAATGGTTTAGGTGGCACAGTGGATAGAGCACCGGCCCAGGAGTCAGGAGTACCTGAGTTCAAATCCGGCCTCAGACGATTGACACTAGCTGTGTGATCCTGGGCAAGTCACTTAATCCCAATTTCCTCACCAAAAAAAATTAAATAAATAAAATAGAATAAAATAAAATAATGGTTTATTTCCAGATGATTTCTGAAGCCTTTTCTATCTCTAAATCATAAAGCCCTCCATTCTGGAAAGTTGAAGAGGAAATGGCTTCACAGTAAAGAAAAATGATGATGAGAATAGAAACAATTATTCAGGTTACCATTCCTGAAGAGAAAGTTGGGTTATTTTTCATCTGAATTAACTTTGGCTGATCAAATTTCCAGATTTTTTCTTTCTCCAATGAATCAATCCTAAATAGGAAATGGGATTTCTCTCAACTCATAGTAAATGGGATGTTAAAAAAATCAACTTTTTAAAATTCTCATATTGGATCTTCATATCAATAATTCTCTAGACTACTTCCTGCTACTTTCTTCCTCCCATTCTGCCACCTCTACAATTTCCTCACAAATTTATCTAAAATTAAAAGTGGTATGACAAATTCTATGTACTGGTAATTTTCACTAAAATAAACAATATTTTGTTTCTTCTCCCGAGAAGATAGTCACATTTAGATGATTTAACCACTTTATACTTTCCCCTTATTAATTTTTTTGAAGATCATCTATTATGAAATTAGTTCTAGGGCTGATTTTCATAAGACATTCATCTTCTTACATAAAGTAAAACTACCTGTTATTCACCAATAAGCTCATTTTATAACTATAATCCCACCGAATCTAGCAAAAGGAAAAAAAAAAGGTTTTACATGATGACAATCTCTTGTATTCCCTTTAGACTTTTCTACCAAGTATGTGTGCTACATTTTAGTGTCCTAGGAAAATGCAAAGTGTAACTTAGAAGCTTAAACTTAATACTTGAGTGGTTTTAAGTATGATTATAACTGGATTTCTAAGTGCATGAAAACTAGAAGTCTGAAATAACTTCATTAAAATAAGATAGAATAGACATTCCATTATATAGTAAAGTTATTTTTTTTCCTCATAGGTCACAAACCATAAATCTCTTAAATGTATTTGAACTTTTCAAAACTTTAGCTATGCAACCTTTAAAAAAAATCCGTTTTCCAAGACAAGTGAATTAGCAGGAAAATATTTAGAATGGTATCTTTCATAGGTCATGACACTTGGATTCCTTAATGACTTTTTTTAAACATCCTCTACAGGTTCAGTAATAGTTTTCTGTAAATTGTTCCAGAATCAAGAAGAATGAGATTAGGACACAGGTAGAAGTAGGTTTCTCTCTAAGAATGAAGGGCTTTAAGCATTATTGAAAAGGAGTTAGCACCTTTGGAGGAAGTCTGAAACAACACAACGGTCTTCAGATTTATTCAGTCTCATTTGTTTCAACATATGTTTCGAGTTTGATGGAGCATAAGCAAGAAAAATGTCACTTCTGAACAGCAATAAATGTGTTACAATCACACATGCACCCAAATACCCGAGAGATTTTAAAAAAAAAAATCTAAATTTTCACAAGGAACATGTTTATAACAGATTGTGCCAACTAATTTCATTATCTGAAAAACGTCTAAACTTTTTGGTAAAAGGCTTTTGAATAAAGTGAAATAATACCCTAGGAAGTCTCCAGATGGATGTACTTTACTAGTTCAATGGTTTTTATTTCTGAATTTCTTTCTTTCTTGGACAAAGCTCAGATTAGGAATTTGAGAAAATATAACAAATTAAGTAATGTATATTCAATGCTTACTGTGCTGGGGATACAAAGGCCAAAAAGGGAAGAAATGGAAAAAACAAACAAACAAACAAAAAAAACCCAAAACTAAAACAAAGGGAGGCACAACAGCAAAAGAAGGAACAGAAAACTTGTTCCTGTTCTCAAGAAGCTTCTATTCTATAAGGGGATAGCACATATATAGGTAACTAACAACATTTTCTTGAAAAAGCTAATTCACAACCTAGCTTCATATAGGAAGCAGTACAGGAGCTGAGCTTTGGGAAAAAAGAGAAAAAAAAAAGGAGTATAACAAACCAGAAGTAATGGGGATATACTCCAGGTTTGTGGAGACTACTAATACACAGTAGGAGATGGAAGGCTCAATTTGGGACAACAGTTTGGGATGTTGAATGTGCAAAAGTTCAAGGTATAAGAAATAAGTCCAGAAAGGTAGGCTGGAGCCAAATTGTAGAAGGCTTTTAATGCTACACTGAGGAATTTGCATCTTATGCCAGAGGCAACAAGCAGCCACTGACGATTTCTGGAGGAATGATATGGCCAGACCTATGACATAGGAAGATTATTTCCATAGCTATATGGAAGACATACTGAAGAAGAGACTGGTACTTACAGGACCAATTAGGAGCCTGTTACTGTAGCCCATTTGACAAGGGCTTGAAGGAAATAAAGTTGTGTGAGTGAAGAAGTGTGAAGGAAGAACTGTTAAGATAATGTAACTTGATTGTTATAAGATAATGAATTTTCAACCACTTTGCACACATTTCATCCCCATATAGATACACAGATGTCACTATCTTATACAGTAGGCATTGCTTATCCAAGAAAAGGCTTTACTTGCTTTTACTATTCACTACTATAAGCTATAAACTGCATTTTATCATAATTTTATGATAACACAAAAGTAAGTGACATTAGATAATAATGCTCTCTTAGGCTATTAGGTAATGTTTTTATTTAGGGATCAGGTCCACTTACCACTGACTTGAGTGTGACCGACCAAATCATAATCTTTTTAAAGTTATTTCAACGTGTAAAATACTGGTAGAAAATACTCCAGACAAATATAACAAAGGAAGTAAATATAAACCTATCTACTCTAGTGAACGATACCAAATTTTATTTTGAAAAAATATAAATATGCCCTGGTTACCTCAAAGCTCACATCTCATTACAAGAGTAATGTTTCATAGATGGCACAGCCTAGACACGGACAAGAATGGGTAGCTTAATAAGAATGATAAATGACAACAATAATAGCTAGCATTTATATCGCATTTTATCTTCATAAGAACTCTGGGTATTATTCTTATCTTCATTTAATTGATGAGGCAATTGAGGCAGAGAGAGGTTAAGTGACTTGCATTGTGTCATGAACCTAGGAAATGTGTGAAGCTGAATTTGAACTTAGGTCTTTCTGACTTTAGGTCTAGTGCCACCTAGCTACATCTTACTTGTTTCACTCACAGTAGTGATGGATTTGAGATGTCATCTATATTTGTATCCTTTTTGACCAATCATATATATCTGCAGCGTAGACATCTAGTGCTACAGGGATATGTGGTCATGGAATTGGTTATTATTGATCTTATCTGCACTGATCTTTAACCAAATATGATAACCAGTTACAGACAAAACTATGTTTCATCTTATTGCTTAACTGTAGGGAATAGACTTAAAGTCTGTAGATCAAATAATAAAGGAAAAAAGGAAGGCAAGTAGGAAAAATATAGTGGAATGCTTTTTAAAAAAAGAAAGCCTTTAAAATTCTATAGCCTATGTTCCATATAGGAAACTTCCTAAATTTGCTGGCCACTAGATAAGAGGCAGCTTGGTATAATAGCCTGAGAGTCTTGCCTGACAGTCAGGAAGATCTGGGTTCAAGTCCAATTTCTGATATGTACTATGTGTTTTGACCCCAAACATGACATAAAACTCAGCACTCTAGGCCAGTGGTGTCAACATTGTTGATTGGAGGAATGAATGTCAAATTCAAATAGAGGGGTCACTAATTTGTATATAAGGATCCCTGAAAGTGCATACTGACTTAGAAAACCACATATTAACCTTATCTATGTTTTACTGTATTTTAAAAACTTTGTTAAAGATTTTCCAATTAAATTAAAATCTGATTCAGGCCACAATAGGGAAAGCTATAGGCCACCACATGCTGCAGGTCACATATGTGGCACTTTAGCTTTAGGCAACACTTTTAGAACATAAATTACAGAATAATCACAGATCTGCATTGGTAGAGGGAGATTCCTTACTAGGAGCTACCTATAGCAAAGGAACTAAAGACCAAGAATATAAAGGGCTCCTTTAAAAACAGTTCTAATAAAGGCTTAGAGGGTGACATATATAGCTTAGCCAAAGAATACAAATGTCTTTTCCCTCCTTTCTGAATTTAAAAAATGCATCAAATTCTTACCTATTGTGAATACACTGAGCCCAGTGTAGTTTTATTTTTTACCTGTTTTTATGATTACAATAAGTGTTCACATATATTAACTTCTTGTTTATCTTCTCTCCTTCATTGGATGTTAAGGATCTTTGGGGCATGAACTATGATTTTTAGTCTTATACAATTCAACACAGGACCTATATGACAAGCTTAAGAGTGAGACCTCAACAGATTGTGATTCATTTAACATTAGCAGTATCTGGAAAACTCTTAGTGCTGAATAATATACAAAATTACTGCCAGTATTGAATACAATCTAAAAATAATCAATAGTTTTCAAGCTAATCCTCAACTATAGAATAGAGAATAATCAAATTAAGAGAAAGTTCCCAAATTTCATTTTATGTGATAATCTTAACCCCATTCTGCCTGAAACCTAAAGAATAAAATTAGATCTACTAACGAACAGGGAGTAAAAGTACTTCAATTTCCCTATCTATTGGGAGGAGGTGCCAACTAAGTAGTGAAAAGGAAATTACAGGAAAGAGGAGGAAAAAAAAGTCTTAGGCAATTCATAAACTATATCCTCGCCTGCTTGGGAGTGGTGATGGCATGACAGCTTCCAGTTATGGTTTCCATGGGGAGGGAGTTAGATGGGGAAGAGAAAGTATAAGAGGGACAAAATAACCTTAAATGGCGATTAGCTGGGTAGAGTTTGAAAATAATCTCCATCAGCCTATTGGGATGACTTGAGGTAAAGAATTCAAATTTATCTGTAACCCTCAGGAAAACTATAATTCTGGAATTATGATCAATATCTTTGTGCTAGGTGGGGCTACTTTAGATAAACCTATAACTTTGGGTTCTGCATTATACCTCAGCAACTCATATTTTAAAGGAAGCATAGACTTCTGAGTGGGTTAAAATGTAAAGCTATATTATGAGACTTATATGTTTTATCCTATAATTCAATTAACTAGCAATTGATTTAAAAGGGCTAGGAAAGGAAATCCTATGTCTCAATCAAAAATTGTAATTGATAAAATGACAATATTTGATTATAGACAAAATAATCTTTCCCTTTCAATTTAAAATTTACATAATTATAACAAGCATGTCCTATAACCATAACAAAGTATCTAGAGCAGTAAGGAAAACTCAAATAGATATGAGCTGTATATTGACTTATAAAACTACTACTAAACAATCCATGTATGTATTTTTATTTATTTTGTTAAACATTTCCCAATTACATTTTAATGTGGTTTGGGCAGCATGGGGAGTCATATAGCTGCATGCAGCATCAATTTTGACACCTTTGACCTAGAAAACCTACAGTTTTAAAGTTGCAATTATAACTTCATTTGGAAAAAAAGGGAATTCATTTATTATTCAGAATTGCTAAGGAAAGATGTCAGAAATTTTAGCTCAAATCACCAACATATCTAATTTAGTCTCTGACCAACAACAGATTTTTAGCCAAGTAGTTTCTTATTCACAAGTAGATGGATATGTGGCTCCCTGAAAAAAGGGAAATAAATCAACATACTTTCATGAAGAAATCAGTCATTTGGAATTGACTGTGAACTTGTCAAGAGATTTGGGTGACGTGGCCTTGGAAAACAGAATAAAATACTTAAAAGATGAATTATTTAAATTTCATGATTTCTGTATTTTATTTTGCAGTAATAAAAAGGTGAGGAACTTCATGAAGCATAACTGGGGGAAAAAAGTAACAAAAACCCAAACCCACACTATTATAAAAACTGTCTTGTAAAAAAGCCATTTGCCCACTCAGTGGAAGAGGGGGGTGGGGGAAAGAAGTGTTGGTGGTGGTGAATAATGATTTATGGTAGACAAACAGCAAAGGAATTTGAGCTCTTTTGATTCATCTTCATACACTTTCTACAAAAGTGTTGCTGTTATTTTTTTTTTTAATGGAAGGAGAGTAAATATTTGGTGCTTATCACTATTCAACAATTTTTAAAAGCCCAAAGCCAAAACAACAACAAAAATTAAGAATAATTCTTAACTAAATCTGTATAGCTGAAATTTTCATTTAATGTCTTAAAGTATTTCATGGTAGTTTACAACACTTAAAAATCACAATTATACCTCATTTGAGATAACTACTTTTTTCCTCAGAGAAACACTGAACTTTAAGTAGGAAAAGATAGATCCCCACCCCCAACCCACTCCAATTTTCACCAACATTCCATGGTAACAATATCATTTTTGTTTGTTAAAAACAAAACACCATCCTTAGCTTAAAAAAAAAAAGCATTCTCCAGGGAATACATGATTTCTACCATGTCTTCAAATTATATGAATTTTACCTGGTTATCATCCTGTGATATCTCCGCTGTGGGAGGTGGTGGAGATTCTTCACACACTGCAAGGCTCCGAACTAGCTTTAACTTTGAACTTGACTAAAGAGAAGTATTTATAATTAACACTACATTTCACAAAACTAGGGCATATCCAAAGCCTCCTAGGAGGGCTTTTTGTATTTCTTTATAAATAGTTTTTGCCAAATATAAAAGTAGATGAAATGTACACAAAGTTAAATGTATCATTAAGCACCACTAATCCCTTTGTTAAAAGGGAAAACAAGCAGTTGAAGCTTTGAAAATCACACAGCAGCAGCAACGGGTATAATTCTAATTTTTAAAAAAGCTAACAAAACCCAAAGAATGGTAGGAAGCTACTTTCTCTTGCTATGGATAAAAAGCCATCAAAAGTATAAAAGCAAATGCACAAAAGCAGACAACTAGGCAAGACAAAAACCCCAAATAAAACAAAATAAGCTTTCTGCCAAAAACAAAATATGGTAAAACTAAGTTTAATGTAGTTATTTTATGAAAACAAGAATTCATCAAGCATGAAGGAAGGCCCTTGACATGCCAGCACACCCAAGTATTTACTATACCTTTGACCTTTTTCCTGTCTGTCCAAACGACTGCACTGGCCGCTGAATATTGGGTATAAGAGAGGTTTGTATTAAATTTTACATTAAAATAGGAGGAAGGTATTAAATATACAAGTTACTGCAGAAGAACTAGCCATATGTAAAGAATAGCAAAGGAGGAAACCTAATATTGTCAGTAGAAGACTGTTGATTTCTCCAATCAGGTGTATATTTTAGCAAAAGTTTATATTTTCACCCAAAATGGTCTTACAAGTTGGCATTTTCTACCAGTCAATAAATGGTCACATAATAAAAAGCTTCAGAAACATGTTTTTTAATTCAACAATAACTTTTTTAGATGGAAGCACAATAAAAGAATTTGTATTATATAATACATCATGTAATAATTTGGTTAAATTCAGTATAAAAAAATCAACTGAGGAATTTTAAGTAATAGTATATACACTCCAATAGGAACAAAAATGGAAAGCAAAGGGTGGGAAGTTTCCAAATTCCAACCTATGGAGGTAAGGATAAATTTCTACTGAGTCTTGTGAAACTACCTTTAGTATATCACTAATTCATCAGTGATTAACTTTTTTTTTTCATGTGCTAAGTTTTAAAATTGAGGCAGTGAAGAGCACAGGGCAGAATTCTTGTTCTTCCTTTCGGTATGACCAATGCCAAAAGTGGCCGTGACTTTGAATCACATAATTAGAAATCACAATGGCAGTTTCCCTAAGTAATTTGTCTATGGACTACTTACATCAGGATTGAAAATTATTGCTGGGATGTGTAAATATTGGTCTTGAACCTATGCAGTCTGGGGGTTAAGAGTTTGGCAGAGAAACTTCTGAGCAAATTAGAAAAAAAATTACAGTAATTATTTCACATGTATGTACCTCATTTCATATTTAAACTTTAAAGAGAAAAGTCACTACTGTCATTATTTTTTAAGGCAGTTGCTCTTCCTACCAATTCTGTGACTACACCAAGTTTCAGTTTGGGAAATAGCTGAAGATCTAATGGTTCAGAATGAAAAACAAGACAAAACAAAAACCACATAGAATCCAACTTCAAGTTCTTGCAGGTAAGATAATCTAGACCCAAACTTGCAAAATCCAGGGACAAATATGGTACAAAAGCATACAAAGTGCCAAGATAAAAGCACTGAAGTGTGAATTAATCTTTTTTACCCTCAAGAACAGGCAAGGTAGTGTTGTAGACAAAACAAGGATAAGTGGCCTACTTTGAGTCTTAGTTGGCATAATACTTTCATTATCATTATTTACCTCATAATGCTTGCTTGCATTGTTACCACTATCTACCAGGTCATCATGAAGAAAGTGTTTTGCAGATCTTAATGTGCCATATGACTTATTATTAATAACACTTCATTATTTCACTCCAACACACAAATAACAATAAACCTCCTTTTGTAAAAATAGCTATGTCACTAAACTCATTGTTCAATTAGGAGTTGAAATTTATTCCTTAATAATGCTCTTCATTCAGGCAAACCAAATTATATAAAAAATCCTAAATCATCACTGAATTATCCCAGTTTACTTTAGAATAGACTTTCAAGTTGTCCACTGAAATGAAAGGTGGTTTATTTAAGAAATAAATTATATTAAGTGGCTTTAAATAAATGCACACAGGCACACACACAGCATGTGCATAGCAACGTTGCCAAGAAACTGTTTCTATATCAGTTACATTTAGTACCTTCACCCACTCTTCTTATCCTCCTCTTTAATTTATACAAAGATTACTAACTGTTTGAAAGTAACACTTGTATCTAATGTTAGAGGAAAATTGAGGCAGAAATTCGATATCTCAGGATCAGGGTTTAAAAGAATAACTTTTTTTTTTTTAAAAGAAATATATGTTGTTGCTACACTTTATGATTACTGTGCTTATTTAAGCCCCAAGGGAATAAAAAGGGTCAAGAGAATAGAATGGTCTGTACTCTTATTTAACAAAGAAAAGGAAGTAGGAAAAAAAAGAGGGTAACTTCTTATTTTTACTCTTTTACACCGATATAAAAGACACAGCTGGCATGGAAACCATAAACTTAAACAGAGTTGTCCATTCACAAAAATGATTGCATATATTCTTGCTGAAACGATTTGTAGTGACACAAGAAAATATGCAACAAAATAGATTGCTCTATGATACTTAAAGCATAGTAAACTAGCCTGCCTTGGTTTAGATAAATGGCTTTTGTTTCATCTTCTTGGTTACAGGTTCACAAGCCAGGCTATTGCTAAAAATATGAGTGTCCTACATTTCATATCATACTCTGCAGCAAAATTTTAGTGCACCACTTTAACCGTATAACTTAATTTCACTAGTTTAGAGATCAACACTTTTTCTAAAAGCTCTAGGTAAAACTTTTACTTCTCAAGTAATATACTTTGTTTCATATTGTGGTGTGAAGGCAGGAAGTAAACAGTACAAAATATCCTATATTAGACCATAATCTGACGATGCCACAAATTGTTCAGAGTTACTGGTTACAGAAGAGAATAATGACAAGTGTCAGTAAGGAAATGCTGGAGTACAATCAATCTAGCTGGCATTTATTAAACAATGACTTTATGTAAGGCACTGGCCTAAAGCTGGAATCTGGGCTAAGTATATGAAAATACAATCTATAGAAAGCAACAAAGAAATTATGTCATTGTAATTTATTGTGGTACCCTTCAAAAATAGGGGTAAAGAGATAAAAATATATTGTATCAAAAAACTAAAAATTTGTATTTTAATAAAAATCCTGTTCTGTTAAAGGATTTATCATTTAAAATTATGCCAATTTTAAACACATTGATTATCAAGCTAAGAGTATCCTGGCCTGTCTATTACCACTTGGTGGGCAGAGTGACTTTTGAGTCATAGCAACTGGCCATGAGATGAGTTTGTATTGGTGGGTATAAGAATATAGGTAAGAAGTACTTGGGACAGAACCATTAACCAATTAGACTATTGAGGGTCCAGGAATCTAGGAATTCAATGAGGCTAGGACCTATTTATAAGGTTAGCAAGTGGTAGTTTATGTTGTGTTTTCGGAAGATCAGCATGAATTTCTGTGTTGTTTTTGGGTTTTTTTTGGGGGGGAGGGGGGGGCTATGTGGTCTAAAAGGACCACTTTAAGTATTAGCTGGTGTTTTCCCATGGTAGTGTGCCCCAGGGATCTGGTCCTTGTGATATTCATCATTTTTCATCAATGATATGGATGAATCATAGGTGGCATGCTTATAAAATTTGCAGATGACACAAAGCTCGGAGGAATGGTTAACATGATAGATGACATAATTAGAACCAAAAAAACTTGAGAGGCTAGAATGATAGGCTGATTGTAAATAAATAAATAAATATAATAGACCTAAGTTCAAAGTTCTATACTTCTATACTTGAGTTAAAAAACAAAACAAAACCCAAACAAAATCTTCTAAGATGGAGGGAGGCAAACATGGGCTCTGGGTTGTAGTGATTTGTTTGGTAGTGTTCAGTAGCCTGTTTTTGCAGAACCATTCACAGATCCATCTATTTCCAGTTCCAGGCAGAAATTGAATGTAAACAGATTTGTGTATTGTGAGTGCAGGGACTAAATGTTGGTGAAAATCAAAACTGAAGAATGTGCTTTTATTTGGAAGTATAGAGTTAAAGGCTGGCAAGACTTCCAGCTAAGCAAAGTAATTCCAAAGAGACTCAAGGAAGGAATGAAAACAAAAAGAAGAAAAATGGAAAAGAAATTTATATGCAAATTATTATAACTAACCTTTTCCCCCTCCATCAAATACAGTGAAACCACTCCTGAACTTGCTTAAAGGTGACAAAGAAATAGTACTAAAGAGAACATAGATGAAATAAGGAGATGGAATGGATTGAATGTATGTGTTTTATGCTAGAGGTGACACAATTCTGAGGACCTTGATGGATCAATATACAACGAAAGAAAAGATAATAAAAAGCATGAGGTAAAAAAAACTTGAACTAAACATGTTAACATTTCATAACAGTTACTCAAGAGTGGAAAATGTCTTCCCCATTTCAGAACTGATCTAAATGAAGCCAATTTCAAATCCTGTCTCAGACATATCAGCTATATAATTCTAGGCAAGTCACCTAACCCCTCTCAGCTTTAGTTCCCTCATATGTAAAGTAGGGATAATAACAGCACCTACCTCATAAGGTTGTTGTGAAGATAACATATGCTAGATATTTTGCAAACCTTAAAGTGCTATATGTTAGCTATTTTAATTACTATTTTAACTATAATTAATAAAATATAATTATTACAATTATTGTTATAATCATTAGCTATTAGACTAACAATAATAATTAGGATAATTATTCTATTATTTGAAGCAAAGGCCAGGAAAAGAACAAAATGACAAGTTCTAAAAATATGGTCAGAAACATTAACTAGTTAGTTGCTAGAAATAGGAAATTTTGTAGATCTGGAATGGATTCAGTAGATCTTAGTAATCGAAAATATGGTATACACAGTAGGCCCCTTTCAAGTCTTTTAAAGTTACTTCAAAATAAATACAATTTTATTAAAAGATTTCAGACCCCGACAATGCCTCTAATTACAATGATTTCCTATCAATCCCATGATTTTCATTCATAGAAATTACTCTACTTTTATTACAACTTCCATGGACTTATCTGTCCTAATTTCTCCTACTGCTCACCTGGCTTCACTTGCCTCTCCTAATCAGCTGAGACCCCATGGTAAACCATTACAAATGTGTGTACCTTTACTTCACCTTTTGGTTATATTCCTATCAATGAAGTAGATTTTCAATGTTATTCTGTGAGTCTTGTGCATATTTTATTGCATAACTTTCACAGGATTTAAAATGGGTTTTAAAGAGATGAACTTTTGTAGGAGTGGGCAATTTGGGATCTTTGAAAGTACTATACAATTATTTCCCAGCTCAACTCACATTCTTCCTCTTGTTCAATTCTATACTCTAAGAAGCATTCAAAGGGATCGACTGTTTCCGAGCAGCGGAGTTTATATGATATCTATATATGTGCATTGGCAAGCCTAATCTGGAATGGCATTTAGCAAAGACTGAGAAAGTTACTGGGGTAACTACAACTTATTTGGAAGCTGCTGTAATAGTCTGGGTAAAAGGGAGGGAGGAGAGAGATTGCTCAAAGTCCCTTGGTTCTATAATCATGGGATCATAAATCCAGAACTGGAAGGGACCTCAGAGGCCGTTTAATCCAATCCTCTCATTTTATAGATGAGGAAACTGAAATCCTGAAAGCTTAAGTCACCTGATCAAGGTCACCCAGGAGTATTAATTATCCTAGGTGAGATTTGAGCTCATCTTCTGATCCTAAAGCCAGAATTCTTTGCCAAGTCCAACCCCCTAGGTCTCAATTAAAAATAGGACTTGTCAACCAAATGAGGCAGCTAACATCTTTAAATTTATGCTCACCTAGCATGTGGATTATCTAAATGCCTATTTTAAAGAAATAGGCCTAGCACTGAAGAAATTAAAAAACCTCTCTGTTAATTCATTAATGCCTTTGAAAGGTATACAGACAAAATACAGAGAAAAACTAATAAGACGACCAAAACTAGACATTCCTCTATTTTTTCTTTTCATTTAAATAAAAAAAGAAAAAAAGGTAAAGGTAGACAACACTTTAGAAGAATTACTTATACACAATGATATCAACTGAGGCCTACTGGTCTTTCAGATGATTTTTGTATGTCTGCAAACCTCTTTCTTTATATAACATATAAAGTGCTCTCCAAACCTTTAAGCTATCTATACATGTTACTTGTTACTACTACTGTTACATGTTACTTGTTACTACTACTGCTGCAGCAACACACAGCAACCACAACCATCACCACCACTACCAGCTATTCTCATATGATGGAATTCTGATGTAAACTTTAAAAAAAATGTATTGATTTATTTTCACATCACCATTATTTCCAAATATGTTCCTTCCCCATTTCTTTTTTTGTCTGTTTTTTTATGCGGGGCAATGAGGGTTAAGTGACTTGCCCAAGGTCACACAGCTAGTAAGTGTCAAGTGTCTAAGGCCGGATTTGAACTCAGGTTCTCCTGAATCCAGGGCTGGTGCATTATCCACTGTGTCACCTAGCTGCACCTCCCTCTCCCATTTCTTTTAATGAAAAATAAAAAGCAGTTTATCAAAATCAATACATTAAAATCAAGTCTGACAAGATATGCAATATTAGACATTCATAGTTCTCTGACTTCTGCCAAGACTGAAGGAAGGTGAGTTTCTTCTCAGTTCTTTCTTTAGGACCAAGCTTGGTCATTATACTTATATAGCATTTACTTTTATTTGTTCTTTCCATTTACACTGTTTCCCTGGTTCAGCTTATTTCATTTTAAATAAGTTATTTTAAGTCTTCCTGTGTTTCTCTGCAGTTTTCATACCTAATATTCCTTATGGCACAGTGATATTCCATCACATTCATGGTACTACCATTTTCTTAGCCATTCCCCAATTCAAGGGAATATCACGTTTCCAATTCTTTTTTGGAAAAAAAAAAAAGCTGCCGTAAGTATTTTGGCTTATATGGGATCAATCATTATTTTTATCTTTGAATTCCATTGGGTAGTTGCCTAGCAGTAGGATCTCTTGGTCAAAGGTATGAACATTTTAGTCACTTTCTCTGCACAGTTCCAAACTAATTTCCAGAACAGTTGGACCAATGCATGGCTCTACAAGCACAGCAATGTGTCCATCTTTCCACTGCTCCTCCAACACGGATCATTTCTATATTTCTTCACCTTTGCCAATTTGCTGGGTGTGATGTGAAACCTCAGTTGTTTTGATTTGCATTTCTCTTATAAGTGTTACACAACAGTCTTTCATGATATAAAGTTTTAACAAGAAGACAAATAAATCATCTTGTCTCTACCTCCACGAAAAGAAAACATTCCTTAATTTTAAACAATGGTTTTGTCAAATGAAATGCTCCAAATATTATGAGGTAAGTACTTGTTTAGAAACAGAAGAGTTTTTTAAAATTGTATTTATATCTTCTTTTATGAGCCATATACTTACTTTTTCTATCCCTTGTCATAGATTGCAAATGTCATTGCTATAATCAAATAGGAATACACTGAATTATAGATTTTCAACTAGAGATTTAGAGTTGGGATGAATTTTAGAGGTCATTGAGTCTAATTCCTCTTCTTCCTCCTTGTCCCCACCCTCCCCAAACAGATAAGGAAACTGAAGCTAATGTATTTTGAGAATAAGTAGAATAAAATGTGATATATGTTGTTACTCAGGGTACAGGAAAAGTAGGTTTAACTAATGTGGTATTTTTTAAAAATCTGACAAGTACGAAAGCTAGTGTTAAAATCATGATTCTGAGATATTCCTTCTGAATCATTAGAAGATTAAATTATATTTAGTTGTGGGCAAAATATGTTTTATTACATTTAAAATTTGCTATTTCATGAATAGTACTTTACTTTTTCTCACTCTATTTTATCTTTTAAAAAATTTTAAAAATATTTTCTTTTTATTGGTTTTTTTTTTGTTTTTTTTACACTGCCTAGGTTTCCTGTTAACTCTCCTGGACTGCCTTTCCAGAGCCATCCCTTTTAAGAATTTCATTTAAAAAGAAGAGGAAAAGAAATCAGGAAAACTAATAACATGCTGAAAAAATTTTTGACATTTATATACAATGTACCATAGGCATGAACCTCCTATTTCTGCAAAGAATTAAGGAGGAGATATCTTTTGCTATCTCTGGTTTGTGGCCAAGATTGTTCTTTATGCTTTTGCAACATCCAGTGTCAATTGTTTTGTGGTAGTTCTTTCTCTTCCTGTTGTTGCAGTCATTGATGTATATTGTTTTCCTGGTTCTGCTTGGTAAGCTTCTATTAACCAGAATATTTAATTATCCAGGTTCTTCATTCCCTAACTATGCTGGATAAGAGAATATGCTTTATGTGACTTTGGGTTACTTAATCAACACAAGAGTAAGATTAGCCCAGTTATATAATCAAAATTACTAAATTCCTGAGCTAAAATTTTGCTTCATCTATTATAGCATTTGGCAGGGTAAAATAAAATAAAATAAAAAAGAATCTATTGTAAATGTTCCCCAACAGAAGAGTTCAAAGATTTTAAGGTTAAATGTGTCACAAACTTGTAGCATCATACTTGTGTTCTATGAACATCATACACCAAATTATTGTTTCATATAAACTCAGTGAAAAAATTAAATAAAATTTTAAAACCCAAATTAACTACATCAATTATGTCTACAGTAGTCTTCTGAAGCACTATCTCTATCCATGTCCACCTTAAAGTCAATAATTCCATTTTTAGCAACTACCTTGTTTGAATATAACAAATCACTATATGTAGCAATTAGGAATAGTATTGCATAGCTCATTACAAAACATTCTTTTGGATGTGGATGCCTACAGAATTTCACTCTTTCAAACTTTTCTGTGTGACGTTTCATTTGAGAAAACCAAGTTCTAAGAGGGGATGGGAGCTGTAGGCTGATTTCCTCCTTGCCCTATACTATACCAATGGATTATGCTACTGAGGTACTAAGTTCCTGGCCATTTTTCAAGGGCTGCAAAGAGTTAGAAAATAAAACATTCGGTTATGCTGGGCAGGGTAGAATAATATTTCAAATTCTTTTATTTCGTCTTTTGCAAGGAAAATGGTTGACTTAGGTTTCCTTGATTTCAGTTCATCAAGATAAACCCAAGTACCTGTCATTAAAGGTGTGTATAACTGTAATAATTAATTGTGCTGTAGTTGACAATTTGTTTACTAAATGGGGATAGCTAAGTGGAAACAGTTTTTTTCTTTTTTATTTCAAGAGAACAACTTTGACTTTGAACACAGAAACTACAAAAGAACCAGAATCTGCTCTGGGGGAAAAAAGTCAACAATCTTAAAAAAAATTCTCTTTTTAACTTCCTAGAATACTCGTACTTGATTATAACTCATCATCGAGGTGATATACTTATATAAATGCTATAACTTTCTTTGTTGCAGATTAAAAATGTAAAAACATATGTACTTCATTCAGGTATAGTGTCACCCAATAGTGGTATCAGTTTGCCACTTCCACTACTTTCAGACTGAAAGGCTCGTTATCACACTTCTCAATAAACCTTCCACTAAAGTGGCTCAATAAATAGTGTTTTTAAAAGTAACATTTTAGAGAAACTTAAAAAAATAAAATTGCCCAAGGTATGATTTAGTACTGTTTCTCATTTATCTTAATGCATCCTTTATCTACCTATCCTGAATATTAGCTTCAAATCAAGAAGTTCTTTCTGGTGGCTTGCCTTTAACTTTGAGGCAAGCTCAAAGGTACCACAAGTGCCTGGCTAGCTATTTTATCTTTCCATAGCAGTTACGACATTTCTTTTTTAACCAGAGGTGATTTAATTCAGGATAGGATATTCCAATTAAGTAAAGAGGTGGTTTGACTTGCCTTTTCAACCTTTCTATTCTCAGAAAACTCGGGTTAAATAAAAGCTAAGCTTTCAGAAACCAGATACTCTAAGACTGATAAGGAATTGTCAGTCTATTTTTAAAAATGACCAATAATTGTGAATATATAACGATATAACTGGAACAAAGAACTAGCATGCTCATACCAGATGGCTGGCATGGTCAGCAGCAAACTGAAGGGACACACCAGAGGTCTAAATAATGAATATTATATTTCACACGAAAAGAAACAAAAACATTCACTGAACACAATACTTGATGCCACTGGGACAATCCTTCTTACCTGTAAATCAATTTTGCTGTCAATACAACGTTCATTTTTTTCTGCTGAAATCTTCTCATAGTTTTCTGATTTGATAAGATTTTCAACTCTGGTTGCATCTTTCATTTCTGCCTCCAAACCCTTCATTGTATCAGTTCCATCTTTTACAGTAACAGTATCAGACATCCTCATTAGAGAAGGTTATTTTAGAATCCTACAGGAAACTTGAAGCCTTTGAAGGAGGAACAGAATTTTAAAAATTCCTTAAGGTAGAAATTTTCTCCAATTTAAGTGTATCAGAATAACACACACACACACACACACTGTGAACTAATCAAGAAATATTTATCTCTAAGGACATTAGACTAATTCATGTCTAGAATAAATATTTTTTCTCCTATTCAAAGCTTCATGTAGATTTTTATGATTTGGAATTTCTTTCATTATTTTAAATTTCTCTTTTAGTATTTTTTTTACCTGGGGGGGGGAGGGGAGAGAAACCTACTGAAAGGCAAAGCTGCAACAATCCTCATTAAAAAAAACAACACAAAAAACCCCAAACCCCGTAATCAGAGAAATGAAATGGCAACAAAATTTTTATCCAAACTATGTGGTTGTCAAGAAGCAAGTTTCACTGAAGAATCAAGATAATGGAAATTCTAAGCTATCATGAATTAGAAGGGGATAGAATAACAAAAGAACAGTCTTCTACTCATCAAAACAATTCTGAAGTGTATCAAATGATGGTTGTTGTTCTTCAGTCATTTCAGCTGTGTCTGACGCTTTGTGACCCCATGTGGGTTTTCTTAGCAAAGATACTGCAGTGGTCTGCCATTGCCTTCTTTGGCTCATTTTACAGATGAGGAACTGGGGCAAACAGGATTAAGGGCTTTGCCCAGGGTCACACAGTTAATAAGTGTGTGAGAGCAGGAAGATGATTCTTCATGACTTCAGGACCAGCACTCTATCCATTGTGCCACCTAGATGCCCTAATCAAATGGCACTTCAATTTAATTCAACAAATCCTTAGAATAAGTACCTAAGGTATGCAGAGCACAGTGCTAGGCCTTGGGATAGAGACAAAGTTTAGTTAAGACAAGGTCACTGCCTTCATGGAACTTATAGGCCACTATGGGAGATAACACACACAAGTAAGTATTGTGCATAATTACACAAAAGTGCAGGAGAGGGACAAGCAAAGTACTGTTTGAGTTCTGAGAAGGAAAAGGCAATTACTAAAAAAGGAGTAGGAAAAACAGGAAAGGCTTCATGGAGGAGGCATCAAAAGAATGGGTAGTAGGAATTCAATATGTAAAGGCTGGGAGTAAGACATTCTAACACTCCATGGAGCTGGGAAGAGCATCAAGAACTAGAAAATCAGGAGGAGCTTTTAGTTAAAAGTGGGAACACTAAAGAAAGGACTGTAGTAAATCTTAATTCAGAGGTCGATAGTATGAAATGTTATTGTGAGGTCAGAGGAGCAGGATTTTTAAAAGGCCATTGGATTTGGTGATTTGGAGGACAGTGACAATTTTTAGGCAGGAGTTGAAGTTCAATGTTGGGGATGAAAGCCAGATCTCGAATCTGATTAATCTGTCAACAAGCATTTGTTAAGCACTTAAGCTCTGCCAGTCCCTGGGCTAAGCTCTGAGGATACAAAGAATGGCAGAAATACAGTTCCTGCTCTCAAGGAGCTCACATTGGAATTAGGAAGACAACAGGTAAATTAATAATAATTATATCACTTTAAGGTTTGCAAAGTGCTTTAGAAATACCATCCCATTCTCAATAATACAATGATCCAAGACAATCCCAAAGGACTACTAATGAAACATACTATCCACCTCCAAAGAAAGAAATTATATTGATGGAACAGACTGAAGCATGCTATTTTTAACTTTCATTTTTTTCTTTTAATCAAGTTTTCTTGTACAAAATGACAAATATGGTAATGTTTTACATAATCATCCACGTATAACCCATTTCTGACTGCTGTCTCGGGGAGGGGAAAGGAAAGGAGGGAAAGATGGATAAAAATTGGAACCCCAAACTATAAATATAAATGTTCATTATTTAAAAAAAAATCATCTCATTTTTTCCTCACCGCGGCTTGGAAGGCATGTATGTATGTACAAGATGTATACTGTATAAATAGTAGGTTATCTTACAAGAAAGGCAGTAAGGGGGTCTTGAGGACTGGAACACAATGATGACTAAGACAGGCCTCTTGCAAAAAGTGGGATTTGAGCTGAGTCGTAATGGAGGCAGAGATGGAAGGTGCATTTCAGACAGCCACTTAAAAGGCACAGAGGTCAGAAGATGCTGTGTTACATCTGACGAAAAACAAAAAGGCTGGGGTCGCTAGATTGTAGAGGACACTGAAGGGAGAAAAGAGTAAGAAGGCTGGAAAATGAGGAAGGGACAATGTTGTGAAAGGTTTTAAATACCAGAGGATTTTGTATTTGATGCTAGAGGTAGTAGGGAGCTACTCAAGTTTATTGAATAGAGGGGAGATCTTTGTTTTAGGACGATTGTTTTGGCAACTGAGAGGTAATGGATTAGAGTGGAGAGAGACTTAAGGCAAGAGCAGTCCCAAATGCTAATGGTAATAGTTCGAGCATAAGATAATGAAAGTTTGAAGCAGATTGCTTGCTATCTGAGGAGATATATTTGAGCAAGGCTGTTAAAGTAGAAATGGCAAAATTTGGCAATAAATTGGACATGTGGGGACTCACTCAGGATGTGAGTCTAGGTGGCTGGGAGGATGATGATAACCTTAACAGTAATAAGGAAGTTGGAAAGAGGAAAGAATTTTGGGAGAGAGATAAGTTCAGTTTTGGACATGTTGAATTTAAGATGTCTGCTGCACATCCAGTTTGAGATGGTTAATACAGGCAATTGGAAATGTGTTAATACAGGTAGGTCAGGAAAGAAAGTGGACCTAGATAAGAGATCTGCACAGAGATAACTGAATGCATGGGAGCTGAGGAAAGCACCAAGTAAAACAGCCTAGAAAAAAAGAAGAGAGGAAGGCCCAACAAAGAGTCCCCAGGGAACAATATGGTTAATGTGTGAGTCCTGGCTAAAGATTCAGCAAAGGAAACAGAGAAGGAATGGAACAAGTAGAAGAAAACCCAGGACAGAGCAGTGACAAAAACATTTAGATAAAGGAAAGTTATCAAGGACATGTGGGTGAGCCTCATTATCAATGGTTATTGAGTGGTTAAGAAGATTGAGAAAAGGCCATTAAATTTGGTAACCAAGAGTTTGATGGACAGGGGAAGAAAGTGGCAGAGTAAGAACATAAAGTTTGTTAAGTAAAAAATAAAGTTAAAATTTTTAAAAAAGGGGGCAGCTAGGCACAGTGGATAGAGCACCGGCCCTGGATTCAGGAGGACCTGAGTTCAAATCCGGCCTTAGACACTTAACAATTACTAGCTGTATGATCCTAGGCAAGTCACTTAACCCCAACTGCCTCACCAAAAAAAAAAATTAAAAAAGATAGTATTGGTAACTTTGGAGAGAGCAGTTTCAGTTGAATATAGTCAGAAGCTAAAATGCAGAGGAATTAGAAAAGAGGGAGAGGAGAGGAGAGGACATGGAGGTAACCTAGTATAGAAATCCCATGGTAGCAATTCCCCAAGGTTGAGGAAAGAGCAGAAGCTCAGGAGCATGAGGGAGGTTAGGATGGTGACTGACAATTATTAAAATGGTAGGACTTTGGTCATGGTTGGATATGGAAGCAAATGAAGTGTTGATTAAGTGTTCAACTGTGAAAACCTTAAAAAAAAATTAAGGCTGAATATATTCTCCATAGAGATCTGGAAAATCTAAGATTTCTTTCCTTTGGAAAAAGAAGTTTGTATAAAAATTAATTTAAGTTGAGAAATCAAAAAATCCATTTAACTCTCAGTAGCAAATCAAGCAGAAACAGATTTTTAGAGTCAGAAGTAATCGAACTGAAAATTTGCCTTCCTTAAACTAACATTTTTTCTAGTTAACTGACTTACACTTGAAAATGATCCAAAAGACAAGCAAACAATACTGATGATATAATGAAAGAGGGAAACAAATATTTTATTTTTAAAATCTTATATCTTAAAGATTTTCTTTAATTTATATTTAAGATTTTAAAACAAAAGTAGTGGACAATGTAGTACACCAACACATATTTTGGGGATTTAGGGAGGTGAGATATTATTACCTGATGTGTGCTATAGATTTGGGATTGTGGTCTTCCACAAAAATAAAAGAAAATAATCCAAGGTTCCTTTTCACAGTTGTCAGCCAGGATGTCAGTTGTATTGAACCATCTGGAATCTGGTAGGAGGAGTCCCATGTCCTTGTCAACAGTGTAGAGTCCTGGACTGAAGTGGACTTTCTTGGATCATATATATCATCACTTTTATTGGCCTAAAATAAAAAACAAAACAAAAACATAGTTAAAATTCACTATAGTAGGGCAGCTAGGTGGTGCAGTGGATAGAGCACCGGCCCTGAATTCAGGATGACCCGAGTTCAAATCCGGCCTCATACCCTTGACACTAACTAGCTGTGTGACCCTGGGCAAGTCACTTAACCCCATTTGCCTCACCAAACAAAAAACAAAAAAAAATTCACCATAGTAGCTTCTATAGCAATATATCTAAAGCAGTGGCTCTTCTTCTTCTTTTTTTTTTGTATTATGGACCTATTTGGAAGTCAGGAGAAGCTTATGGATCCTTTTCTCAGAATAATGTTGTTAAATATATAAAATAAAATATCTCTGATTACAAAGGAAACCAATTGTATTTAAATTCAGTTATCAAAATATATTTTAAAATCCCCAAACAATTTCACAGACATCAGATTAAGAACCCTTGATTTAATAGAACTGGAACACTTCAGAGTAATTTATACTTTTACCATCATTTGTTAGAGATCACATAATTTTTCTGTTTAAAATCATAAAGTATTCCTTATTATGAACTATAATTTCACTGAGAAAATTTCAAAGCTTTAGATAGAAGTTTAAGATATAAGTT
This sequence comes from Dromiciops gliroides, assembly GCF_019393635.1. Lineage (NCBI taxonomy): Eukaryota > Metazoa > Chordata > Mammalia > Microbiotheria > Microbiotheriidae > Dromiciops > Dromiciops gliroides. The sequence goes on from NC_057863.1 coordinate 377,497,552, forward strand.
TTAAAAAGATCCATGGTATTTGATAACTCTTGAGGACATGAGTAAAAGAATCATATTTTTAAAGGCCCACCTAAAAGCCAGTAACTAGAGGGTTAACAAAGGACACTATAAAACTAGGATATAATGTTCAGTCAGAATTCAACTAGCATATATTTGACCAGTGGTGTATAATACTCTTTTCTAATTACCCCAAAGTCACTCTGATCGCCATATTTTCAAGGCTTATTCAATATAAGTAACTGGTTTTAAATAGGCTGCCAAAAAGTCAGTAGTATTTATATCTGCATTCCTTTGAGAACTTTGATGAGTTTATGTATACATAAAGTCCTGGGCAATCAAGCTGAAAAGCTCTTTAAAACACAGCTGAAGTATCAGTAATCAAAATAAAAATATAACAAAACATGAAATTTAGCACTGAATAATTCACAAATAATTTTTACTGTCTCAAAAGCATCATGAAATGGAAAAGTCCAAGGACCAGCAATATTTTAAAATCAATCTCTACTTTTCAAATTGTTAACACTGAAATACAGAAGAGAATAAAAACAATTAGGAGTTTATAGGTATAAAGAGTATCATTTTGAACTTTTTTCTGCCTCAATGAAAAATTTAATGATGACTTCCTTATATAAAATATACAAGCTTTGTTTTATATCATATGCTTAATATAAAATGGGCAAATAGCAGAATTTTGTGGGATTAAAGTCAAGTCAGTTGATATAAATACAGAGGTGAAAGATTTAATCCCCAGTTGCTACCAAGAGGCAGCCTGACAGTGGACAGAAAGCCTGGCTCAGAGGCAAGAGGCTCTGGGTTCAAGCAATACCTTTCTCACATACTAGCAGTGAAACCCATGGCAACTCTCAGATTATAAACTGGAAATGTAATCTTCTTCCCAGAAATTCCTTATATGGCAAAGTCTAGTTTTAAAAGTTATGAAAAATTAGAATGTTCTTTTCTAAAACAAAAACAAAAACTTTTATACTGTTAGAAAACGATCATCTGTTTTTAGCTTTCTCATAATTTATTAACAGGGAAAACGCATTTTTTACCTAAATTTTTCTACTGCCTTTTATGATTTAAGTTTTAAGCTTTTGTTTTTGTGATTATCAAGCACATTTATTAAAGTTTGTGTGTTAGGTGGACGTAAGATGTATAAATGCATGGTATGATCTAAAGAACATTAAATAGAATATGGAAACCTGAGTTCTAGTGGTGGACTGTGCACTTGAACCTGAGGTTTTCAAAACTGTTTAGACTTCTTTCCATGTTTAGATATAACTAACTTATGTGTTAGTTAAAAATCCAAATAGAACAGGTACAAAATGACCTACTTGAATAAGTTACTATCTTTGAAAAAAAGTGAATGAATAAAAAGTAAAGACAACTGCCTCTTATTATCATCATTTCTTAGACAGGGTTTTTTTTTTAATCATGAAAGTATTTTATTATTTTCCAGTTACATGTAAAGATAGTTTTCAACATTTGTTTTCATAAGATTTTTAGTTCCAAATTTTTCTCCCTCCTTCTCTTCCCTCCCCAAGACAGAAAGCAATCCAATATAGGTTATTTATGTACAATTACATTAAACATATTTCTTTGACAAGTTTGACAAGGATAAATAATAGCTGCACAAAGCAATCCAAAAGAACGCTGAATGTGCTTCAGTTAGCAAAAGTAAACTCCTTCACAACCAGAGAGACAGACCACATTCAAGAGCAACACAGGCATACACACAACTTCATTTGTAAAACACTGCAGAGCAGGTAAGTCCTATAAAATAGGGTAAAGAAAAAGCCTTCAGGGAACATGGAGTGAGACCCAATTCAGCCAAATATATCATCCCAAGACCATTTAGAAATGAAACTAGGAGAACAAAGAGATTCCAAATGAAGTATACCAGCTACAATTTTTTCATCAAAGACAGTGCAAATACATTTGTACCTTAACATCAGTTATATTCATCTCTTGAATGAGGGGGTTAGATTAGATGGCCCCAAAGACTTCTTCCAGCTTCAAATCTATGATCCTAAGTGGAAATAGCATTTAAATTCAGTAGTAACTCTTATCACTCAATGACCAACCACAATTCCAATAGACTCATACTAAAACACGTTATCCACCTCTAGAAAGAGAAATGATGGATGGAGAATGCAGGTTGAAGCACATTTTTTTTTCCAAATTTTTTTTTTTAACATAGGCAATGAGGAAAATTTGTTTTGCACCTCTATACATATTTGTAATGGGTTTTATTTTTCTTGCCAACTCAATGGATAAGGGAGAGAATTTAGAACTGGGGAAAAAAAAAGGAAATTGCAGTTAAGACATGTAGAATACAAACCTGACCAAAATCTAGACAAATCATAGAAAAAAATCTGTGTTGGATAAATTTTAGATATACTCAGGGAATAATTTTCAAGATATTTTAAAAGGCAAAGACTACAAAATAATTGAAAATTTCAAAGATGGTATGATCGAAATAAGATAATTAAGAAGACCTGTAGCTATAGACTCATTTAATTATGAAGGGTATTGTACTTGTGGAGGATATGAAGGAAGACAGAATTTTAGCAAATGACTTTTTATAGGAGGTTACATATTCACAAGTGCACCAAATTGAGTATTATTTGGTTTGATGGAGCAAAATCCAAAACCTCAAACAAGGTATCTTCTCAATAATTTTATGACCATACAGATAAATTAGTTATATGGTAGGTACTCTGATAATATCACATGTAGTATGAAAGAAGAACAATATACTCGCCACTAGTGTTCTCATCACTATAAAGGAGGATCAAAAAAATCTATAGTTCAAATGTGTAGCAGAAGACTCTTAACATATGGTCATTCAGCTGCCACCAGAGAAGGGGAACTGGCTACTTTCTTCTGTCTTCTCTTCTCCGGGCTAAATATAACCATTTCTTTCAATCACTATTCATATGACCTCATGGTTCTTTACCATACTGGTTCTCTTGCTATGCTTTCCAGATTATTAATGTCCTTTCTATAATATAGTGTCAAGAAGTGAACATAATACTGCAGATGTGGTCAGGTGAGGACAAAAGCAGTACAATGATTCCAACCTGTAATCTAGGTCACTCTATTATTGTTATCTATATTAGCTTTTTTCCCCCTGCCACATCAGAATGCTGATTCATATTAAGTGTGTAATTGACCAAAACTCTGAGATTCTTATAAGATAAATTGTTATTTAGTCATGCTTCCACATCCTATACTTCTCAGGTAAAGTTCTTGAACCAAGTAGGACACTTTAAATTTCAAATTACTCGATTTGGTTCAAAGTTCTAGTCTGCCAAGATTTTTTTCTAGAGTTTAACTCTGCCATTAACTATAATCTCTATCAGATTTCTGTCAGCTGCAAATCAATAAGGATGCCATCTATAACTTTATCAAAGTTAATGGTATAAATATTAAACGGCACCAGGTCAAGCATAACACTTGGTCAAGCATATGAATATGCAACTGGGATTCTTCTAAGATGACACTGAACCTTTAATGATTATTTGAGAGTCTGGTCTTTAAAACACTGCAGAATCTAACTGACCACCATTTACCTGACATCCACCTTCCTTTCTATAAGACTTCACAAAACACATTATCAAATTCATTGCTAAAATTTAGATAAAAAATATTCAGAGAATTCCTCTGATCTACCAACTGAATAACTGATTCAAAAGCAGAAATGAAGTTAATCTGGCATGACCTGTTCTTGATTAAACTTTTCTTTGTGGGGGAAAGAAGTATTTTTCACTTCCTTTTTAAGAGGCTCAATAACCATCATCTAAGTAATATATTCTAAAGTTTTGCCAAGAATTAAAATCAAAGTCACTGGCCTAGAGCCTAGTGATTATATTTTTAGAAATCTTGGAAAGAAAAAAAAAACAGGCAACATTTATTGTTCTTGAGTATAGCAGAACCTCATCCATCATCTGACATCTTTGCTAAGTCAACCCTCAGTGATCTCTAAATCACATCTTTCAGTTCTCACAGTAGGATATAACTCATCTGGGCAAGTGACTCAGCAAGGTCAGCTAGGTGCTCTACTATTATCTCCTTTCTTTGGGTATCAGTTCCCTAATTAGTTACTTTTGTTCTTATTTTTCTATTCTTCCTAGGTAATAGCTCTGCCTTCTTTCAGTTATTATTATTATTATTCCATCTATTCTAAGCATTATCCTACTCTTTCCCGTAATATAGCTACACCCCCATCCTCCTGTTGTCCTTAGTTTTCCTCATCAGCCTCTATTCATTGTCAGCTTTGGTACTCCTGAGATTTTGGTATTGATCCTTTGTTGGCTGTCTTTCATTCCATATTCTTTTTCTTTTTTTTTTCCCCAGTTTAAGTTGGCTAGTGTATGTCCTGAGAATCTGTAATTGCAGAATTATTTCTGTCTTCAAAATTTCATTTGTGAATGTATTTCATCCCTTAAAGGCTGACTTACCCTGTAGTGAGTGAGATCCTAAGAATCCTTTCTCTAAACCCTTTGAAATCTGCCTACCTAAAATGTTAGGGTTCACAAAAGGATATGCCTTTCTTCTCTTTTATAAAAAAATTCTAAGATGAAATAATCACTTCTCCCCAAGGTTCCCATCATCTCTACTCTAGCAATCAGTTCCTTTCAGTTGTTGTGAATCAAATTCAGCACAGATTCCGCCCCCCCCCCCATGTATATTGGCCTTGCTACAATGCCCTCTGGACCCTACATACTGCTAACTGACTACAAAAGACTCCTGGGTTTTGTCATCAACCCTGCTATTGCACCCTACTGACCATCAGACCTTTTTAACCTCCCTGCAGCTGAATTTTTCTAAATATGTTATCTTCTCTGATTAGAATGTGAGCTTCTTACAAGCAGGGACTGTCTTGCTTTTTATTTGTATCCCCAGAATTTTAGACAGGGCTTGGCACAAAGTATTTAATAAATGCTCTTCAGTTCCATTCTTTTTCCTTGTCAGCTCCTCTGCCTTCTCAAAGATGAAATTATCAATAAGGCAAGTTAGGAAATTATTCACTGTTCTGTTTTTGGCAGTGTGCCAGATTCAGCAGATGTCCAGATAATTCAGGTCTCTCACCACTACTATATGTTCCTCAAGCTTGCCTCACCATTCTCCCTTTTCAGTTGGGAACATAACATCATATTCATTCATTCATTCATTCTTTCTTTCTTTCTTTTTTTTTTTTTTAATTTTTTGATGAGGCAATTGGGGTTAAGTGACTTGCCCAGGGTTACACAGCTAGTAAGTGTCTGAGGCCACCTTTGAACTCAGGTCCTCCTGAATCCAGGCTGGTGCTCTATCCACTGCGCCACCTAGCTGCCCCTTAGCATCATATTTTACTGAGAAAATGGAAACTTTGCTCTGAGCTCTGCTCTAGAAAGGATAAGTAGTGGAGGAGATAAGAGTGCTGGACAGAGTATGGAAGGTTTCAAATCTTACCTCTGATATTTTTTTGACTCTGGAAAGTCAATATCTTGGGCCTTATCTATAACTTAAGGGATTAGACTGAATGACTTTTAAGGTCCCCAGTAGCTATAAATCTGATTCCTTTTTCTATATTTAAAAAACCCTTGGAAGCAGCTAGGGTGGCACAGTGGATAAAACACCAGCCCTAGATTCAGGAGGACCTGAGTTCAAATCCAGACTGCAATCACTACCCTGCAAACCAAAACAAAAAAACAAACAAAACCCTTGACATCATCTCCCTTTCTCTTATTCTTCACTCCAGACTGATCAAGAAGTGACCCTGTATATGTACCTTGATCTTAATTCCATCTTCTGCAGAAAAAAATTCCCTCCCTAATCTTCAGCCATGTGTTTCCTATTTGCTGGTTCATTTCCTTCTGCCTATAAACACAAGTGAATATCCCCAGAAAGACTGCCCCCCAAAAAAACCCCACAACACTTACAACAACAAACAAATTTCACTAGATTCAACCATTCCCACAGGCTATTGGCCTATATGTTTTCTCCCAATCAGTCAGATTTATAGAAAAAGCTGTTTACCATCTGTTTTTACTTCTTACTCTTTTCTCAACCCTTTGAAAATCTGGCATCTGACCTCATCACTCAAATTAAAATGCTCTCTCCAAACTTACCAATTATCTTTTAAATTAGCTAAAACTTATAAAAGTGCTTTGCAAACCCTTAAATAAATGCTTCCTTCTCCTCCTCCTCCTCATTATTGGAGTTGTTAAATTGCCAAATCTGTTGGCTTTTTAAGGGTCCTCATCCTTCTTGACTTTTATGCAGACCTCTCAACACAGCTGGTTATCTTCTACTCCAGGATACTCTCACCTCTTTAAGTTGTCATGATACTCTCCTTTAGTTTACCTCTTACTTATCCGATAATTTATTTTCAATCTCCTTTTGCTGGTCCATTACTGGTATCCTATCCCTGAATTGTAGGGATATCCTAAGGCTTTGTCCTGAGTCCTCTTATTTTCTTTCTTAGTTAGTGACCTCATCATGTGCCATGGATTTAATTCTCAGCTCCATATAGATGACTATCAAATTTACATATTGAGCCCTAGTCTCTCTCTTGAACTCCAACTGCATATCTTAACTGCCTAATGGATATTTCAAATGGATGTCAGGTAGGCATTTTAAACTCTCTATATGAAACTTAAATTTATTATTTTCTTTCCACCCCCCTACCTACCCTTATTGAACATCTCTTTTTTGATCAAGGCCATCAGTATTCTTCCAGATTTAGAACTGGGATATCATCCTTCACTCTTCACTTTCTCTCCCATTATATATCTAACCAGGTGCCAAATCTTGCAATTTCCATCTTCACAAAATCTCTCACATGTCTCTAACTCACGCAACTGCCACATTAGTTCAGGCTCTTATCACCTCTCCTAGACTATATACAACAGCTTCCTAATTAGTCTTCATGCCTCAGGTCTCTTCTTATTCCAAAAGATTTTATACATTCCTACTAAAGCGATTTTCCTACAACACAGATTTGACTCTACCTCTACCCTACTCAATAAACTCCAATGGCTCCCTGCAGCTTTTAGGATCCAACTTAAACCCTTCTATTTGACTTTTTTTTTTTTTTTTGCGGGGCAATGGGGGTTAAGTGACTTGCCCAGGGTCACACAGCTAGTAAGTGTCAAGTGTCTGGGGCCGGATTTGAACTCAGGTACTCCTGAATCCAGGGCTGGTGCTTTATCCACTGTGCCACCTAGCTGCCCCCCTATTTGACTTTTAATACAAAGTCATCGTGAACTATATCTTTAGTCCTGTTTTATTACCATTCTCTCTTCCTAAACTCCATATTGTAGCCAGACTAGCCTTATTCTTCACACAAGGCATTCTGTCTCCTGTCTTCATGCTTTTCTTTAAACTGGTTATTATACCTTATGCCTGGAATGTCTTCCTTGTCTCCCACCTAAACTCCACCCAAGGCCTTGGAGAGTGGATTCTTGCCCAAGTTAAAAAAAAAAATTTAGATCCCTCAGCAAGGATTGGAAAAAATGGAAAGAAGAGGGAAAGAGTAGGACTAGCTAAAAAATATTTGCATGGATTTGGATTGATGTGCAGAAACAAAAACTCCCCAATCCCAAATCCCCAAAAATGTACAAATGAAATATGGGTGGAAAAAAGAAAATACTATTTTTAAAGTGTCTAAAAATAAAAATTTAAAGGAAATGTAAAAAAAAAACTTTACTTGAAATCCCATCACATTATTATTATTCACATTTTGGTAACTATTTGGAACATGCTACTTCAAATTCTAACTTTCTGAAAATCACAGCAGTTGTATAATGCAACATTTAATAGTTAGAAACATCTAAAATAATTTATAATATAAAATACATGTGTAGACCACAATATTTTCCAATGGAATAACTAAAAATCTAAATATATACTTTATCATAATGAAACAAAACTGCACCCCAACTTCCAATTTTATTCATTAAAAAAAAACACAGGAAAGCTATGACTGTACATAATAAATTAACTGAATTGTTACATTATCAAAGTTAATGTTCATTCATATTGAGTTGGAAATACTTGCAAATCCTCTGTTCCCTGCACAAGATCTCGAGTTGTTATTCTGAACTGTTCATGCAGTGAACACAAAATATATAGTTATGAATTACATTAAAATTTAATTCTATTCTATTCTTGATATGTAATTAGTAGATTTTTGGTTGAGTATATTTGATATTGGTTAATAACTGACAGAATTTCATGTCATTTTCGGTGACATCGATTTTACAAAGTACAACAAAAATAACAGACAATAATAAGATGGAAGAAGATAAAAACATTTGCAACATAGCTCAGAACCACTGCTAGGCTCTGGTAATTTTCACAGCCTTCCTCTCCTTCCTCTCAATGCTCTCTCAGATCTTGGTTCTCTTCAAATCTCAGCTCACACGCTATGTTCAACTTCCTCTAGCAGCTAGTGCCCTCCCTACCAAACCAGAGATAGAATGGAAAATTCCAGAGCACACAAAGTATTTCATTTTGGTCTTAGAATTTCTTAGAATTTAGCATAATACCTGGCAATACGGGTGCTTAATAAATAATTTCTGACTGGACTGATCGTGTCTCTGTGTATGCTGGTTGTCTATATTCTTTCTTTTTTTTTTTTGGGGGGGGGGGGGAGAATGAGGGTTAAGTGACTTGCCCAGGGTCACAGGGCTAGTAAGTATCAAGTGTCTGAGGCTGGATTTGAACTCAGGTCCTCCTGAATCCAGGGCTGGTGCTTTATCCACTGCATGACCTACCTTTTCCCATGGTTGTCTATATTCTAAACTCATCTCTTTTCTCTCTCTGTCCAAGTCATCTTTTACAGAGGCTGAATTAATGAGCAATGTATATATCTGCACCTAATATATATATATATATATGTATATATATATATATATATGTATATATATGTATATATATATAAAATTAAACTTTGAAATCACATTTTCCCAAACTTTTTTTTTTACCCAACTCCATACATTTTCCCATATTAAATAAATTTAAATGTCATTCTAATAATAATACTAGAGCCATCACAATAGAATTCAGGATACTTTATATAAAGAAAATTCAAAGCACAAACCCAACACGTCACCTCCTTTCTCTCTAAGAGTAAAAATGGATACAATCAATATAATTGGCCTAGCTAAGTGTCTCTGGAGAAAGGCAAAGAAAAGTGTTTACTTTCTAAATCAGAAATGGTGGAGATTAAGCATTCTAAGAATCAATTATTTCTTAGTCACTTGAAAAAGAATCAATCATTTAAACAAGAATTTAAGAATCAATATTTAATAATGATAATTGCCTATGTTCTCAAGTTTTAATGGTCAGTCAACAAACATTTATCGAATACTCACAGGGAACATAGCAATGTCATAGAAGACTGGAACATGCCAAATAATAGACAACTTCTGAGACACTTGCAAGCTAAAAAGTGGGGCAAAACAAACATATCTCTAAACAAATATAGCAACTCCCTGAAAAGAAGCAAAAATCATGATAGTGAGACTACTGACTAAAGACTATGAAGGTGTCATTAAGGAAATTTCTGAGTTGAGGATCTACTAATAGAAAAAAGGAAACTGTTCCATGTATAGAAGACCATCTGAAAGATGGTGGAAAGATGGAGAAGGCTAAGAACAGCACCACAGGCAACACAGGGGTAGGATCTACTTTCTCACCATCCATTTTATTCTCAGCTTTAAAAAATCTGACCTCTGTCCTGATATTGTCCTTAAACTTCCTTCTCAAAGGTCAGTGGCCAAACCCAAGGTCAGTCTTTATTATCCTTGATGGCTATGGTGCATCACATATTATTGACCTCTAACTTTTCAATATGATCCTGAATCAGGATACCAGCCTCCTGTTCGTAACAATATTGACAAAAACAGCAATAATAGTAAGAAGAATATGCGTATAATACATTAAATGTTATAAAGTGTTATTCCCTTAGGTATTATAAATCCCCATTTTACAAACAAAGAAATTGAAGGTAAGAATAAATGAAAAAAGCACTTATTAAGCATTCACTAGGACGCTAAGTTCTGGGGATGCAAAAAGAAAAAGCGAGACAGTCTTTGCTTTTCAAGAGCCCATATTTTAACAGGGGAGAAAACACATACAGTAAAGCTTTATTTAATTACTTTATTATATCTTCCTAAAATCTCAAGAATCTGTTCTTAAATATCGACTGCCAACACCCCATTACATAACAGACTTCAACTTCCACCACTTCCAAAGTACTATAATCTTTCTGCTTCTAGATTCTGTCCTTGTGTATAAATCTCATTTTCCTCTTCTGCTCAATAGCTACAATGTTGCCTAATGATTTAAGTTCATTTACCTTAGCCTTAGCCCTTCATGTTTTGGTCCTGCAGAGTTTGGCACCACCATAACTTTTTAGCCTTACCTCATGTTACTATCTTCTATGTTCTAAGACCAGCTAAACCAGGCTTCATGGTCTGGACTGCACCATGTATACATCTGACATTATTCTTTGTTCACTTTACTCCCTATGCCTACAATGTGTCCTCCCCACTTCTACCTGTTAAATTCCTACTAATTTTTTAAAGTCCAACTGAAAAAACCCCCCCTTTATGAAGTTTGAATTCCACCCAGTTTGCAATTTCCATACTTGGTTTGCAGTTCTCTTATGCCCTTACACAAATAAATAGGATAAAAAACAATGCATCCTGCCTACTGGAGTATAAATTCCATAAAGGAAGTGGTTATGTCTTATCTAAATTGTATATTGACTAACATTTAGCACAATATTCTACAACTAGTAAATACCTAATGTTATTTTTTAAGGTTACTTTATTAAAACTTGATTTGGATTCAGAAGGACGTGAGTTCAAATCTGGCCTCAGACACTTGACACTTACTAGCTGTGTGACCCTGGGCAAGTCACTTAACCCTCATTGTCTCACACACACACACACAAAAAACAACCAAAAAACCCCTAAAACCAAAACTTGATTTGGATCAGTAATGTTAGAAAGCTATTGATTAACTGCCAATAGTACAGTGGCCAATAGTGAGAAATGATTATTAATATTAATAATGGATTTCTTGGGGGGACCTAGAGATCAGTTTTTCAGTCCTTTCTCTACCCCCCCCCCCCCAATCCAGAACTCTGGAAAGTCCAGTATTCCTTGACCAGGGATAAACCCAAGGAAACAAAAGAAATGGAGAATGATTCTTTTGTTTAGCTCAGTGAAGGACTGATGGGATCAAACCACACCTAGATGATGGATTTTGTCTTAAGCAACTTGAGCATTCTTTTCCCTGATGTCATCTGTGGACCACTTTCAAATCATGTCAAGCAATGGAATTGAATGATGCTAACCAATTAACTTTGATCAATGTATTATAACATGCTTTGAAAGAGGACATAAAGCCTCAGAGGATGCCATTAGAGGTCTTTTTTGGATTCTAGAGACTCTGGCTTTCAGGTCTTCTGGGTCTTTGAGTGTTTTTCTCCTGCTCCAGCGTACTGCCATGCTGAAGCTCTCTCCCTGCTTTCTCTACCACGTAGCCAGAGACCATGAGAACTTAGGGAGACATGCGGCCAATCGTTTACTGGTATACAATATTAACAAATTAAAATATGCTTACCCCAAACGGGTATCTATAGCAATTGTAATTATTTCAAAAAACACACAATTCAAAGAACCAGGCATAAACAATAATTTTAGCTGCAGAGTAAAGACTAATTTAAAAGTAGGAAAGCCTAGAACAAAGCTTCTTAAACTGTGGGTTGTGAATCATGTAACTGAATGTGGAGGTAGCAACAATTTGGCAACAGTAAAAGGTTATGCAAACCTATTTTATATACCTGTATACCCAAGACGGTGTAAAAATTTCTTGGGCAAAAAGGGGAGGCAAGTGAAAAATGTTTAAGAAGCTCTGACCTAAGGGGCAGCTAGGTGACGCAGTTGATAGAGCGCAGGCCCTGGATTCAGGAGGACCTGAATTCAAATGTGACCTTGACACTTGATATTTACTAGCTGTGTGACCCTGGGCAAGTCACTTAACCCCAATTGCCTTACTAAAAAAGCTCTGACCTAGAAGACCAGCAAGATAGCTGTTTTAGCCATGGCCAGTGGTGAGGACCAAGAATAGGGAGAGTTGCTCTCCTCAATTTCATCATATATCTTTTGGGAGTATTACAGCAAAAAATGTAGATTTATCTTAGTATTTATATAGTCCAGAAAGCCCCAGCTATCAGCTATGAGGAATATCCTTGCTGTAAACACAGTTCAAATCCAACTTTAGCTTTGACTATGGAACTTCAGTAACTTCTCACTCCTATATCATCTTCAAGATGCTAGCTATTATCATTTCTTCTTTACTCTTCCCTAAATGTTAATCAAGCTGTATCCTCTGTCATTTATTCTCATTTTATCACTGGCATACACTAACGCAGTTCTGCACATTCCATGTCCAAACTTTGCTTAGGAAGGAGATCTGTTGTCCTCTGCTCCAAAATTCTTCATTCATTACTGCTGAAGGCACTATCATCCCCCACTTTCCCAGGTTTATAACCCCAGGGTCCTCCTCAACTTCACACTTTCATTTACCTCTATTAACTCAGTTATGGCCAAATTTCATCTTTTTTTACTTTCACAACTTTTCTGGTGTATGTCCTCTATTCTCCACTAGTCTCTGGCTCAGATCTTCATCACCTCTTGCTTGGGCTAATACAATAGCATTCTAACTGGACACCCCTTACTTAATGACTTTCTCCTCTAATGCATCCTAAGTGATTTTCCTAAAACTTAGGTTTGGCCATTCTACCATCCTGATCAGTAAACTCTAGTGGTTTGCTATTTACCTAACGGGTCAAATCTACATTTTTCTTTTGGACAGTTAAAGCTCTTTAAAACCCGATCGCTTCCCACCTTTCCAGTCTTCTGACATTTTCCTCTACTTTATAATACAGCTAAATAAGTCTCCTGACTCTTTCTCATATATGACCTTCCACCTTCCATCTCTAAGCCTTTGTACTGGCCATCTTCCATCAATGGAATGCGACATTGCTTGCTTTTCCCCAAACTCATCTCAGATGCTACCTTTGGCAGAAGCCCCTCCCAGTCCCACAATCACATGAGCCTTCCCTTTTAATGTTACTTTTCTACTCAGTAGCTACTATGAATAGATCTTTATGCTCATTTACATATTTTCCTCACCATTAGTACATTGAGAGGATGACCTTTTTTTTTTTTTTTTTGGTGTTTTCACCTTTCTTTGTATCTCCTATGCTTAGCTATAGAGACAGTGCCACGCATAGAGAATGTGGTCTTTTTCTTGTGTACCCATCCCTTCTAGCTATTATCTTTTATATCTCTTCCCTTTTGTGACTAAACACCTTGAGAAGGCCATCTATATTTGGTAACTACACTTTTCTAACTCTCCTTAACTTGACACTACTCTTCCCAAAGTTCACAATGATTTCCTAATTTCCAAATCTGACAGATGGCTTTTCTCAGTCTTCATCCTTCTTTACTTCTGCAGTCTCTGAAGCTGCTCATCACTAACTTCTACCCGATTCTCTCCTCTCTTAGTTTTTGTGACATTGTTCTTTCCTGGTTCTACTCCTTCCTGTCTGAGAGCTTTCTCAGTCTCCTTTGCTGGAACATCATCCAGGTCATATCAGCTAGTCATTGGTGACTCCAGGCTCTTACATGGGCTCTCTTCTCTTCTTTTTTTTGTAACTTAGGTGCCATCCTCAACTCTTTACTATCAGTCCCACCCATTCCACTTTGTTGTCAAGTTCTATTTTTGAAACATTTATTATATACTGTCCCTCCTCTGACACAAAATGCTGCCCAGGTGCAGGCCCTCATCACCTCTTATGCCTGGATTATTATGATAACTTTCTGGTTTATCTTGGCAAGAGACTGGATACGAGGAGTGAGAGTAAGTGAGGAGTCGGGGATGATACCTAGGTTGTGAGTCTGGGTGACTGGGAGGATACTGGTAACCTCGACAGAAATGTGAAGACAGTGATTTCAGTTTTGAACATATTGAGTTTAAGAAGTCTGTGGGAGGGGGGGCAGCTAGGTGGCGCAGTGGATAAAGCACTGGCCTTGGATTCAGGAGTACCTGAGTTCAAATCCAGCCTCAGACACTTGACACTTACTAGCTGTGTGACCCTGGGCAAGTCACTTAACCCTCATTGCCCTGCAAAACAAATAAAATAAAATAAAATAAAAAAAGAAGTCTATGGGAGGGGCAGCTAGGTGGTACGGTGGATAGAGCACTGGCCCTGGAGTCAGGAGTACCTGAGTTCAAATCCGGCCTCAGACACTTAACACTTACTAGCTGTGTGACTCTGGGCAAGTCGCTTAACGCCAATTGCCTCACTAAAAAAAAAATGTCAGTCTAAAGAAGTCTATGGGACATTGAGATGCTCAAGAGGCAGTTTAAGATGTGAGAATGGAGACCAGAAAAACTGGATAAAGAGATCAGAGAATCATCTACAAGAAAATGATAACTGAATCCACAGAAGTGTCTAGGAACATGAAGCAAGAAGAAGAGGGAGAAGAGGGGCAGAACAGGGCCAAGGAGGGCCAGGACAGAAACTAAGGGGACCCCATGCTTGTTGGGCACAACCTGAATGAAAGTCCAGCAAAGGAGACTGTGATGAAACTGTCCTTTTTCAAAGCTGACCCATCACATAATTACAGTTATATAGTTAATTGAAAAGATTTCTCCTTATCATGTGGTTAGTGAACTGGAGCCAACAAAAGAATGTCTAAATAATCTCCAGTCTCTCCAAGGCACTTCCATTATACGTCATCATGACTTTCCCAGAAGTTGGCTCTGTGGCCTCTTTCATCTGGAAGAGTAGCATCAGAAGCACTCTTTGCATGTGTCAAATCCCTGTCACATAAGATAAAATCATATGTTAAGAAATTTTCCAGCCTTAACCCTTTTTGGTCCCTATATAAATCGGCTTTAAGCAAACTTTCTATACAATCTATTTGATATAAAAGGAAATAAATTCTAGACTTTACTATGAATATGCATATAAGAAAAGAAATTAAGTAATTTCAACAGAATAATGTAATTATTTGCCAAACATTCCCTGTGTCCCCCTCTGAAAAGCTTCTTAATATAACCGGGAGTACTTGTAGCCTTAGAGAGTTCTGTGATATTTCTCATAAAACCATAATGTTTTCTCGTTCCCTCAGAGAACCTGTTCTTTCAAAATGTCTAATATACAATATTCTTTGCCTTTTTGTTACTGACGCTACTAAAGTAACTATTTCCTTGGGCTTATCACACACTTGTCTGATTTTTCAGACATGTCACAAGATCACAATGAAATCCAGCTGAGTGCCCTAAACTACATTTTATTATTGCAGACTCTCAACCAAATTCCATATTGGTCACCTGGTAACCATACCTTATCCATTTGCAGATTTCCTCAGTTGCATTTCATATTTCATCAGAATTTAAGAGTTCACATCTTTTGTTTTGTTAACTCAGAGAGAAGTCTGATATGTTCTCTCTATTTTCCTCTAATTCTCATACCAAAGATGTTTTCCTAATGAATATGGTCATTTTGAAAACAAAAAAAATTATTAGCTAGATTTTGGCAGGTAACAATATTATTCTATATTTCTGTTAATAGTCACTGAATTCCTTCTGCCTTTCTTCCTTGCAATTGTCTTACTTCATCTCAATATGTTGTACATTTTTAGATTCTGGGATGTCATAGATCAGTGACATGTTCAGCTTTGTAAAGCTGTTACTTAGAAGTATTATTTTAATGCCAGTAGACTGAATAACTTTAGGATCCCAGAGTGATGATATCCTCTTAATATTTGATGAAAAGCATGCTTTGGAGGGAATAATTTCTGATTTCCAGAACACATGAAAAAACGCAACAATTTTTTGTGGTAGTTTAGTTTGCATATATCTCAGTTATTTCTGATCACAGCCTTAATTTGATGCTACATTCATGGCCTCTTTTTTGGGGGGTGGGGGGAAGGGAGGGGACACAGAGCAATAAGGGTTAAGTGACTTGCCCAGGGTCACATAGCTAGTTAAATGACAAGTGTCTGAGGCTGGATTCAAACTCAGGTCCTCCTGAATCCAAAGCCAGTGCTTTCTTTATCCACTGTGCCATCTAGCTGCCCCTCCATGGCCTCTTTTACATACTCCTCCTAAAAGATTTGTTGGCTGTGGTCATGGACATTTATTTCCTTATTCATTGCTATTCATTAACACCATTCAAAAAATACAGCAGGTCAGTTTTCAGGTTTGCCTACAGCTCAAAAAAAAAAAAAAAAAAGAGGCTGCAGTTACCATGACTCAAGCTAATGCCCGATTTGGGGTTTTGACAGGCTTAGATAAGTCCAAAAACACTGGCTAAATCTTTTGAGATCCTTGCACTTCAGACAACTGCTTAGAAATTGGTATGATCTGCTGGCCTCAAGTAGCTTTTACTGAGAACTTTAAATGAATTTAAATTGTCTTTTGAATAAAGTATTCCTTTGCAGATCTGTCAAATGAGCTGGGAGAGATTGAGGTGGAGCCAAGATGGCAGAGGAAAGGCAGTGAGCTCCCGAACTCATAACACAATTGCTCCAAAAAATATACAAATAACACCATAGGAAAATGCCTGGAGCAGCAAAACTCACAGAAGAATGTGCTGAAATCATCTTCTAACCAAGAACAGCTTGGAAGGTCAGAAGGAGGGAGCTGCTATGCTGAGACAGGGGTGGAGCCCAACCTCACAGTCACCCTGACACAGATCCAGTCCCAGGAAGGCCTCACCAGGGAAGGAGAGCCCCAAAGCCTCTGAATCAGTTGAAGCGCCAGTGTCGTCTGGAACTAAGCTCATGGTCTGATGAGTAGGCTGAGCCCCAGCCAGGGGGGAAACTACAGGGGTTCATGCTGGTGCTAAGGGAGAACTTGGATTTTACAACCCTGCTGAGAACCAGGAGGTAGGCTCAAGTAGCAGTGGACCAGGTGGGGAAGGGGCACAGGCTCATCAGAGCTAACAACCACAACACACAAAGCTGGTTGATTAGCAAGTTGGTCTGGGGTCATCTAAGGACCAGGGAACAGGCTGGGCGAGGGAAGAACCTGATTCTCCTTAAATCATACCACCTGGGACTTCTTAAGCTTGGGATACTGCAGCTTGGAAACAGTGCCCCACTTTAAGGAGCTAAAAGTCAAGTAAAAGAAACCCAAGATGAGCCGACAGGGAAAGATGAGGACCACAGAAAGTTTCTTCAGTAACAAGGAAGACCAAGGGGTACCCTCAGAGGAAGATGTCAACATCAGGGCCCCTATATCTCAAGCTTCCAAGAAAAATATGAATTGGTCTCAGGCCATAGAGGTGCTCAAAAAGGACTTTGAAGATAAAGTTAGAGAGGTAGAGGAAAAAATGGAAAGAGAAATGAGGGTGATGCAGGAAAGACATCAGAAAAACGTCAACAGCTTGAAAAGTCAAATTGGCCAAATGGAAAAGGAGGTACAAAAGCTCTCTGATGAAAACAACTGCCTAAGAACGAGGATTGAACAAATGGAAGCCAGTGACTTTATGAGAAACCAAGACACAATAAAGCAAATCCAAATGATTAAAAAAATAAAGAACAATGTGAAATATCTTCTGGGAAAAACTGCTGACCTGGAAAATAGATCCAGGAGAGATCATTTGAAAATTATTAGTCTACCTGAAAACCATGATCAAGGAAAGAGCTCAGACACCATCTTCCAAGCTATTCTCAGAGAAAATTGCCCAGAAATTCTAGAAGAAGCAGCTAAAATAGAAATTGAAAGAATCCACTGATCACCTCCAGAAAGATATCCCAAAAGGAAAACTCCTAGGAATATCATAGCCAAATTCCAGAGCTCTCAGGTCAAGGAGAAAATATTGCAAGCTGCCAAAAAGAAAGAATTCAAGTACTGTGGAGCTCCAGTCAGGATAGCACAAGATCTAGCAGCTTCTACATTAAAGGATTGGAGGGCATGGAATATGATATTCCACAGGGCAAAGGAAATGGGATTACAAACAAGCAAAACTCAGCATAATCTTTCAGCAGAAAAAATGGGACTCTAATGAAAAAGAAGACTTTCAGATATTTGTGATGAAAAGACCTGAACTGAATGGCAAATTTGACTTTCAAATACAAGACCCTAGAGAACCATAAAAAATTGGAGCTGGGGGACATACCTGGGGTAGTACAGTGAGTGACTGTCTTGTGTCTGAGGCCGGGTTTTGGCTGGGATCCCCCTGGGTCCAGGGGTGATGCTTTATCCACAGTGTCACTTAGCTAGGTAGGTGATGACATCTTTAGGGTTAAATTGAGGGGTGAAGGGAATTCATTGGGGGGAGGGCGAAGGGCAGAGGTGAAATCCTACATGAAAGAAACAGGAAAAGGCTTATGGAGTGGGGGAAGAGATGGGAGAGGAGCAGGGCAGTAAATGAATTTTATACTCAACAGAAAAGGTTCAAAGACCTTAAACTCATCAGAGCTGCCTTAAGGAGGGACTAACAAACACACCCAACTGGGTGGCATAATCTATTTAATCTGGGCAGTAAATGAGCCTAACACTCATCAGAACTGGCTCAAAGACCTCAAGCTCATTAGAATTGGCTCAAAGAGGGAATAATGTGCACACTCAATTGGGTGGAGTAATCTCTATAACCCTGCAGGAAAATAGGAGGGGAAAGGGATAAAGAGAGAGGAACAAAGGAAGGGCAGAGTGGAGGAGGGGACAGACAGAAGCAAAGCCCTTTTGAAGAGTGATAGGATGAAAGAAGATGGATAATAGAATAAATATCATGGGGAAGGGAATAGGATGGAAGGGAAACAGTTAACAGTAGTGAAAAAGAGAAAAGGGGGAAAATTGTACAAAAAATATTTATAGCAACTCTTGGTGGAGGCTAAGAATTGAGAATCAAGGGAATGTCCATCAGTTGAGGAATGATGGAAAAAGCTGTGCTATATGATTGTAGTGGAATGGTCTTGTGCTACAGGAAATGACAAACAGGATGATCCCAGAAAAACCTAGAAAGACTAATGAACATCGATGTATAGTGAAGTGAGCAGAGCTGGGAGGACATTGTGCATAGTGACAGCAATATTGTTCAATGAGCAATTGTGAATGACAACTACTCTTAGCAGTGCTATGATCCAAGGCAATCCCAAGGAACTAATGAGGAAGCTTACTATGCACCCCTATAGAAAGAACTGATAAAAAGCACACTTGTGGATTGTACATATATAACCTGGTTGCCATCTTGTGGAGGGGGGAGGAAAAGGAGGGAGGGAGAAAAATCTGGAACTCAATCTTATGAAAATGAATGTTGAAATGTACCCTTACATGTAACTGGAAAATAAAATAAATGTTTGTTGCTGAAAAAAAAAAAACAAAAAACAATTAAAAAAAAGAGCTGGAGAAGGGAAAAAAAAATTCCCTTGTTTATGATCCTGACTACCTGGCAGCTAGGTGGAGCAATTAATAGGACTTGGAATCAGCAAGACTCCTCTTCATGAGTTCACTTACTAGCTGTGTGACCCTGGGCAAATCACTTAACCCTATTGGCCTCAGTTTCCTCATTTGTAAAATGAGTTATAGAAGGAAATGGCAAATCACTTTAGTATCTTTCCCAAGAAAACCCCAAATGGGACCATGAAGTCGCAAGTAAAACAACTGAACAACAATAACCCAGACAACAGAATGATTCAGCAATTCAAAGTTAAATAAATAAATAAAAAGACAAACTAGTTGGAAGTATTGTGGAGTTCAATCTACTGTTGAATGATTGAATTTTGTTATTACATGATTGTTATTGTGCATATTCAACTACTGACAACTCTTTCATTACAATTTAAACCAAATTCCTCTAATGCTATGTACTTAGTGAAAGAGGATGATAACCATTCCATATAATAATTGATTCTATCTACGGGCATTCCTTGTTTTATTGTATTTTGCAGATATTATATTGTTTACAAATTGAAGTTTGTGGCAACCCTGTGTCAAGCAATTCTATTGATGCCAATTTTCTAACAGTATGTGCTCATATCATGTCTCTTTGTCACATTTTAGTAATTCTCACAATATTTCAAAATATTTCATTATTTTTATATTTGTTATGGTTAGCTGTAATCAGTGATCTTTCATGCTACCATTGTAATTGTTTTGGGGCACCCATTTACAAAAGGAAACTTAATTGACAAATATATATATTTTGACTGCCCTACTAAGTTTCTCTGTCTTCCTTCTCTTCAGTCTTCACTATTCTGAGATACAGTATTGAAATTAGGCCAGTTAATAACTCCATTGTTCTCTTATTTTAAGAAATTGCCACAGCTTCCCCAGCCTCTCAGTAACCATACCCCTAATCAGTCAGCAGCCACCAACAAGACATAAGATCCACCACCAACAAAAAAGATTATGACTTGCTGAAGACTCAGATTATGGCTAGCATTTATTTTGGCAATAAACTGTTTTTAAATTAAGGTATGTACATTTTTTAGACATAATACTATTGCATACTTAATAGACTATAGCATAGTATAAACCTAATTTTTATAGCCACTGGGAAACCAAAAAATTATTCACTCACTTTACTGAAATATTCACTTTATTGAGGTCATCTGAAACCAAACCCACAAAATCTGAGGTATACCTATAGTTTCTTTAATCTTCTTTACAGTAATTTTAACTTTTCTGAATTCTCTCCAGTTTTTCCATGCTCCTTTTAAGGTGTGAACTTCACAACAACATAAAGTATTCTAAGGTTGCCTGATAATAAAACAGTACCAAACTTATTAAGAGTTGGTATTCCACATCTTTGTCTATTTATTTAAATTAAGAAATATTCCCCACAGAAAAAGGATATTATGGTCACAGCAAAATCTTGTCCTCAAGAATGAAATGGGGGCAGCTAGGTGGCACAGTGGATAAAGCATTGGGCCTGGATTCAGGAGTATCTGAGTTCAAATCCAGCCTCAGACACTCGACCCTAGCTGTGTGACCCTGGGCAAGTCACTTAACCCCCGTTGCCCCTCCAAAAAAAAAAAAAAAAAAAAAGAATGAAATGACTAAGGGGTGGAGCCAAGATGGAGGAAAAGCAGTGACTCACCTGAGCTCTTCCCAAAACCTCTCCAAAAACCTTTAAATAAGGTCATAAGACAATTCCTGGAGTAGCAGAACTCACAAAAGGGCAGGGTGAAATAATTTTCCAGCCAGACAACTTAGAAGGTCAACAAAAAAAGTCTGTTGTACCAGGGTGAAAGTGGAGTGCAGTTTACTGAAAGGGTGCAGATTGGGCCCTACCAAGACAGAAGACAGCCTTGGGAACCACTGAATCAGCAATTGCAATGACTGTTTCTGGAACTCTCAGCTCACAGATGGTAAGGGGGTAGAACAAGGATCAGAAAGGATAATACAGGGGTCTCTCTCCTGGCACTTGGGGCAGACTGGGGGTGACTTTGTTGCTTTTCCCATACTCAGATCCTAGATGGCAGGCCCAAGGCAGGGAGGAGCACTAACACACAAGATCTTGCAGTCACAGTGGAACAGACCCTCATTACAGTTCCAGGGCAGAAAAGAAGGCTTGTAGTCACTCACAGACCAAAGCACAAGCCAGGAGAATGTAAACACACTTCTATTTAGATCACAGCACACTGGAGTAACTGAACACTTACAGGTCCCTAGAAGTATCTCTGAAAATAGCTGTACACAACCTCTGAAGTTTGGGACAGTGCACCCTCCACGCTGGAAGCAGAGTCCTACTTTAACAAAGAGTAAAAAGTCAAAAAATAAGCTGGGAAAATAAACAAACAACAGAAAAAAAAATCTGACCATAGAAAGTTACTATGGTAACAAAGAAGATCAAAACATACAATCAGAAGAAGATAACAAAGTTAAAAAAAAAAGTCCTATATCCAAAGCCTCTAAGAAAAATATGATTTGGTTTTAGGTCATGGAAGGGCTCGAAAAGAACTTTGAAAACCAAGTAAGAGAGGTAGAGGAAAAATTAGGAAGAGAAATGAGATACAAGAAAATCACAAAAAAAAAGTCAATAGTTTGGAAAAGGACACCCCCCCAAAACCCCTAAACCTAAAGAAAATAACACCTTAAAACACAGGGTAGGCCAAATGGTAAAAGAGGTAAAAAAGCCTATGAGAAAAACAATGCTTTGAAAAGCAGAATTAGCCAAATGAAAAAGGAGGTACATAAAGCTCTATGAAGAAAATAACTCCTTAAAAATTAGGATTGAGCAAATGGAAGCTAATGACTTTATGAGAAATTAAGAAACAATAAAACAAAACCAAAAGACTGAGAAAATAAATGACAATGTGAAATATTTCAATGGAAAAACAACTGACCTGGAAAATAGATGCAGGGGAGATATTTTTTAAATTATTAGACTACCTAAAAACTATGATCAAAAAAAGGAGCCTAGATACCATCTTTCAAGAAATTATCAAGGAAATCTGCACTGATATTCTAGAACCAGAGGGTAAAATAGACATTGAAAGATTCTACTTATCACCTCCTGAAAGAGATTCCAAAATGAAAACTCCCAGGAATATTAGAGCTAATATTCCAGGGCTCCAAAGTCAAGGAGAAAATATTGCAAGTAGCCAGAAAGAAATAATTCAAGTACCATGGAGCTACAGTCAGGATAACACAAGATTTAGCAGGTTCCACATTAAAGGACGACAGGATTTGGAATATGATATTCCAGAGGGCACAGGTACTAGGATTACAAACGAGAATTACCTACCCAGCAAAACTGAGTATAATCCTTCAGGGGGAAAGAGGGGCATTCAAAGAAAGAAAGGACTTTCAGACATTCTTGATGAAAAGACCAAAGCTGATCAGAAAATCTGACTTTCATATACGAGATTCAAGAAAAGCATAAAATGGTAAACAGGAAAATGAAGTAATAAGGGATTGGAAAAGGTTAAATTGTTTATATTTCTACATGGGAAGATGATACTTGTAACTAATAAGAACTTTATCATTATTAGGGCAGTTGGAAAGAGTATATATAGACAGAGGGCACAGGTATCAGTTGAATATGAAGAGAGGATATCTAAAACAAAATAAAGAGGTGAGAGAATGCACAAGGAGAAAGGGAAAGGGAGAGATAGAATGGGGTAAATAAATCACCTCACATAAAAGAAGCAAGAAAAAGCTTATACAGTAGAGTAGAACATGGGGGACATGAGGAAGAAGGCGTGAACCTTATTCTCATCAGAACTGGCTCAAAAAAGGAATAACATATACACTTAATTGGTTATAGGAATCTATCTTACCCGGCAGGAAGGGAGGAGGGGAAGGGGATAAGGGGTGTGTGTGTGTGTGTGTGTGTGTGTGTGTGTGTGTGTGTGTGTGTGTATTAGAAGGGAGGGCAGATTTGGGAAGGAATAATTAAGAAGCAAAACACTTTTGAGGAGGGACATGGTGAAAAAAGAGATTAGAATAAATGAGAGGAGGGAACAGAGGGAAATAGTTAGCAATAGTAACTGTGAAAAAATTTTGAAGCTAGTCTCTCTGATAAAGGTCTCATTTCTCAAGCATATGGAGAACTGAGTCAAATTTATAAACAAGAGCCATTCTCCAATTGATAAATGATAAAAAGATATGACCTATTTTTAGATGAAGTGATCAAAGCTATATATAGCCATATAAAATAATGCTCTACCTCACTATTGGAGAGATTAAAATTAAAACAATTCTGAGGTACAACCCCATACCTATTAGTTTAGCTAATAGGATAAAAGAAGAAAATGACAAATATTGGAGGGGATGTGGGAAAAATGAGACATTAGTGCACGGCTGGTGGAGATATTAAGTGATTCAACCATTCTGTAGAGCGATTTGGAACTATGCCCAAACAGCTATAAAACCATGCATACTCTTTAATGTCTATATCCACAAAGTAATACAAAACAAAAAGGAAAAGGACCTATAACTACAAAAATATTGATAGCAGCTCTTTTCTGGTGGCAAAGAATTTGAAATTGAGGGAATGCCCATTGATTGGGGAATGGCTGAACAAATTGTGGTGATTATGATGGAATACTATTGTGCTACAAAAAATGATGAGCAGGATGCTCTCAGAAAAACCCAGAAAGACTCACATGAGCTGATGCAAAGTGAAATGTACTATGTACAAAGTAACAGCAATAATGTAAAATAATCAGCTGTGAATGACTTGGCTGTTCTCAGAAATGCAATGATACAGGACAACCCTGAAGGACTTAAGATGAAAAAAATATACACATACATACATATATATGTATATATATAAAAACTTTCTTTGTTTTCCTTAAGTTTTTTGTCTGTTTTCTTTCACATGACTAAAATGGAAATGTTTTGCATACTACTTATGTATAACCTATATTGAATATCTTGCCTTCTCAAAGGGGTGGGGGAGGAAAGGAAGGAATTTGGAACCCAACGTTTTAAAAATGGATATTAAAAATTGTTTTTACATGTAATTGGGGAAAATAAAATATTACAAAAAAAGAAAAAAAATAATGAATTGACTAAGGAGTAGAAGGCTTAATTAAGCATTTGAAATAGCTTCCACTGAGTCCAAAAGCCAGACCACAAAGAGGGAGGAGTTGCTTTTCCCCAGAACAGAGAGGCTGGAGGAGTATGCTAGCATAGCCAAAACAAAGGCAAAGAAACCATGCTCACCTATATCCATGCTATATCTGTGCTGAGTATCCTTTCTATGCTAGTTAAATAGATCTCCATTTGTTAACTATTAAGGTAGTCTACGAGTGTCAAATTCCAATCTGATTCTGTACACTAGACTGGTTAGTAGTCCTACCTTACAAGAGGTGGCAATAGTTAACAGAATTGCAGAGAATGGTCTTAGGGAAATGTAGGGGAGGGAATTGCAGAGGAAGGTAAGTGGATGGCTTTCCTTCTTTGAATAGCTTATGAAATCCCTCACAGCCCCAGGGAAGATTAAAAAGTAAAATGTGTATACCTCAAAGAGATAAAAGAAAGAGGAAAAGGTGATATATAAAAAATATTTATGGCACATTATTTTGTGGTGGTAAAGGACTGGAAACTATGGGGGTATCTATCAATTGAATGGCTGAAGAGATGTAATGGAATACTATTGTGTTGTAAGAATTGATGAAGGGGACAGTTTCACAGAATTGGGGGAAGACTAGTCTAAACGAATACAGAAGCAAGTGGGCAGGCCCAGAGGAATAATTTATACAGTAACACTGTAAAGTCAAACAACTTTGGAAGACTTAAGAATTCTGACCAACACAATGAATAGTCATGATTTCAGAGGACTTATCTTGAAACATGCTATCCACACCCCCCACAGCATGGCAGTAGACCCAAGAGTGAAACAAATTTATGTTTTTGGGCATGGCCAATGCAAGAATTTGTTTTGCTTACCTATACATATTTGTTACACGTGTTTTGTTTTTCTTTCTTCTTCATTGGGGAAGGGGGTACATAGGAAAGAAAGAAAATAGATTTTTATTGAGAAAAATTAAATTTTAAAAAGATGATGATTCAGTAAGGAGAATAAGATGAGAAACTTTTTTGTCTTGGAAAATTATGCTATGCTAAATATGCAGTATAGTTCTCATCTCTTGACTGAGAAGTAACAAATGCAAGATGTAAAATGAGGCATATATTTGCTTTGCTTGACTACGCATATTTATTACAAGGATTATTTTCTGTTTCTTTTTTGTTGTTATTGTTCAATGGAGGTGGGAGAGAAAATGAATGCTTATAACTGAAACAAGAAAACAAAATGTAAAAAAGATTGGTGATGTAAAAACGAGATAAAAATTGACTTAAAAACCACAATAAATAGCAATTAATTTCTAAGAATAAAAACACAGATATAGACATAACACACAAAAACATGCCCTGAGGATAAATGCTATAAACACTAATTCGTGAATTTTAATACTTTTCATATTTGGGAATGGAAGAGATCACTAGGGTCACTAACTTGTGGTAAGCTTTGGCTATCCATAAAGACTGGGATTCTCATTGTCTGAGAACTGCACTGAAGGTACTGCTTGGGACTTGTAATATATGAGGTCACTGGGAAACAGACCACAAGGACTTTGCTGGGATTATGGTGCAAGGTACTAGGGGAAGCTTGATCCTCCCAAGAAGCCCCAAGGTCTTTCTAGAATTAGGATAATGGATAAATGTGCCCAAAATAGCTTGTTTGATTTGCTAGGGAGGGGGAGAGTAAATGCATGTTTAGAAAGCAGAAAGAAAGTTTCCATTTTTGCTCTAGTGAACTGTAGATCTCTTTCTCTCTAGAATTTCCAGTGAGAGATGGTTGTAGAGCCACAGTAGAGCAGGGCCTGAGTCCCAGCCCCAGCCCCAGCCCCAGCAAAGGGGTACGGCAGTAACAGCACCTCTACAGTACTTGGCTTGGCATAGGGGAAAGAACATGGGCCTGTGGGGTATAAGTGCCATTTGTGGTGCTTGACTTGGTACAGGGAGGTAAGTGGCAGAATTAGGAGTATTTCAGTCTTGACACAGCTAACATATTCAAGCGTAAAAGGACCTCTAAAAGACTTTTAAGACCTGGCCATTAACAGCTGGGGTGTGTTAGGAGCAATATTTGCCATGGAGGCTGGGCTAGTTTTTCCTCAAAAGATAATGAAGCCAAAAAAATAAATAAATAAAGATAATGAAGCCATCCTTGAGACTTAATTAACTATGGGCACAAAGACTTGGTCAGTTGACATAGCTTCCAGGCATCTTAAATACAAAAATCACCTCAGGAAGAGGCAAGAATTATGCTTCCTTCAGACTTCTGACCAAAAGAACAACACTGCCAACACTGGGACACGGAAGCTATGTCCAAATGAATTTATGTCGTATTCTTCTTCTATATCCTTTATCTGCTATAGTTAACGAAACCTGTTTTTGATAATTATTAAATGGTCAATGTCTCATTTCATTATAATGATGAACCCAAGATTCTATTCAGAATCGGGTTCAGCTAACTGCCGTTGCTAAGTTATACACAGCAGTTAGCATCTTAGGAAAGTCCCTAAAAGCCCAGTTAAACAACAACATGCACTAAGTATAGCTCTTTAGAGGTAGGTGAAATATCATTGTACAGTTGATAGAAAGTGGGCCTGGCAGTAAGGAAGACATGGTAGATTCAAGTCTAGCCTCCTATTACATAATGACTATGATTCTGGGCAAGTTATTTAATCACCTGGGCAAGTGACTCTAAGGCCTGAAGTTTCAGAGCAGTTGCTCATTTCTGCCAGGAATTTCAGATATCAAAGATACCACAGTTCTAGTCCAAAAACAAAGCACACTACTACTGGTACCCATGGTATCAAAAATATTATTCTGATGCATGATGATGTTTCTGTGGGAGAATGTTTTCAGAGATCCAAAAGAAGATGCCAGGAACACATCTGTTGCTACAGCAGGATCAGGAACTTCTACTTGCCTTAAAACTGCCACCTGCTGGCCATTGACTCCAAGTGGTCCGTGGATGAGGGGTAGGGTTCCTGCCAGTCTTTAGATTGCAGGCAAAGTCCCTTGTCACCCCATTCTTTTCTTTTTTGGTTCTCCTTCCTTAAAACTGTCACCACTGGCTCCTTTTGACCATAGTTTTTCACCTTTCTGATCCCATTTCTGCAACAGACCCAGCCATCTCATAAGCCACTTTCTCTTTTTAAAGAGTAGATATGCTTATTTACCTTACACTTCTCAAATGGGAAAAAAATGAGAGAAAAAAAGGGGAAAAAAAAAAGCACGTAAGACTCAAAAAGCTTTTAAAAATTTCTTCCTTCCTTTTTTCCTGTCACTCAGACCCTACAGCAGAACGTATACAGTACTAAATCTTGTTAAATATTGGGTCTTGTACCTGCTATCTTGAACATTCAATCTCAGTCTCTAGAGTAGGTGTTCTAAAAACGGGTTTTGGTCCCACTGGCAGTCTGATGAAATCTACAGATCTCTTCTGCTATTTATTATTTCTGAATGTTTTCCAAAAAATTCATAATTGGAGGAGATGTTCAATTTCAGCTAGAAATTAATGAAAAGAAAGATTAAGCATAATCTGTTAAATTTACAAGTATAAAATGATGACTAGGCTTAACCATACCTTGGTATAAACTATTTTTAAATTGTTTCTTCTAAGTGAAATGTGTGTGTGAAAGATAGGAACTAAGGACGACTTCTCTACCACTCTAGCTAGGATCTCTAAGGCAAGATAAGGAAGGGGCTGTAGAACATTTCTCACTCCTCCTCTGGTTTCCTTATGAGAAGCTCTCCTTCCTATATATTCTGAAAGTAGGAGCAGGGCACATAAAGTCTCTTTGGCACCTTCACCTCCGTTTTGATTTATTCTTTTTTTTTATTTCTCTCTCTAACTGAAGAACTGGAGAAAGAAATGCAAACGACTCCAGTATCTTTGCCAAGAAAACACCAAATGGAGTCACAAGGAGCTGGACATAACGGCAACAACTGAACAAAAGACTGAAGAGTTGAAAAGGCTTTGAGTATAGATCCATTGAAGGACTGTACACCTATAGTCTAAGGACCAAAAGTTTAGTTAAGTGTTTTTTTGGGGGGGCGGGGGCGGGCAATGAGGGTTAAGTGACTTGCCCAGGGTCACACAGCTAGTTAAGTGTCAAGTGTCTGAGCCCGGATTTGAATTCAGGTCCTCCTGAATCCAGGGTCTGTGCTTTATCCACTATACCACCTAGCTGCCCCCATTTAGTTAAGTTTTGTTTTGTTTTGGGTGAGGCAATTGGGGTTAAGTGACTTGCTCAGGGTCACACAGCTGGTAAGTGTTAAGTGTCTGAGGCCATATCTGAACTCAGGTCCTCCTGACTCCAGGGCTAGTGCTCTATCCACTGTGCCACCTAGCTGCCCCATTTAGTCAAGTTTTAAAACACTTATCACCAAGCTAGCTGCAATGTCTGATTTTTTTGGTCTATAACTCCCAAAGACCACCTAGTAATGTAAAGAGAGGCTGCAATCTGCAGTGGAATATTTATACCAACAAAATACTGGAAACTCAAAGTAAGTATTCAAGCATTCCATGTTTAAATATAATAAACATAATAAAAGATTGAAAACTCAGGTCACTACCTTCTCATTTTAATTTTTTTTTTTTAGTGAGGCAATTGGGGTTAAGTGACTTGCCCATGGTCACGCAGCTAGTAAGTGTTAAGTGTCTGAGGTCGGATTTGAACTCAGGTACTCCTGACTCCAGGGCTGGTGCTCTATCCACTGCGCCACCTAGCTGCCCCATACCTTCTAATTTTAAACATTCAATTTTCAATCACTCTAGTAGCATGATGCTACTATGAAGATCCTAGCTTTTTAAGTCAGGTTTGTGTTATACAAAGGAAAAAATGAACAGGAAAAGCTGCATTTGATAAGTATCTAAAAAAATAATCTAGACAAGGGAAAACAGAGGAAGGGAAGGCAGGTAGTATTCCTATGTAAAAACCAAAGATTATCTCAGAAAATATTTTCTTCTTATTAATCTCCTACTCCCTTAATAATAGCACCTACCATGATTCACTTACACAATTTACTCTTCCTAAATTTTTTTTTAAGTGAGGTTTTGTTTTGTTTTTGGTGAGGCAATTGGGGTTAAGTGACTTGCCCAGGGTCACACAGCTAGCTAGTAAGTGTTAAGTGTCTGAGGCCAGATTGGAACTCAGGTATTCCTGACTCCAGGGCTGGTGCTCTGTCCACTACGCCACCTAGCTGCCCCTACTCTTCCTAAATTTAACTGTTATCTTAGACTTTTATTTTTGGTATAATGAAATCTCATTGCTTAGGAATGATACTTTAAATTCCCTTTATATTCATCCATTTTCAACATCAAATGTATATTCTATATAGAATACTGTTAAGTGCTTGAAGATATAAAAAAAGTAGATAAAACACCGTCCTTGCCCTCTCGTAGTATTTGACGTAAGAGTACAAAGTAATATATAAGAGATGAAAAATAAACGGTAATTTCTGAACAGGGGAAGAAAATGATTGATGAGGGGATCTGGGAAAGCCCACTAGAAGAGGAAACATTTGAATTGTGCTTTAAATGACAGGAAGTGTTTCCACAGGTAGAAAGGAGTGTGGGGTATTGCAAGCAACAGCATGAATAGAGGCACAAAAGATAAAAATGGGATTTTTGTGAAAAAGCAGTTCAATTTGGAAGAAGTATACAATATACATGAGGAAATAGATTGCAGTAGAAAGGTAAAATGGAATTCTAGACTTTTGAACTCTGAGAGACAAAAGGAAAGCAATAAAAGTTTTGGAGCAAATGAATGAAATATTAAAATTAAAAACAAAAAGTGATAAACCTGGCAAAAGTGCAAAAGAAAAAAGGGGGGATGGGAGAGTAAGACTATAGATAGGAACAGTGGGGTTAGAAAATTATTGTAACCATTTGTGCAAATGGTAATTAGGGCTTACACTGTAACTGTGGTAGTGATGATAAAGAACATGGCTGGTTGTTTGTCCTTCTTTCCCAAAGAAGCCTATGACATCAGGGGGATGTCATGATTTGCACTGAATTAGATTTAAATGAGGAAAGGTTGTCCAAGGTCACCAATGTCACTCTATCCTCCAGAGCCACCCCTGTCTAGTGGCAAGATAAAAAGATATCAAGATTACTGGAGATGGCCCTGGATGTTTAAGGCAATTGGGGTTAAGTGAATTGCCCAGGGTCACACAGCTAATAAATGTCTGAGGTAAGAGTTGAACTCAGATCCTCCTGACTTCAGGGCCAGTGATCTATCCAACTGACAATGTGGGCAGAAGGAAAATTTAAAAGTATTAAGATTTTGAACATTAGAGGATGGTCAAATGTTGGCTCAATGGCAAAAATGGTCAGCGAGCAGGTTGTTGAGGAAAGATTAAATGAACTGTTGCATTTGAAGTGCCACTGAAAAGTCTAGGTATAGGCAGATTCCTGGCCATGCAGTTCTTAAGCATGGATGGAAGCACAGACAATGATAATACACATTTGGGAGGAGTCTGTGGGGAAATAAGCTAATACTGTGGAAGTAAATGAGAATACCAAAGGAGAGAGGGCAGTGCCAGAGAAGACGGCCCCTGACAGAACTTTGGGGAACACCAAAATTAAGACTATCACCATTCATCAAACGTCTGTCATTAATCTAATTTAACCAAACTACATAAAAACAATATTTTCACAAGTTAAATAATATTTTTTCCTGCAGATAAATTTAAATACTCAGATAATGGCAACAATTTTTATTGTAAGAAAAATTAATTGCTTAATTTGGTTGCAATATGGTATTGTCTTTTAAAAATCCTGAAAAGAAACTAAGAAAATATTGCTCATTAATCCTTCTTTCTAGACCTGATTTAAAGGGTCCATTTACGTCTTTCTGAGATCAAAACAGATCACCACCAATATATCCTAGCAGTTGTGCAACATTATTATCAACACTTTGTAGAAGTAAAAACAAATGGTTCAGCTACTTGTTCAAGGTCTAAGTCTATATCACTTGCTATCCTAGGACTAGAATAATACTTGTGTCTTTTTGCCTTATTTCATTTATTCAGACTAATAAAAATGTTACATTCTAAAGCTTTAAAATATAGCCTTTATTTTCAACCAATAAAGAAATACTGCATTGTAGTTGCCAGGGAGAAAAGTTGTATTATATATTTGGAAGTGTTAAGCCTTAACAAGTTTATCCCAAATACACCAAAAATTGTGAAGCCTATTTATATTTTTAGCAAAAAGACTTATCAGCTACCCACCCACCTACAGTGGGTAGGCTAATTAAAAAAAAAACAAACACATCACAACTAAGAGAACATATTCATCTCCTTGCACCTTTTGCCTCAAAAATATATATTTTTTAAATAGCAAGGAAAATAGACTTCACAGGTGATAGTAGTTGCATATGAAGGACAACTTGACATGACTTCTGATTTACAAGACTTTAGATATTTTAACAGGATTTCCTTCTCATACCACATTTTATTATTACATTATTTTAGATCTCTCTACTTGGAATGATCCTTTGAACCAAAATAACTGAGGTTGAAAGTCCTGGGTTAGACTTTAAAAATAGAGAACAAAAAATTTTCCAAGGTCAATGGAAAAATAAAATCATAAAAGTCTTCTGTTTCTCTGTAGAAGAAATAAAGGCTATATTGATTTTTTTTTAAACCACCCAACACAATGATGTGACTGATCAGCCATTATACTAATGCTTACTTGAACAGAGATAGCTGTGTGGGACTTAATAATAATTTCAGCTACGATGGAAGAGAAATATGCATGATAGTGGCTGATTAGCAGTTAGTACATTCATGCCATCAAGCTGTATGACACATAAGCTTGCCTATATATCATTGCTGGTTATATTTCTGAAATTTCTTATTTCTATCAAATGAATCAAAGAGTGTCTATGCAGTACCTACTATGTATTAGGAAATGTGTCCTACACCCATTTGCTAAGACCCTGGAGCTCGCTAGTGTTGTATTTAGTTTTCAGGTTATAATAACCTCTTGAAATATAACTTGTGTATATTGATATGCATATCATAAACTCTATTTGCTATTTAAAGGAATTCATATCCAAGTTCATTTTCCCTTTCCAGGCTTATTATACATTATTCCCTTTCACGTACTGGTCTCCTTGCCATTCCTCACACACAACATTCAACCTCTCATTTCTGTGTTTCTGCACCATCTCTTCTTCCCTGTGCCCTCTCTCCTTATCTCCACCTCTTAGAACCCTGGCTTCCTTCAAAGCTCACCTCAAGTGCCACCTGCCATGTGAGGCTGCTGGTGTCTCACAACTCAAAGTATCTTGTACTCATTCTGCATAAATTTACCAAGGGATCCATCATAGGTTCAGAGCTGGAAAGTCAAGGCCATCTAACTCCAATTTTCTCATTTTACAGAAAAGAAAAACTGAGGTACAAAGAGGTATGACCTGACTGCATACAATCATTAAGTGTCAGAGGTAGAATCAGAACCCAGGTATTTCTGACTCCAAGTCCCATACCCTACTATGCCTTACTGTCAATCATTATAGATAAGTATGTTTCTCTTGATAAAATGTAAGCTTCTGGAGGGTAGATACTGTTTATTTTTGTCTTTCTATCTTCTGAATCTAGCTCTGTGCCTACAACCCCTGACTGGTTGATATATATTTTATTTAATGAAGAAATTGAAAAAAAAAATTTTGGGGAAAACCCAGCAAAACCTAATTCTATTTTCTTTTTCTAATTTTTTTCTGTCCCTATCTCTTTCTTTTCTTTTCTTTGTTAGGAAAAGATTTTGTATTTTTGACAGTAGAATCTTATCCCACTAGAACTCTCCTGCCTAAAGTTTAAAAACCAGTTACTGGTGTCTAAGTTGCTGTTACAGGGATCAGCCCATGTTTCTCATTAGAAGGGGATTTATCAAAGCTTTTCAATCACTCCTAAAGCAGAGCCAGGACCTAGAAGGAAGCACACATAGATCCTACCCAATAGGATTTTTCTGGCTAGTACAAGTTTTAGACAAGAACTTAGACTGTGATGGCATGGTGGTCCAATGATTTAATTCATGAAACTTGCTGGTGATCATTTAATTGCACAGGGTGTTTTTGTTTTGTTTTCAAATGCTCATTTGATCATTTAAAACTCAGAATGTGGTAGAAAAAAAAAAATGAAGAGTCTATAGTACCATACCTAAGGATGGGTTTGTATTTCTTATCCTTTTGAAAAAAACAGAAGCAGCTTTCAAGTCTTCAAATATCCCTGACACAAAGTCTTGCCAAAAAGTATAAAAAGACGAACCTACCTAGTAATTCCATGGGAATTTTTTGTTTGGTAATTAGGAAGGTCTGCCTAGGATATTTTATCCCCAGACTTCTTTCACTACTACTTCTTTGGACCCCAGAGCCTCTGAATAATCTTACCCAGGATCTGGTATATTCCTTCTGGCACAAGAGTGAGGGTGGAGTAAGAGGAGCTATCTGGGAGAGCCAATAAGGTCTTATGGGTGAAGACAGATTGGTCGAAGAGGGCATGGTGTACAGGAAACCTTACCTCTGCTCTCACAGAAGAATGTACTTAAAGCTTAAATGAGAAGACTGAATACTTCCTCCAAAAGCTGTACCGTGCTTAGAAGAAAAAGCCCAAGTGTCTCTAGCTAGGCATGCTTCAAGAAAAGGCAATATACATTAAGCCCTTTTCAACTCTCAGTTTCTCTCAGATTTTTAATCATTGTGTGTCCTTACTTGAAAGATTTGTTAAAAGGCTCAAATGAGATAAATTATGTGAAAACATATTGTAGCTATATTATACATATTTTTGTTTATGATAAAAAATTTCTGTTAGTATCCCCACCAGCTAAAATCTTTAGAACCCTATTACCCAAATCTTAGGATTCTATGTTAGTCCATTTTTAAATTAAAAGAGTCACTTTTCTCACTTATGCCAATCTAAAACACAAGTATGGGCTGATGCATACAGACAACTGGTCTTTTTCTGTATCTTCTCTCTAACTCTGCAGCAAATGACACGAAATAGCCAAGCTGTTTAAGTGGGTGTCAGAGAAAGAATCGTTTGAAGAATAAAGAAGGAAAGGATCTGCACGAAAGAGAGGGTTCTATTTTTAGCATTCTAGAGGGTTTAATAAAGGAAAGTAGTACTTATATAACAGGTGGAATTGTTGGCAAGCCTGGGAATTTTTTTTTTTTTAAACAGAGCTCCTTCTAGGAGACCAATGCCACTTTGAAGCTTTTAATGCTGTATAGTATAAGGTCTGTTATTAAGTAATATCCCAACATACATCTACAGAAATCTATCAGACTGTCTGCAATAATTGCTCCATAGAAATCTAGGCTAGGTGATCTATTTTAAGACACGATTACTTTCAAAGGAAAAAAATAAAACAATTTCACAACTAGAAGAGTTATCTATTTTCCTATGCTTTTATTTATTTAAAAAAATCATAAAATCCCAATTTTATGAGCTTGTTATAAAGAGTAACTAAAATAATCTAAACATTCTAAAAGATTGGTGTTAAGTAACACATTACATACTAAGTAGAATGTCTTATAGAAAAAAAGACTTAATTTCACTACAATAAATTCAACACTTTCTCCTTTTTCTCTTTCTACACTGTCAACCCTATTCTTCTGAATGAGCATTCAATTAAAAATGAAAATAAATTAAAAAAAAAAAGCCCAAACCTTACATATGTCAATCAGACCCATGAGGAGACCCTGGGTTCTAGTCCTAGCTCTTTCAATAACTGTTAGGTCCCTTCAACCATCTGAACCTGAGCTTCCATAAGTAGAAACCACTAAGTTTAATTTCATTTTGAGGTCCCCTTCAAATTAAAACATAACTCAATTCGAATCTCAAAAAATTCAGATTTTCTTTTTGGCTAAAATCATGTGGGATTTAAGAATAACTTTAACATGTTTTAGCATTCTAAGATTTCTTTTCTGAAAACAGTAGATGGAGTTAAAATATCACAGGACAATAAATCTAGAGCTGGAAGGGACCTGAGAGGCCAGATAGTACAACTTCTTCACTTGGGTATGAATATTAAACCCAAAACAATGATTTAATTTGTTATATTTTAAACATCATTTCTTATGTGAAATTAAACACAGGCCTCTCAGATTTTATGTGGCGTTTTACGTGTAATTAGTAAAGACATAGGCCTTTAAAATGTATCTGTTCAAATGATTTCTCAATTCATTGCCACACAGGATTCTAATTTATCTAATCCATACTTTTTAATATACTTTTTACTGATGTGAACTGAAAGCACAAGAGTTGGCAAAATGGCATCAATATTCTATTTTACAGTAAACAGTCAGAGGGTTTGTTTGATTTCTTCCCAAGTCAATCTTAAGACAGAATCTTAAAGTACCAGAACACCTGGTGTTTGCATTCTAAATATATTACAATCCATAAATGTGCAAACTAAGAATAAATTACATTTAATTTTAATTTCTTACAAGAAATGCTTTCTCCAAAGATCTAGAAATTATTCTTCAATTTAAAAATTTCCAATGAACAAACTTATGTTTGTATCTAAAAATTGATGTTTCCAATCTATTAGAAATCTATGTAATCCTCTTAATATTCAGAAACTTGCTAGTGTACAAAACCCACACTTTTAAAATATAATTACATAATGTAATTATTTACACTGTTTCTTTGGGGAATAGTTTTATATAATCTGTGCCAATTTGTAACCATTTTCACTAGGCTACCAAATTTCTGCATAGCAAGTATGTCTCCAGAATGAACCACATCTACTATTTCTGAAGAAAAAAAAAATGAATTTGGCATAAGTCTGAAAACAAATAATATGTGTGTATGTTCAGTGAAAGTAAAGAGAGGGGAAAAAAAAAGGAAAGAAGCCAGAGGAAGGGGAGAGAAAGACAAAGACAGAGGGAGAGAAAGGACATTCATTTTGGGGACGAAAGCATAATCTGATATTTTTTTCTCAGTGTTAAAATATCAAATCCAGGTAGGCATAAAACTAGGAGTTAAAAGAGATGCCACCCTAGCACTGAATTTAGAACCTTAAAATTCCCTAACCATTTGGGATTTTTTTTTTTGGGGGGGGGGGGGAGAATAGCTAAAAGCATTAGTTGGGAATGAAAATAGTCACAAAAGGTAAAAGATACTTAGTTTTGCTTAAGGATCCTTACTATAATTTCTCTAACCTGTACCCTGTTCCCACTTCAACTCTCCACCTCTGAAAGCAATTTAAATCTTAATATTAAAATAAGAGCTTCACAAAAATAAACTTTTTATTTAAAATACGATGCTTATTTTTGAATTTAGATAGAAATATAAATTTACCCCAGGCAAAAGCAAATGATTTTGGAGCAAATGTTCAAGAAGCTTACAAAATAGTAATCAGTTACATTAATAACATTCATTGCTTTTAGATAATTATTCTTACCTGTAGTTTCCATTTTCAAAGTATCATATAAAAAGATCAACAGATAATTATCAAGACAATTGCCAAAAGAGTTTTTGGCTGCATAATTAAAACAAGATGCTTTTAATATTACTGTAGCACTTAAATTAGCATTATTTCTCTTTGAGAAATGACATTTGGTTATGCTAATTAAAGCAATAATACATCTAGGTTTTGTTCTATTAGAAGAACTTTAAAAATTACCCTTTTCCCATAAGAAAATGACATAATGGATTCTGAAGCTAATAGTATTGGTTTCCTAATTTCAAAAGGAAAATATATCATTCTTCTGCACGCTGGATTCATTCTACAGTGAAAGAAAAGATAAAGTACCCCTCTACAGCTTTAAATATATCCAGCATGCCCTCTCTCCTTTTTAAAAAGATGAATTTGAAAAAAGTCCCTTTCCAGAAAGAATACATTTATTCTACTGATCAAAGATTCTCCCAACATAGATACATACAGACACACACAGATACACAGACTCCACTTTTCCGACCCAATAAAACAAAAGAAAACCCTAAGCAAGAACTATAGTTATCCTTTCCATTAGTGGAATGTAAGGAGCCAAGTAAATCTTTTTTAGAAACATGTATCATTTACCAAACCGAAAGGAAAATTAATCTTTTTTTCTATAATTCTCAATTTAAGCAAATGTGTCTTTGTAAAAAGACCTCTCACAAAAATGTTGAGATTTTTGGCATAATGATTTAACAACACATATTCATGTACTTGGCAAAAAATGAGGGTATTAACCAGATGGAATAAATTCTTCACATTTTTTCTGTTTTCCTATTTTTCTGTAGAGAATATATTAGAGGATACATACCTTCATCCTACTGGCATATACTTCATCAATGGTGAGTTACTGAAGATGTACTTGCCATACTACCTTTATACTAATATTTTGCATTGCTAGTCTAAAGAGGATGCAGAATAGATCCTCTCAGCTGATCAGTCAGGCATTTGTAGGTACCTGCTAGAGCAGTCTGTTAAGGCACTTGGTGAAGCCTCAGAGACAATAGAAAATCAACAGCTGTATGTTGTGATGTCAGTAACACTCTAGCCAGTCACTACCCAGAAAAACTGAAATGCATCAGAAGCTATATTGAGCTCTTCATTAGCAATTCAGTAGCAAGTGATGCAAAATCCTGTGAAACTGTGAATTTGAAATGGCTGTAGGGATTTTTGATCATTATCTCTATTAAAATTCCTTTAACAAATTCCGTTTAACACAGTTAGACACCCCCAGTTCTCCACCACAGAAGAAAAGTTGAGAAAATGCTATTTTTTCCTTAATTCCTCACAGAACAAAATGTAGGGAATTAATGCATGGAATTTATTTGTTTTAAAATGTAATTCTAGTCTCTATTTTTAATATTATTTAAAGTGTAAAGTAAAGGTGACAGTAATTGCAGTAGCTTATAATAGGTTAAAAGAAAAAAATGCAGTGACAGTTTAATTCCTTAGTTTTTAACTTGCCTTCACTAAAAATCAATCTTTCTTGCTCACTTGGGCAAAAACATTACTTCTTGAAACCAACAGATGGAGATATCACTGGAGCAGACTTCTGATGACATTTTTGCCTCATGTCAGGGACTTGCTGCCTGTATTAGCTCAGTGGGAGATTTAAAAAGAATGGAATCAACCATATAATGAATTAAAATAATGATGTTAAAGAACTATGAGCAGACCAAACAAAAAGCAAAATATTAAAAAATAACAGTATAAGTAGTTATAACATGGAATTTTAAATAAGAAAAATTCCCCTTCTGATTCTGGAGCCTGAATTCTATATATTTACTTTGCTATTAGTTTAAGACATTATTGTTGTTGTTGTTATAAGAAGAACTCACATTTGCATAGTGCTTTTTAACCCCAGTGATGCAGGCAGAGACTTCAAAGGTGCTTTATTTCCCTTTGTGATACAGGGATTGTTCTTATCTGCCTCACGGGGATGCTATAGGGATTTAATCAGATAATGCTTATCAAGTGCTAGAGGTACTTGAAAGATATGTATGATACTAGCCAGAATTATGTTAGCTCCAGAAAAATCCTCCTTTCACTAAAAGGTCAAGTCCTTTAGGGTCTGAATGTGATTATAGCCTAGAAGAACTTGATAGTTTTATATAGTAACTTGTAGCCATCTGGCTAGCATGGCTGCACCAAGAAAACAAACCCCATATATACTTATACATATGTGTACACACATAATATTTTTTCTAATATTATACAAGAAAAAGTTTTGGCATTATGACTCAAAAAGATTTTTAATCAGTTTCAAAAACAGGAGCGAGTCTGGTTTTACAGATAGTTGCAAAGAAAATCTGTATCACCCCACAAAAATAACACCAGCCATTCTCATATCAAGAAAATAATAAAACATTTAAAAGTGAATTAGCTGGGGCAGCTAGGTGGTGCAGTGGCTAAAGCACCTCCTCTGGATTCAATAGGACCGAGATCAAATCCTGAGTCAAACACTTGACACTTACTAGCTGTCACTGAACCCTCATTGCCCCCCCCCCCCAAGTGAGTTAGCCTCTTGATGTCTAGGATTACTACTAAGAGTGATTTAAACTTTTATTATAATCCCCAATTTTCCAAACACAATTTCTTATTATGTCCTGAACTTAATTAGGACTGACTTGAAAAGGGAAAAACTTGACAATGAACTCTATTACCCCAAAGGGGATTTTTAAGCTACCTGACTCCCTAACTTGTCACAGCATAACTTCTAGATGGTAACACCTAGACTAGAAAGTATAAAGGAAGCAAAAATATTTTTCTTACATGACATTAGAAGAAAACTTGTGAGCAAACTGGCCATTTTCATGACAAACAATAATTGAAATTTATA
Source organism: Dromiciops gliroides (assembly GCF_019393635.1). NCBI lineage: Eukaryota > Metazoa > Chordata > Mammalia > Microbiotheria > Microbiotheriidae > Dromiciops > Dromiciops gliroides. The sequence goes on from NC_057863.1 coordinate 377,537,388, forward strand.
TTATGATACTGGTAAATGGAGGTCTTAAGAGGCCACATATAGCACAGTGGGCCAGCAGCAGAATCAATGTCCAGGAACTGAAATACTGACTGATATATGACCACAGGTAAGTCCCAACCTCTTACTGCCACAGGCAACTCTCTTAAGACTATAAACCAAGTCAACAATCTATAGGTGTGGAAGGTTTGCATAGTGGAAGTCATGCACCCACCTGGATGAAATTACAGAATGACAAGCTAACTTGTTTATATATTTTGGGCAAAGATGAACTTCTCAGTTCCACCAGTCTGGGAAATTCAGAACCTTATAGGCATCTAAGTCATGTAATTACATTTTTCCTGGACTTTAGGGAAAGAGAAATAAATAAAATCAAACCTCATTAATTCAGACTATTTTTGAGAAAGTAGGTGGAATTAATGCAAAGTTTGAATTATAGAATATTTTAAAAGAAAAGTGGTTCTATTATTCAAGTAGAGGAATTCTGCCCTATCTGAGGAGGAGTTAGTTCTAGAGTCTTGTGAATAACAGAAATCTGAATATTGCAGTTTTGGTAGGAAGAAAAAAGACCTGAATTATGAACCAAACTATGAAGTCTTAATTAAAATATCTCTGCAGCATTCTTTTCTGACTGCTTGCAAAACTGGATGCAGATGGACCAACTACCACAATATAGGATTTTTTAAAAAGTTTAAAATCAGAAAGTATATATCCTTTAGAGAACAGACAATAAGTTATAGACAAGCAGCTGATCTGCATCAGAAGGAATTCACCACACTAATGAATTCAAAGATCTGGAAACTCGTCGTCCATCTTCCCCTACCCACCATATATATAGACAATTGTATATATACACTTTAATGAAGACATAAGAATACAAGAACTGAAAATCATTCTTTTTGTAGAAGAGCGATTGCTTTCTAAAAGCATCAGACAATATGTTAAGCATCTCTTAGCATGACGAAGAAAAAAAATAAACTAACACTATAAATTCTGAATTAGTACAAGGTAAATCAATAAAGTTTTATTTTGTATGTTTTTAGTTGCACCTACACATCCTAGCCCTTTTATTTCTCAGCTCCTTTCTCTAGGGTCTACAAAGTTTTTTGGTTTTGTTTGTTTGTTTTTTAGCAACAAACATTTATTTTTATTTTCCAGTTACATGTAGGGGTAGTTTTCAATATTCATTTGCATAAGATTTAGAGTTCCAAATTTTTCTCCCTCCCTCCCTCCCCCCTCCACAAGATGGCAACCAGGTTATATATGTACAATCCACAAGTGTGCTTTTTATCAGTTCTTTCTATAGGGGTGCATAGTAAGCTTCCTCATTAGTTCCTTGGGATTGTCTAGGGTCATTGCACTGCTGAGAATAGTTAAGTCATTTACAATTGCTCATTGAACAATATTGCTGTCACTATGCACAATGTCCTCCCAGCTCTGCTCACTTCATTATACATCGATGTTCATTAGTCTTTCTAGGTTTTTCTGGGATCATCCTGTTTGTCATTTCCTGTAGCACAAGACCATTCCACTACAATCACATAGCACAGCTTTTTCCATCATTCCTCAACTGATGGACATTCCCTTGATTCTCAATTCTTAGCCTCCACCAAGAGTTGCTATAAATATTTTTTGTACAATTTTCCCCCTTTTCTCTTTTTCACTACTGTTAACTGTTTCCCTTCCATCCTATTCCCTTCCCCATGATATTTATTCTATTATCCATCTTCTTTCATCCTATCACTCTTCAAAAGGGCTTTGCTTCTGTCTGTCCTCTCCCCCACTCTGCCCTTCCTTCTTTTGCCCCTCTCTCTTTATCCCCTTCACCTATTTTCCTGCAGGGTTATAGAGATTACTCCACCCAATTGAGTGTGCACATTATTCCCTCCTTGAGCCAATTCTAATGAGTTTGAGGTCTTTGAGCCAGTTCTGATGAGTGTTAGGCTCATTTACTGCCCAGATTAAATAGATTATGCCACCCAGTTGGGTGTGTTTGTTAGTCCCTCCTTAAGGCAGCTCTGATGAGTTTAAGGTCTTTGAACCTTTTCTGTTGAGTATAAAATTCATTTACTGCCCTGCTCCTCTCCCATCTCTTCCCCCACTCCATAAGCCTTTTCCTGTTTCTTTCATGTAGGATTTCACCTCTGCCCTTCGCCCTCCCCCCAATGAATTCCCTTCACCCCTCAATTTAACCCTAAAGATGTCATCACCTACCTAGCTAAGTGACACTGTGGATAAAGCATCACCCCTGGACCCAGGGGGATCCCAGCCAAAACCCGGCCTCAGACACAAGACAGTCACTCACTGTACTACCCCAGGTATGTCCCCCAGCTCCAATTTTTTATGGTTCTCTAGGGTCTTGTATTTGAAAGTCAAATTTGCCATTCAGTTCAGGTCTTTTCATCACAAATATCTGAAAGTCTTCTTTTTCATTAGAGTCCCATTTTTTCTGCTGAAAGATTATGCTGAGTTTTGCTTGTTTGTAATCCCATTTCCTTTGCCCTGTGGAATATCATATTCCATGCCCTCCAATCCTTTAATGTAGAAGCTGCTAGATCTTGTGCTATCCTGACTGGAGCTCCACAGTACTTGAATTCTTTCTTTTTGGCAGCTTGCAATATTTTCTCCTTGACCTGAGAGCTCTGGAATTTGGCTATGATATTCCTAGGAGTTTTCCTTTTGGGATATCTTTCTGGAGGTGATCAGTGGATTCTTTCAATTTCTATTTTAGCTGCTTCTTCTAGAATTTCTGGGCAATTTTCTCTGAGAATAGCTTGGAAGATGGTGTCTGAGCTCTTTCCTTGATCATGGTTTTCAGGTAGACTAATAATTTTCAAATGATCTCTCCTGGATCTATTTTCCAGGTCAGCAGTTTTTCCCAGAAGATATTTCACATTGTTCTTTATTTTTTTAATCATTTGGATTTGCTTTATTGTGTCTTGGTTTCTCATAAAGTCACTGGCTTCCATTTGTTCAATCCTCGTTCTTAGGCAGTTGTTTTCATCAGAGAGCTTTTGTACCTCCTTTTCCATTTGGCCAATTTGACTTTTCAAGCTGTTGACGTTTTTCTGATGTCTTTCCTGCATCACCCTCATTTCTCTTTCCATTTTTTCCTCTACCTCTCTAACTTTATCTTCAAAGTCCTTTTTGAGCACCTCTATGGCCTGAGACCAATTCATATTTTTCTTGGAAGCTTGAGATATAGGGGCCCTGATGTTGACATCTTCCTCTGAGGGTACCCCTTGGTCTTCCTTGTTACTGAAGAAACTTTCTGTGGTCCTCATCTTTCCCTGTCGGCTCATCTTGGGTTTCTTTTACTTGACTTTTAGCTCCTTAAAGTGGGGCACTGTTTCCAAGCTGCAGTATCCCAAGCTTAAGAAGTCCCAGGTGGTATGATTTAAGGAGAATCAGGTTCTTCCCTCGCCCAGCCTGTTCCCTGGTCCTTAGATGACCCCAGACCAACTTGCTAATCAACCAGCTTTGTGTGTTGTGGTTGTTAGCTCTGATGAGCCTGTGCCCCTTCCCCACCTGGTCCACTGCTACTTGAGCCTACCTCCTGGTTCTCAGCAGGGTTGTAAAATCCAAGTTCTCCCTTAGCACCAGCATGAACCCCTGTAGTTTCCCCCCTGGCTGGGGCTCAGCCCACTCACCAGACTGTGAACTTAATTTCAGACAACACTGGCGCTTCAACTGATTCAGAGGGTTTGGGGTTCACCTTCCCTGGTGAGGCCTTCCTGGGACTGGATCTGTGTCAGGGTGATGGTGGGGTTGGGCTCCACCCCTGTCTCAGCACAGCAGCTCCCTCCTTCTGACCTTGCAAGCTGTTCTTGGTTAGAAGATGATTTCAGCACATTCTTCTGTGAGTTTTGCTTCTCCAGGCATTTTCCTATGGTGTTATTTGGATGTTTTTTGGAGTGATCATGTCATGAGTTAGGGAGCTCACTGCCTTTCCTCGTCTACAAAATTTTTTGACATTTACCCCTCTCACTAAAACATTTTTTTGAACCCTGCCCCCCCACTTGTAAATTTTATATATGTGCCACTGTACTAATGATTATGTACATTATAAAACTTGGACAAAACTAGATATTTTAAAAGGATGAGAAGATGAAACAATATTTGATGCTAGAGTCAATAAAGAATCACTGGAATTTTTAAAGTTGGGGACTTACATGAAATAGAAATACTTAGCAAAATCACTTACCCAGCTGAGTACAAAACTCATTCCAAAGGGGAGAGATGAGGCAGGAAGATCAATAAGGAAAGTATTGCAATGGTTCATGCAACAGGTGATAAAGGCCTGAATTTAGGTGGTGGAGAACAGATGTGAGAAAATGAAGGTAGAAACCATAATTTGGAAACCCACTGAATATGTAGAGTGTAGGGGTTGAAAATGACACCAAGGATATGAAAATCTTTGTGACTAAAAAAATGATTTCTTCTCTCCTTCTGTGTCCCCACAAAACTAATAGGGAAATTCAGAAGTTGGGTGGATTTGGGGTGAAATACAATGATAGTTGTGATTCAGATTGTAACCTATATACTGTCAGTTCATTCTGTTTGACTCACTCTGTCCCACCCAAAATGAAAGGTCTACTTAAGGCTCTGCCCCTAAGACAGTACCACATAGGCTACCCCCAGTCACTGAAATGACTGGGAGCAGAATTTTCTCAATGGTACTTGCAGCTGCTGGGGGGTAGCAGTTAGTTTAGTTTATAACTACCCTAAGGTGCCACACCTGGCTCAAAAGGGTTGGGTGTGGGTATGTGGGAGGGGGCAGGGGAGGACGATGGAAGTTAGTACAACTGAGGGAGTAGGAAAAAGGCAAAAGTAGATGTGGTTGTATGGGGGACAAGTCTACCTCAAGGAGAGTAGAGAGCAACTTGTCTTTCCACCCTCCAAAATGGTTTATCACACACACACCCTTGGGGGGGGTTCCCCTTTTTTATAAATAGAAGTAATATACTAGTCCATGTGAGTTATAGGTTATAAAATTATCTACATATAACTAAAGAATACACTGATTTGTCCATGACAGGAAATTCTAATTAAAATCAAGCATTTTTATTCATTTGGAAAACAGTACTTAATATGTTTTTTTTTTTTTTTGCTGGGCAATGGGGGTTAAGTGACTTGCCCAGGGTCACACAGCTACTAAGTCAAGTGTCTGAGGCCGGATTTGAACTCAGGTACTCCTGAATCCAAGGCCGGCTCTTTATCCACTGCGCCACCTAGCTGCCCCTTAATATGTTTTTGTAAAGTTAAGGCAATAGTGAACATATTTCCTTAGCCAACCTGGTTTTCTAATTCTGTTATTCACACATGGCACTGCTTCTCCTGTTTCCTTGCCTTTGCCCTCAATGCAACCAATGTGTCTTAGATGGTTTTAACTTCTGGTGGGCAGCTAGGTGACCCAGTGAATAGAGCACTGGCCCTGAAGTCAGGAGGACTTGAGTTAGAATTTCACCTCAGACACTAGCTGTGTGACTCTTGGCAAGTCACTTAATCCAAATTGCCTTAAACATCCAGAGCCATCTCCAGTCATCCTGACATATATCTTGCCACTGGACCCAGATGGCTGTGGAGGAGAGTGAGGTTGGTGACCTTGCACAGCCCTCCCTCACTTAAATCCAATTCACTGCAAGTCATGACATCACCCTCATGTCATGGTCCTCTTTGGGAATGAAGGACCAACATCAACAATTTGTGGTGGTAAAAAAACCCAAAAACCTCCTAGTCAGCTTCCTGGTGCGGAGCTTCTCCAGAAATGTGAATAGCCTGGACATTGGACCCTGACAAAAATGGTCAGCAAATCTCTATTCTGAGCCTTTCCATCTTGCTAGGAACTTCTACCCCACTGGAAAACTCTTTGAGAACTGAAAGTGCTTCATTGGAATAATTCTTTCATATAAGCATGAAATAAGTTTCACCCAAATTTGGAATTAGTAGGATCCAGTTGGATCAAATTGTGCTAACAAGTTAGGCTTTGGTATGTGCTCCTGAGTAGGAGGATAAAACAGCCAGGGGTGTGAGTGTGTGTGTGTGTGTGGGGGGGGGGGTAATGAGGATTAAGTGACTTGCCCAGGGTTACACAGCTACTAAGTGTCAAGTGTCTGAGGCTGGATTTGAACTCAGGTCCTCCTGAATGCAGGGCCGGTGCTTTATCCACTGCACCACCTAGCTGCCCCCATGTTATATATTTTCAACCTATAAAACAATGTCTCGTCCCTTGTGGAAAACTGCTGTGCAAAAAATGACAGAATTAACTGTCCTGATATGTCCAAAGGTATAAATTACTTCATTAGCTACTGAAACAAGTAATTCCATATAAATAAAAATGAACTTTTCTGAATTTGCAGAAAAATGCAAGTATCTGAACTTGAAAATAACAGTTGGGGCCAGTCTTCATTAACTTTAATTAAAAGCAACATTTGTCCTGAATTAAAAGGGACAAACCCACACCAGTCTAGTTGAATAGAACAGAAAGGTGGGAATAATTGAGGTGTGAATCTAATTCCCAGCTCTGCCATTCTTGCAACCTTGGAAGAGTCACTTTTATATGGGTTTCTGTATAAAACAGGGACAAAAATGCTTGCCTGAGTTTTGAGTTTATTAGGGGGCAACATAGTACAGGGTGGGCCAAAAGTCACAATGTCTCAATAACTTTTTGAAAATGATTTTTTCTTTATTTTTCGCCATTTAAAAGATTTGATTTTTCACATGTAACATAAATTCATTCCTATGTATATGGTATATGAAGCTACAGTATTGTAAATTAAAAACAAAAAATAAAGGAGTTATTAAATATTGAAACCCCTTTGTGACTTTTGGCCCACCACTGCCACTAGAGTTAGGAGACCTGGGTTCTAACTTCCAAAACTCTGATGCTACTGTGGGTAAAGTGGAGTTAGTTCCTTTGTCTGCAAATGAGTGGTTGTATAAGAAAAGCTTTCTGAGATCATCTCTGTAAAATTCTATAAATATAACGATACTTACAAAAACAACCTTCCCCCCTACCCACACCACTGCTAACCTTTTTTGTTCGTCATGGACCTCTTTGGTGGGGTGGTAAATCTTATGGTTCTCTTCTCAGAATATTTTTAAACACATAAAATACAGTTTTATAAAAGACACTAATTCTATTGAATCATCATTTATCCATCCATCTATCTGTCCATCCACCTATCCATCCACAAGTTCAAGTGTTAGCTAAAATCCACCTTTTTGTAGGAAGCTTTTCTGGATTTTCCTTAATCTTAGTGTCTTCCCTTTAAAATTACTGCCAATTATCCTTTATTATGTCTTGGTTGTACATAATTGTTGCATGTTGTCTCCTTCATTAGAATATGAGTTCCTTGAGAGCAAGAACTGGCCCCCCGCCCCCCCTTTTGGTATATTCAGTGCTTAGTACAGTGCCTATAACACATAGTAGGCACTTAAAAATTTTTTCTTTTAACGAAATTGTCTAGGTGTGCCAAAAGGGCCTATCTAGCCATGGAATTATGCCTGGAAAGTTTCAGGTTGGAAGCATAGCCAACTCTGAACTAACCTTTTGTACCTATCACTTCACTGAGGGACTCTAGATCCCAAATTACAGGCTATAATTGGATGCTATAGAGGATGCACATAGGACAGGGTTGTTCTTTTAGATGAATGGGAGATCACACCCTTGTGATTCCAGTTGATTCAAGAATGTGTCTCCTGGAATAATGCCAAATATTTGTTGAGAAAAAAGAGAATCAGTTGGAATTTCCATGGAATTTTCTGGCTTTTACAAACCTCCTAGTTTGAGAGTACACAAAAATCAGATAAGGATCTAGTTATAGTACAGAATAAGATTTAGTGGGTTCAACAAAGCATAGAAAAGTATACTCTCCAAGTACTGGAAGCAATTAGTATATAGTTTCAGAACATCTATATCTTTTAAAATCAACTTTTCTTTTCAATCAATGAAAATCCACCTTCTTTCCCTCCCATTTAGAAAGAAAGAAAAACATACATTCTCCCTCCATTACAAATATGTACAGTCAAGCAAAACAAATTCCTGCATTGGCCATGTTCCATTTGCCCTGAGTTCACTGCCTCTCTGTCATGAGGTGGGTAGCATGTTTCATGATAAATCTTCTGGAATTATGATTGGTCACTGCATTGAAAAGAGTTCCTAAATTTTTCAAATTTGTTTTGTCTTTACAAATTGTTGTTATTGTATAAATTGTTTTCCTGATTTGACTTATTTCATTCTGCATGAGTTCATACACCATCTGCCCAGGTTTCTTTGAAATCACATACTTTTCTTACAGCACACTAGTACTCTGAGATATTCATATACCAAAATTTGCTCAGTCATTCCCTAACTGATGGGTATTCCTTCCACTTTCAATGTTTTGCCACAACTAAAAGAGCTATAAACATTTTTGTACATACAGGTCCTTTGCCTCTTAGATCTCTTTATGGTCATTTTTTTTTATGTTTATGGCTTAAGGGGTTATACTATCTGAAATTTTAGAAGTTCCAATTGTTCTTTATTTGGATCATCTTGATTTCTGTGACCTTTAAGAATTTCCATAGCCTTCTGGCAACTCTTGAGGAGACTGAAGGAATGGATTCAAGTATATCTGAACACCAGGTTTTTGTCTCTAACCACTACATAGCTTTTTCTATAACCCCACCAATATAACCTGTCACATATTCAGGGCAGTATTTCAACATGATGGTTTAGTACACTGTTAAGAAGGAAATTTTCCTCCTTTACATGTGACTTTACATGTGAAATGAAGAGTGTTGCCTATTTCTACTAAACTAACTAGAGTACTATATTTTGCTATTAACTAAAAAGAGGATGCAAAATGAAAGCCTAGGCTTAAAGAACATTGAGAGCAACCTCTTCCTCATAGTGTCTTCTGACACTATTTTCTTTTGTCTAATGATGAAGTATCCTTGCCAAAGTTAACCCTTCTATTTGTTCAACTGATCCCATCCAACCCCAACTGCTCCAACACCTTGCCCTTTCTGTAATCCCCACCCTACCCCTTATTTTTCCATCTCTGCCTATCTGCCAGCTCATTTCCTACTGCCTATAAGCATGTTTGTCTCCCCTTCCTCAAAAAATCCTCACTTGTTTCTTTCATCCCTGCTATCATCCCAAATCTGTTTCTGCCCTTTATAGCTAAATTCCTTGAAAAGGCTATCTACAATAGATGCCTCCACTTTCTCTTCTCTCATTCTTTTCTTAATTTCTTATAATCTGGCTTCCGGCCTTATCACCACACCAAAAGCCATCTCTTCAATGTTACTAATGATCCCTTATTGCCAAATCCAATGGCCTTTTCTCAATCATTCTACTTGCCTTTCACACTGTTGATCATGCTCTCCCCCCCTTTGTTACTTAGATTTTCAAGAAACTGCTCTCTCCTGGTTCTCCTCCTGAACCTGATCTGTCTCCTTCTCAGTTTTCTTTGCTGGATCCTCACACAGATTATATTCTCTAGTCTTGATATCTTACAGGGTTCTGTCCTGGGCCCTCTTTTTCCTCCCTACTACTTTACATGGTGATCTCATCGGCTCTTATAGATTTACTTACTATTTCTATTCTGATAATTCTCAAATCTACCTATTCTGCCCCAAACTATGCTGACCTCTAACCTCATATCTCCAACTACCTTTCAGGCATCTAGAACTGGATATCCAGTAAGACATCTTAAACTCAACATGTCTAAAATCGAACTCATTGTCTTTCCCCCTAAATATTGTTACACACAACCACAGCCTGCCCCCCCCCCCCAACTACTTTAGAGGGTAACACCATCCATACAGCCACTTAGGTTTACAACTCAGGAGTCATCCTCATCTCCTCACTATCTCTCACTCTGCATATCCAATCTATTTGCTAAGGTTTGTAGATTTCACTTTTGCAACAGCTCTCAAATTTGCCTCCTTATCTCTTCTGACACTGTCAACAATCTGGTATATAGGTCCATATCACCTCATGCCTGGACTACTGCAATAGCCTTCTAGTGGGGTCTGCCTGCAGCAGGTCTCTCTCCATGTCAATCCAGCATCCATTTAGACAGCAAACATATTCCTAGAGCAAAGTTCTGAGCACATTGCAACCCCCTCCCTCCAACCCCTAATCAATTCCAGTGTTTCCTTATCACTTCTAGGATAAAATACAAAATGCTGTGTTTGGCATTCACAGCCCTTCACAACCTATTCCCCTCCTCCCTTTCTAGTCTTCTTACACCTTACTCCCCCATCACATACTCTTCAATCCAGTGACACTGGCCTCCTGGCTGTTCCAAGAACAAGACACTCCATCTCTTGGCGCTGGGCATTTTCTCTGGCTGTCCCATATGCCTCACTCTTCCATTCTACTTACTTACATCCCTGGTTTTCTTCAAGTACCAACTAAATCCCATCTTCCACAGGAAGCCTTTTGCAACCCTTCTTAATTGTAGTGCTTTCTCTCAATTATTTCCTTTTTATCCTGTATATAGATTGTTTGTTTAATTTGTTCACATGTTGTCTTTCCCATTAAAGTGTAAGCTCCTTGAGGGCAGAAGCTGTCTTTTGCTTCTTTTTATATTCCCAGCACTTAGGACAGTGCCTGGCACAAACGCAGGTACTTAATATTTATGTACTGATTATGGATTCAGTCTGAAAGATTATGATTTACACATTGAAATGTTCCATTTGCAAAAATTCAGAGTCAGCAGTGTAAATACATAAATAAGTTCAACCCAAAGAGAATAGTATTGCATGGAATTTACAGAACTGGACTACCTCATAGAACATGTTCAAAAGATAACGAAGCAGAATCTATTTGACTTATAGAATATTTAATTGCTAAATTCTGAAGGAGAAAGGAAGATATGAGTAGAGACAAAAAAAGATTGTTAAAAACAATATGAAGGCCATTAGGAAGGAACTTTACATGAAAAATTGAAGATAATTACAAGCAGTATTTCTGGTGCCAATTTTACTAACATACTCTGGAAAGATGCCAGTGAATAAGTAAATGGGTTTCCCTGAAAATGTTTAAAAAAAATCTTGTAAGGTTAAGTTCTTTGGGTAACAAACTTCCTTATCTGATGGAAAATCTGAACTACATACATACATACACAGATACAGATATATAAAAAATTTCAGTAGATGTACCTAATTAAATTTTAAGTTGCTTCATTGTTTCAACAAACAGTAAGTGCTCCTTAGATAGAGAATGCTGTGTAAGATGTACTGGGAGTACAAAGTTTAGATAAGCCAAGGAGTACTCAGGGAGCTGATAGTCAAATAGGGTAGGTAAGACAATTAGAGACAATAATAATAAGGCATGCAAAAAAACCCCGTGATTTCACAATAATTGCAATGGATTGAGGAGTGAATGGGCAATAAATTAGAGGCAGAATATAGACTTTTCCTCCTTTTCTATTCTTCCCCCTTGGGGGAGGGAGAAAAAATTTGACAGTGAAATAATTCATGATTATGTAGCATTTTCATCTGAACAATTTTATGATAAAAAAAAATATGTGGAATTATGCTAAAAAAAAGTCAGTAAGCTGTAAATACCCTCTGACCTGGTAATACTGCTACTGTACATATGCTCCAAGTAGCTGAAAGGCAGAAGGAAAAGCCTCATACACACAAAAATATTTAGAGAAGCACTTTATGTAGCAAATGTTGGAAACTGAGTACCAACCAAATGATTGGGGAATGGCTAGACAAACTATGTTGTTAAAGGAATGCAAGGGGGGCAGCTAGGTGGCGAAGTGGATAGAACACTGGCTCTGGAGTCAGGAGTACCTGAGTTCAAATTCGGCCTCAGACACTTAACTCTTACTAGCTGTGTGACCCTGGGCAAGTCATTTAGCCCTCAATTGCCTCATTAAAAAAAAAAAGGAATGCAAGGAATATTATTATGCTTTAAGAAAGGACAAATATGAAAAATTCAAAGAACTGTGAGAAGATTTTTACAAACTGATGAAGAATAATATAAGCAGAATAATTTGCCTGATGACTAGAATAATGCAAAGGAAAACAACAATGAAAGCCTTCAGGACTCAGAAGTGATAATCAATGATTTTGAAAGACTAATGGTAAAGTGTGCTCCCTGCTTTTTGCCAAAGAGTAGTGTAGAATGAGGTATACATTTTCATATATGATCAAGGTGTTGATTTGCTTGACTATAATTATTTATTACAAGGGAGGGTTCTATTGAGGCAGGGGTTGTCAAGAGTGACAGTAATTGGGGGGGGGGGCGGAGTGGGAAGCATAAATAACACATTAAATACCAAAACCAAAAAATAGTAGATAGGATAAGGTCAAGGAAGAGGAGAAAAAAAAGGTATACTATCATTACCATCTTCCATAAAAAAAATACAGTATTATGGCCAATGAAAACCTAATTAATAGCTCTCTTTTTATTAGTTTGATTCTTCCAGTATAGGAAAGTTAATTATTTTGATCAGGATAATTTCTTAAGTAAAATAAGATGATAAACTGAAGACTAAATATTCCCTTTAGTATATGTGTTTTCCAGCTTTAAGCACATTCATCACACACCAACATGATGGATGAAGTTGAATCAGTAAATAGGAGTACCCTACTAATGAAAGACAATATTCTTTAGTTCATCTTTGCAAAACAAAGACATGTATGAACAAAAAGTTAATTTGTAGTAATAATAACATTTAGTAAAGATTTATATCTCTATTCTGAATCCAAAATTACATTAAGAAATAGAGGTATATAAAAGTAGTATAAGGCAGCACTGGAAGTTGGCCAACTGCATTTCCATCATTGGAGAACAGAAATTTTGAGGGTACTTCTTTATTTATACTTCCTTTTTTTTTTTTTTTTGGCAAGGCAATGAGGGTTAAGTGACTTGCCCAGAGTCACACAGCTAGTAAGTGTCAAGTGTCTGAGGCCGGATTGGAACTCAGGTCCTCCTGAATCCAGGGCCAGTGCTTTATCCATTGTGCCACCTAGCTGCCCTGAGGGTATTTCTAATATTAATATCTGATATTAATGTGTTTTCCCCCATATCTGATGATGAGACAACCATTTTTTTAGAGATGTTATAGGAGGCTCTTCACAGCTGTATTAATAGTTTTATTCTTTTCTTATCTCCAAACAAATGGCAACTATGCCCGTTTCCACAAGAAGGCAACTAACTTATGTAGAACTAATTCGAAGGCCTCTTCACTATGACTTAGAATGGATGACAGAATTGGTTACTGAAGTAATATGTTATCTCTTCCATCTCTAGTTAAGAAATAGTTTCGGTCATCGTTTATTATAAACCTACTAGATATAAGGAACTGTGCTAAGTAGTGAGGATAGAAAGTCAACTCTAAAACAGCACCTGCCCTATACCAACTTACATTCTTCTGTGGAGATAGAATATGTAAACAGATAAACATACAGTTTAAACAATAATTTGAAGAAGGAGGCTTGCTTCCTGTAGAAGACTACACAGGACTTGAGCCTTGAATAAACGAATGAATTCTAAGTGGTTGCATTGATGAGGCAGTGCTTTCCAGGCACATACAGGTGGTAATGGAAGTTAAAGTTTGGCCAACTTCAAGCATTCTAGTTTACCTGAAACAGAAGTCTGGGAAGGGAAGTAATGTGAAATAAGACTAAGAAAGTAGACTAAAGCCAGATTGTGAAAGGATTTCAATACCAAGCTGATATATAAATTTTGGTCCCAACACAACAGGAAGAGAAGAATTGTGCTCTAGAAAGATTATATAAGCATACACATGCATTCACACATCTCTGTGTATGTATATGGCATGTGCATATATGTATGAGCATGTATATACTGTATGTATATGTGTATTTATGCATGCATGTCTATGAGATTGGAAAAGGTAGGATACTAGAGGCAAGAGTCCAATTTGGACAACAGTCCAGATGAAAGATTATGAGGGCCTCAACTAAGTTGACTTGATGAATGAGATCATAGACCTAGTGTTTGAAGGATCATGGGATTTAAAATCTAAAACTGGAAGGAACTTTAGAAGCCATTTAGTTCAACCGTCTCATTTTGCAGAGGTGGAAATTGAGGCTGAGGGAGATCATGTAACTCTTAAATTCATATGAGTACTGGAGAGGAGAAGCAAATGGTCAGCAGTGTCAAACACTGGAGAAACACTGAGAAGGATGAGGACTGAGATTATGATGGGGCTAGGATGATGAGCAAGCCAAATAAGGTAGACTTTTATAGAGGTAAATATAAAGTCTACACTTAGGTTAAAAACATGACATTTACAAGTACAAGACAAGGGAGGCCTAAGGCATTAACAGCTCCTTTAAAGAAGCATTTAGAGATTTTAGAGACCTGTAAGGTTAATTAGTGTCAACAGTGTAACATGGCAGCCATAAAAGTTAATGTACTCTTAGCTGCATCAAGAAAGGCATAGTATGAGAGCAGAGGTGGTAATAGTATTCTATAGAACCCTGGCCTGGTAAAACCACATTTGTGGTTTAGGCACAAATTAGGTACCACATTTTAGCATGTTCATAGAAAAGTTGAGAAGCATTCACAAGATGAGGATGTTGATGGCCTTTGAGACTGGCATAAAATAAACAACTGAAGAAAGACATTAAATAATTTTCTTCAGGTCTAATCAAAAGCTTCACCTAAAAGTATTTATTATCATTTAGTGTACATTTTACCACCTTATGCACAAGGGTATCAGGAGAATTCAAAATATCACATGATACTACTGAACATATACACTGGATTTGACATGAGAGAACCTAAGTGAGAATCTTAGCTTTGTTATTTGATGCTTAAGTTACTCTGGGAAAAAACAATTACTGTGTGGGCCTCTAGATCCCCATCTGTAAAATGGAAGGTTTACACTGGATGACCTTGAGGTCTCTTCCAACTCTACAGCTCTGATCCTATAACATGGGGATATTTTGCCTTGAAAAAAAAAAAAATATGGCAGCAGAAACACCTTAGCTCTCTCCAGTTTTTCTTATGTCTCCCCGCAGAGGACAGAATTAAGAACATTGGTGTCTTTTTTTTTTTTCCTGGTAGGGCAATGAGGGTTAAGTGACTTGCCCAGAGTCACACAGCTAGTAAGTGCCAAGTGTCTGAGGCTGGATTTGAACTCAGGTCCTACTGAATCCAGGGCCAGTGCTCTATCCACTGAGCCACCTAGCTGCCCCCAGAATTAAGAACACTGGGTAGAAGCAGAAGAGAGGAAGATTTTGTCTTGACTCAAGAAAGATATTTGCTCATTAATTATTGTTGTTTGTTTCCTTCTCAAGAGGACCATCACACTGAGGAGGTGATGTCATGACCTTGCCATGAATTGGATTTAAGTGTGGCAAGGTTGTGCAAAGTTACCAGCCTCACTCCCTCTTCTGGAGCGATCTGAGTGCAGTGGCAAGATATATATCAGGATGACAGGAGATGGTCCTAGATGCAGTGGGAGACCTTGCCTTTTTAAGCTAAAGTCTTTCCCAGGTTTCGGTTTGCCTGAAGCAATGTCCATTCAGGGATTAAGGTCAGGTAAGAAACAGGCAAAGAATGGCCTCTTTCACCTAGGTAAAAGGAACAATAAATAATCAAATAAAGATACCCCCTTCCCCCAAATAAAAAGACAACTGATCGAATAAATAAATAAATAAGCAACACAAATAAAGGGAGGGGGGAAGACTGTTAGGATTTCTGGCCAAAATAGAAAGAATTACGATTTACACCTACTGTGAGCTATCAAGAGGCCAAACAGTGGCCAAATGAGGCCTGGGATCTACTGTTGGCCAATCAAATAGAGTCAGAGTTATTTGGGTTTAAGGCATGGTCCTTAAAAGAAATCTAGCCAGTAAACCCCTAGAAATCTTGTGAGGTTTCAGTAATCACTCACTGCTGCTCATGAGCAATGTCTTGGCTGAGTGTCTTCAAGTGAAGGCTTTGGACAAATGTTTGGGCTACACCCATAGTGAATATAAAGAACAAGTAAGACAGGAAGAAGAACCAGAAATCAGCCTGGGCAAGAAGGGCCATTTCCTGATCAGAGACTGGAATAAAGGAGGAAATGGCTGGGGATGACGTCAAGGGATTAAGATGAGGAGGAAGAGAGAAGAGGGCTTCAATTTTTTAGTCAAGTATGATTATGTTACGGAGAGGGGAGGGTTTACTGTGGGTGGCTTGAGAAAAGAAGAAAAAGTCTAGAACACTGGCTGGGAAGAAAGGGATAGAAAATCTGTGACGAGCAAAAGGACTGCTCTGCTTTAGTGAGGACCTGGCTGAAATTAGATAACACAACCTGTAGTGGATGCAAACAACTCAGGTCAACAGCACATAAATAGGAGTGAAAGAGACAGATGGTGGGAATAACCCAGGGATCAGGTTTGGCAAGATGTGAATAGTGAGAGGACAAGAGAGGAAGGGCTTTTAGAGGAGCAGATGGGCATAAGGTAGAACTGGTTTACTAAGGGGTCAAGACTGAGAAAGAAGGAGAATGTAAGGCACTGAGTGGAAAAAAGGGAGTGGGTATTTTCTTTTTAATTTAGTACCCTAACATTCATGAAATCATGAAGACTTTCATTAAAAAGTTGAATTTGGAATAGGAAAAAGATTCTGTAGAAAAATGTGTAAAAGCACAGCCTGCAAATAAAAGCAACTGAAATCTATGCTATCACTGGGTGGGAAACTTGATGATTTGGTCAGTGCAAAAACCCCACACTTCATATTGAATTTCTTTACAAAAGACATGAGCCAGCTGCAAGCTAAATGATACATAAAAGCAGTCAAATTTCTACAGACTCTGCCTATCATATCTAATGGGTATATCATGTCATTTAAGCCTATGTGTTTCCCCATCTCTTTAATTTAGCAAATTAGAAATTTGCCTACTTGTCCCTCATCATTCATTAGATATTCATTTGCACAAATATGGTGGTCTTTGAAAAATTAGGCTACATTAACTTTGAGAGGTGTCAAAAATGCTTAAGCATCTATCTTATTACACTGTCTTTTAACTATACCACCATGTCATACATAATGAGATTACATACAGATAAAATGAGCATATACTTAATCAAATGACACTGATTATAACTCTTTAATATCAGTGACACTAGATAAAAGATAATACTTGAATCTCACTTCTGCCAATACTTTCAACCCAAAAATTCACTAGAGCTGGTGAGTTGAAACACTACACTGATTTGAATTTCTAGTGCCTTTTATTCTATCCAGACTAGGGAAATACAGGAATATGTGCTGAGGATGGCTGAAGCATGCTGGCAAGTTAGGTGCATTGGACAGCTGGCTTTGGATATATCTTGCATACATAAAGAAAGGCAGACACCATTTCTATTCTCAAATACCTTGGTACTTTGTTCTCTTGCTACTTACACTTTAAATATAATCAAAGCCCCAATAGCAGACAAATTACTTTCTCAATCTTCTGCCCAAATCATTAAATTTTCTGTCACTGAAGGGAAATGGGTAAATAGTTATGAAGTGAGGAAACTGCATAGGTCTAGAGGAGGTATACGATTAGGAGAATCCAGTAATGTAAAATAGCTCTGGGATCCCTCAGTGCACTCTGAATGTAAGTGTATATTATACAATTTTAGTTATTGGTGGGGGGAGACAGTCCAAACTTCAGTGAATGCAGCAGAAATTCAAGTGTTACACAAAACCAATGATTTTGTAATACTCCAGAAATTAGAGGAAAAACAAATGTTGGCTAAGGGAAGAGATGGAAGAGGTATAAAGCAATTTGAGAAAACCTGCATGATTTAGAAACTTTAGTTGTAAGATATGGACATTTTTTTCCCCTACAGAAATCTTAAAAATCTTAAATTTATTTTTCTTAGTATAGAATACATTAAAAAAAGAATTTAAAGTTATTATTTCATATCTTCTATCATATTAAATGGGTCCATCCTAATCTCACACACACACACAAATCACACACACATCATTTGTGGTACTATAAGTATGTGTACACATATGCAAAAATGTATGTGTGTATACAAATATGAAGCTATGTGTATATATTTATATGTGTGTGACAGGGTATTAAAAGTATATATGCACACACATACATAAATATACACATGCAAATAATTAACAAACATGGGAAAGGAATAAATATTTTTAAGAGCTCACTATGTGCCAGGCACTGGGCTAAGTACTTTACAAATATATCATTTGATCCTCAAAACAACCCTGAGAGGAAAGAGCTATTTTATCCCCATTTTACAGTTGAGGAAATTGCAGGAGATGGAAGCTCTTAAGTGACTTGCCCAGGGTCACAGAGCTAGGAAATGTATGAGGCTGGGTTTGCACTTGGGTCTTCTTGGCTGTGGAACCAATTCCCTAGCCATGTACCACCCAGCTGGTTCAGTGGCATGGACAATCTATTCTTTTGTTTTAATTTATACGGTTATTCAGAAATATTCACAATTCAGTCAGCAAAGTCTATGAAATACTGCCCCATCCCATAAAAAACCCCCCAACAATCCCATACATATTTTTTCAAGATAGCTGTTTTAAAAAAGCATGCAGGGGGGCAGCTAGGTGGCGCAGTGGATAGAGTACTGGCCCTGGAGTCAGGAGTACTTGAGTTCAAATCTGGCCTCAGACACTTAACACTTACTAGCTGTGTGACCCTGGGCAAGTCACTTAACCCCAACTGCCTCACTTAAAAAAAAAAAAGCATGCAGGACTAAAAAAGTGGCTTTGCACTCTTATATCCAGATTAGGGATGTCTGGACTACTGAGACCAAATTAAGTGTTCGGTAAAATGTTGGTCTGATATGCCTTCAAGTTGATCCTAATGTAAACAAACGGGCATCTCTAATTCAGAAGGAAAAGATTAGAGCAAGAACATGACCTTAATTGTCCACATCCAAGTTAACATTAATATCCTTGATAGCAAAATCGGGGACTTTAAATTCAATTAATCCATAAGCGAAATATACCAAAATTCTCTGCCAGACATAAAGATACTGTTATATCCATCTGACTTAGTTTGTAGTTTGTAAAATGAAAATGATAGGCAACCCAGCCATTGGGAACTGTTGTAGAACAAAGGATGGTAGCAACAAATTAAATTTTAAAATAATTTCTCTGGATGCTCTCAGACTCATCTTTGCTTCCCTTCAATTCCAAGGATCTTGACAATTTAATTTAGAACTGTTCTAAAAGTATAGAATTAAATACCTGAACTTGTAACCTATGTTTTCAAGTATATTATAAATGCATCTTTAAAAAAAGTAATCCCTACATAGAGTACTGCAGAATAAATAGCATGCCATTCATTTTTCCCAAGGCCTGACTCAGCCATCATTTAAATAGGATCCTTGCCTAGAAGGGTTCTTGCTTCCCAGTGACTAAAGTAGTTGCAAAACATGTATTTTCACCTGTTCTATTCTATTTATAGACATGAAAAACGGGTTATAACACTGTTCTTTAAATAAAATAGTACTGTGCTAGCCCCTATTAAAAACAAGAGTTAAGCCACTATCTGTGTATTAGCTAAAATATGCAGAATAGGTTTAAATAATCTGATAGTTAAACTAGAAACTCTCCTTAATGTTTAAGTGTACCTTATTTTAGAAGTAAACAGTCCAGTTAGAAATAAGGTAATAGAATAAGAAATATTTCGCTCTGTATATATTCTAAAAAATCAATACAAATTATCTTACCTATCTGGGTACAACATACTATCTATACGAGCCATCTGATCCTTTAGAAGGGTCACATTTTAGATGAAAGAAGTTGTATTCATCTTAATCATCTTTAGTATAACTGAGGGTTCTTTTTTCCCCTTAACAATATTTTATTTTGAGGGAAGCTAAGCACTGGCCCAGGATTCAGGAGGACCTGAGTTCAAATCCGGCCTCAGACAATTTACACTTACTATCAGTGTGACCTTGGACAAATCACTTAACCCTGCACTTTTTGCCCTGGAAAAAAAAAAAAGTATTTAATTTTTTTCCAATTACACATAAGGATAGTTTTCAACATTCGTTTTGATAAGATTTTGACTTTCAAATTTTTCTCCCTCCCTTGCCTCCTCTTTCCCCAAGACAGCAAGCAATCTGATATAGGTCATATATGTACAATCAAATTAACAAATTAATCAATCAAATCAATTAATCAAATAAACAAATTAAACATATGTACAATAAAATTAAACATTAGTCAGGTTGTGAAAGAAGAATCAGAACAAAAGGGAAAAACCTCAAGAAAGAAAAAAAAATCACAAAAGAAAAAGTAAAAAAATAGTATAGTTCAATCTGCATTCAGATTCCACAGTTCTTTTTTTTTGGATATGGAGAGCATTTCCTATCATGAGTCCTTTGGAAATGTCTTGGATCATTGTACAGCTGATCATCACACAATGTTGTTGTTACTATGTACAATGTTTTCCTGGTTCTGTTTACCTTACTCATCAGCAGTCCGTTTAAGTCTATGTTTTTCTGAAATCTGCCTGCTCATCGTTTCTTATAGCACAATAGTATTCCATCACAATCATATGCCACAACTTATTCAGCCATTCCCCAATTAATGGGCATCCTCTCAATTCTTTGCCACCACAAAGAGAGCTGCTAAAAAATATTTTTGTACATGTGGGTCCTTTTCCCTTTTTTATGATTTCTTTGGGATACAGACCTAAGAGTGGTATTACTGGGTCACAGGGTATGCATAGCCCATATCCCTTTGGGCAAAGTTCCAAAGTGATCTCCAGAATGGTTGGATCAGTTCACAATTCCACCAACAATGCATTAGTGTTCCAATTTTCTCACATCTCTAACGTTTATCATTTTCCTTCTTTGTCATATTAGCCAATCTGACAGGTGTGAGGTGGTACCTCAGAGTTGTATTAATTTGCATTTCTCTAATCAATAGTGATTTAGAACATTTTTTCATATGGCAAGACATAGCTTTGATTTCTTCATCTGAAAGCTGCCTGTTCATATCCTTTGACCATTTCTCAACTGGGGAATAGAATGATTTGTATTCTTATAAATTTGATTCAGTTCCTTATATATTTTAGAAATGAGGCCTTTATCCTAAGTGAGGGTTCTTAACCTGGAATCTATAAATCCATTTGGGAAAGATGTCAAAGAGACAGGTCTTTAGATGACAGGGGGACAGGACTAGATTGGGGAAAAAATTACATCATTATTTCAATATAATTGCTTTCCTTTGTGATTCAATGTATTTTTTACGCATTTAAAAACATTATTCTGAGAAGGGTTTCACAGGTATCCCCAGACAGCCAAAGGGGTCTATGAGATACGCAAAGGGTAAAACCCCTGGTCCAAAGCAAAGTTGAAGGGGGGGGGGGGACTTTTTTTAGAGGTGGTTGTTTTCATAAAAAAATGTTAATTTATGAACGGTTGGAAGGGGAAAAAAACCCTGTAACTGCAAGAAATATAGGATCAGTTTAGGGTATTTTTTTTTTTAAGCTTTAAAAATCAAACTAAAGCACAGCTTCAAAGACAGTAACAGACAGGCTAACTATAGGACTAGATGACTAAGATAAAGTAGCTCTTTGTGAGAAAAGCATATAGAGGAATCAAGTTGTCTAACTGCACACCTCAGCAAGAGGCTAACACTACAAATGCCAAATATAGCTTCAAACCAAAGGGCAGCCTTTTGTACTTTTAGATCACATCTACACACATAGAAAGCCATAACCATTTGTAGTGTCATCTTGGAATCACAAGGACAAGGCTCTGTATACCTGTTCAAATTTTCTCTCACCTCAAGCTTAAAGCAAAATAAAATGGGGGGAAAAAAGTGATAGTATTGGTGAGTTTTATACATTACTAACATTTAAAAGCAATGAATTGTGCTGTGTGCCAAAATGGTATAAATTAGGATATTTCTTTCATCTCTGGTGTACTTTAAGGAATACTCATTTCATCTAAGTAACCTACATGGATTATGGATGCTTTCACCAATACAATTACCCACCCATGTCTTCCTTTCCCCCCCTTTCTTCCTTACCGTTTGTGCATGTGGTTTTAAATTTTTACTGATGCCTTTTGCTTTTATATCACATTTATTTGCTAATGTATTCCTTTTCCTACCCAGTACAAATTCATTTTGAACAATAACAAAAAAAACAACACCAATTCAACTACTATATCAGTCATGTTAGCACTGACATCATCTTATTACTATAGCCTTCCTTGTTTCAATAAAAGGAAAGACATTCATCTTTTCTTTTCTCTAGTGCCAAACATGGTCATTATAATTACACAATGTTCATTTTTTGTTTTATTCTTCTTTCAAGTCATTGAGCATTTATGAAGCATTTACAATGTGCCCGGCCCCTAAGTTAAGTTCTGGGGTCACAAATGAAGAAAAAACAATCCCTGCTCTCAAGAAGTTCAGAGTCTTTCCATTTAGATTGTTGTAGTCAGTAAATAAACATTAGCAACTACAATGTTTCAGGCTCAGTGCTAAGTGCTCAGGTTACAAAGACAAAAGTAAAATGGTTCCAGCTCAAGGACCCAAGAAGACTAACCAAATATAAGAAAATAGACAGAGTACATTACAAAGTGAATACAAAGTAGTGTGGCAGGGCACTAGCAGCAGAGGGGATGAGGAAAGTTTTTATAAAGAAGGTGAGCAAAGCATTAAAGGCAATCAAGGACTCTGAGGTGGAAGGAGGGTGAATGTTTCAAGCTAAGAGAATTGTTGTGAGGATCAAATGAGAGAATACTTGTAAAGTGCTTATTAACACTTTACATAGCATGTACTATTATAATCGATGATGATGATACCAGCCAAAGCAAAAGTGTGAAGAAGGGAGATGGAGTATTGTCTGTGAGGAACATCATATGTATCAATATGGCTTGATCGACAAGTTGGTAGAAAGGAAGGGGCCAGGTTTTGAGAAACATTTAAAAATGTTTGACAAAGGAGTTTACATTTCATCCTGAAGGTAATGGGGGAGGGAGATGAGGAGAGAGGTGTGTAGCTGACGTAGTCAGACCTATGTCTTAGGAAAATCACTTTGAAGTTCTGTGGAGGTTAGATTGGCATGAGGAGAGATTTGATGCTAGGAGGCCAAAGAGGAGGCTACTCAGTAGTTCAGGAGAAGTGATGAAGGAACCTAAGCTAGATATGGATTATGATGGTTTTCTGTTTCTGTTTACTTTCCTCTGCATATGTTTATGTATGTTTTCCTGAATTCTTGTAATTTCTTGTAGCACAATAATGTTCAATCATACCTCTATTATATTTATCTGTCACAATTAGCTATTCCTCAACTGAGGGGCATTATGGTGCTGATATGAATATTTTGGTATATATAGGACCTCTCTTTGATCCTGTATTACCTTTTTTTCTCTAGATACTATAATAAAAACACAAAAACCCATTGTATAAGAAATTTAGAGATATAGTGATGTTAGTACATAAGATAGCTATAGGTGATATCTTAGAGTCAGCAAGACCTAGGTACAGTATGGCAGTGTGACCTTGGCAGCTGTGGCTCAGTGCACTGAGTCATGAAGACCTGAATTCAAATATTGCCTCAAAAACTTACTAGCTGTATGATTCTGAGCAAATCACTTAATCTCTTGTTTGTCTTGGTTTCTTCAAATGCAAAATGGGGTAAATGATACCTCAGGTTTGTTGTGAAAATTCATTGAGTTATTTGTAAAAGTGGTTAGCACAAGGCCTGGTACATAGTGGACATTATATAAATGCTAGCTATTGGAGGCAGCTAGGTGGTGCAGTGGATAAAGCACCAGCCCTGGATTCAGGAGGACCTGAGTTCAAATCCAGCCTCAGACACTTGACACATACTAGCTGTGTGACCCTGGGCAAGTCACTTAGCCCTCATTGCCCTGCACAAAAACAAACAAAAATAAATGCTAGCTATTGTTATTATTGTTACCATTACATATGATTAGAGTACTAAGTTTTTGAATATATGTAATGAGAAAATACAATAGTTCATAATAAGGAAGTGCTTGGGTGAAAAACTGGAGTAGAAGATGACTGTCACATCACCACAGAGGAAATAACTGGAGAGAATGATTTCTAAGAATAAAATTACTCCTTTTTCACATGGTGGATGATCTAGATCGGCAAAGTACCATTGGTAATTAACTGAGATAAAGAAAAATATTGCTCCTTAAAAGATCTTGCCATTGAGCTGCTAGCTTGAGAAAGAGAGACAATATCAGGAGTGCAAAGGACAGACCATCATTCCTGGCCTAATCAATCTTTGTTGCTGCTGAGCCTGTTCTTTATAATACCAATTAGCAATAATTGGGATTTGGATTTCAATTCATTAGGAATTAAGCCATCAGCTCACTTGACAAAGGCCTTCTAAGCTATCAGATAATAATTATTTCTGATCAGGACCACATTAAACGTGGTCATTTTAAGGAACAACAGTAATTCTAAGGTTAAAAGTCTGACAAGGTCTTGTCTTGTCTTGTCTGAATGGCTGGATTTGTAACTAAAAGGGAAAAAATACAAAAAAGAGAGTAGGTGTAAGAACAAAAAGGGCTTTTAAAAAGAGGTTTTTTTTGTGGAGGCTTAAGACAGAACATTGCAGCAGACACAGTCAGACTTGTTTGAAGTGTTGCTTAGTCTTGCTGAATTGCTCTCCTCTTCTTTGTTATATATTTGTTACAAGGATTGAATAAGGAATATTTATTAAGCAACTACAATGTTCCAGGCACTGTAGTTAGGCCCTTACAAAAAATGAAAACTCCTGTTCTCAAGGAGTAATATAATCCATTAGAAGAAATACAATGTATTTATGATAGGAGGGCAGTAATAGTTGGGGGTGATTAGAAATGGTACTTCAAATGAGCCTTGAAAGAATACAGGGAATCTCTGAAGCAAAAGTAAGGGAATGTATTCCAGATATGAGGGATGGCTAGGACAAAGCCACTGAGATGGGAAATAGAATGTCTTCAGTGTGGAATAGAAAGGTCAATCTTCTTCTTGTTGTTTGTCCTTCATGAGGGTGATGTCATGACTTGCACTGAATTGGATTTAAGTGAGGAACACCAACTCAAAGTCGTCAACCTCACTCTCTCCTCTGGAGTCATCTGGGATCTGGGTACAGTGGCGATACACACACACACACACACACACACACACAACCAACCCCCCAGGTTGACTGGAGATGGCCCTGGATGTTTTGTGTGTGTGTGTGTGTGTGTTTTTTTTTCCCCCAATAAAGCATTTGGGGTTAAGTGACTTGCCCAGGGTGACACAGGTAAGTGTCTAAGACAGGTAAGTGTCTTAGGTGAGATTTGAACTCAGGTCTGCCTGACTCCAGGGTCAGTGTCTCTATCTACTTGCTCCACCTAGCTGCCCTAAAGGCCAATCTAGTGTGGGAGGGAGACCAATGTATAATGCATATGTAAGAAATTGGAGCAAGGCTCAGAAAGGCTATTAAATGCTATTTTATTCTAAAGATAATACAGAGCCACTATGGTTTGAGTAGGGCAAAGGTAGTCAGCCAGCCAACAAACATTTATTTTTTTATTTCCTGATTAACATTTATTAAGGGCTTTCTATATGCTAGGCACTATACTAAGGTGAACATAAAAAGAGGCAAAAAACAGTCTTTGTCTTCAGGGTGCTCAGAATCTAATTAAGGAGGCAACATGCAAACAAATATATGCAAATAATCAATATACAGAATAAACGGGAAATAATTCACAGAGAAAAGGCAGTAGAATTAAGAGAGTTTAGGAAAGGCTTCCTGTAAAAGATGGGATTTTAGTTGAAACTTGAAAGAAACCAGGCAAGTAGAGGGATAACATTCCAGCCATAGGAGTCTGCTAGAGAAAATGCCCTGAGCCAAGAGGTGGAGGGTCTTGTTTGTGAAAGGGAGCTATTCCAGACAACCTTCTTAAGAAGTTTAGCCAGAAAGAGTAGAGGAATTATATTAAAATAGTTGGCAGGGATAGAAGAAACAAGTGAGCCTTATTTGAGGAGGGAAACATGGACATGTTTTTAGGCAGTATGGAAGAAGTTAGTAGTAGTCAGGCAAAGTTTTTTGGATTTTTTTTTTGCGGGGCAATGGGGGTTAAGTGACTTGCCCAGGGTCACACAGCTAGTAAGTTTCAAGTGTCTGAGGCTGGATTTGAACTCAGGTACTACTGAATCCAGGGTCGGTGCTTTATCCACTGCGCCACCTAGCTGCCCCAGGGAAAGTTTAAAAGATAAATGATAGAGCAGATGTGACAGAGGGAGGCAATATATTGGAGGAGATGGAATAGGATTGCTTAGGCAGGTACAGTGAGACCTGTGCTTAGGGACAATCGCTTTAGGCAGCTTTGTTGAGGATATATTGTAGTAGTGAGATTCTTGAGGCAAGGAGACCAATTAGGAGGTTATTACAAAAATCCAGATGAGAAGTAGTGAAGGTCTGAACTAGAGTGATGGTTGTGTGAGTAGAGAGAGGGCACTTAGGCAAGAGATGTTTTGGAGAAACTGACTGGACATGTCAGGAGAGTGAGAGTGAGGAATCAAAGATAATGCTGAGATTGCACATCTAGTAGAATGGAAGAACCATGACGTTTTAAGAGGTGCAGGTTTGAGTGGAAATAATGAGTTCTGTTTAGGACATACTGAATTTGGGGACAGATAAGAGAGAATAGAAATAAAGACTGGACCTCTGCTGTCACTGGTATAGGCAATGAATGAAAATGGAAAATCCTTCTACTAATCAAGGTTGTCACTTTTATATAGTCTTAAAGAGTTGTCTAGAACAACTGTTAAGTGACTTACTCAGCACAACAAAGTCAGAATCAGAATTTGAACTCACATCTTCCTGGCTCCAAGGCTGGTTCTCTATCTACTATGCCACACAGCCTTTTTCATAAGAGATAAAAGAAAGAAAAGAAAAGAGAAGAGTGCCTAGGACAGAGCCTGAGGGAGTGGCGGTGACCTGCAGTTAGGAAGTATGACTTTGGTGATCAACTAGCGAGATACTGAGGAGTAGCCAGATCTGTAGGAAGCAAACCAAGAAAGAGAACAGTCTCACAAAAACTCAAAAGGAAGAGAATATTCAGGAGAAGATGGTCAGCAGTATCAAATGCTTTGGAGAGGTCAAGCAGGATGAAGCATGTGAACAGGCTAGATTTGGTAAATAAAAGCTCATTTCTACCTTTGGAGAGCAGTTTTATCTGAGTGATCAGATTAGAAGCCAGACTACAAAGGATAGAGTAGGGAGTAAGAGTAAAGGAAGTGCAGGCAAGGAGTGTAGAGAGCTTTTTATAGTTTAGCTGAGAAAGAGAAGAAAAAGATGTAGGATAATAGTATGAGAAGATAATTTCTGGGGGTGGGGGGTGTTTTTGATCTGGAGGAGAAAGACATGTTTGAAGGCACCAAGGAAGTAACCAGTAGACTGGGGGGAAACTGAAGATGGCTGTTCGAGGCTTCCAAATCCTAAGAAAAAATTTTAAAAAGTCTTCCCTTGACTTTTCTACCTCATTCAAATACTACCCCATCCCCTTGTCTATTTCATAACAAAACTTTTTGAAAAAAAGTTGTTCACACCTGTTGGGAAAAGTATAGTTAACATGGCTAATACTCTTTTATACAAAAATCATTCCTGTGCCCATAAATCTTAAGTGGTACCCTAATGTCTACCAAGTAAAATTTCAACTTCATCTGCATGCAAGGCCAGCTATAATCAAAGCATCATAATACTTAGAGCAGGAGAGAGAATTAATTAGATTTTAAAAGCATTTATTAAGCACTTAGTATACAAGTAGGGCACTGGGGATACACAGACAAAAACAAAATATTGCCTACCCTCAAAACTCTTGCATTCTCCTGGGAGAATTAATATATTCATATTATAACAACAATTTTTAAAAAGGTAAGGATAATTTGTAGCTACATAGAATGAAAAACAACAGAAGCGAGCATATAACAAATAAATTGTTACTCTTTGAAAGAAATAGATACTTTAAATCACAATGTAATTAGGGCCCTGAACAAGTCAACTCAGCTCTTCCACATTACCTCAAAACTGAAAGAAATGAGCTAAATAAAGTAAAAGAACAATTCAAAGAGAACTGAAATTCCAAAAAAGAAAACCTCACAAGTAAAGAAGTCCTAATACAATGAAAAAATATTTTGAGGCTGAATAAAGTGAGGATAAACTAACAGAAGAGAATAATGTTTTTATAACAACTAGCTCCCTAGAAATTAGAATGGAACCATCAGAACCTAGAGTTCTTGAGCTCAATAAAAAAGTTAAATGAAGTTTATAAAGAGGGAAATTAGATGTCTTTAAGAATTAGAAAAGACAAATGGAAGCATCTGTTTTGGAACTAAAGGTAAAAAAATTCAATAAAGTAGTGGACATGGTGAAAAAAAACAGAACAGCAGGTCAAAGACGAAAATGTTAAGATTCAACAAATATTAGAGCCCAGTCAAAAGACAGCAAAATTAGAACATGTGAGGTAGGTATCTACATACCAGGAAACTGACCTTGAAGGAGAGTGCAATAAGAGAATCTGAAAATCAGTGGGCTCCTAGGAAAAACAAAAAACAAACAATCCCCCCCAAATCTTGAATACCATATTGCAGGGGGTCATGTCATCAAAGAAAATTATCTGAAAATATTGAACCTAAAGAGCTTAATACAGATTGTCAGAACTAAGAAGCCACTTGAGAGAAAGCCACAAGTTCAACTCATTCCAAGATATAATCACTAAGCTTTAAAATTAAATAAAGAGTCCTAAAAAGTGACAGGAAGAAGTTATTCAAATATCAAGAAGTATCAGTCCAAATTACTCAGGACCACTCACTGAAAACAATAAATGAAATGAAAAAACAACAACTCTGTTGTGAAAAAGCAAAGACAAGCAGGCTGCAAACAAAGGATAATATCCTCCAACCCATATTCTTATGCACAAAAAAGTGGCTTTTACCCAAATTAACTTCCAATCATTCCTTCTAAGAAAGCCTGACTGTGAAACCATAAAGGCAAATAAATCCACATAGCCTGAAATAGCTATGTGAGGATTCAATGTTGATATGCTTCAGGAAGATAAATCCCATATTGTCTAAGAGAAACCAAAGAAACAAAAGAAAGACCAGTATGCAATAATCTCATGAAAGATGATCACACAGAGGTGATCCAAAGTAATAAAGAGTGGGAGAAATGAAACGATTTGGGGTTTCTTGACATCAGCACCACAGGTGGGATGATGGGAGAAAAGAAATCATCATCCATACTCTGATTTAGGCAAAAAAAAAAGTATCAAAAAGACTTCATCAGTTCAAATAGAATCAAAGAATTTAGGGCTGCATAAGTGAGGAGGCAACAGTACATATCTGAAAGCAGAGAAGAGTTGGCGGTGGAGGAGAAGCAGGTACTTTTAAAAATTAAAAGGCAAGATCCAGTGATCTGGGAAGAAACATATAGAAGTAAATGAGAACAGACTGATTCAAGCAAAACTTGCTTCAGATAATAAATGCTGATTTTTAAAAGGAAATTTTAAAATGAGATTTGATGAAGGGAAAAACAAGCTTAACAATTATAAGCTCGACTATTAAGGGGCTCTGAAAGCCAAAATCCAACAAGGAATTGACAGTTATAAAATTAAGAGTTATTACCAAATAGACAAGAAAAGGGATATGAACAGGCAGTTTTCAAGAAGAACTACAAACTAATAGCTGTGTGAATTCTTAAAAGTAATTATATGGGGCAGCTAGGTGGCGCAGTGGATAGAGCACCGGCCCTGGAGTCAGGAGTACCTGAGTTCAAATCCGGCCTCAGACACTTAACACTTACTAGCTGTGTGACCCTGGGCAAGTCACTTAACCCCAATTGCCTCACCAAAAAAAAAAAAAAGTATTTATGAATCAGACAAATGGAAATTAAAACAGCTCTGAGGTAGCATCTCACAGTAATCAAATTGGTAAAGATGGTAAAAGATGGGGAAAAAAAGGCATATTACCTTGTGGTAGAGCTGTGAATTGGTCCAACTGTTTTGGGAAACAAATTATGCCAAGAGCCAGAGACTACATCTCTTTGAACCAGAGACCTCATTAACTAGGATCAAACCCCATAGAGGATGATGACAAGAAGACATTAAAATGCAATAAATTAAAATAAAATTCACAACAACATTTTTGTGATGTCAAAAAGCTGGAAATAAATCATGTGCCAAAAATTTGGGGAATGGTTGAAAAAATTTATGGTATATGAATGCAATGGAAATAGTATATTATAATGAATGATGAATATGAATTCAGAGAATCATGGGAAAGTTTGTATGAAGGGGTTCAGAGGGAAGAAAGCAAGGTCAGAAAACCAATATAGGTACCACACTATCAAAGTTGAAACACAAATCCTTTCCCTTAATCTGTGAACTTTTCAAAGTGTAAAGTGATATTTTATCAATAGTAATT
This sequence comes from Dromiciops gliroides, assembly GCF_019393635.1. Taxonomy (NCBI): domain Eukaryota; kingdom Metazoa; phylum Chordata; class Mammalia; order Microbiotheria; family Microbiotheriidae; genus Dromiciops; species Dromiciops gliroides. The sequence continues at coordinate 377,567,785 of NC_057863.1, forward strand.
TAACTATTCAGTGATCTTACTTCATGGTTTTCAGGGAATGACCTTTACAGGTAGGAAGCAGAAAGGTTTGCATTTTTATTGGCAAATGTAAATATTGTGTTAAAACAAAATGTGATAAAAAAGAGATAAAGAAAAACCTGTGCTTGTATTTCCAGTGCTTGGTACAATACCTAGCACATAGAAAGCCCTAAACAGATGGATGTTGACTAGATTTTATTTTATTTTTTATTTTGTGTTCAATTCCACATTCTCTGTGTGTGCACACATTATGTATAAACATATATGTATGTATATTTGTATAAATATGTATCTATATATATACATATTTATTTACTGTTAGCATTATTAACTTTCAAATAGAAAAGTTATTTGCTTTTGGTAACAAAGTCCACAACAAATTCTGTCTCCTCCAGGAAGTCTTTATAGATCTTCCACTTGGTCATTACCTTCTTTAGCTCACACTTGGCTTGTAACTTTCCAGTGCACTTATGGATTATATTTTTGTGTGTCATATCTCCATACCTGATTATCGGCTATATTAAAGCAAGAACTGTGCAAGGTGGCATAGTGGAGTGAGCACAGAACCTGGGAGTCAGGAAGTCCTGAGTTCAAATCTTGCCTCAGAGATATGCCAGCTGAGAACCTGGGCAAGTCACTGAACTTTTCTCATCTTCCGTTTTCTCATCTGTAAATGGGACTACTGGTAACATGTCCCTCACAGAGTTCTTGTGAGAAACAAATGAGATTTTTATATATATATATATATATATATATGAAATCTCATTTTGCATGTCTAGTATTACTGAGTATGTTTGCATGTTATTGAAAACCTAGAGCTAGATTTTGTTTATACTCTAATTAATCAATAGTTATTGCATGTACAGAATGGATAAGTTTACATTGATCATAAATTGAAAAGAACAAAATTAGAAATTTTCTTTAAAGGAGCTAGTTTTTTACTTTTATAGACAACATTTTGTTTTGTCATAGTATTTGTACAATAAATGTACAAAAGCGCCCCTGCAATGTACATTTCCTGAAAAAGAATGAAGCAAAACCAGCTAAGAATAACTGGGATTGACAGTACCACTCTCATTCTACAACTTTAATAAATTGGTACAGGCATTGTGCATTGTACTTGACCAAAATTTTGCTGCCTTTCAATGTTGTTTTCATTTATATTTTTGTACTCATTAAATATATTGTTTGAGAGCAGGCTTTCTTCATTTTGCATAACTTGATATAAATATTCCCACATTTTCCCAAATAAATGAAAAAAAATTCATCGAGGGCTTCCCATATGCTAAGCATCAGGGACACAAATACAAAAATAAAGACCTTCCCTCCCTCAAACTTTCCCCCATTCTAGTGGAAGAAACAATATATTTGTTAAGAGTAGTGGCCAGGAAGAGGTATTGTTTGTCCTTTGTTCTGAAAGAGGACCATGACATCACTCCGATGTCATGAATTGTACTGAATTGGGTTCAAGTGAGGCACAGCTGTGCAAGGTCACCAACCTCACTCTCTCCTCCAGAGCTATCTGGGTCCAGTGGCAAGTCCGAATGACCTGGAGATGGCCCCAGATGTTTTTTAAAGCAATTGACTTAAGTGACTTGCCTGGGGTCACACAGCTATTAAGTGTCTGAGATGAGATTTGAACTCAGGTACTACCAGCTTCAGGGTCATCCACTATGCCACCTAGCTGCCCCTGGGCAGGGAGAGGCATTTTGGTTTTTTAGTCACAAGGATGGTGAGTGGAGACACATGAAAGAAGATTGACATATCCTTGCTGTAGTTCTAACAGTACTGATTCAAATGTGATTGCAAAATTGGACAGAGGAGGGTTCGTGGCAGCAAGGCAGTTGGTGAAAACTTGGTCAGGGAATAAAGAATGAAGCATGGCTGAGGACCAAGTAAGGCCCTCACCAATCAGAAAGCCCTGGTCCCAGGGAGGAAGTTCATTGCTTAAAGGGTTAAGTTCCTGTTAAAGTCATATACTACAATTTGAGAGTTAAGTGTTAAGGAATCAGGATTCCTTAAGGGCATATTTCAATAATGTTTTAAATAGGTTGAATTGCAGGGGTCATAAGAGCCATGAATATAGGTCTGAGAAGTCACAAGGTCCCTACCAGATGATTTTGCCCTCTTGCCAGAGGTTTCTTTGATAAAACCAGAAGGTCTGAAAGGGCAATTTGTGAAAATGAAAAGAGAAAGCTTGAAGAAAACTTGGGTTAATATGTTTCCAACTGAAGAAGGTATTTGGTGTCCTTCCTAGCTCTAGTGATTGGATGAGATAATGTAAAATGCATTACAGTTATTAAAGCACTATATGAAGGTGAGCTATTAGTACTGTTCTGACTTGCATTCCTAGAAGGTAACTTCTTTACCCTGATTTTACATATTTATTAAGGAACTTTATGAATTTAATTTATAGAAACAGGAGCTATAAAATACTTTGGAGCCTGTCTTTCAAGATTCACCCAGGGATTATGGGAATCTGACTATAAAACATTTTTTTTTCCAGAAAGAAAGACAGAGCTAAATAATTGAAGAAATATTCACTGCTTAGGGTAAGTCAAACAAACATAATAAAAATGAAAATACTGCCCAAATGAATTTACTTATTCAACACTGTGGCAAACTCCCAAAAGAATATTTTTAAAGAGCTAGAAAAAAATTATCAAAATCCATATGTAGGAACAAAAGGTCAAGCATTTCAAGGGTAATAATGAAAAAAAGGGAGAAGGATAGAGATTTATCATTACCAGATCTCAAACTGTACCACGAAGCAATAATCATTAAAATGATTTAGTGTTGGGTAAAAAAGTTGATCAATGGAACAGATTAAGTATGTACATACAGAAACAAACACAGTAGGAACATGTTTGATAAACCCAAAGATCCCAAGTCCTGAGGAAGGATTCATTATTTGACAAAACCTACAAGAAAATCTGTACAGCAATCTAGTAATAAATTACTTTTAGATGAACACCTACAACAGATACCCTAAGCCTCAAATGGATACATGACTTAGATATCATCAACAACAAATTAGAAGTGGAAGAAACTACCTTTTAAAACCGTAGAGTGGTAAAGAATTTGCCTCAATGAGTGACAGGCTCTAATTTGTACAACTGAAATGTTTTATACTATGAATTTAATGTATTAAAAATTAGAAGGAAAACAGGTAACTGAAAAAAAATCTTTGCACAATTTTCTCAGATAAAGGTATAATTTTATGATATCTAAGAAACTGATTCCAATTTCTAAGAGTAGGAGCCATTCCTTAATAGATAAACAGTCAAGGGACTTAACAGGCAGTTTTCAATGAAAAAAAAATCCAAATGATGAATAATGATATGAAAAAATGATCCATATCTGTATGTTTTGGTTCTACCTCACACCCATCAAGATAAACAAAGATAACAAGAAAGAAAGAAAGAAAGAAAGAAAGAAAGAAAGAAAGAAAGAAAGAAAGAAAGAAAGAAAGAAAGAAAGAAAGAAAGAAAGAAAGAAAGAAAAAGAACTATAGGAGGCATTGTGGGAGGACAGGCACACTGAGGCTTTGATAGAAAAATTGTAAAATGGTCTAGGGTTTCTTGAAAGCACTTTGGAAATATACCCCCAAATTTACTAAACTGTGTGTCCTTTTTGAACCAGCAATACCACTACTAGAAATAATATACTCCAAAGAAATAAAAGAGAGGGAAATGACCCATGCTTACAAAAATTTCTTAAAAGAACTTTTTGTTAAAGAACTAGAAACTCAGGGGATGTACATTAATTGGGGAATAGCTGAATAAATTACAGTAAATGACTATAATACAATATAATTTCACTGTAAGAAATTACTAAAAGTACAGATTCAAAGAAACTTGGAAAGACATGTATGAACTGATGCAATGTGAAGTTAGTATAGCCAAGAGAACAATTTATAAAATGACTACAATTCTGTAAAGAACAAAATGCCTTAAGAACTCTGATCAGTATAATGAACTATCAATGAAGAAGCATGGTTGTTTCATTTCTTGGCAGAGGAATGATGGAATGTAGGCACAGAATGGGATATATTTTCATATATGACCAGTACAGTAAAAATTTGTTTTGCTTGTGCATACTTGATACAAGGAACGGCTCTTATGGAAGGAGGGGAGGGATACTATAAGAAGTGAGGGATAGGGGCAGCTAGATGGCGCAGTGGTTAAAGCACCGGCCTTGGATTCAGGAGTACCTGAGTTCAAATCCGGCCTCAGACACTTGACACTTACTAGCTGTGTGACCCTGGGCAAGTCACTTAACCCCCATTGCCCTGCAAAAAAAAAAAAAAAAAAGAAGTGAGGGATAGTAATAAAGACATTTAAAAAAAAAAAGAGCCTGAAACATTCTAAAAAGTACAAAAAGAGTAGAAGAAAGTTTAAAAAGAGAAAAAAGAGGAGTGTTTGTAGTACCATGTTAAATTTGGTGTGTACTTTAAAAAAAAATCCGTATATTATAAGTGTTTCATAGGGAATTATTTTTCCTATGGAATTTTTCTTTCCTTTGTAGATGAAAATGTTCATGACCATTAGATTCAGAGTGAGTGTGTGTGTGTGTGTGTGCGCGCGTGCGCGCACATGCATGCATAAAGAGAAAGCCTCAGAGAATACCTTTTCTCATCTGAGATCTTTAAATCACACTTACGAGGCTGAGGGAGTCAGGAAAAAAGGTAAGTTCACACACACAAACACACATTTGGCAGCTCTATAGGTTCACTTTCTTCCATCTAATTTCCTAATTCACCCTTTTCCATTTAACTTCCCAGATGCTACACCTCTATCTTTGTAAGCAGCATACCAGCACTAACTTTCCTATTGTAACCATCAGCTTCTACACTTTTAGTTGTTGATTTCTCTTTTCCTCCCAGTTCCTACTGAGGTCCTTCTTCAAGTTTTAGTCTTTTATCTCTTCTTATTCTCTCTCCATAAGACAGTGACATTTATTCAGTGACTAAAATAACAGAAAGGAAAAAGGGTTTTAGGACCCTTATCAATGCAATAATCAATTATAACTTCTGAAGTCTGATGGTGAAGCAAAATGTCCACCTTTTGACAGAGAAGTGATGGACAACCATGCAGAATGAGACATAAGAAGCAAGTGCTATGTTAATTTCTTTTTTTTTTTTTTTTGGTGAGGCAATTGGGGTTAAGTGACTTGCCCAAGGTCACACAGCTAGTAAGTGTTAAGTGTCTGAGGCTGGATTTGAACTCAGGTACTCCTGACTCCAGGGCCAGTGCTCTATCCACTGCGACACCTAGCTGCCCCATGTTAATTTCTTATAATAATGGTGTAAGGACTTTCTTCTTATTAGTCTAGGAGACATAACTGAAAAAGAGGCAGTTTGGAGAAGGGGAAACTCTGGACCTACAGGTCCCTCATTATTTTCTGAACCCCAATATTACAGTGAGCCACCCAATTAACTCCCCATACTCAATTTGGCCCAGACAATGGGATGAAGAAAGGAGTTAGTGAATACTGATAGCAGTGGAAGAAAACAGTGTCAATAGAACTTAAAAAAAAAAAACACAAAAGAGAGCAGAAGGCAGTTCATAAAACAGACCTGATGGAGTTTGTCAAACTGGATATACGCTAAAAAAACCCCAAACTATACGTAATCATTCATAATTAAAATCTTATTTTATACAATCCCCGAGTTCATCTTTGCATAGGAAATGTCCATATTTGTTGATGTTTATGTTCCTGATGGAAAAAAGAAATTTTCTAAGGATTCTCTCCACTTATACTGTCTTGCTTGGAAATTTCAGCCATCCTCATGACTTCAGCTCTTATCTTAAGGTGAAAAAAGCGAACTCCTAAAAAATATAAATTTAGCCCTAACTGCTCTCTAGGTCACCATGCCACTTGCTGGCTGTGTGAACACCGAGTTATAGTTAGTTTTCTTATATGTAAAATGAGGTGGTTGAACTAGGATGACAGGAATAGGTCGCAGATTTTAGAGCTGCAATATACCACAGAAGTTAATCTTGTCCAACATTCTCAGTTTTATAGATGAGCAAAGTGAGGATCAGAGAGGTTAAGTTTCCTGTTAAATATGAGGTATGTAGTAAATGGAGAGAGAGGCTAGAATTCCAAACCCAGGTCCTGGTGCTTTTCTACTGCATCATTCTCTATGGTCTCATTATCTCTATGGGTCTATAATCCCCACTGCTTACTGAAAGATTTTATTTTGATGTATAATTGTTTCTTCAAATTCATACACAAGTCTAAAATACATATACAACACCATATTTAGGTGACAACAAACCAATTTGGTTGAAGCACAGAGTATAGTGGTATTCAGTAATGTGAATGAAATAAGGCTGAAAATGTAGGGTGCACCTACATTGTGACGACCATAAAAGGCATGAAATCATTTGTTATGCAATCTGGAGAAGCAAAAATAGTGGAGAAGACTGACCTATGTGTAAGAAAGATGATTTTGGTAGGGGCATGAAGGACAGATTACAGTACAAGAAAAATAAGAATTGGGAAACACCTGTTGAGAGACTCTTTTAGTAGGCTAAGTAGAGGTCAACAAGGATGAATAATAGATGATCTTTAAGGTCCCCTTCAGTCCTAATAATCTATGTCTCTTGTCTCAAACACATTTTTCTTGGGCTATCCAAACTCTAGGCATTCTTCAATGCCTTTCTTGTTCTCAAGTTTCATCTCGTCTGTGAAACATTTCCTAATAACTCCAAGCCAAAAATGATCAAACTGAACTTTTATAGCACTCATTTGACTATTTGCTATTATTGCTGGCTTTCTTTTGGAGAGGGAGGGGACAGGGCAATGAGGGTTAAGTGACTTGCCCAGGGTCATACAGCTAGTAAGTGTCAAGTGGATTTGAACTCAGGTCCTCCTGAATCCAAGGCTGGTGCTTTATTCACTGTGCCACCTAGCTGCCCCCTATCGCTGGCTTTTTAAAAAAAAAGTGTGCATTTTTCTCTACAGCTTTTGCAAAGAGGCAGCAGTCGTATATAAGACAGTTAACTTTTAATCATACACCTTCAAGTTACCTATTTGTGGACTGTCCTATGAGCAATCTGTTATTCTGTTGAATGTTGGCTTCTTCTGATAGTTCAGCACAACTCCCCTTCCCTCCCTACTCCCCTGAAAATTCAAATGATCTGTGCTCATTTTAATATCATCTTAAGAAAAACATAAGAAAGCATATCTAATCCAACTTAAAAAATGATAATTTAAATGAAAATTTAAAGTTTTGAATTCAAAATTCTATCCCTCCTTCCCTTCCCTGAGGTGGCAAGCCACCAGAAATAAGTCATACATGTACAATTATGTAAAACATTATATTAGTAATTTTGTACAAGAAAACTTGAATAAAAGAAAAAAATGAAAGAGTGAAAAAATAGCATGCTTCAGTCTGTGTTCAATCAATATCAATTCTTTCTTTGGAGGTGGATAGCATGCTTCATCATTAACAGGAGAATTGTCTTGGATCATTGTATGCTAAGGATATTTAAGTCATTCACAATTCTTCAAAGACTATTGCTGTTACCTGTGTACAATGTTCTCTTGGTTCTGCTCACTTCACTTGTATCAGTTGATAAGTTTTTCCAGGTCTTTCTAAAATTGTTGTTTGTCTTTTCTAATACCATCACAATCATATACCACAGTTTATTTAACCATTCCCCAATTGATGGGCATTCCTTTGATTTCCAATTCTTAGCCACCACAAAAAGAGCTGCTATAAATACTTTTTGTACAAATAGGTCTTTTCCTCTTTTTTGGGATGTCCTTGAGATATAAACCTAGCAGTGGTATTGTTGGATCAAAGGGTATGCACATCTAATCCATTTTTTAAAAAAATCTTAAAGTCAGAGATTTCTTGTTTATTATTTGGGGGTAGTTGTGACAGTATTTTGATGCTTCATTATGGCATAGTCATGACCCTAGGTTCTCAAAGGTTATGGCAATGCAAAATAAGTTCTGATAGTGCCTATAGCAACCTGAAAAGGATTCAAATAAGGGTCTTGTGACAACCAGCCTAGCTAATTTTAAGAAGACTTAACACCAGAGGTTTGGATACCAAGTGCTAAATAATGATTCTGGCTGTAATATTGCATTAAATACAAGGAGACATGATTTGCTGATGTAGAACAAGTACCCTTAATAATTGATTGAGTGTTCTTTGCTCCTTTTTTCCATTAACACCAGCATTTGGAAATTGAGGGAGAGGGGGGAGAGAGTGAAAGGGGTTTGGGGATGGGACATGGTATTAAGAAGTGAAAATCATGAATCACATCCTTATGTATATTGCTTACTTATTGTATTCTCTGGTCATCAGAAGTACTCCTGTTTCTAGACAACTATTTCCCAAATGAGTAGTATTGGTCATAAGTAGGTGTCAACCCCCTGGGGGGGAGCCCCAACACCACAAACTCAGTGTCTCCTGAACAGATTAAAATGTAATTGGGAAATAAAATAAAAATACAATATAAGAACATAATGTTAATTTGTGGTTTTCTAAGTCAATAGAGATTCAAATTTCAGTTTTGATATTTACTATCTGTGTCATGGTGGAAGTCACCTCACTTTTCTGGGCCTAATTTGTAAAATAGGAAGAGTGGGCTATATGATGCGGGCACATTCCATCTCCAAATCCTACAGTTTTAGTGTTTGTTGTCAGTACGCTAAAAGGTACTCAAAGTGCCTTGAAAAGTAGATAAATGATAGATCATACATAACAAAGTAAGCATTTCAGTTCCTCGATTTTGGACACAACAGAGTGAAGATAAAAATGTAAGGTTTCTAAAAAATTTAAATATCGCTGGAATATTGAGAAAGCTGTATTCCATTTGTCATAGCTTTCCACAAATATAACAAATTATTTATGAGTCTTTGCTATAATAATTATGAAAGAAAAAGTACCAATACCTGTAAAGCAAAATTCAGAGTAAACTATTCAATATTATACATTCTTACATACAGCAAAACCTAAATTATTCAGGATTGCAAAAAACCAAGGTTTTTTACATATGTGAACTAGCCAGATGAAAGTTACTTCTAAGTGACAAAAATGGTTTTATCATTCGACATGCATTACACACTTTCCCTTGATTGCTGACAGTATTTAGAACCTAATTTAACTTTTTCTCAATTCAGTTATTAGTATACAATTATGGTACAACATTCTACTGTGCCCCAGTGCTACAAAGTCTACTGATCTAGATAGGCTGTTTCCCTCTGCACTTCATGGTGCTAGATTATGCTGTGGCTTTTTGTTTCCTTGAACATCATATTCCAGCTCCTGTCTCTGCCTTAGCATTGACCAACCCTTATACATGGAACATCCTCACCTATACCTCTTAGTTTTTCTGCCTAGGACTAGCTTTCAGGACTAGCTGATATCCCACCTTCTGAAAAATGTCTTTCCTGGTCACTCCACTATTAGTGCCTTTTCTTTTGAGTTACTTTTCATCTATGCTATCTTGTATATATCTATTAATGTACATATTGTTTCTCTTAAATGTAAGCTCCTTGAGGGCATGGGCTATTTTTGCCATTATGACATCCCCAGCAGGCAGCATGGCATCAGGTATTTAATAAATGCTTGTGACTGACTGATAAAGCTATTGGTTGCCACTTTTTGCTGCTGCTAATATACCTATTTCTATGCTCCTCATCCTCTTCTAATGTAGTTTTACTGATAGGTACTCTGGAGGGTCTTGAATATTTTCCAGTGTTGTTTCTAGCTTTCCCTTTTCCCTTCAAACTCCCAACACTCAATCTTATACCCTCTTTTTAAGACTACCTTACTTCCTATTCAATTTCAACTCTCCTCCAATGTGCTCATCTACAATCTATCTTTGTTTCTCCAGTCTCGAAAAAAGGTGACCCTCCCATTTCTGTTTAGTCAATAAACATATATTAAATGCTTACTACATGTCAGGTGCTGTGCTAGGCCATAGGGATACACTAAGAAGCTGCCATCAAGAAGCTCACAATGGGGGAAATAAGCAAACAAAATATGTACAAACTACAGAGAGAAGGCCCTACAATTAAGAGGAATTGGGAAAGACTTCCTGCAAAAGATGGGATTTCAGCTGAAACTTAAAGGAATCAAGGAAGCAGAGAGGCGGCAGAGCATTCCAGGAATGAGGGACAGCCAAACAAAATGTGTGCAAATGAGACAGCGAGTCTAGTTTGAAGAACAGGGAGCAGTCACTGGATTGAACAGGGTATCGGAGGGAGTAAAGATTTAAGAAGACTGGAAAGGCTGGGGAAGGGGGTTGGTTATGAAAGGCTTTGATTACTACACAGATGATTTTATATTTGATCCTGGAGGCAGTAGGTAGTCACTGGAGTATACTGAGTTAAGGAGGTAACACGATAAGACCTGCACTTTAGGTAAATCACTTTAGCAGCTGAATGGAGGATGGATTGGTATGGGGAGAGAGTAGAGGCAGGCAGAGACACCAGCAGCCTATTGTAATATCCTGCTACACTCACAAGGTACCTCCCCTTGCCCTTCACTGACCAACATTTAGAGAAAGAATAGTCCACAGTCCCTGCCTTCAATATTTCATCATTCACTCACTTCATCCTTTGTGATTTGGCTTGTATTCCAACCACTGCAATGAAACTGCTCTCAAAAGTGACTAAAGACAGTCTTATCACCAAATCTTGGTTTCAGACTACCTCCTCTTTGACCTCACTGTAGCAATTGAGGTTCTTAACCTATTTTGTGTCTTGGACCTCTCGAATAGTCTGGAGAAGGTTATGGACTCATCAGAATGTTTTAAACACACAAAATAAAAAGCAAAATGAAAGAAAGCAAAGTTGGGGTGAAAATTAAAATATAATTTTTCCCCCATCCACATTTACCAATTTCCTGAAATCTATTCATGAACCCTGAAGGAGGCGGCAGACCCCAAATTAAAAACCCTTGCCTACGGGTTTCTACTTATATTGACCCATATATTTCTAGTGTGTTTTGAAATCTCTCCAATAAATGTCTATGAAAACTTAGAGGAGGTTGAAATTAACATAGTAGATGTTTGTGTTAGTAAATTTTGGACAAAAAAAGAGGTGCTACTTATGAGAGTGAAATAATTACTCTGCTCTTGACACGAACAAATAACCTTTATCTCTGAACTGAGAATGGAACCATCAGGAAATCTTGGTAGGTTATTATCAACAGGAAAAAAAAAAAAAACAAAGATATATTAAAACCGTGATGTGGGGTACTGGGAAACCCTTGCACCAGAGATAAGATGGAAAAAATATTTCCCTTTAAAATTATTGTGGTAAACATTGAGATCCTCAGTTTTCATATCCAAGCTAAACAATCAATGGAGACACAGACACAACTGACCAAGATATGTAATGTTTTTATTGCTTTACAGTTTGATTTTTAAAAACACTGAAACATTGGCATTACTTGGTATTGAAGACTTTTTTTAGAATTAAAAATAGCTTTAGAGCCAGAACCTAACATGAAAACCTCAATTAGGAAGAGGATAAGACAGAAGAAATTATTTATCAATAAAACAACTGTCATACAAAGCCTTGCTTCGATGCATTAATATTTGACACAGTAAGAATTCTACTACTCCATGACCATCACATTAAGTGTTTTCCCATGTCCTTTCCCTTACATATCACATGAACACCAAAGATGAAATTCTGAAATTATAACATGTGTAATGTAAAATAGTATGTGGAAATTAATAGAAATAAAAATGTCATTATAATGCTTTTTACAAAACTGTGTGTGGTTCAAGCAAATCTTTTACTGTTTCCAGGTTAAGGCCTGCATTTTGTGTTAAGGTATGTTTGAAATTAATAAAGATTAGAAACTATTTCAACATAAGATGAAGGTTTTTACATTTCATTAAACAAATTTACCATTAAAAGAGCAGGACAAAAAGGAAGGTTCAAAATTATAATGACAAAAGAATTCTTAATAAAACAAGGAAGAAATCTCAATCCCTCTACTCAATGAAATAATACTTGGAAAGCACTTAATACCCTGTGGCTAACAAAGAGTAGGTAATAAATGCTTGTTCCCATTCCCCCAGTCCCTACCTCCAAGGTGTAACAAACTAATAAAAACTGGCAAATGGATAAACATTGGTTGAATTACTGAGGCTGTTCAAATAAAACAATTAAATTACAGTGCTGTTACTTAGCAGTCATATAGCTTGGCTTATATACAATTATATCCAACTGCTTTTATAAATTCTTAGTCCTATATTGAAGCTATTCATAGCCCTTTAATAATTACTATGCAGTTTTGGTTTTTTAGGGTTTTTTTGCAGGGCAATGGGGGTTAAGTGACTTGCGCAGGGTCACACAGCTAGTAAGTGTCAAGTGTCTGAGACTGGATTTGAACTTAAGGTACTCCTGAATCCAGGGCCGGTGCTTTATCCACTGAAATAGGAGGAAAAGCTGGAAAAATGTATTTTACATATTTCTGAAAATTAAAGATTCTAAAACACAAGATTAACACCTTTCATCATTCATTGTTCTCAAGCTTTTTCCCCACTACCTTAATTGTTATTATAGATTTAGCTTTCAAATGAACTGAAGTGAATATGGTAGCAGATCTAGGTAATGCACACACAAATACCTGAGTTGAGCAAGGTGCAACATATAAAGCCCAAACCTAAACTTTACTTATAACCCAAAGAAGACATTTGAATCTTGGCATCCTGTTACATTTTCCTCAAGCCGTTTACTTGCTATGAACTTTTGACCATAGTGCTTAAAGATTTAGATCTGGAAGAGACCTCAGGGACTATGTAGTCCAAACCCCTTATTTTACAGATGAGGAAAGTGAGGCCTGGAGAGATTGACTGATTTGGCCAAGGCCACAACATATTAAATGCAGAGCTGACAGTAGAAGCTAGGTTCTCTTACTTCAAATCCTAAGCAATGGCTTCTAAAAATTTATACATGCAAATACTTAACAAAAGAAATAAAGATATATTAATATTTTTTAAATGGACACATGTAGGATATAACTTATTCTGTCTTATAGGAGTGTGGTACATTACAAAGAGCTCTGCCTGTGGAATCAGAGGAAGAGGTGAGATCCCTTCTCACATGCTTTCTATTGATATGACCTTAGGCAAGTCAACTGGAAAATATGTAAATTAGAGGTCGAGATTCCTTCTAGCTACAGAGTTATAAATGTAAAGTAGGTGCCATTCTTGACTTCTGTCTCTCACCTCCCATATCCAATCAATTGCCAAGGCCTGATTTTATTTTTGCAACATCTTTTGCCCCCTTCTCTCCTCTGACACTGCCACCATTCTGGTGTAGACCCTCATTACCTAGTCTGTCTCACAGGTTTCAGTCTCACATAAAAAAACTGCATATTGACCTAGAAAACCTCAAATTAACATTATCTATGTTGCACTGTATTCTTATTTTTTTTTTTTACTCCTAAACCCATTTGGATTTTTCTTGGCAAAGATGCTGGAGTGGTTTGCCATTTCCTCTTCCAACTCACTTTACAGATGAAGAAACGGAGACAAACAGGGTCAAGAGACTTGCCCAAGTTCACAGGGCCAATAAGCATTATGAGGCCTGATTCAACTCAGGAAGAGGAGTCTCCAGGCCTGCCTCTTGTTTAGTTGTAGATTAAAAGTTTTAAATAAAAATTTTCTATTCACAAATTGCTCATTTCTGCCTATATTGATCTTCACCCAAATGCCCTCTACTGGTTCCTGAATTTCTTTACATGAATAATTAGGATATAAAATACTACTCTACTCTGCCTTTATCCCCCCTACTTTTATCTATCCTGTTGTGTTTTTTCCCCCAATAAGGTATATTTTTTGCATAGTCATATTTCAGGCCTAAATCCCAATCACTTCACATTTTGCATCTTGGAGATTTCCTATGAGCGTTAATTTAGCTTCTTTCATCAGGATTTCTAACCTTGCTCATTAATCCATTCTTAAATCCATTCTGAGATATATTAGGTTAAAGGTTTACTAGATGGTGAATTTGGGGGCATATCTACTAATATTCTTCACGTTTCAAAGCAGCTATTCTATGATATCTAATTCTTTTGCTTTTCAGTTTGAAATCCTTTAGCAAAACTAACCAAGAAACACATTTTTACCAACCCTTGTTAGATCCACCCCATACTACCTATACATTCTAGAAATGATCCCTTCCAACTTACATTATATATCTTGTAAATGGTTATTGCTACTTCCCTATGTTTATGGATTCAAGCAGAGATACTGATGCTTCTAAGTTGGAAGGAGATCAAAAGCTGGAAAGCTAACAATGTCAAGGGCATTAGCAAACAAACAAAAAAGTGTATGTGCTGGGATTGGGGTTCTGAGTCTTTAATCAGAATAGCCATGATTAATAGAAAGTAAATCTTATTAATTTGTGTATAATAGGTGAAATATATGAGTTGTGCGGTACTTTTTAAAAGCATCTTCTTTTTATCCAGATAAAAAGTGTATAACTTCAAAACCACCTTAATTTACTGCCTGACCAATCTCTGCTAAAGAGGTCACTTAAACAATGTTGCCTCCATCAAAATAAAACTTATTTCAAAAGTAAGAGAAAGGAAAGAGGATAAACTAAGGGAGGGAAGATCACAGAATTATATACTATGGATGTATACTTATATTTTAAAATTTAAAGATGATATCCCTTATAATTGACATAGGTTTAAAAAAAGCAGCCCTCATAGTTCTCTACTCAGTTACTTAACTAGTTTGGTCTTTACAAAGTTGTTAGAAAAGACATACAAGTTGTTACAGATGTCCTCCTTGCTTGTTGTTTGCCCTTCCTTCTCAAAGGGGACCATGACATCACCCTGATGTCATGACTTGCAGTGAACTGGATTTAAGTGAGGGAGGTGCAAATTCACCAACCTCACTCTCTCCTCCAGAGCCATCTGGGTCCAGTGGCAAGATATACATCAGGATGACTAGAGATGGCTCCAGATGTTTTTTTTAAGGCAATTGGGGTTAAGTGACTTGCCCAGGATCACATAGCTAGTAAGTATCTGAGATGAGATTTGAACTCAGGTCCTCCTAACTCCAAGGCCAGTGCTGCCTAGCTGCTCCAGATGTCCTATTAAAACCCTCTGAATTGTAACAATTCACTCCCAGGTCCTCCAGTTTTCTTATTTAATAATACCCTTGGAAAACATGCAGCTAGATCATGCAGTAGATAGAGTGCTGGGCCTGGAATCAGTTCAAATCCAGCCTCAGATACTTCCTAGCTGTGTGATCCTGGACAATTCATTTAACTCTATTGGCCTCAGTTCCTCATCTGTAAAGTGAGCTGGAGAAGTAAATGGCAAACCACTCCAGTATCTACCAAATGGGGTTATGAAGAGTTGGACAAGACTGAAAAATGACTTGGCCACAATGAATTACAAAAGTTTTTAAAGGGCTACCTCTTTCTTCTCCACTAAAATGTTAGCCCTACAGTATTATATATATGGTCCCTTCCAAGTGGTCATATACATTTCTTTCTCAGTTTCTTTTGGGTCTTGTGTTTGTATTTCAAAGTTCCTGCTTAGGTCTGATCTGTTCTTCAGAATTGCTTGAAAATTCTCTGCACCTTTAAAGATATAACCCCAATATTAAACATGGAAAGGTAAGTTAGTCTTACTTCTAAGCTTATGACTTTTGCTGTTTGGAATATTGTATTTCACGATCTCAAATTTGTAGTAGAAGCTGCCAAGGCTTGTACGATCCTGACTATGGTTCCTTTGTACTTAGACATCTTCTTTCTAGATGTTTGCAGCATATTGTCTTTGAAGTAGAAGCTCTGGTTTTTGGCTGACATTCCTGAGATTTTTCCTTCAGGAAGTGATTAGTATATCCTTTCTATCTTTACTTTGCCCTTAAGGTTGTGAAAGATAAGGCCAATTTTCATTTAGTATTTCTTGAAATAAAGTATCCAGGCCTTTTGTCTTAAAGAAAAAGCAAGGCTTTCAGTGAGACAAATGATTCTTAAATTATCTACTGACATTTTCCAAATAAGTTGTTTTTGACAGCAGATTGTACATTTTCTTTCAATCTTTCATTTTGTTTTAATACTTCTTGCTGTCTCTGTTACTGGTTTCTATTTAGTCTGTACATACTAGTTTTCAAGGATTCTATTTCTTGGTTAAGGTTTAAAACTTTCTCTTCAAAAATATTTATTCTCCTTCCTATTTTTTCTCTAGAACTTTTATTTCACTTTTTACATCTTGCTTCATTTCTCCTACATATTCATGTAGACCTTGTAGAAAATCCAATTTTTCCTTTAAGTCTCTATTTACAATTTTTATGGTATTACACTAATTCTAGGCCAGATTGGGGGCATTTCTAAATCAGCAATAATTTCTTCTTTTGGATAGGTCAATCTGTCTTGCTTGGTCTTGCCTGGGGTACCTGCATCCTTGCATTCAAATCTACCTTTTTGGCTTAGCATCCCCACTTTTGAGGTTCTAAGCTCTGGATCTTCAGGGTTCTTATGGAATCTCAGAACAGAATGCTAGGGACATCAGAGGTCCTGGGCACCTCTGCTATTTATCTTCTTCTCAGACCAGATTGGTCTCTATTAGTTCTAGTGGCTTTCAATGTCCCTAGTGTGAGTTTCTGACAACCCTTTTTGGAAGCGCCCTCTATTCCTTCTGCCTCTGGACACAGAACCTTACACACTATACATGTCTGGCCTGTTCAAGATGGTGCTGAGAAGTTAGTGGTTTGTTGGCCTACATTGGTTTCACTAGAGCCCTCCTCTGTGAGGTCTCCCTCTCTCACCTGCCCCCCAAGTTACTGGAATTCACTCCTTCATTAACTTACTAGAATTCTAGTATGTTTAGTTAGACAGTGTTTTATTCCCCGCCTCCCTACCCTCTCCAATGGAATATAAATTCCTTTATGGAGGCAGAGTAGTGCAGTGGGAAAAGTGCTGGATTTACAATCAGGGGTCTTGGGTTAAAATCCCAGGTCTGCTATTTACTATCTATGTGAGTTAGGTTAAGTTACTTCAACTCTCCCAGGTCTCAGTTTATTCATTTGTAAAATATCCTCTAAGGTCTTTTCTAAGCTCCCAGACTATGATTCCGTGAGGGAAGAGTTTCAGGTCTGTCTTTGTATCTATAGTATTCGGCATACCATCTGGCATGTAATATGCACTTAATAAAAAGTTTCTATGGGGCAGCTAGGTGGCGCAGTGGATAAAGCTCTGGCCCTGGATTCAGGAGGACCTGAGTTCAAATCCAAACTCAGACACTTGACACTTACTAGCTGTATGACCCTGGGCAAGTCACTTAACCCTCATTGCCCAGCAAAAAAAATAATAATAATAAATTAAAAAATAAAAAGTTTCTGAAATTGAGTTAAGTTGAAAGATGGAAGCAGTCCTGTTATTATGATGTATCTATCTCTTCTTTTTAGTAAACAAATTCAAAATGTTTTCTGTTTTAAAAAGCATAATAGGGGCAGCTAGGTGGCGCAGTGGATAGAGCACCAGCCCTGGATTGAGGACCTGAGTTCAAATGTGGCCTCAGACACTTAATTACTAGCTGTGTGATACTGGGCAAGTCACAACCCCAATTGCCTCAAAAAAAAAAAAACAACCCAAACAAACAAACAAAAGAAAACCCAAACCAAAACAAAAAAGCATAATAAAGATCCATAAGTAGAAACAAAAAATAAGTCTTTTCTTTGAGCTCAAATGAACTCTTTGGGAACATGCTTATTCTTCCTTTTTTTTTGTACATAGATACATTTTGTTTCAACATAAGATACATCCCAGAAAATACTGAAATAGTCCTGCCCCCAACCAGTAACTTCCTTGAAATTTTGAACCAAGCACCTAATAGTCTGAACTGAAATAAATGTAACTACTCTTCATTTTCAGTCACTAATTGTTAAAAAATGTGTCTAAGGGGCAGCTAGGTGGCCCAGTGGATAGCACACTGGCCCTGGGGTCAGGAGGACCTGAGTTCAAATCCTGCCCTGACATCTGACACTAGCTGTGTATCCCTGGGCAAATCACTTTAACCCGACTGCGTTGCTGAAAAAAACCAAAACCAAAAACCCAGAACCAATCAAACAAAAAAAGAAAGTGTTCTGTCATATTTGTCTCTTGTATCTGACCTCGGTCTTAATAACTTCATACTGCAATCTTGTTTACTTTATAAGTAGTCATTACATATATTTTTTGGATACTGCTTTTTCATAGTGCATTACTGTCATATGCCTGGCCATGTTTCTCTAAGTTCCCCATATTCTTCATTCCTTATGGTACAATAATACTGTATCCATGAATAATATGGAATAAATAAGATTTTTTTGGAGGTTGTCAATAACCTCCTTGTGGATAATAGCCCAGTAATGGGATCTTGGAATCAGGTAGTATGAACAATTTAATAACTTATCTTCCAAAATTACAAGTTGTTTTCCAGAGTAGCTAAATAAATTCACAGCTTCAACATCACTGAATTAGTGGGCTTGTCTCCTCAAAGCTTCTTCAACTTTGGATTTTTACCATCTGTTATTGTCTTTGCCAATCTGATGGATGTGATATGACACCTCAGAGTTGTTTTAGTTTTTTTCCCCTCTGATTAGTGACACTGAACAATTTTCACATGGTTGTTGATAGTTTGCATTTCCTTTTCTGAAAATTTCCTGTCCTTTGAATACTTGGGGAAGAGTTCTAATAACACATTATGTCAATTTCTTATTAATTAGGCATATCAAACTTTCCTAGGAGTTTTAATACCAATAATTTTTCCCAATCAAAATCCTTTTTTTCTGACAATCTGCACTGATCTGTATTGTTCAAATGTAATTACATTTTGATAATCAACACTTAAAAATTCTTTCCTCTAGTTATGAATTCTTTATCTATAGTTATCTCTGGTGATCCTTTCCATTATTCTTCCTATGAGAAACTATCTGGTTATGGAAATAAATATAAGCAGGATGAAATAAGGGTCTTTAAATATTTTAGGAAACCATTTAAATTAATTAACAACTGGGACTTGGGAAACAAAAATTATTTCCCAGACATATTTAGGAATCTTGTTCTTGCTGATAGTAGCAGCATGGCAGAGTGGTTAAGAAGCCAGCCTCGAAACTGGGAAGATTCTTGATTCAAGTACGACTTTTGACATACAATGGGGGCAGCTGGGTAGCGCAGTGGATGGAGCACCAGCCTTGGTTTCAGAAGGACCTGAGTTTGAATCTAGCCTCAGACACTTAACAATTATCAGCTGTGTGACCCTAGGAAAGTCACTTAACCCCAATTGCCTCACCCCGCGCGCCCCCCCCCCCCAAATAGGAGAGACATACAATAGCTGTGTGATTCTCAGAAGGTATTAACTCTTAGTGAAATCACAGGTCCATATCCAATCTTATTATTAATTACATTAAGATGTTCTTAAGCACATGTAAAGACTTTAAAAAACATCCATTTTTTGAAGTCTATTTTAGCTTACACAGATTTACAAATAAATATAATTTACCTACATGTTTATTTTCCCTATTTGGCTAATGAATGAACTTGAAATTTTTTTTAAAACCTCCTTACAGCATAATAGTTGATCTTCCTTAGTTTTCTCAGGTTCTCATTTCCATTTTCTATTTCAACAAGTTAGTGGAGATAAACACATTATGGCAAAAAACAAATGGTTATTTTGCCCAATTCTAGGAAAATTGACAAGAGAAATCCAGACCTTGGTCTTAAGATTTCAAAAGCCAACCATAAAAATTTTAATGAGCATGGTATTAGCAACCAGCAACCTCTTACTTGTTGCTATGCCTATTATGAGACAGCAGTAGACTTGAGGTGTACCTGTGACATAAATCTACCTTTTTGGGGCATAATTAATGGCAGTGTTGTGGTGGGATGGAATAATGATCTTATTTTAATAGATTTAATTACCTCTTTGGCCCCATTCCACCTTTCTACTGGTTGGAATTCATTCTGGGGGGTGGAAGTGGAGTGACTGAGGTTTTATTTGTTTCCAACTTAGACGCTGGTTTACAGATTGCAATTAAGCCCTTTTATTGCTATTCAGATTTTGATATAAGGACCCCCCCCCAATCTTTATATCCAAGGAAATTTATCAACAGAAGAACACAAAACACCTCATTACAAACCAATCTCCAGTATAACAAAATCAATGAACCCATGTTTGTCTTTGTCTTCAGAGTGCCTATCTAATAGCAAGCACTCAATAAACAGTATGACAAATGTTATAGGGAGGCTTTTAACTAAGCTGCTTCTTCCATGTGCAGGACTATCTTATCGATTCTCTACACTTCATAAAAAAATTCTGTTTAGTAGGTTGGTATAGTAGCCTCATTTCACAAGAACAGGGAGAGAATATTAAGTTACAGCCAAACAGGTCAATTTAAACTTTTGAGCGATCTCTGATCTCATTAATATGAGTATTTGCTCCACTTGTACAGATTTCATTGTATCCATATCACCTCATTTGATGTAATTCTTGTCTATGCCTCCCAAATATCCTCCACCAAGAACTTATCCAAAGTGTAAGAGGACTTCCTTTCAGCCTTTTCACATTTAATGAACATTAATGCAATCCTTGAACAGCTATCCCTCATTGTCACTACATGACTATCTCACCTATCATTTATTTGCTAGATATGTTCTATTTCACCTTTTGTGTGCAAGTTATTTTTGGTAATATACTGAAGCCCACTTGTACTCATGTCTATCTTCACTGACCTTTGAATTATCTCTCATTCTGATTTTTCAAAGATTGTTGTGCCCTATCATACAAGAAAAATATTGGTATTAAAAAGATCAGTTTGTATATTAGGGGATAGCTTTCCATTACTCAAAGTACTAGAATTTCCCAAATGCAAATCAGTCTGCTCCTATCACAATTTTGGATCCACTTCACTGTTCTGCTGCAGTGTCTATCCAAGAAACGTATGCTTACTCAAAACCAGAACAATAAAAGGTATTCCTTTTCTGTACAGACCACCACAACCCAAGTTTTTTGAATAGCAGTGCATCTCATTTGAGAGTGATCTGGGGTTTATGGCAATCAGCATAATGTCATTTGATATGAGGAATATTCAGAAGACTTCACCACCTATGATGAACCCTCTTTCTTCTGGACTCTGCCTATCTTTCCCATCATCTGTGCTGGACCAGGACCTCTTCATCTCCTTGCTTTTAGTTTTGTTAATTTAGAATGTTTAAAGTAATTGAAAACACATTGATAAAGGCTATTTACAAATAGCAGAAACAGCAGAAATGCAACCTTCTGAAGTTAAAGGTAAATGTAAAGGCCTGGTAAAATACAGTTAGCATTTGGGATTTCATTTAAACTTTTCGGTTTAACAGTACATGAATCTTTTGAGGCTTTTGGTATATGCTGACCCAATAAAATTAATTATCTATTCCTAAAAATAATCCAGGAGGCAGCTAGATGGAGCAGTGGATAAAGCACTGGCCCTGAATTCAGGAGAACCTGAGTTCAAATCCGGTCTCAGATACTTGACATACTAGCTGTGTGACCCTGGGCAAGTCACTTAACCCTCACTTCCCCACCCCCCCCAAAAATCTGCATACTGTAGAGAAGAAAATTAAAGATAAAGGGAGAACTTATACATAATATAACTAAATGTTATCTAAAATATAAGATGTGCAAGAAAATACAAAGTGTGTTTTTGGAATCTTAGAGCAGAGGGAGAAGTTAATGCTAAGGAAAATAAGAATCACCATTTCTTCAAAGGAGTACCACTTCCTTCTGCCTCCTATTTTTTTCTTTATGGATCTCAATCACCAATTATTTTACTTTAGGGGCAACCTTATGAGTGGTCATAATGATTTCAAAGGCCCTTTTACCCCTTTTCTCCAACTATACTTGGTTACTTATCCCTACTATTGCTTTAAGGGGGTCTTTAAGATTATTTTATAATAAATCTTTTATATTTCAATTAGAGACAAAACACACAAAATGTCTCATCAAGGTAACATACTAACTCAATTGCTCTTGTGCAAGGAGTTAGTCCATCAACTAGGAAATAAAAATGAATGATTGTATATTCTTTGCATTCTTTTTTTTTTTTCGGGGCAATGGGGGTTAAGTGAATTGCCCAGGGTCACACAGCTAGTGTCAAGTGTCTGAGGCCAGACTTGAACTCAGGTCCTCCAGAATCCAGGGTCAGTGTTTTATCCACTGTGCCACCTAGCTGCCCTACTTTGCATTCTTTAAGATAGGGTTAGAACTCATGAGGGTACTCATCCTGTTCAGCCATTCTTCTTGAAGGGGAAAAAAGGGAGGAGGGATTGTGACTCGGCATATATGAAGTGGCGAAGCAGTTGAAAAAAGGGGACAGAAAAAGGAAGCCTTGGAGATGACCTCAGTTTTAACTAAAAGTTGGCTCTGTATACCTTTAACAGTGTATATATAAATACAGCAAAGCAGAATTGCAATAGCTCAAAAGAAACATGAGATGCGCAAATTTAGAGACCTCTCTACTCCAAATATTCATATGAACTATTTGTGCTCAATCAGTGGTAGAGCCTTCAGAGCTTTTAATAGGTTGATTAGCCACAGTTGGACACACTGTACCTTGACCCCAAAATAGTGATGTCATTTTCGTCCTCTTCAAGCATTCAGGGTAACAACCAACTGCAACAAATCTTCCCAGAGGTATTGTTCTTTAATGCAGCTACAAACATTCACTATTATAATCATTAAGCTGTATTCTGTGTACTATAACACTGCTTCCAATGAATGAAGGATTTTGAAAAACCAAATTCTAATTTAAGACACATATGTCCAGAAATTTATTGATGCATGGACCCTCCCCTCCACACACACACACACACACACACACACACACACACACACACACACACACACACACATATATTTGGGGGGGAGGGGCAGATTGGATGGTGGGAGATGTGTTAGCCCAGGTAGTAAAATAAAATAAATGCAAATTTATCTAAAAGGGAACTGGGACAGTACACAGTAAAATGGTAGGATACAACTGCTCATTATATACACAGCAACAAGGATAACAGTACAACCATACCCAGCCTACAGATTGAAATACTACATCTCTACTACTGGGTAAATTTTAAGGTGACATCACGTAACTATATATAAGTCTTAGAAGCTGTAATTTCAAATTTCTGGCTTCAAGGAGAGGTAAGGATAAAAAATACAAATGACTGTAGTTTTTTCTTGATTATGGGGATAGTTATGTACAGAAGCAATGTTTAGCCAAAGCTACAGCAACAAATCATTGCAACTTGTCTAATTCAGTCCTTATGAAAAAGGAACAAGCCTAAGCTACAGGATATTACAGGTTCACTTTTTCTGAACAAGTAGTGTTTAAAATAAAGGAGCTCACATAAAAGACAAGAGTTATAAATTTAAAGGCTACAGGAGGCACAGAGATGAAACCAAATGAGAGATAAAAACATAAGTGCCAGAAGCTGGCAGGAAGGAAGAAGATGGAAAATTAGTGGATGGCAAAAATAAGACTAACTTGCAAGGAGAAAGAGCCAGAACATCAAGGGACAAAACGTGGGATGGAGGGAAGACACTTTTGGAATAGGAAAGGAAGAAATGACTTTGAAACAGAATTAAATAACTAACCACTGTGCTCAATTCTCTGAGCCAATGTTCTAATTTAATTACTTTTGTAAAAAAAAAAAAAAAGAAAAAAAAGGAAAAAAGACTTACCAAGTATAGGTAAAATTTACTTCCATAAGAAGTATGGTCTAACAATAACCTACTGATTTAATTACACAGGTATTTGTACATATATAGAAAAAAAGTTAGAATTCACTGGAATTAACAGTTTATTTTATTTTATTTTTTAAACGGGCAATGGGGTTAAGCGACTTGCCCAGGGTCACACAGCTAGTAAGTGTTAAGTGTCTGAGGCTGGATTTGAACTCAGGAACTCCTGAATCCAGGGCCGGTGCTTTATCCACTGCACCACCTAGCCGCTCCTAACAGTTTATTTTTAAAGGTAATTACCAAAGAACTGACATGAATCCTTCTTTATGAAACAACTTATTTGAATTTTTAATGTCTCACCAACTTACAGTTATTCATATGTACAGGTGTCATTCTAAAGATGGGGCATATTGTTTTGTGGTTTGTAATTCCTCGTAATACCCAGAATTATTTGCAATAAAGATATAAGATCTGCCTAGAAGCTTCACTTAAGAGTTGAATAATAGTGATTACGGTTTCTAATGACCCTATAAAAAGGTCAATATTTTAAAAAGCTTTTAATATGTAAGTATTCCTAATATTATTACTTGGAAAAGACTGTTAACTACAGTTATATTATTGAACTCAACATATAGCACAAAGGGCATTAACAAGTGTTAGTAAAGAAAACACTTTTCCCTTTCCCTTCCAAAAATTATCAAAGTTTATTTCAGTACTAAGATGTATTCTGAGTTGTTACCACCAAATTAAAAAACCTGCCTAAGAGAACATTCAATTACATGGGGGGGGGGGGGCCACAACATAAAAGAGACTATCACCTACTACAGCACAGAATCCAAACACTGTCCAAAGGAATGTTTCTTTGAGTATCAAAAAAGGCATGGCTAACATGGTCCAGTTGACAGTTACTCTTTTTTTTTGGGGGGGGGGGGGCGGGGAACAATGAGGGTTAAGTGACTTGCCCAGAGTCACACGGCTAGTAAATGTCAAGTGTCTGAGACCACATTTGAACTCAGGTCCTCCTGAATCCAGGGCCAGTGCTTTATCCAATGAGCCACCTAGCTGCCCCCCAGTTGACAGTTATTCTAATGATACCTTTTTACTAAGGCTTCAATCAAGGTTGGAAATTGATTGTTCAGAATGTCCAGAGGAGAAAACCCCACAACTTTGGTGTAGTTTTTATGTTTTCTTACAAATTTGATAATGATGGCTTTAAAAAATAATTATAAATGGCCTATAAGCAAGACATATTAGAACTATGCCTAAAAGATGCATTACCAAACTTCTGTAAAGTTGGCAGTATTTTGTTTATGCTTCTGAAATAAATTAATTTGAATATATACTTAGATTCACATAAGTTATTGACTTACCTTCCTACTTTGTCTGTAAAATGAAGTACTGGACATGGATATAAAATTATTATATAGTATGATTGTGGAAATCAATAGATACAACCTTAAACCTAAACAAGAATGAGAGAATATCACTGTAGTGAAGTTATCATAGCCCAATATGTCTTATATTATTGTTATTCCATCTATAGATGGTTCTTAGAATAAAAGCCCTTGGAGGGCAGAGATAATATATGATCTTTGTAAGCCTCAGAGGTATTCAGAAAATGCCTTGCACATTAAGCTTTGACAGGTTAAAAGTACACTAAGACTTTTGAAACAATCTATATTTGTGGAATGAGCATCCTACTAAAAGCA
Source organism: Dromiciops gliroides (assembly GCF_019393635.1). Taxonomy (NCBI): domain Eukaryota; kingdom Metazoa; phylum Chordata; class Mammalia; order Microbiotheria; family Microbiotheriidae; genus Dromiciops; species Dromiciops gliroides. The sequence continues at coordinate 377,593,216 of NC_057863.1, forward strand.
CTGTATTTGAAGTCAAAGGGAACCAGTTTAAATCTTACTGCCTATATGACCTTGATCAAGTCACTTCTTAAAATTTTAGTTTTGTGTTTTAGTAGAGAGATTATTGGATTTGGAGTTAGTAAAACCGGGATTTGAGTGCCTCAGAAACCTGTGTGACACTGGGCCCCTGGGAGCCTGTTTCCTTAAGTAATGGGGATGATAGTACCTATACAGTACAGGGTTGTTATAAGGATCAAGTGAGATAATGTGTGTAAAATGTCTTACAACTCTTAGAAATTTAAAGAGATGTCAGCTATTATGATTACTTATCTATAAAATGAGGCAGTTTGATTAAATAATCCCTTCCAACGCTGTATTCCTTGATGTTATGAATAGTTATTATTTTATTCTCTACCAAAACTATATATTTCTTATAAGAACCTAAGGTTGAATTTAATTAAATTAAAGTATGACTGGTCTTAATGCTGTTATTCAGTGGTCAAACAGAAGCAAGCATCAGCACCAAAAGGCATTTCCTAAGATCAAATTAGTTATGTCCAATCCTCTAAAATAAATAAAAGATGTCTGATCTATTTCCTATGTAATTTTTCTTTTTAAAAATGACAAAGTTGTGAGTCAAACTGTACTTTCTTTTCAACAGTCACACTATAAGTAAAATGACCAATCACAGTTCTGATAGTATAACCACTACATGGGTGTGACTAAGTAAACCTACTTAGTCTGTAGGCTGATCCTAGCATATGTTTATTACCTTTTTTTCATAATTAAGGCAACTGGTATCTAAAAGCATCAATAGTTTAACCAAAGAACAATCTACTGATGTATACTGATTATCCACCAACTTTTTCTAGACTAAGCTGTTCCTACGGATAGAGTAGTTGGTGGCAACAAAGTAGAGACAAGTAAGATTAGGAAGGGGTCCTGGAATTAAAACAGACCACCAAAGACCACCTCTGTGGTGCTAAGGATAGCTACCAGATGCCAAAAGAAAATGCTACTTCATCCAATCCCCAAGTCTGGGGACTCAAGGAATTAGTCAAAATGCAACAAGCATTTAGAACAGTAGGTGCTTAATAAATGTTTACTATTATCGACAATAAACTAAAAATACAACCATACAAATATTTAGTTGATTCTATTATCACAGCAAGAGAAAGTAAAATTCGATTATGTAAACTACTCTCCCTTACATTTGGATAAAGAGTATAGAATCACTTTTTGTACTGTACTTTCAGTCCATCCAACATAACTTTATGTGAGCTTTTAGAGTTTGACGATATTTTCCAATTTTTTAAAGTTTCATTTTCCTAGAAAGTTTTATTTTTTTAAATGGCTATTGACCCAAAGCTCTAAACTTACATTGAGAAGCACCTTTTCAGTGTTTTATTAGAAACTTTAAAACAAGCCAATCACAGAAAAGGAAAATTGATTTATTTGTAATTCAGGTAGCTTCAGACAGAAAACCACCTTTGGGTCAAAGGACTAGAGAGAACTTTAGGTGGAAAAAAAAAATAAACCAACCCCAAACACCCCAAAGCTAATTTTCTCGACCACTTCCTTCAAACACACCAGCAGCAGAAGGAGAAAAGCCCTCGCTAGGGGTATTTGACACTGACAGCGACGCTCAACTTGCTCTTACATATACCCAACCTGCTCTAGTGCTTCTTAGGGCAGAAAGATGAACAGAAAAGATTTCACTAGTAGTCCCAGTGCCCTCCTTAAAAAGGGAGGGGGGAGAGAGGAGAGAGGAAGAGGGAGAGGGAGGGAGTGGTAGAGTGAGAGGGAGAGACAGAGACAGTGAGACAGAAGAGAGAGAATGTATGGAGTAACGTTCAACATTTTTCCCCTTCAAAGTAGTGTGACAAGTGCTTATCATTTGCCATAAACCTATAAACGCAAAAAAAAAATTATTTTCCCTAAAACAAATAAAAAGCCTCCCACAGTCCCGTGAGGCCGCTGCTGCTGCGGCTGCCCGGGCCCCGAGAGTCGGGGTGCACAGCCACGGGCCCCCCACAGAGACATCGGCGTCTCTCGGGCCTGCTGTTTCTGTTCTCCGAGTCCTCGGGGACGCAGCAGCAGCTACAGCAGCTACAGTAGCTACAGCAGCTGCAGCCGCCGCCGCCGCCATGGCAGGGACACAGGCATTACAGACGGAGCTACCCCCGTGCTTCCTCCACTAGGCCTATGGGGATACGGTCTTCACATGGCCCCGGGCAGGGGGGGAGGGTGAAAGGGGAGGGGGGGGGAGGGCTAAAGACGGCCCAATGTTCGGCGGCCTGCGGGGGAGGGGGCGAGTCTTTCGAACCCCGCCGGTCGGGTCCCCGGGACCTTGGTCCGCACAGCTGGGACCCCCCCCCCGACACACCCCCTCCCCCCCATCGCCTCCTCGACCAAGCACCTTCTCCGTTAGAACGACCGGTTGGCGGCGGGGGGAGGGAGGAGCGGTATACCGGGGAGCTGAAGCGGGGGATGGAGGTGGCGGGGGGTGGCTGGGGGTGGTGGTGGTGGAAATGTCTCTTACCCGAGTTACTGAGGAGGAGGAGGAGGAGGAGGCGGTCGGAGCGCGGCGCAGCAGGGAGACAGCGGGGTTGGGTGGGCGCGACTGGGAGTCACACGGGAGAGAATTAACCCCATCACCAGCCCCGGACACCGGCTCCAGCGGCTACCGCTGCTAAAGAAGACCCGCCCACCACCACCACGCACTAGCCCCCGTCCACCTCCTCCAAGGGGAAGCCGGCCAATTGTTGGTCGGAGAGCTGAGGAAAGACACCAACCCCCACCAATCAATTCTCGGAACCCGCCCCTTTCTATTCCCTCCCCCCCCAACCCTCCTGTGCCCCTCCCGGGCCGCGGTCTAGCTAAGTGCCAACCCTACTTCAGCCCCGGAGAAAAAAAAGAACCAATCAGCTTCAGGGATCTCCGCTTGAGGGACGCGGCCATTGGCCAATCCCTGGGTCGCTCTGGGTGGAAAAGGCTTTTCCTTCTTCATTTGTAACGAGGCCACCTTTTCCCACGAGTGGGACCCTGAGGCTCAGGAATGTGGCGGGGCTAGGGTGAGATATCATTCTCGAGTCTCAAAAAAAGGTTCGTTAGCTCGTGTGATTTTTTACGGTTAGAGATGAGGTCCTTGAGCTCTAAGAGGGGGCTTATTAGGAGCGCCAGTCCTCTGAGCTTTCACCACCTGGCTTTAATAGCAAAGGGCGACGGTTCCCCCACCTTTCCTGCACACCTCTTAGCGGGGAAACGACAACTCCCATCATGACCTGCAACATTCTTACAAGTTATTCTTCCTTTACCTTCCGCTGAGCATCATGGGAATTGCAGTTTCCAGGAGGGGCTTGCGACCTTGGCCAATGGGAAAGGAGAAAGCATGGGTGCGGGAAGACAGTAACCCTCCCCCACCCCGCTCTTTCTCAGGTGTGGTTAGGTTGTATCGCGGACTTTTCCTTTCCATCCTTTCTCCTAGATGCGTGAGGCTGATAGAAGGAAAGTTGTCTCAGGAGATATTCTCGGAAAGAAGACTGGGGGTTGTACTCTTCCCCCCTTTCCTTTCGCCGCTCCTCTTTAACGTCACTTCCGCTAAGGGGTGGGCTCACGTTCCCAAACCCGTGGCGGGAGACTGAGCTTCTGTGTCTCCCCCCCCCCCCCCGCCCCCGCCAGGTGTGGGCCTGAGTTCAGCGTGGTGGGCAGATCTCCTCCTCCTCTGCTGCCGCCCAGGTTTGGAAGGGGATTTTGGAGGCTTAGTAGGGAATATGGGGGAAGAGTGTCTCACTGTTCTCCGGGAGAAGGAAGAAAGCGGGGCGGGGGCAGGATTGCTATGGCTTGTTGCGCAGTAGAGTGTATTGGACCTGGAGTCGGGAGGACCTAAGTTCAAATCCAGCCCCAGACCCTTACTACCTATGTGATTCTGGGCAAGTCACTTAACCTGGCCGCCTCAGTTCCCTCAACTGTAAAATGGGGATAATAATATCACCGATTTCAGAGGTTGCTGTCAAGATAAAATAAGATATTTGTAAAGCGTTTTGCAAGCCTTAAAGCAATATAAATACTTGCTATTTCCCCTTTAGACTTGTCACACATAATATATGTTTTTCTACCCTACTGGCCTGTCAATCAAACATTTATTAAATATTACTGTCAGCTAGGTAGTTTTCGGGTACTGTACAGAAAAAAACCAAAAGTACCCTGGCAAAAACATATTCCTTGCCAATGAGGGACTTACATTTGATCCTCACAGGAATCCTGGAAGTTAGGCACTGTTATTGTTTCCCATTTTATGATTGAAAAAAACTGAGGCAGTTTAAATGACTTGGCTAAGGTCACAGATCTTAGCATCTTCCTGATTCTAAGCCTGGCCCTCCATCCAACTGTCTCCACATTTAAAACATGTGTGTGTGTATACATACATACATATATATACACACACTTATGTACACATACACAAATATATATATATATAACAGTGTTGTAGAAAGTACATAGTGTTCTACAGGTATTATTTTGCCTGAGGTCAATGTATGTAGCCAGCTGTCTTTGAGTGTGAATTGTCAGATAAGTCCAAAACAAAGTAATTTTGTATACAGCATAACAACAGTGGAAAGAGGTCTGTGCCTGTGGAGTGCCAGAGTTCATGGACATGCTATCTCTGCCACTTACTACCTGTCCAGCCTTGGGCAAGCCAGTTGTCTTGTGTGGAAAATGAAGGTGTTGGACTTGATGAACACTAAGATTTCTCTCAGCTCCCCTAAAATTTTTACGTGGGTGAAGTAGGTTAATGTGAACCTGAGACATATTTGAAGGAGAAAAGCTACAAAAATACAAGATGTAGTTTGAGGATAGGATGAAAGTCTTTGTCATGGTAAGGAAGGGCCTGGTGGTGGTTTGACTCAGCTGTTTGACCCTTAGGACTTCTTCAGTTTTAAGCTAACTGCTGTCTCCTTGAGACAGCCTAGAAGATGGGGTGTACCTAAACTGTTGTTTTTTAATATCAGACATCTTTTCTGCCCTTCATCTTATGATGCATCTGGGGAGAGAAAACTAACACTGGAATCTTCTCCCTTTTTCACATTCCATTAATTTTTGAGACTTTCATCGTGTTTTTTGTGTTTACTACTTTCACTTTGTGGTATCTTACCCCAAACGTTTCTGCTACATACCTTCTGCTTTTGTACCTTGATCCAGGCTAGCATTTATTTTCATTTCCTTCATGTTTCATAATTGCCATAGATTGTAGACTTCTGAATTGAAAGTAAGAACTCTTATTTCTGTAGTATTGTAACTTCCATATGCAATGTTGCACTCAGATACCTCAGTGGTATTTATATAGTAACTCACGATGGACTTTAAGCTCATACCTAACTGATGTGATGTAAACCTATTTAAATATTTTCCTGTTAGTTCATCAAGGCAGAGGATGTTGAGTATTCAATCTCCTAGGACATTGATTGTTGAGTAAACTAAAATTAAAGACTTTTAGAACTGGAATGAACCCAAGATATCAAATATTTTCAGTTTATAGATGCAGTCTCTAAGCTTCTTGTCTTAAGGATCAATCAATAGGGAAGGGAGAAAAATATGTCTATTTTTATGCCAATCCAGAGTTCTTGAAATAGTGACCAAGGCATGAGATTGTCAGGCAGTTTCTACATCCTGAATTAGTGTCAGTATAGCTGCATCAATTTGAGAATACTTTGGGTAACAGCCTCACACCATCCTTCTGATAGAATACTATATAAGATGTATTATTCTTTACTTACTGCTGTTGTAATTGAGACAATAACTTTCCCACAAGTCGTAGTTAAAAGAGATAAGCCTTGACATGGTACTTATTCTCAGTATTCTTCCCACACTCATTATTTACATCTTTAATTTTTAAAAATATGGAATGCTATACAAATGTAATATGTTCTAGAATGTTCATCTGGAAAATGAGAGTGAAATAGTATGATTATTTATTTATTTATTTATTTTAGTGAAGCAGTTGGGGTTAAGTGACTTGCCCAGGGTCACACAGCTAGTAAGTGTTAAAGTGTCTGAGGTCGCATTTGAACTCAGGTACTCCTGACTCCAGGACTGGTGCTCTATCCACTGCGCCACCTAGCTGCCCCCCAGTATGATTTTTATAGTCCTTTTGGTTCTCATTTCAGCCTAGTAAGCATTTATTATTATTGTGTTAGGCACAATGTTAGAAAAAGGAGACAGTCTCTTCCTTCGAGGATCTTGCCTTTCTTTTGTATATATACTTATAATTCATGTAGAAAATATTAAAAACAGATATAAAATAAAGCGGGGAGGTGTAGGTATTGCCAACTAAGAGAATTAGGAAAGGCTTCAAGTAGAAAAGGCTATTTGAGCTGAAATTTGAAGGAAACTAGGGATTCCAAGAAGTAGAGATAAGGAGGAAGTGTGTTTCAAGCATGCTGGGCATGGAAATGGAAGATGGAAGGTTCTGTGAGGAACAGCAAGAAAGTCAGTGTAGCTAGACCATAGAGGGCATGAAGGGATTTAATATATAAGAAGTCTGGAAAGGTAGATTGTAGCCAATTTATGAAGGACTTTAAAAGCCAAACCAAAGGCTTTGTATTTAGTTCTAGAAGTAAGGAGTCATGAGTTTTTTGAGGAGAAGAATGATGTGGTCAAACCCGTACTTTAAGAAAATCACTGTGTAGAGGGTGCACTGGAGAAGGGAGAGATTTGAGGCTGGGAAACAAGTTTGATGATATTTCAGTCATCTGGGCAGGAAGTGATGAGGGCCTGAAATATAGGGAGAAAGCCATTTTAGACATATGCAAGGGATACTAAGAGACAGGATGGTCAAGATTTTGCAGTTAATTCAATAGAGGTGGTGGTGGTGAGAGCTATTTGAGACAAATAACTCCAAAGTTGTTAATGTGTGATAGAATGATGGTGTCCTCGTTAGAAAAAAAAGTTTATCAAGAATAGGGCTCGCCATTTTTAATTTGGTGTCCTTTTTGGATAAGGTTCCAAGGAAAGTAGATTGGGAGGATGCCTACCTCCCTCCCTTCTTCCCTCTGTCTGTCCCTCCCTCTCTTTCTCTATAGATATATATCTATAGCTATATTCAGAGAAAGAGAGCATGAGAAAGAAATATAGTACACTTTGTGAACTCTGACCAGATGACCAAAGAGCCACAGCAGCTCTGCAACTGATGTTAACTCTAAAAAAACCCAGAGAACTCACACAGGTTATCAAAACCAGTTAACTCAAAAGAATAAAACAAAATAAAACCAAAGAGATAGCAGTGTTGATAAGCTAAAAGCTTTCTTTATTCTGTTGGAGGAGGGAACCTAGACATATATGTGCCAGCTCCTCCCCCCCCCCCCCAGTAGGAGACCCACTTTAATGTAAACAAATCTCAATACTTATACCAATGGCTGTGCCGTGAACTGTAGCTCTGCTAGTGAGGGGTAACAGTAACAATGAGACAGGTTTGATTTGTAGCAGGATTTCATGACTGGAACATAGGTGCATACTATAGGTGCTTGTCCAAGCTCAGAGACCACCTGATGCTGGTGTGAAACAATTCTGGGTTTTTGCTGGGGCTGAGATCAAGGGATTGTTTTTATGCCAACCTCAGGGCACTGCTTGCTTGCTGGGCCTTAAGTTCTGCAAAATAGGGTGTCTCCTAATAGTAAATAGAGAGGAGTAAAAAGAGAGAGGATGGTCTAGACTTGGGGATCCCAACAACCTATATTTCAGAAAATCATTTGACAGTATCTCTCATGTTATCTTTGTGGAAAAATATACGCTAGGTAATATTATCTAGCACATATGTGGATTTGAAACTGATTGTGTGACTGGACACCAAAAATAGACTTTAGTGAGTCTTTGTAAGCTTAGAGGGAGGTCCCTAGTGGTATGCCCCAGGGATGTCTTCTTGGCCTTGCACAGTTTGATATATTTATCAATGACTTGGATGAAAGCAAAGATAGGATAATTATTTATTTTAAATTTTGGGCAAGCCTTTATTAGTAAATTAGAAACTGAATTATATTTCATTTCTCAGTCTTTTTTTCATTTATTTAGAATTTTATTTTTCCCCAATTACATATAAAAACAATTTAAATATCCGTTTTTAAAACTTTGTGCTCCAAATTCTCTCCTTTCCTCCCTCTCCTCACCCTTCTTAAGAAGGCAAACTATTCAATATAAGGTATCCATGTGTAGTCATGTAAAACATTTCTATGTTATATTAGGTTGTGAAAGAAGACAGGCAAAAAACTCAGGAAAAATAAACTGAAAAAAATATGCTTCAATCTCTATTCAGACACCATCAGTTCTTTCTCTGGAGATGGGTCACATTTTTCATTATATTGTATTGCTGAGAATAGTAAAGTAATTCACAGATGATCATCTTACAATATTACTGTTACTTTGTATAGAATAAATTTCACTTTGCATCAGCTCAAGTAAATCTTTCCAGGTTTTTCTGAGAGTATCCTGCTCATCATTTCTTATAGCACAGTAGTGTTCCATCATAATCACATCCTTCAATTTGTTCAGCCATTCCCCAATTGATGGGCATCTCCTCAATTTTGAATTCTTTGCAACAGAAAAGAGCTGCCATAATTTTTTTTTTTTAACATGTAGGCCCTTTAACTCTTTGGGTTTTATCTCTTTTAGGATACCAACCTTGTAGTGGTATTGCTAGGTCAAAGAGTATGCATGGTTTTATAGTCATTTTTATGGCCATAGTTCCAAATTGCTCTACACAATGTTTGAATCAGTTTATAACTCCACAAACAGTGCATCAATGTCTCATTTTCCCTATATCTCCTATAACATTTGTCATTTCCTTTTGCTGTCCTATTATCCAGTCCTGTAGGTATGAGGTAGTACTCCAGAATTGTTTTACTTACATCTTTCTAATCAATAGTGAGTTAGAGCATTTTTTTAATATGGCTATAGATAGTGTAAAAAATTATTAATAAGTATATCTAATCTGAAAAAATTATATGGTTGGATTTATGAAAAATTATGACTATATGAAAAATTAGAAGTTTAGAAAAATTATAATTGGGCCATAAGTCCCTTCATGGTCACCATTCAAATGTAGAAATATTTTGACTTGCTTGGCTAATTTGGGGGGACTAATCTGTGGATGACTAATCTGGGGACTTTTGACTAACTGGCTGACTGCTATTAATTTAATGTGGGCCATTTATAAAGTTCCACCACACTGCTCCACTCCCAAAATTGATAAGCAAAATATTAAGAAGCCTCTTAACTAAATAATCAAAGCAGAGTTTATTTATGAGATACTATTTAAAATTAAGAATATAGGGAAATAAAATGTACAACCTGACTGCGTTCTAGGTCTCTTTCCACCTGCCTGGAACTTTTTTTAATACAATTAGGGCCTTAACTGCCTCTTGCCTTAGGGTATGTTCCACTTTCCCTGCTCAGCTACTTTCTAACTCCGAGCCCCTTTCACTTTGTAAAGCCCCCTGCTTCTAACTTTCCTCTCCTTAGTGCCACCGCTGAACCTCTGTGTTTCCCTCTCACCGACCTCTTCTTCCATTCTCTTAGTGCTCCAGTGTCCTTCTCTGTCTTGTCAGCCCCCTTAATGTCTCTAGTCTCCGGAGTCCTCCTTAATCTTGTCCTTCGGCTTCCCCCTCTCACTTCTAGTCCTTTAGCCTTCCCCTGTCTCTTAGTTCTCCAGCCTTTCTGCTCTCTTAATCTCGTCCTCGCCCCTAAGTCTGACTCCCAGATCTATATATATTTTCCTTTTCTCCACTCAAATCTCGGGGCTTTTTGCACCCCCATACACACCAAGCTAATCCGCCAGCCAGGGCTGCGGCTGGGGGGACGGGGACACTCCAGTGTCTCGTGTATACCATACCCAGGGCTCCAGGGGTCTGTGCCCCCTGCTGCGCACCTGGGACCTTGGCAAGGGCTACGGCAGAGCCTGGCCTAAACAAACCCAGGATCTCTCGGATAGATTTGTTCCGGGCGGAGGGAGCTGGGGATCCCTCCCCCCAGTTGTCTGACCTGGCGACTTGTACAGCCCACAGGGCTTTTTGGCTCAGCTGAAGTGGAGGGGGAGGGGCACCAGCACCTCCCACACAGAAGAGACCCTGAGGGCCTAAGGCTTTCTAATCTCAGCCTAAAGGTAGGGTCCCCAAATCAAAATAAATTTCCACCATAGCTTTGATTATTTCATCTGAAAACAGGTCATATCTTTTGATCCTTTATCAGTTGGGAAATGGCTCTTTAATAAATTTGACTCGGTTTTCTATATTTTTGAGAAATAAGGTCTTTATCAGACAAACGTGCTTCAAAAATTTTTCACAGTTGCTATTGCTGTTTCCCTCCTTCCTCACCATGACATTTACTCTATTCTCTGTCTCCTTTCACCCTGTCCCTCAAAAGTGTTTTGCTTCTGGCTGCCCCCTACCCCAATTTGTTCTCCCTTCTGTCATACCCCCTCCCCGCTTCCTACTTTACTACAGGGTAAGATAGATTTCTATACCCAATTGAGTGTGGGTGTTATTCCCTCTTTGAGCCAATTCTGATGAGAGTAAGGTTCACTCACTTCCTGGCCCCTCCTCCATCTTCCCCTCTACTGTATAAGCTTTTTCTTGATTCTTTTATGTGAGATATTTCCACCTCTCCCTTTCTCCCAGTGCATTCCTTTCTCACCCCATAATTTTATTTTCTTAAAGATATTATCCCTTCATATTCAACTCACACCTGTGCCCTCTGTCTAAATATACTTCATTCAGCTGTCCTAATAATTAGAAAGTTTTATGAGCTCCAAGTATCATCTTTCCATGTAGGAATGTAAACAGTTTAACCTTTTAATATCCCTTATATCTTTTTCCTGTTTACCTTTTTATCCTTCTCTTGAGTCTTGTATTTAAAAGTTAAATTTTCTTTTCTTTTCTTTTTTTTGGTGAGGCAATTGGGGTTAAGTGACTTGCCTAAGGTCACACAGCTAGTGTTAAGTGTCTGAGGCCGGATTTGAACTCAGGTCCTCCTGACTCAAGGGCCGGTGTTCTATCCACTGCACCACCTAGCTGCCCCCTTGAAAGTTAAATTTTCTATTCAAGGGGGCAGCTAGGTGGCGCAGTGGATAAAGCACCCTGGATTCAGGAGGACCTGAGTTCAAATCCGGCCTCAGACACTTAACACTTACTAGCTGTGTGACCCTGGGCAAGTCACTTAACCCTCATTGCCCCACCAAAAAAAAAAAGAAAGAAAGAAAGAAAAAAAGAAATTTTCTATTTAGCTCAGGTCTTTTCATCAGGAATGCCTGAAAGTCCTCTCTTTCATTTCCATTTTCCCCCCAAAGGATTATACTCACTTTTGCTGGGTAGGTGATTTTTGGTTGTAATCGCAATTCCTTTGCCCTCTGGAATATCATATTCTAAGCTCTCTGATCCTTTAATGTAGAAGCTGCTAAATCTTATGTTATCCTGACTGTGGCTCCACAGTACTTGAATTGTTTCTTTCTGGATTCTTGCAATATTTTCTCCTTGACCTGTGAGCTCTGGAATTTGGCTATAATATTCCTGGGGATTTTCATTTTGGGTTTTCTTTAAGGAGGTGATTGGTGGAGTCTTTTAATTTCTATTTTACCTTCTGGTTATAGAATATCAGAGCAATTTTCCCTGACAATTTCTTGGAAGATGATGTTTAGGCTTTTTTTTTTATCATGGCTTTCAAGTAGTCCAATACTTTTCCGATTACCTCTTTTGGATCTATGGTCCAGGTCAGTTGTTTTTCCAGTGAGATATTTCACATTACCTTCTATTTTTTTTTTATTCTTTTGGTTTCGATTTATTGTTTCTTGATTTCTCATAAAGTCATTAGCTTCTGTTTCCTTAATCCTAATTTTTAAGGAGCTATTTTCTTCAGAGAGCTTTTGTATCTCCTTTTCCATTTGGCCAATTAGGCTTTTTAAGGCATTCTTTTCTTCATTAGTTTTTTTGTACCTCTTTTACCATTGGGCCTAGTCTGTTTTTTAAGGTTTTATTTTCTTGAGTATTTTTTTGTGTTTCTTATACCAAGCTGTTGACTTTTTTTTCATGATTTCCTTGAATCACTCTCATCTCTTTCCATTTTTTCTTTTACCTTTCTTTTTTAAGTGAGGCAATTGGGGTTAAGTGACTTGCCTAGGGTCACACAGCTAGTAAGTATTAAGTGTCTGATGCCAGATTTGAACTCAGGTACTCCTGACTCCAGGGCTGGTGCTCTATCCACTGCGCCACCTAGCTGCCCCTCTTCTACCTTTCTTAATTTTCGAAGTCTTTTTGTGGCCTGAGACCAATTCATGTTTTTCTTGGAAGTTCTGGATGTAGGAACTTTGACTTTGTTATCTTCTTCTTTGGGTATATTTTGATCTTCCTTGTCACCATAGAAACTTTTTAGGGTCAGAATTTTTTTTCTGTTTGCTCATTTTCCCAGCCTGTTTTTTTTTTTTTTTTACTTTTAATTCTTTGTTAAAGTGGGGCACTGCCTCCAGGATGGAGGATGCAATGTCCCAATCTTCAGGGGTTTGTGCAGGAATTTGTAAGTTTTTGGTTCTTCTCAGGTGGTATGATTTAAGGAGAGGTATGTTTACTACTCTTCTGGCCTGTGCAACCACAATTTACAAGCAACCACAGACCTGCTTTTCTGCCCTGGAGCTATGAACAGAGCCCAGCTTCACTGTGGCTGCAAGCTCTAGTGTCCTTGTGCTCCTCCCTGGCCTGGAATGGCCATCTAAGACTGTGACCTGGATCTGAGTATGGGCAAAACAACAGAGTCCTGCGTCAGTGCTGGCAAAGAGCCCCCTGTAATCTCCTTCTGGCCAGTTGTTTGACTCCATTACCATCTGTGGGCTAAGAGTTCCAGAAGCAGTTGCTGGTGGTGCTGATTCAGTGGCTCCCAAGGCATTGCTCCTGGTTTGCTAGGGCTAGGTTTGCTCCTGTGCTGTACTGCTCTCTACTTTCACCCCGGTACAATAGACCTTTCCTGCTGATCTTCTAAGTTGTCTTTGACTGGAAAACTATTTCACCCTGTCCTTTTGTGGATCCTCCTGCTCCAGGAATTGGCTTATGGCATTATTTGAAGGTATTTGGAGGGGTTTTGGGGAGAGCTCAGGCAAGTCACTGCCTTTCCTATGTCATCTTGGCTCCATCCCCCCTACATAGGATATTTATTACTTTTACAGATGATGCAAATTTGGGAGGATTAACTATCAGGTCAGGTAGCAGTTATACAAAAAAGGTCATGAAAAGTTAGAATAAGACAAAATAATTAATAAGATGGAATTTAATGGGGCTAAATATAAAGTCCTACATTTAGGTTTGAAAAAGAATTTACAGGGGCAACTAGGTGGTACAGTGGATAGAGCACCGGCCCTGGAGTCAGGAGGACCTGAGTTCAAATCCAGCTTCAGACACTTAACACTTACTAGCTGTGTGACCCTAGGCAAGTCACTTAACCCCAATTGCCTCACCAAAAAAAAAAAAGAAAGAAAAAGAAAAAGACTTTACAATTACAAATGAGGAGGTATAGGTAGTCATCAGTGAGCATGAAAAAAGATATGTGGTTTTTACTGAATCACAAGTCAGTTGTACAAGACAGTGGCAGGAAAAACCAATGAGATCTCAGACTGTGAGATGGTGTCTCCATCATACATTCCTACCATACTCTGCAAAAGTTAGGCTACAACTGTGTTATCTCCGAGTGCTACATTTTAGGTAAAGTAGCATAACAAGTTCATGTACATCTATGATAAAGGTCCTTGAACTTTCAAAATACCTTTGGCAACCTGATGAGGTTTATGACCACTTCTCAGAATGTTTTTGTGACTTCATTAATAATTGAAGGAAATGCTAAGTTTTGTTCAGAAGTTATTGAAATTAAAGATGTAGTTTTCCCCCCTCCCCCATTTAAGTTCATTGAAAACCTGAAATATAATCCTGATCTAGAATAAGTAGGCTGGGTAGAGAACTGGATACCATACCATACCATACCAAAATCATTTAAAGGACATTTTAATGTTTAGCCTGGAGAAGAGAAGAATTTGGGGAGTTGTAGCTGCAGGTGTTTGAAGGGTTGTCATGTGGAAGAGTTATTTACCTTTGCCTCCAGAGGCAAAATTAATCTCTAAGTAAGGAAAAACTTTTAAATTATTGGTTTCCCAAAGTGGAATGGAGTGCCTCAGGAAGAACCAAATTTCATTCTTACTTATAGTAGTCTTCAAGCTAAAGATGGAGTATCTTTTGCTAGGCATGTTGTAGAGATTCTTGTTGATCTCCAGGATTCTGATAGTGGCTTGAAGCTGGATATTAGATTCTATCCAGTAGGCAGTAGTATAAGGGAAGGACTCATTAGGGGATGGATCACAAAATAATCTAGGTATGAATTAATAAGAGCTTGTTTTGGGGTGGGACCACTTGGAATTTGAAAAGGAAAGGATTTCAGAAGTAATAGAATACCATAAGAAGTCAAATGGGGAGTTAATGTGTTTGAGTTAATAGGGGTATAATTTAATGGCCCTGAGGCAGCTAGGTGGTACAGTGGATAAAGCACCTGCCCTGGATTCAGGAGGACCTGAGTTCAAATCCAGCCTCAGACACTTGACACCAGCTGTGTGACCCTGGGGAAGTCACTTAACCCTCATTGCCCTGCCAAAAAAGAAAGAAAAAATAATAATTTAATGGCCCTGTAGTCTTGGTCAAGTTACTTTCTCATTCTAGGCCTCAGTTTCCTTACCTGTAAAATAGACGTATACTTCAGTTGCTTGCCTCATAGAATTGATTTGAAGAAAATGATTTGTGAACTAAATTACTATAGAAACATGAGCAATTTTTATTCTATCTAGAAACTACACAACTTTATGAGACATTTTGATGAAGGTAATGGTTCAGGATCATCTATTCTATAGATATAAATTTCTTTTTATTGTTGTTCCGTCATGTCTGACTCTACATGACACCATTTGGAGTTTTCTCGGCAAAGATACTGGAGTGGTTTGCCATTTCCTTCTCTAGTTCATTTTGCAGATGAGGAAACTAAGACAAACAAGGTACATGACTTGCCAACAATTAGTAAGTGTCTGAGGCCAGATTTGAACTCTGTTCTTCCTGATTCCAGGGCTGGTACTCTATCTACTCTGCCATCTAATTGCCCCTAAATTTCTTTAGTACAGTTTTGTAAAATGGAATTAATCAAAAAAGCCATAACATTAGACTTAGAGATCTTGTACTAAGGAACAGTTGTGACAACTTCTTTTTTGATGCATGGATTACCTTTCTTTGCATTTAGTACATGTAAGTGACTTTGTATTTATGTGTGTGTGTGTGTGTGTATCTATATCTATAGTGTGAGTATGTAAGATGTATGTATATGTATATTTGTGTATGTGTATATTTATATATGTATATATATGTATAGTTCTCTTTCTTTAATGAGATTTTAAATACCTCGAGGGCAAGGACCATGTCTCACTTCTTTAACCAGTACTTCACCTTGAACATAGCAGGAGCTCAATAAATGTTAATTGATTTATTGATATTTGATTTCCTTCAGGCAATAATCCAAATTGGATAACTTATTCCCTTATATGATTTTTAAATCATACTGAATTTATTGTTGTAAGAAAATTTTCAATACTGTTATTCTTGAAGAAGAAACAAAAACCACTTGATTAGCCAACTTTCTTCTAGAAAAAAAATTAAGGAATATATATATATATGTGTCAATAACTAAGGCATTTGAAATAAAGCAGAAAATATCTTGTCTTTTAGTGATCTTTCCTGAATATTGGTGTTTATATGTAGATAAATTGATATTTGTATGTAGTATGGAGAATCACTCTCATTCCACACCTTGTAAATATTAAGAGCTATTACAAATCACTTATTAGTGGTGCCAACTCTCTGAGGAATGATATGGTCTTTAAGGCTATCTATTGTGATAAAATTACTCTGAAGTAGTTGGAGCTACTAGAGCCTGACAGAAAAGGAGCCATATCAGTTGCCACAATTCTGGAATGCTTTCAGTGTCAAGTTGCAGTTGGGACTGTCAGGTTTCCCACCTGCAACAATCTCAGCAATGAAAACAGTGAGTGTTAAGTATCAAATAGTTTGGCTGGAATCAAAGATCAAATTACTCTAGGCTAATGGGAAGTTACTTTTTAGTTATTGTGAATTTTTCGATGTGTAATCCAGATTTTAACCTCTGTACTTCATGTAGGTTTTCCTCATCTGGCTTCAATGGAGACAAAAATAAATCAACTGTTAATAGGCTGTTTGATTTTCTGTGCCAGGCCTGCATCTTGATTCTCTGCATAGCTTTTTGTGGTGACTCAGCTCCTTCAGGAATTTTCTTATATGCCTGTATAAATCCTGACAATTGTCTGAATTGGTGCTTCTGGGGCCATGCTACTTTAATGTTCTTCAAGCTGAAAGTGAATATTTAGTAACTCAACCTTAAAGTATATATTAGACATGACAAGCTCAACATTTTGATGACTGATTGTCATATCTTTAGCCCCTGCAGTTTGAGCCATTATCTTGGTATTCTGTTTGTTTGGTGTTTTTTTTCAGAGTGGGGGGAGTAGTCGAAAAATAAATAGTGGTAGATCAAAACTATGAAGAGTGATTATGGACCACTGTGCTTGAGAGCTCTGGCCATTCTTTAATTATTCCTTGTCATGCTATATTAGAATATTGAGCTGCACATTGAAAGACCTGGATTCCAATCCTGCTTTTGTCAGCATTTTAACAGTCAGGCTTACACAGGTCATTCAAGCTGTTTCAGTATCTTCATCTGTAAATCACCTTGTTGGGCTTCCTTCTCTAAAGTTCTAAGACTTCACTAGTTCTGTGGAGTGCCATAGGTTGCTCATAAGCTTTAATGGTATTGCTGATTAATCATTTGCAAGATGGGAGATTGCATGCCAGCAGAATGAAAATTTAGAAGATTTTCTTTTATTCTAATAATTATTCTTACTAGGGGGAAAGTGCTTAAATGATTGTTGACTTTAAATGTCTTCCTTTGAACAAACATCTTTTCTTTTGCTCAAAATTTGAAGAATTAAAAAAAAAACAAACCAGGGGCAGCTAGGTGGCACAGTGGATAGAGCACCGGCCCTGGAGTCAGGAGTACCTGAGTTCAAATGTGGACTCAGACACTTGACACTTACTAACTGTGTGACCCTGGGCAAGTCACTTAACCCTGATTGCCTCACCAAAAAAAAAAAAGGAAAAAAAAAAACCCAGAGATAACATGTAATTTGTGACTTAATAAGTAAAAAAAAGCAACAACTCAAACCAGAACATTTTAATGATTAAGGTGGGTATAGAAAAAATAAATATTCCTGAAGTAGGAACAACTATGTTTGTACTTAGCAAATTTTTAATAATTGTCCTATTTTACCTGGGTGGGACATTGTCAGTAGAGCTTGATTTACACTAAAAGATTACACTGTAATATTAGGAGTACAGCTTTATTTCAGCCCCCAGCTCCCAAATTAAATAGCTATGCCTACTCATTTACACTATTGTTTTTTCATTCTGAAAGCAAAATAACTTTTTATTCTGTTCTTTTTGTTTGTTTGTTTGTTTGTTTTTCTTTGTTTTAGTAGGGCAGTGAGGGTTAAGTGACTTGCCCAGGGTCACACAGCTAGTTAAGTGTCAAGTGTCTGAGGCTGGATTTGAACTCAGGTCCTCCTGAATCCAAGGCCAGTGCTTTATCCACTGCACCATCTAGCTGCCCCTATTCTGTTCTTAATAGCAAATACTAATTGATGTCAGAGATGAGGATTCACACTTTCACTTACTATTTAAACCTTTCAGTTAATATCCAGCCAGTTGTTATGCAAAAAAGTGTGAATTTTAGAAATAAATATAACACAAAAAGGCATTTTTATATAGTGGAAGAACACTTTGGAAATCAGAAGTCCTAGCTCACGCTAACTAGTTGTGTGACTTTGAAAAAAGTCATTTGCTGTCAGTTTCCTTAGCTATAAAATTCAGGTAATGAAAGGTGTGATGAGTAAAATCTAATATGTGTGGTCACCTTTAGGTTATTGTCATAATGTTATTGTGAACATAATCTGTTGTAAATTATTGTGTAAAATACTGTAGAAATGAGATATTATCTTCTCATATGATGTTTATAGGACATGATAAGGTAATGAATCTTTACTACTGATTTTTATAAACTTTCAACTTAGCTATTTGCTAAGCAGGTGGTATCAAGCAGAAGTTCATAATGAATACATAAACCAAAATATTTTATGCTCATTTCATATTTCTGCATTTTAGGAATCTTGGTAGAGAATGCTATCTGTGCCTCTGCCTCCTTGCTTCCTCAATGGTAGAAGAAGACCACTTGTTAATAAAACTAACTTTTACTTAGTTTTACATTGTTAACTTATATCATACCCCTTCCTGTGAAATAGCTATATGTAATCTTTAAAGTATACCAGAATCACTTGACAAAAGGAGAGAGGAAAGTTCTGAGTTGAGGCTAGCAAGTACAAGGCAGTGCTCTGGCTAAGTTTTACTTGTGTGAGGGCCAAAATTTGATATACAGAGCGTTATTTGGGTGACTCGCCTTAATATTGGGGTCCCGGAAATATGAGGGACCTTTTTAGGTTTAACTTCCCCTCTGAATTGCCCTTTTTAGATATTTCTCCCAGGCCAATAAGAAAGGAGCCTCTAAGCTTTAGTTGACAAAAGGATCAGATTTTATTACTTGGGAATTAATTAAACAACAAAAGTAAAACTAATAAAAATAAAAGATAAGGAAATAGGAAAATAGAAATACAGAGAAATGCTCTTAACTCTAAACTTAGCTTAAGCTGATTCAAAGGAATTTAGGGTTTTCAGTAAGTAACTCACCAACCTGAACAACCCGCCAGTCTAAAGTTGCTCGTGTGCCACCAGGACCTCAGTCCCCAGCTTTCTAGAAGTGCCTCAAGAGCTTAGCATTCCGGAAGTGCCCTTTAACCTTCCTTCAGGGAGCGTTCAATCTTTTCTCCCCCAAAAGGGGAGGTCCTTCAAAAGCTGTCTATACCACAAATAATTTTTACCACACTTGGTACTACCCAAGAGCACTGAAAAATGACAAATTTATCTTTTGAGGGTGAAATACTTAATGACCATCTTCTCAGGTTTAATAGAAAATAAAATGTTTAGAACAGGAACCTGGCTTTTAAAATTGCGTCCATACAAAAAGGGAAAAAAGAAACCAACTATGATGAATCTATTCTTTTTTATGTCATTTCAAATTGCTAGAGTTTACATTTTTTACAAGTTTGGTTTTTTCATAATTTCACCCAATAGCACTTAGCATTATGACTAAACACCCTGAAAGCACTGTTACCAAACCCTAGAAATAATACTAGGAATCAGCATGTTGGGGGCTCTTTGAAAAATAGTAGTAGTAGTAGAAGAGGAAGCAGACCTCTTATTTGATTATATTTTTATTCTGTACTTAAACACCAAAAAAAGGGGGCATATCCATATACATAGTCAAATAGAGAAAGAGGATTATACAGAAAACTGCAGATTTTTATCATGTACAACTTGCTTTAAAAACAAAAAAGTTTATAAATTCAACCTGTGCCATTAAAAGCTATCCTGATTATACTTTCTGTTCTCTGCATTAAAAAAAAAAATGCCTCAGTGTCTGTCCTTTCTTTCTTTTTGTTACCTACCCCTGTCCTCTCAGCTTCCCCTGCCCTCTTCTCTCCCCTCCTCCCTACCCCCATTGGAAAAAAGAAAAGGCCAGCTCTCGTGACAAATAATGCAGTGGGGCAAAACAAGTTCCCACATTAGCTGTGTTTGAAAATGTATGTTTTGTTCTGCATCTTGAGTACATCATTTATCTGTCACATGGTGGGTAGAATGCTTCATCATTGGTTAGTCAGTAAGCATTAAATGCCTACTATGTTTAAGGCAACATATAGTGCTTAAGACTTACAAAGTTGTTTGTCTTGACTATGTTATCATTACTGTACTGATTGTTCTCCTGGTTTTGCTCACTTCACTCTACATCCTTCATACATGGTCACCACTCCTATTTGCTAGAGTTCTAAAAGCTGTATCCATAGCAATGATACAGTGTGGATTAAGATTTTGTGGTTTCTGAATGAATTGATCACTATGATATTCAGACATAGCCATTTCTTCTTACCACTGAAAGTGGGTTCATTTGAAACTCCATTTCATAGGATTTCCTCAACATTATTTTGACACTATCACTAGCTGCCTGTAGCATCCATAACTTACTTATCCAATGAAGCTTTTGACATTTAAAAATTCATTAAGCAATTTTATACAGTCCAAATAATTCTTTTAATGTCAGACACGGTTTTTGAAAGGGTTGGTTGTTGTTTTTTTCTTACTATAAGCCTGAAATTTTCTTTGGATAAATTCTGTTGTCTTGCCAACATTCATATAAACTTTAAAGATTTTTAGCTCACTGTATTCATTTCTATGTCATCTGTGGCTAAAGCGTTGGTACAGAGTAAACACAGTTGTTTTTCCTCTCCATTAATAACAGTTATTGTGAATCACACTGATAAATATAGAGGATCATTTTTTCTGGATTTGAGATTTTTGCTTTTTGTTTCTGTATTTCTGTTATTTCAGTTGACCCTCTTATTTTTGTTTGGAGTATTTTTTAGTTGTGCTACATAGTTTTCTTTCCAAACTGCTTATGTAATTATCCATTATGAAGTTATTGTTTTGTTTTTTTTAATTATATAAAATTTAAATATGACATTTTATTTAGAAAACTTTATATTTCTATTTTTAAATGTTCAGTTTTGGGGGGAAACCAGCTTATTTTCTTGTATTTACCAAAATGAATAACATTGAGAAATAGAATAGATATGGTATATCTAACTTCTACACAAAGATTATTTATCTTCATGCACTTCAAATGGTGGAAAGTATACAACTCACTGTGTTATGAATTTATTACTACTGACACAGTTTCAAATTGTGCTTTTATTGAGTAATTACTCACATGTGGCTTTGCACACAACATATCAATTGTTTGATATTATTTGATGTTCTATTCATTATCATTTGGAGACAGTTTGCCATGTTAATTTCAGTCATATTAAATGAGATTTCATTTTTTGTTAAAAAACGGAATATTCATAGAATTGTTGCTCAGTCACTTCTGATTCTGTGATCCCATTTGTGGGTTTTTTGGGCAGATACTGGAGTGGTTTGCCATTTTTTTCTCCACTTCATTTTTACAGATGAGGAACTGAGGCAAACAGGGTTAAGCGACTTGCCCAGGGTCACACAGCTAGTAAGTGTCTGAAGCCAGACCTGAACTCAGAAAGATGATATTCCTGACTCCAGGCCCAGCCCTTTATCCACTAAAGCCACCTAGTTGCCCCACTCATAGAGTAGTTGTACTTAAATATCCAGTAATTTTGACCATTGCTCCATGCTTCCTAGGACTGTGTATTCTAGAATTCAGAAAACTCTATATGGTTAGTCATGCAAGTAATGATATCTCAATATATACATAAAGTAATTGAAGTTTGGAGATGTTCAGTGGCTTGCATAAGGTCACAAACAAGTGATAGAAAGTAGATATGAACTCAGGTGATTTACACTATGTGTAATTGTTACATGGTGCTCTACATGCAAAGGTATCTCCAGAATGTCCTCTACTACCACTGAGCTGAAGATATCAATGTAGTACAGGGCTAAGCTGGAGAGACAGAGACAGAGACAGGGAGAGAGAGAGAGATTGAGATTGAAGCATTTTAGTAGCTCAACAGTTAATGCTTGAAATACCTTTAGCAGGACATCTGCATATCCCCCCAGGATTCCTGGGTCCATCCAGGGAACAAGTGGTATACTAGGATTATGCAGATGTGAGGGAAAATAACTAGACAAGGGACCTCAGACCCCTTTAGTTGTGCTGCCTTGACAACGAGATCATGCCTGACACCTTCTCTTCTTGGCTTGTACTTGTTAGCTCTGTGCTTGCAGTTTTGTGAGGACTGATCTCACTGACCCTCTTATATAAATCTGCCATCTGGGAAAAGGCCCAACTTGGGCAGAAAGACTGATTTACTCTCAGGATCATAGATTTAGAGTTGGAAGGAATCTTAGAGGTCATCTAGTCAAACCCTCTCATTTTATGGATGAGGAAATTGAGGCCCAAGATAAGAACCTGCCCAAGGTCACACAGGTAATTGGCAGAGCCATGATTTGGACATAGGCCCTCTGACTCCAAAGCCAGGCTTTCCCGCCATAATATTCTGTCTCTGGAGCAATAATTGTACCCGTTCTCTCTCTATTCTTTGTGTTCTGCTCTGTTGATTTCCTATAATACTAATCTCATTACTTGGTCCTCCACATCATAATGCCTTTCTTGGTCAATCTTGTTAATAATGGTAATTATGATAATTATTCAGATTTAAGTAGTGCTTTAGGATTTACAGCTTTCCTCACAAAACCCCCGATGTATAGATAGTGCAAGAATTATGGTTCTTGTCGTTATTCAGTCATTTTCAGTCATCTCCAATTCTTCATGACCTCCTTTGGAATTTTCTTGGCAGAGATTGGAGTGATCTGCCATTCTCTTCTCTAGTTCATTTTGTAGATGAGGAAACTGAGGCAAATAGAGTTAAGTGACTTGTCCTGGATCATATAGCTAGTAAGTATCCGAGGCCAAATTTGAATTCAGAAAGATGGGTGTTCCTACTTTAGGCCTTGGACTCTACCCACTATATCACCTAGCTGCTGCTTCTTTATGGTAATGATAATGATGATAATGATGATAATAATGAATAATATTAGCATTTATTTATCACTTTAAGTTTTGCAAAATGCTTTTAGTAATAATAGCTAGCTAGCTTTTATCTAACTTTAAGGTCTGATAAGTGCTTAGAGGTATCTCATTTTGTCTTTACAACCTTGTGAGAGATAGATGCTACTATTATCCTATTTTATAGATGAGGAAACTGAGATATACAAAAATTGTCTTACCTCCCTACCACTACTCCTCCTCCCATACATACATACATACACACACACACACACACACACACACACACACACACACACACACACCAATGACCACACGCAACTTGTGAGTCTAAGATGAAATTTGAACTCAGGTCTTCTTGATTCCAGGTCCAGCATTCTATCTACTGTGCACCTGATTCTTAGGTTAAGTGATTTGCCAGTGGTCTTATAGCTAAATATCAGCACCAGGACTGCAAGCATTAGATAAGGTCTTTGAAAGGAAAGGGAGGGGCAACTAAGTGGTGCAGTGGATAGAGCACTGGCCCTGGATTCAGGAGGACCTGAGTTCAAATCCAGACTCAGACATTTGACACTTACTAGCTGTGTGACCCTGGGCAAGTCACTTAACCCCAATTGCCTCACCAAAAAAAAAAAAAAAAGGAAAGGGAATAAGAAAAATGTTGCATGTTGGAGGGGTTGTGGAGAAACTGGAACACTAATCCATTGTTGGTGGAGTTGTGAACTGATCCAACCATTCTGGTGAGCAGTTCAAAACTACGCCCAAAGGGCTACCAAAGTATGCATACCAGTGTTCGGTTTATATCCCAAAGACATCCAAAAAAAGAGAAAAGGACCTATTTTACAAAAATATTCATAGCAGCTCTTTTTGTGGTGGCTAAGAATGGGAAATCAAAAGGATGTCCATCAATTGGGGAATGACTAGACAAGCTATGGTATATGATTGTAATGAAATATTATTGTGATATAAGAAATGACAGGCAGGATGATTTCAGAAAAAACCTGGAAAGACTTGTATGAACTGATTTGTAGTGAAGTGAACAGAACAGGGGAGCATTGTACACAGTAACAGCAGTATTGTATGATGGAAGAACTGTGAATGACTTGGCTGTTCTCAACAATACAATGATCCAAGATAATCCCAAAGGAATAATGATGAAGCATACTTTCCACCTCTAAAGAAACAACTGATATTGATTGAACACAGACTGAAGCATGCTTATTTTCACTTTCTTTCATCTTTTCCCTTATTAGACTTTTCTCATACAAAATTACTAATATGGCAATGTTTTACATAACTGTACATCTATAACCTATATCTGTTTGCCACCTCAGGGAGGGGGGAAGGGAGGGAGAGAGGGAGGGATAGAATTTCTTTTTAAAATTTTTTTTATTTAGCATTTTATTTTCCCAAATTACATGTAAAAACGATTTTTAACATCCGTTTAAAAAGCTTTGAGTTCCAATTCTCTCCCTTCCTCCCCAACCCTCCTTTGAGAAGGCAAACAATTCAGTATAAGTTATACATGTGTAGTCTTGCAAAACATTAAGCGATAGAATTTAGAACTCAAAACTTTAAATAACAATCTTTATTTTTAAAAAAGGAAAGGAAAGGGAATAATGTATATAACATAACCAACCCCCCTCCCCCCAAACCCCTAAAGTACCATACAATCACAAGCTATTCTTGTCTAACCTCTCTTCTCTCCTATGCCTAATTGGAGACTTCATCATTTCCCTTTTTTTAGTTGTGTGCCTGCTTTTTAGTTGTCTTAAGATATTCAAGGCTGATCCTAATTCTCTTAGTACAAAAGTAGATAAAGCAGAGCCTTTTATCCTTTCAGCAATCCATAACTTAAAAAGAAATTTCCTTTTCAATTGAATCTTAGATTTTCACACACTTTTTGCTTTGGTCTATCTAAATTATATGATAAATTTGACCCTTTTTTCTCTTTGATTTATAGATAGAAGTTTAGTTAAGTAATGAAACCAAAGTGAAGACATTAGGTCATATGTTTATGATCAGAGAAATACTTGCTTTTCAGGTATCTACATGTGCTTTTCTTAAATATTTCTTCAACTCCCATAAAAAGGTTTAATCCATATAAATTTGTATAATGTGTATATATTAAGAACATACATATCAATACAAGTATCATGATTTTAGAGGCTTAATGATGAAACATTATTGACCTCCTGACAGAGGTAATAGATTTAGAGTATAGTTAGATATATAGATATGTATGTATATGTATATATGTGTGTGTGTGTATTAGTATTTAGACAATGTGATTTTTACTCGTCTATGCATATTTATTACAAGCTGCTTTTCTTTTCAATTTTTTTCAGTGGGGTGGGAAGTGAGAGGGAGATTAAATAGAGTTCTGTTAATTAAAAAGTTATTAAATGTACCTTCAGGAGAGATAACTATTGTTTGGCTTGATTCTTTTGTTTCAAGAGACCCACCTTTCATGAATGGGAATAATATGTAAAAGTCTGTAACTCTATAGATATATTTTGTATTTTATACCTATTTATCCATATATTACCTAGAAATACATTTTTAGGTTTCTGTACAGTTTTATTATTAGATAGAAAAGGAAATTTGGCTTTAATGACATTATTTTGCAACCAGTTGTTTTAGATTGAGTTATCTGCCAGGGTACATAAAGTGGTACATAACTTAAAGCTGCTATTTGAAGACTTAATTGTTGAAACATTCAAACGTTATAGTGTTCATAGTATTAGTACAGAGCACAACAGAATCAAATTAAGGTAATATTTTTCGTATAATGCATTGAACATTTTAATGTAGTTATAGGCAATATCAGTTTTATTGCAGAAAATGAAGGGTTAGGTGATCTAAAAGTGATTTTGTTGCCTTCTTTTTCTTCTGTCATTTGGTAACTAAATTTTTATCTGGAAATCAAATGATGTAGGCTATGTTAATTAGAGTTGATGTTAATTTATCTGATTAAAAAAAGAATTAATTTCAGTATTTTAAAATAAACCTCTATAATTCTGAAGTAATTTAATGAATATACATCAGACATTAGTATCTTGCATAGCATAATTCTTTAAATACAGATTTGTCCCAATTTAAGAAAATCAGATTCAGGAACACAACCTTACAAAACACATAAATTAAAGTGTTAGAGAATAACAGTTTGCTTTACACAAGGATTTCACCTTAAAAACAAGCTCATATAATGCATATATACACATACATTGAATAATTTCATTTAAATACATTTAGTTTATGTGTACCTTTTCTGGAATAAGGTGTGATGTAGATTTGTATCATTTGGCTTGCTATTGCATCCCCCATAGCAGCTTGTCTTTTCTCTTCAAACCATCCCATACCATCTCCTCATGCATCCTCCTCTGCATAGGACTTTGTTTTTATACTTCCCTGAAAAGATAGAGGCCATTCAGCATAAATTCTTTCTTTTCAGTTCAGTACCTTAAAAGCCTCCAGCAAACCCATAGTTCTTTTTGTCTCTCTCTCTGAAGAAGAGGCAGACCTTTTCCCTGCTAAGATCTTGAATCCCAGAAATCAAAGAAATAGGAAAAAGTCCCATCTATACAAAAATATTTATACCAGCTTCTTTTATGATGCAAAAAAACTTGAAAAGCCCTCCATTGAAAAATGACTGATTAAGTTGTGGCATTATGAATGTCATGGAATACTATTGTGCTGTAACAAATTAGGAAATGTTCAGTTGTACCCTAACCCTTGTTGACCCCATTCGGGATTTTCTTGGCAACCATTTCCTTCTCTAGCTCATTTTACAGATGAGGAAACTGAGGCAGATGGTTATGTGACTTGCCCAGAGTCACACAGCTAGTAAGTGTCTGAGACCAGATTTAACTTAGGAAGATGAATCTTCCTGAATTCAGGCCAAGCACTCTATCCACTTTGGCCACCTAGCTGCCCAAATGAGGAAATAGCTTATATCAAAGAGATATAGAAAGACTTAAACTGATACAGAGTGAAATAAGCAGAACTAGTTTTATAAACAAAACAAAACAAAAGAAACCAATGTAAAGACAACTTTGAAAGTTCTAAAAACCATGATCAGTACAATGACCACCCCTGATTTTAGATGAGTAAAGATGAAACATTATTAGAGATGATGAATTTAGAATGCAGAAGGAGACCTGTGTATATTCATATATATTTGCATTTAGCCGATGTAAAGAATCTGTTTTGCTTGTCTATGCATATTTGTTACAAAGAAATTTTTGTGGTTTTTTTTCCCCTCCAGTGGAATAGGGGAGTAAGAGGAAGACTAAATAGACTTCTGTTAATTAAACTCTTTCAGGCGAGTCCCCTTTATTCCCCTCTCTTCCTCTGCCCCACGTCTTTATGTTTTCTGGCTTCTTCCTTGCTGCAATGTTTTTAAATGACTAGACAGTCCTTTAAAAAAAAAAAAAAAACCTTCACTTGACCATGCTGTATTCTCAAGCTTTTGCTGGAGAAATCTCTTTGCTTTCATAGCCAAATTCACAGAAGTCAAGTCTTTGCTTCTACTTCATCTCCTCACTTTTTATTTCCTTCTTGTCTGACTTCCAACTCTATCACTCTACTCAATGAATTTGGTACCTGGCTCACACTTTTGCTCTCTACTCCAACTCCTACCCTCATAATAGGAGACCTCATACATGTTGATTCTCCTTCCATGACCTAGTTCTCCACCTCACATAAGCCAAAGATGGTTATACCTTTGATCTTGCCATCAATCACAAATGTACCATCTCCATGTTCAAGAATTGTGAAGTCTCCTTATCTAATGATAATCTGTTGATTTTTCACCACTCCCTCTTGCCTTCCCTTACCAAACCCTACTCTTTGCTATGTGACCTCCAATGCCTTGACCCTTCAATTCTCTCCCAGCTTATCTCCCCTTCAGTAGCCACTCTTTCCTCTTTTCTCTATCTTGACCTCTTGGTGAACCAATTCAACTTTACTACAGTGTCCTCTCTTGAATTCCTAGCTCCCTTATAATTTCATAGATTAAGCTCTGCCAAGCCTCAAGCCTTCTGACTGGGTCCACTACAGATTGATGTTACAAAACTTCTACTGGGCCCTCATTGCTGCTGAATAGTTCTTGTATACTTGCAGTATCAACTCACTATCACACTCTCTGAAGTGCTTCTTTTAGAACTTTTCATCCCTCTTCAAACCTCCCATGGCTTTTCCTCCCCCAATGCTCTTAGCTAAGATACTTACAATTGAGACCATTCACCATGAGTTTCCTCTTTTCCTCTTCTTCATCTGTCACTCAGATGCCTTCTGCCATTTTCTCCTCCATTATTATTGTCTTACATGTTGAGGTGACTTTAAATCTTATTAAGGCTAATTACCTCTACTTAAGTGATTTCATTCTATCCCATTTCCTCCAGCAAAGTGTCTCCTTCGTCATTCCCACTCTTTCTCTTATTTTCAATCTTTCCCTGTGTATTGGCTCCTTCTTTGTTGCCTGCAAACATGCCCATGTTCCCCTATCTTCAAAAAATCCTCACTTGATCCTTCCATCCCTGCTGTCATCCTATATCTCTTCTTTCCTTTATACCTAAACTTCTGAAAAGGCTGTATACAATAAATGTCTCCCTTTTTGCCTCCTCTCCCTTCTTAACCCTTTATAATCTGGCTTCTCCCTTATTCTACCAAAACTGCTCTCTGCAAAGTTACCAATGATCTCTTAGTTACCAAATCCATTGGTTTCTTCTCAATCCTAGTTTTCCTTGACCTCTCTGCAAGCCTTTAAAACTGTTCATCACCCTCTTCTTGGTACTCTCTTCTCTCTACATTTTCTGGATACTATTCTCTCTTTTGGCTTCCACCTACCTGTCTGACCTCATTCACCTTTGCTGAATTGTCATCCAGATCATGTCCTTTATAGGTGTCACTCTGGTTTCTGTCTTGGGTCCCCTTCTCTTCTCCCTTTATACTACTTTACTTTGTGATCTCATCAGCTCCCATAAAATTAATTATCATCCCTATGCTGATTACCTTTCCTCCCCTATTCTTTCTGCTGCTCTCATCTCCAACTGCTTTTCAGACATTTTGAACAGGATGTAAAGTAGACATCTTAAATTCAACATGTCCAAAACAGAACTCATTTCCCCTTAAATCCTGTCCCTCCTCCCCTTCCCTGTTGCTGTAGTGGTGTCTCCATCTTCTCAGTTCCCTAGGCTTGAAGCTTAGGAGTCATTCTCAACTCCTCACTCTCTCTTACCTCCCATATGCAATCTGTTGCCAATGCCTGTCAATTTCACTTTTGCAATGTTTCTTGAATATGGCCTGTTCTCTCCTTTGATACTGCCACTACTCTAGTGCAGGCCCTCATCACCTCATGCCTAGACTATTGCAGTGGGTAGCTCCACTCCAATCTATCCATTCAGCCACTAACATGATTTTCCAGATTTGATTATTTTGCCCCCCCTCCCCACTCAATAAATCCCAGTGACTCTATTGCTTCTATGATCAAATGCAAAATCCTATTGAGCATTCTTTGTCTCTTCTAACCTACCCTTCCTTCAACCTTCTAGACTTCTTACACCTTATTCCTTGCCACATACTCTTCAGTCCAGTGACTCTCCATCTCTAAGCTCTGGGCATTTTCTCTGGAACACTCTCATTTTCACCTCCTGGTTTCCCTGACTTCAGACCCCATTTTTTACCCTATAGGAAGCCTTTCCCAGTACCTCTTAATAGTGCCCATTGGATTGTGAGCTCCTTTAGGGAAAGGACTGTCTTTTGCCTCTTTTTGTAATTCCTATCACTTAGCAGGATGTATGGCACATATTAGGTGCTTAATAAATATTTGTAGATCACTGAAACCATTCTCTTCAGTTACCAGTCGCCTGTCTACCTGATCCTCAATCTCTTCTGCATAACATCACCCATGTCCTGCTTTTTGGCCCCTTTTTTCTTTCTATAGCCTCTCATTTGGTGACCTCACTGGCACTTACTGGTTTAATTATTATCCCTATGCAGGGGATACCCTACCTCCTCCATCCTATAGACATCTCAAACTCAACACATCCAAAACCAGACTTTGCCCATAACCCACTTCTCTTCTGAACTTTCCAATTTGTATCAAGGATACTTCTGTTTTTCTACTCAGCCAGGTTTACAACCTTGGAGTCATCTTTGACTTCACACTCTTCCTTCTTTCTTTCCCTATTAAATTATAATCAGTTGCCAAGTCTTGCCACATCTTAACTCCACATCATTTCTAACAAGTTCATGTCCTTCTTACTTCTTACCAGGACAATAATTTTTCTTTCTGATTCCAGTCTCCTTCCTTTCTAATGCATCCTCCATCTAGCTGCCAAATTTAATGTTCCTGAAGCATGTCCATTGCATTAAAATAAAATAAATATTTTTATTTTGGTATATTTAAGCCATTCACAATCTAGCTATTGTTTTTTCATGTTTTAATTTTCTTTATTATTCAAAAAAATATCCTTTTTATTTACTTTTTTGACTTTGTGCCTGTGCCTTCAATACCTTCACAACAATTTTCTGCTCCTCAATCAGGAAAACACGCTTGATCATGTCATGGACACATTTAACACACATGGAGCCATCATAAGCCCTGCTGACATGCTTTTTGGTCTTTGATAGCCTCATGAGAACTTTAGGTCTCACTGCACGAACACCTTGAAGTCTTCCTAAGCATACACCACAGGGTGATTTTGGTGCTTTTCCAACTTTCTTAGTATAAAGGTAAACAATTTTGTTACCTGGGGTTCATGACAGCCAAGTTTTGTTGGAAGTTGTATTGTAGGACAACCTATGGTGATATGTCAGATGCTGAACCATTTTAAATTTCTGGTGGGTCTGTCACCGGAAGAGGGAAGAGGAAGTGTCTATTGGTTATTTTTTTTTTAAGTTTTATTAATGCTCTTTTTTTTAATAATGTCACCATCACTTTACAGGGACATCTCCCATAAAATCCTTGAAAACAAATATATTCATAATATATACATATCAACACATTGAGCAGATCTGAAAATATACATCTTATTCTGTATCTGTAGTCCACTACCACTTTGCTAAAAGGTAAATGCATGTGAGAGACATGCATTGGTCACTGCATTAATCAGAGTTCTGAAGTCTCAGAGTGGTTTTCATGCACTTTATTGCCATTCTGTTTACTTTGCTCTTCATTAGTTCATACTATTCTTCCTACATTTCTCTGAATTCTTCATATTTGTCATTGTAATACCACATTGCTAGTATATTGCAAACATATACCATAGTTTGTGTAACTGTTCCCCATTTGGTGGACTCCCTTCTGTCCGATAATTTTTCTATTACAAAAAAAATTGTTGCTAGTAATCTTTTTGTATATATGATATTTTTTCATCTGTCTTTGACTTCTGGGTATATATATATGCCTTTTGATATTGCTAGTCAAAGGGTATTACCAATTATGGTTAAGTGACTTTTTTCATAATCCCTTCTAGGTTTGGACCAATTCATAGCCCTTCCAACAGAATATTAATGTGTCTTCTCACAACATTATTTTCATGTGAAATTTTGGTGTTGTCTTAATTTGCTTTTCTTTTATTAGTGATTTATTTAATTGAATTAATAGTGAACTGATCATTGAATTTTGAACTAATATGTTAGTTTGTTAATTAAAAAATTATTAATTAATTTGTTCTCAATGCTGTTTAAGTTACCAAATGTTTATCAAGTCCCTCTTATGTGCATGAAAATGTGATTTGTGTAACCCTCAAAACCCTATGTAGTACTGTTCATTCATATATGTTTCAATAGAATATAACCAAATATATAGTGTAGCAAGGGTTTTTGTAACAGGTTTTAGTGATTAAAGAAAACCTAGACATTTAATTATGTGTTTGAAGGTTTGAATGAGGTTTTGTGATAGTAATAAACCCTATGTTAATAGAAATTATTTGTTATCATCATGACTATATTTTATTTTCCAATATGCCTAATTCTTATCACAATTTGAAATTTTATTTTTAGGCTCAACATGAACAACATATCTAGTACTCAAGAATCTCTTATGCCTAAAAATTCTTGTTTGAAAAGTGTGTTTGAAGATCAGCTGTTATTTTTACCAGAAAAATTAAGAGCAAGACTACTTCCTTTCCAGAAGGATGGTATTACCTTTGCATTGAAAAGAGATGGCAGGTAAAAAAATTCAGCCTTGATAGCTTTAAAATGTAAACTTATACATATGTAACCTATATCAGATTGCTTTCTGTCTTTGGGAGGGGAGAGGGAAGGGAGGGAGGGAGAAAAATTTGGAACTATAAATCTTATGAAAACAAATGTTGAAGACTATCTTTACATGTAACTGGAAAATAATACTTTTATGACAAAAATATTTTTAATGTAAATTTATAATAAATATTGCTCTGAATTATACAGACACCTTGTTTTGCAAATAATTTCCGAGAATGACAGAATGACATAATTTAAGGGGATACCAGTGGACATTTTAGTTTAATAAAAAATCCTTTCTACAAATTTCTAAAAAGTGTTCATCCAGCCTGTGTTTGACGACCTCCTGTTAGGAAAATCCATTTCTCCCATTAGGCAGTCCAGTCTACTTTAGACTGCTCCAGTTTTTTCCTTAAATTTAATCTAAATCTACTCTTCAGCCACCTGCATCAGTTTCTCCTCATTTTCCTCTTTAGGGCTAACCAAGTCAAACCTGATCATTTGTCTCTCTAATTTCCTTATTCAGAGTAAACATTATCAGCCCCTTTAGACACTCTTTGAATGGCATATTCTTCAGTCATCTCATCATTCTGGTCATCCACAGCTTCATAGCATCATAGAATTAGACATTTGGATGAAACCTCAGTGTTCATCTAGTTTAATGTCTTTTAATAAGAATCTCAACTGTATTATATACCCCACAAGTGGGCCTCTAGGGAGAGGGAAACCTCCCATCCTCAAGTCAGCCCATTTCATTTTTGGCTACTTGTAACTGTTAATACATTTTTCTTGATATCAAGCTAAATTTTACATCCTTGAAATTTCTACCCCATTGTTCCTGGTTCTTTCCTCTGAAGCCATAAAGAACAAAAATAATCCCTCCATGACATCATAACCCTTCAGTTCCTTGAAGATAACTATTCTCCCCTGTTCCCAATTTTTTTCTTTTTGCAGGCTGAGCATGCTCAATTCCTAAACTGGCATATCGTCTGGGCCCTTTACCATTCTAGTTGCCCTTCTCTGAGTACTGCCCAATATCCTTTAACTTGGTAGTCTAGAAATGAACACAGTTAAATGAGGCTTGATCACGACAGAGTACAGTGTTCTAGTTCTTGGAAGCTGTGGTTCTCTTAATGTAGTCCAAGATCTCATTAATTTTTTAATTTTTAATTTTTGTGGAGCAATGAGGGTTAAGTGACTTGCCCAAGGTCATACAGCTAGTAAGTGTCAAGTGTCTGAGGCTGGATTTGAATTCAGGTCCTCCTGAATCCAAGGCCAGTGCTTTATCCACTGTACCACCTAGCTGCCCCGAGTCTCCATATCTTTTTCAGGACAACTGCTATCTAACAATGCCTCCCCCATTTATCCTTTTTGAATTTCATTTTATTCAATTCAACCATGTTCTAGCCTATTGGGGTCTTTTTAGATCCTGACTCCATATCTTAGTGTGTTAAGGATCCTTCTTGATTTGTATTATCAACACACTTGAGGGTCATGCTATTCATGCTTTTAGTCAAGTCATTGATAAAAATGTGGATCAGCACAGGGTCAGTAACAGATCCCTGGATATTCCACAGGATACCTCCTGTCAGTCACATTGACACAGAACTATTAAACTTTTTGAGTTTGGTCATCCAAGCAATTCTAAATCCATCTCATTGTATTACTATCTAATGCATATCCCTCCATCTTCACAAAAATAGTATGAGGTAATTTATCAAAGAAAAGTTTTAAATCTAGGTAAACTATGTCTATAGTGTTTTCATCCACTGGTTTAATTCTTTCAAAATGGGAAAAAAAAAGTCTGGCAGGACCAGTCCTTAATGAACCCTTGCTGGCTCTTTATCACCCCCTTGTGGAGTACACTGCCTTGTCTATGTTCATTCTCAAATACAGCTGCAAAAACCAGTTTCCCAGCCGTGTTCTGACCTAAGGAAACTAATTCCTCTTTTCTTTTGAGCTCATATCCTTTCATTACCACATAGGACAGTGTTAGCTTTTTTTGCTGTCAGGACACAATGTTGTCTCATATACAACTCAGAGTGAACTAAATCTTCCTTTCTATTTTTATTCCCTGTCCTTTACTTGTGAAGTTGATTTTTTTTAACAGACAGGTAGATTTTTACTTTTATCCCTATTAAATTTAATCTTTCTAACACTCAATCCATTGCTACAACCCTTCCAGATTTTTTTCAGCTCCTATTATCCAAGATGTTAGCTTTCTCTCCAAGATTTTGTCATCTGCAAAACTGACAAACATGCTTTACCTAATGTGTTTTTAAAATTATTTGCTACTACTGTACTTTATAAATTAATTGATTGCTATTTACATATTAATGGCTATTATACCAGTTTTGGTAGTAAGCATTTATTATTCATGAATATTATATATCAGTAAAATATTGACCATGTTTCTCCCTAACTTCTCATCATCTCAGGCCTTCATAACTACATAGTCCTAAGAGGAAGAACACGCACCAAGAGAAAGCATTCCAACCCAAGGGAGTGGGTAAAGAGAGGGCTAAGAGGGCAACCCTGGTGTGGCCAAGGGTTTTATCCTCTTTAGATAGAGCCTAATTGATCTAAGCTAATTGGTTAGTATCATTCAGTTCCATCAATTGACATGATTTGAGGGTGGTCTAAATTTAAAATGAACTCAAGAAAGTATGCAAAAGAAGGGCAAATTCCAGTGTCTTGGTGTCGTTCTTCACTTAGCTAAAAAAAAAAAGAATCAGTGTCCATTTCTTTTGTTCCCTTGGGTTTAACCCAGACGAGATTTGCTGAAGTTTGTCCAGAACTGGACTTTCTGGAGTGTAGGGGGGTGGGGTGGGAGAAAGGACAGAAACTGGTCTTTGGGTTCCCCCAAGGAATTCATTATGAATAATTATTTCCTCACACTAACTTCATCCCAGTAACTGGTAAGAAGGTTGGATATCACTGGGTCCAGGACAGATTCCCATGGTCTCCACTATAGATAACCTTCAGATTGTCAGTAACCTATTATTGTCTCAACCTCCTAACTGTAGCCTTATCTCTCCATTTTGTCTACAGGATAGCATGAGACATTGTGTTCAATATTTTATTGAAATTCTGGCATAGTTTATCTGAAACACTCTACTTTTCTTCCAGTCTAATAATCCTTTCAAAAAATAAAATGTTAGGCTAGCAAGGAGTCCTTGAAGAAAGTGTGCTGATTCTTTTTGTGATCATCTCACTGATTCCCTTTCTAAGTATTTACAAACATTCTTTTAATAGAGTTTCTTATTTTTATACTGGGAGTAGAAGGGTTAAGTTACTGGACCTTAGATTACAGACTTGAGCACCTTCATTTGTTTGAAAGTCAAGGCAACATTGGCACCCCTCAGAAAATTATGAACTATCCCTGGTTGTCTCTTCTTCCCCTGATTATTACTTTATAAGTCCTTACCTCATGATATTTATGGCTCTACATCATCGTTGCTCTTAGTACAAGAAGCAGGTTCCTTCTGGGATGGTCCACATTCTCCCCTCCACCTAGAACACTATACCTGTTTCATAGCTCTACATGTTCAGTGGACTTCTGTACTGCATTCTCTACTATAGCCTTATGGTACTTGTTAGAACTCCTCCTGTCATTTTACTTCCACTTCATTCTCCTTGATAATTGGAAATAGGTAAAAATATGTGTCTCTATCCCGTTAGTTTCCTACTGTAGGAGGTAGGCCTTGCACTTTGTGCCTACATGGGTATTTTTAGCTACTAGCAGAAACACAAACTTAGCCCAGTCTTTGGAGTTCACTACAAAATTCTTCTTGTCTACCATACTTCCTTCAAGGAAGATAACAGTCTTTTGTCTTTTTCATAACTCTCATAGGTAATTGTTGTGTCAGTCCTTATTTCTATAGGCCTCTGAGTGGGACTGATTTATCTAGGGCTTCTATGGTGATGAGATGACTTAATTTACTTAGGTGCCTTTAAATGGTAGTTATCATAATCCTGTTATTCCTTGGTACAAACTGAAGTAGATCTTCAAGCAGAAATCCAATTATCCAATTAGTTCCTACCTACCTTATTTCACCTTCACACTCAACTCTAAGTGTCTCTTATATGTCTCTGGCCCCTAGGCTCTCTGTTCCCTTCTCTGTTCCCCTAGAGGAAGCACCCCTGAGGTTTAATTAACTTAGGAAACAGAAGGCTACAAGATGTAATCCAGTTATCTAATTAGTTCTGCCCCTACTATAGCACATTATTGTGGGTCTTAAGATATTTCCTTGTAGTTATCTGATATTTGTTGTCCTATTTTACATCCTTTTATAATTTCTGTATAATTTTTTTCTTGCAAGGTATAAGAAAGTCAGGGAAGCCAAGAGGTAGAAGTGAGGAGGGGAAACATTCCAGGATATTATTAGTGATAATTAATCCTTTTCAGATAGGTTCAGGTTTGCTATTTTCTCTAGTGTTTAGGTATGTATTATAATGAAAATCTCCCAAGAGGTCACACATGACTTTTGTGTTTTGGTAGATTTTGAACCTTTGGAAAGTGTCAACTCTGGAAACAAATGACCAGATAGTCATAGAAGTTATGCAACAAGTTAACTCTGAAGATATCAAAGAGCTCACACAGATTACTATAACCACAGTTAACTTTGAAATAAAAACAAAATGAGACCAAAGAGCTGACAGTGGTCATAAACCAAAAGCTTTGTTTATTCTGTTGGATAAGGGAAACTAGACACATGTGCCGGGGTCACCTCTGATACCAAGGAGACCCATTTTAGCGTGGACAAATCTCAATACATATATTTGTGGCCACATAGTGAGCTGTAACCCTGACAGTGAGGGGTAACAGCAAAAATAAGAAAAGTTTGATTCAGAGCAGGACTTCGTGACCCAATAACATAGGTATTTCAGGTGCTTGTCTGAGCTCAGAGATCACCTGGTGCTGGTGTGAAACAAATCTGGGATTTTGCTGTGGCTGAGTTTATCCAGAAAGTGAGTGAAAAGGATTGTTTTTATGCCGAGCTAAGGGCATAGCTTGCTTGCTGGGCCTTAGCTCTGGAAAACAAGGTGTCTCCTCATAGTAAAAAGAGAAGAGGAAAAAGAAAGGGGTAGTTTTGGCATGGGGATCCTGACAAAAGAAATAGGTGTGTATTCATGTGCGTGTTTATATGTGTACCTATATGTATGTGTACATACATATTTTTATTTATATACACATATTCCATGGAAAAACTGATAGCATTTGTCTTTTTTTCTTAATAATACATATTTTTATTTATAGTTTTGAGTTCCAAATTTTATTCCTCCTGGGGCAGGTAGGTGGCACAGTGGATAGAGCACCAGCCCTGGAGTCAGGAGTACCTGAGTTCAAATCCTGCCTCAGACATTTAACACTTACTAGCTATGTGACCCTGGGCAAGTCACTTAACCCCAATTGCCTCAGTAAAAAAAAAAATTATTCCTCCATCCCCTCCCCCTTCCTGAAGCTATAAGCAACCAGATGTGGGTATACATGTGTAATTATGTAAAAGATTACCATGTTAGTCATTTTGTAAAGAAAACTTGAATAAAAGAAAACATGAAAGAAAGTGAAAAATAGCATGCTTTAGTTTGTGTTCAAACCATATCAGTTCTTTCTTTGAAGGTGGATAGTATGCTTCATCATTAGTCCTCTGAGATTGTATTGCTGAGAATGGTTAAGTCACTCAGTTCTTCATCAATCAATATTGCTGTCTCTGTGCACATTCTCTTGGTTCTGCTCTCTTCACTATGCATCAGTTCATGTAAATCTTTCCAGGCCTTTCAGAAATCATCCTGTTTGTCATTTCTTTTTTTTTTTTTAAGTGAGGCAATTGGGGTTAAGTGACTTGCCCAGGGTCACACAGCTGGTAAGTGTTAAGTGTCGGAGGTTGGATTTGAACTCAGGTACTCCTGACTCCAGGGCCGGTGCTTTATTCACTGCGCCACCTAGCTGCCCCTGTCATTTCTTATAGCACAATAATATTCTACCACCATCATATACCACAGCTTGTTTAGTCATTCCCCAGTTGATGGGCATTCCTTTGATTTCCAATTCTTAGCCACCACAAAAAAGAGCTGCTATTAATATTTTTGTACAAATAGGTCTTTTTCTCTTTTTGGGAATGTCTTTGGATATAAACCTAGCCAGTAGTATTGTTGGATCAAAAGGTATGTGCAGTTTTATAGCCCTTTGGGCATAGTTCCAAATTGTTCTCCAGAATGGTTGGATGACTTCACAGCTCTACCAAGAGTGCATTAGCTTCCCAGTTTCCCCACATCCCCTCCAACATCCAATATTTTCCTTTTTTGTTATGTTTTCCACTTTGATAGGTAAGAGGTGATACCTCAGAGTTGTTTTAATTTGCATTTCTCTGATCAGTAGTGACCTAGAGCATTTTTTCATATGATTATAGATAGCTTTGATTTCTTTGTCTAAAAACTACCTGTTCATATCCTTTGACCATTTCTTAATTGGGAAATGTCTTGTATTTTTATTAATTTGACTCAATTTTCTATATATTTGGGAAATGAGGCCTTTATCAGAGATACTTGTTTCAAAAATTCTCGGTTTTCTGCTTCCCTTATAATCTTGGTTACATTAGTTTTGTTTATGCAAAAACTTAAATTTTATACAATCAAAATTATCTATTTTACATTTTGTTTTGCTCTCTATATTTTCTTTTGTCCTAAATTCTTCCTCTGTCCACAAATCTGACAAATAGATTCCATGCTTTTTTTTTTTTGGCAGGGGGGAGGGGCAGGGCAATATGAGGATTGGGTGACTTGCCCAGGGTCACACAGCTAGTAAGTGTCAAGTGTCTGAGGCTGGATTTGAACTCAGGTAGTCCTGAATCCAGGGTTAGTGCTTTATTCCCTGCCACCTAGCTGCCCCTCCATGCTTTCTTAATTTGCTTATGGTATCACCCTTTATGTATAAATCATAACGTTTGTCTTAATTGCCCTAAATGCCAATTTAAGAATTTCTTAAACTGAAAAGAGAGAAGGACTTGCCAAAGAGTAAGTTAAGGTAGCTTTTCCAATTCTTAAGGTTTTGTGAAATTTTTAAAAATCATATAATTCATTTAAGGAAATATATGTCTTCACTGCATAATTTCTTAACAGAAGAATACTAAATGAATTTCTCAAAACAATGATTCACTTTGGTAGAATGATGTGAAAGTCCACTCTATAATAAACTTCATGGAAATGGACTGTCATAATACTTTTACTGTGCACTGGTTTTTATTAGAAATTACATTTTTAGATTTCTTAAGCTTGTTATCACTAGACAATTAGTTTCCCAAAATTGGAGCAGCTAGGTGGTATAGTAGTTAAAGCACGGGGCTTGGAGTCTTGGAAGACCTGAATTAAAATTTGACCTCAGACATGATCTGTACATTACTTAGCCTCTGTTTCCTTTTCTATAAAATACCACCTACCCTCCACGTTTTTGTGAGAATCAAATGAGATATTAATTGTAATTTACTTAATGCAGTACCTATCACATAGTAACATGTAAATGTTAAGTATAATAATTGTTGTTATTATTCCCTCATATAACAAAATATAGATAAAGATTATCTTATAGTAGCTAGATTCCTCTTGTGCACCTCTGTAAAGAAGAATCAGAAGTCATTTTCTTACCCCTTCTCCTTGGCCAAGTTTGGTAATTGCCATTAATTGTGGCATTTAATTTTGGTTTATTTTTGTTCCTTCATTTTGTGTTGGGGTCATTGTTTCTATTGTTTTCCTAGTTCTTTTGATTTCATTCTGTATCAGTTCATACATGTCTTTCATGTTCCTCTGAATTCTTCATTTTATAGCACAGTAATATTTATTTTCTTTCATATGCCACATTTCATTTGGCTGATCCCTATTTAATAGGCACCTACTTTATTTCCAGTTCTTTGCTACAACAAAAAATGCTGCTATTAACATTTTTGTCTTATGTGCAACCTTCTGTCTTTTCCCTCTTTGGGGAATATGGCTAACAATGGGATCTCTTGGTTCAAAGGGTGTGGAAAGGGATTCTGTCAACAAGAATTTATTAAGTGCCTACTTAATGCATCATGCCAGGCATTATGCTAAGCACTAGGAATACAAAAAAAAAAAAGACAGTTCCTACCCTCAAGGAGCTTATAGTCTAGTGGGGAAGACAACATACAAACAAATATTTTACAAACAAAATATATACAGGATAAGTAGGAAATAATCAGCAGGGTAAAGGCACAAGAATTATGAGCAATAGGGAATAGAGATGAGGAGAGAGAGAGCATTCCAGGTATGATGTACAGCCAGACAAAATGCATGGAACCAAGAAATGGAATGTCTATTTCTCAGAATAGACAGGGCGCTAAAAAGTATTTGATGGGGGTGGGGGTGGGGTATAAACTGTAAGAAGACTAAACAAGTTTAGGTGCAGGTTATGAAAGCACTTGACATTTAAATCACTTTTGTAGCATAATTCCATATTGCTTTCCATAGTCTTAGAGCAGAGTATCAGAGGCACAATGGAGAGAATGCAATGCCTGCAGTCAGAAAGACCTGAATTCATATCCCACCTCAGATACTTAGTAGCTGTGTGACCCTGGACAAGTCAATTAAATAAATAAATAAATTTGTAAAATGGTGATGATAATAAAAGCACCTACCTCCTAAAGTTAGGATCAAATGAAATAATAATTCTAAAGCACTTAGCATATTACCTGGCATATTGTGGTTGCTATATTTTTTTTAAAAGAGGTGTCCACATCTTTACACAGCTCTTTCAACTTTATGTGTTTTTGTCCCCTCTCCTAATTCCCTGGGCGTGAGATGAAATTTCAGAGTTGATTTATATTTCATTTACAATCTTTAAATTTCAGTTTATTCTTTGCGAATCATATTTAATTTATATGACAAAAATAACCATTGAGAAATTCTAAGGGACAATAGTAAAGGATCTTAACAGGGAGTTGTATGCAGAGAAGAAAAAATAGACTGGTCATTTGGCAAAAGCCAGAAGTGTTGTTGTTATTTGGTTGTTTTCATTTGTGTCCAACTCTTTGTGACCCCATTTGGTGTTTTCTTGGAAAAGATACTGGAGTGGTTTACCATTTTCTTTTTCCAGGTCATTTTACACATGAGGAAACTGAGGCCAACAGGGTTAAGTGACTTGCCCAGGGTCATAAAGCTAGTAAGTATCTGAGGCAGGATTTGTACTCAGAAAGATGAGTCTTTTTGACTCCAGGCCCAGCACTCCATCCACTGAACCACCTAGCTATGCAAAAGTATATATGGACAATTAGAGGATTCTGTTGTTATCTTCTTGATGTCAGGAGAGACTGAGAAGGGTCTCCTGTGCATTTCCACTTCTTTTTTAAATAAACATTTTTATTTAAAAGTTTTGAGTTCCAGATTCTATCCCTCTTTCTCTCCCCCCTCCCTGAGGTAGTAAGGAATCAGACATAGGTAATACATGTGCAGTTATGTAAAACATTACCATATTAGTCCTTTTGCATAAGGAGACTTGAATAAAAGGGAAAAAATGAAAGAAAGAAAGTGAAAAATAACATTCTTCAGTCTATTCAACCAATATCAGTTCTTTCTTTGAAGGTGGATAGCATGCTTCATCATTAGTCCTTTGGGATTGTCTTAGATCATTGTATTGAAGAGAACAGTTGTCATTCACAGTTCTTAATGAATATTGCAGTCACTGTGCACAATGTTCTTCTGGTACTATTCACTTCTCTTCATGTAGGCCTTTCCAGGTTTTTTTAAAATCATCCTGCTACTCATTTCTTATAGCACAATAATATTCCATGATAATCATATACCACAGCTTGTTCAGCAATTCCCCAATTGATGGGCATCCCTTTGATTTCCAATTCTTAGCTACCATAAAAAGAACTGCTGTAAATATTTTTGTACAGATAGGTCTTTTTCTCTTTTTTTGGATGTCTTTCTCCTGTGCATTTCTTGGACCTGCCAACTTTTGATAGAACATGATTCTTGTGAATCTTAAATAATGAGCAGGAATGAAGGGGTTGTCATCTGCATCATTGCACACAACTCTTGAATTGATGAGATCACAAATCCATTTGATTAGATTCAGACCAATCCTAGGATCATAGAGCTGGAGCTAGAAGGGACAGAAGAGTTCAAGTCGAGCCCCTCCTTGTATAGATGGAAGACACTGATCTTCAGGATGCTTAGAATTCTTGGCTGTTTCCCATGTACTATGCTGACTCCTTGGGCCTCGTACTCTTAGATTTTAATACAGTTTTAAATTTTAGAGCCCTGTATAAGCTCCACTGAAGAAAATTCTGTCTGTTTAGAGGGCAAAAATATGTTAATTTTGAATATGCAAATTTTTCCAAAAGTAGTGATGTTAATAAATTTTAAGGTCTTAATTTCCATATTTCCTTTTCAGTATTTCTTAAGTCCACCTAATTTTGAAAATCAAATTAGATAAAGCCATTCTGTTTTTCTCCTGGTGTTTTGAACTAGAAGTAGCTTGATCTGACAATTGTATTCAAGGCTATTTTATTCTTTTCTGCCTTACCAACAGAAAGAAATGAGACAGTTCCTAGGTACAGAAATTGGGTAATGACAGGCACCCATCTACCAAAATTTAACATTCCT
This sequence comes from Dromiciops gliroides, assembly GCF_019393635.1. Taxonomy (NCBI): domain Eukaryota; kingdom Metazoa; phylum Chordata; class Mammalia; order Microbiotheria; family Microbiotheriidae; genus Dromiciops; species Dromiciops gliroides. The sequence continues at coordinate 377,635,816 of NC_057863.1, forward strand.
TTTAATATAGACACTAAATATAAAAATACTTCCTAAAACTACTAATAGTTTCTTGGTGTGTCACTTTTATGTCATTTATACATCTTCCATAGGTAGTTACTCGAAATCATGTTTAAATGCCTCTATCATTTAAAACCCTTTGTTTCCAATTTATCTTTCCAAACTGATTTCACATCATTGCTCCTCATACACTCTATGTTCATCAGACTGGCTTCCTTCCTGCCTATCTCTCTCTCTCTCTCTCTCTGGGGGGTTTTCAGACTGTTCTCAGTGTAGAGGGGTACTGCCCCTGCTTTCCTTTTGTCTCTTAGGATCTCTTGCTTCTTTCAAGGCTCAGTTCAAAGCCCACCTCCTCCATGAGACTTTTCCTGATTCCTCCACTCCCACTTGTTGGTACCATTCTTCCTAATTATATTGTATTTACTTTTCATATATTTTTGTATTTTCATAGCTATATATTTGTTCTGTTTCTCCAGTTGGTCCTTACGGGATTATTTTATTTTTTATCCCCAGACAGGTAGTAATGGTAATAATACTACTACTACTAATAGCTCACATCTATATAGTCCTACTATGTACTAGGTACTGTGTTAATTGCTTTTGAATTATTATCTCATTTGATCCGCACAACACCCCTGGATGTTATCCTCATTTTACAGATGAGGAAACTGAGGCCGATAGGTTAAGTGATTTGCTTGGGGACACACAGATAGTGTATGAGGCAGGATTCGAAGTCAGATTGTCCCGACTCTGAATCTGGCATTCTGTCTACTTTGGTACCTTGTAAGTTCTTAATAAATGCAAGTTGAATGAGTAAATCATATGATGTATTCAAGAATGTTTTAATGATATTTTAAAAATAGAATGATTTAGGTGGTGTTTTTGGTCTTAGATGAGTATGGAGAATATTTCATGGTTCAGTATGACTAAATATTTAGTTTGGTATTTAAGCTGTAAATTTCAAGAGAAATAAAAAGTGATGTAATATGTATTTAGGAAAAAACAGTCTTTTTGTTTGTTTGTTTCCCTCTGTCCTATTCCCTTCCCCATGATGTTTACTCTATTTTCTATCTTCTTTCAAGCTGTCCCTCCTCAAAAGGGATTCTGACTACCCCCTCTCCCCATCTGCCCTCCATTCTTTTATCCCTCCCTTCTTATCCTCTTCCCCTCCTACTTTCCTGCAGGGTTAGATAGATTACTCCACCTAGTTGATTGTGTATATTATTCCCTCCCTGAGCCAACTCTGATGAGATGAAGGTCTTTGAGCCAATTCTGATGAGTATAAGGCTCATTCACTGCCTATTTTAGATTACTCCACCCAATTGGGTGTGTATATTAATCCCTCTATGAGCCAACTCTGATGAGATTAAGGGCTTTGAGCCTATTATGAGTATAAGGTTCATTTACTGCCCAGTTCCTCCCCCATCTCTCCCCCCCCCCACTCCATAAACCTTTTTTCTGTTTCTTTCATGTGGGATTTCACTCCATGCTACCTCTGCCCTTCCTCCTCCCCCAGTGCATTCCTTCCACCCCTCAATTTTACCCTAAAGATGTCATCATGGGGCAGCTAGGTGACACAGTGGACAAAGCACCCACCCTGGACCCAGGAGGACCTAAGCCCAAATCCAGCCTCAGATTCAAGACACTCACCCACTGCATGACCCCAGGCATGTCACCCAACTCCAAACACCCCACCAAAAAAAAGATAAAAAAATAAACACTTTACAGGTATCCTCCCTTCCTAATCACTTCCCACCTGTGCCCTCTGTCTAAATTTATTTCTTTTATCTGCCCTAATACTGAGAAAGTTCTTATGAATTAGATGTATCCTCTTCCCATGTCGGAATTTAAATAGTTTAACCTTTAAACATCCCTCCTAATTTCTTTTTCCTGTTTACCTTTTTATTCTCCTCTAACATCTTGTATTTGAAAGTCAAATTTTCTATTCAATTCAGGTCCTTTCATCACAAATACTTGAAAGTCCTCTTTTTCATTGAAGTCCCATCCTCCCCCCCCCCAAAGATTAAACTCAATTTTTAAAAAAATGTTATTTATCTATTTATTTGTTTGTTTATTTATTTTTATTATACTCATTTTTGCTGTATAGATGATTCTTGGTTGTTATCCAAATTCCTTTGCCCTCTGGAATATCATATTCCATGCCCTCTGATCCTTTGTAGAAGCTGCTAAATCTTGTGCTATCCTGACTGTGGCTCCACAGTACTTGAATTGTTTCTTTTTGGCAGCTTGCAATATTTTTTCCTTGACCTGGGAGCTCTGGAATTTGGCTATAATATTACTGGGAGTTTTCATTTTGGGATCTCTTGCAGGGGGTGATCGATCAATGGATTCTTTCAGTTTCTCTTTTACCTTTTGGTTCTAAACTATCAGGGCCATTTTCCCTGACAATTTCTTCTTTACTTGATCATGGTTTTCAGATAGTCTAATAATTTTCAAATTACCTCTCCTGGATCACTTTTCTAGGTCAGCTGTTTTTCCAAGGAGATATTTCACATTGCCCTCTATTTTTTTATTCATTTGGATTTGCTTTATTGTGTCTTGATTTCTCATAAAGTCATTTGCTTCTGTTTGTTCAATCCTAATTTTTAAGCAGTGATTTTCTTCAGAGAGCTTTTGTGCCTCCTTTACCATTTGGCCAATTTGGCTTTTCATGCTGTTGACATTTTTTCATAATCCTCCTGCATCACTCTCATTTCTCTTTCCATTTTTTCCTCTACCTCTCTTATGCTATCCTTTTTGAGCTCTCTATGTCCTGAGACCAATTCATATTTTTCTTGGAAGCTTTGGATGTAGGAGCCCTGACATTGCTATTCTCTTCTGAGGGTGCACCTTGATCTTCTTTGTCACTAAAGAAATTTTCTATGCTCCTCAACTTTCTCTGTCTGTTCATCTTGCCTATCTTTTACTTGACTTTTAACTCCTTAAAGTGGGATACTGTTTCCAGGCTGCAATGTCCCAAGCTTCAGGGGGTCCCAGGTGGTATGATTTAAGAAGGGGCAGGTTCTTCACTGGCCTGGCCTGTTCCCTGGTCCATAGATAACCCCAGGCCAGCTTGCTAATTAATCAGACAGCACAAGTTTTTTGTGCTGTGGTTGTTAGCTCTGACAAGCCTGCGCTCCTCCCCAATCTGTGCTGCCACCACCACTCAAGCCTACTTCCTGGTTCTCAGCAGGTGTGAAAAAAAAACAAATTCTGCCTCAGCACTGGTAGAGACCCCTGTAATCTCCCCCCCTGCCAAGAGCTCAGCCCTCTCACCATACTGTGAGCTTAATTCCAGGCAACACTGGTGTTGCAGCTGATTCAGAGGTTCTTGGGGGTCTCTTTCCCTTCCTTCACCTGCCTGGGACTGGATCTGTGTCAGCATGACCTCAGGGTTGGCCTCCACTCCTGCCCCAGCACAGGAGCCCCCTCCTGCCGACCTTCTAATCTGTCTTTGGCTGGAAAATTATCTCGGCTCATTCTTTTGTGGGGTTTGCTGCTCCAGGAATTATCCAATGGCATTATTTGGAGGTTTTTTGGAGCCATCATGTCATGAGTTCTGAGAGTTTACTGCCTTTCCTCCCAGGAATAACCAGTCTTATGCTAGTTTTCTAATGCATACCATTTTCATCTAGATATTTTAAGACGTCATTGTCTGGTTTTTCCAAAAGTAGCGGGTTTGTTAAATTTTAGTCTATGAATTTCTACACTTCTTTCTCAATATTTCTTTAGTCCCCCTGATATAAAGTTAGGACATACTAGACAGGTATAATGTTTAAGGAGTCATTTCTAAGTTAAGTGATTTAAGTCAGGGAGGCAGGGCTAGAGATCACCTGAAGGAGCAAAATGACATACAAGGTAAGATCTCACAGAAAAAGAGATTTTTTCATCATATTCAAAGGACGTAATGGAAAGAGTATAAGAAATAGGAATTTTTTTTTAGTAAATTTTCTTGGAAAAATGATTGTATAGGCTAGATTTTTTCATAGACCATTTGAATGCCTCTGTTTTTCTTGTGATTCTATTTTGTACTAAATTTTAATATTCTCCCCCAAATATATAAATCCTACTTAAATGATTGAAGTTTATTTACAATCAAGTCATGTTTAGATTTTTATGGTTTCCTAGAGGCAAGGAGAAAAAAGAATTTATTTCATGTTAAAGAATATGTTATAGTGTTATTTATGATATATGTTATGATTTATAAGATAAAGTTCAAAATCTGTATAAGTCATTCAAAGCCCATATTTCTAACGATTCATATATGTGATTCTTTAGGCATAATTCTACTTGGGCCTACTCTATCCAGACTTCCATCCTAGCACACAAAGCTCTTTCTCTGTCTCATCTGAAATCAGCATGTTTTCATTGCACATTTACCAATTAATGTCTGCTGATATTTAACAAACTTTTATGGAGTATATATCATATCAGGTCTGTTCAAGGCAGTCATCTCATCCATTCTCACATGGCTGCTCTCTTAGACTTCATCCAGTTTCCAGAAACTCATCATCCTGCAAGATCACATCAACTCAGATACTTCCTCAGGGCAACCCCACCTGACCCCCCACCCCCACTCAAGTTCTCCCTTCTTCTGACCTTCCAATTTTGAGGGGGTAAAGAGTGGACATTGTATAACTCCTTCTTGTTCATGTAAGAAGGGCTCCCAGGACAGCAATCTCATCATTTCTTCATTTGCTGGACTTCATTGTGTTTCTGTAGAGCCCACTCTCTACCTTTTTTCAGCTTCTGTTTTACATTATCTTCCCTTTTTAGATTGTGAGTTTTTTGAGAGTAGGAATTGTTTACCTTTCTTTGTATCCCATGCTTAGCATAGTACCTGGCCCATAGAAGGTACTTAATCAGTATTTATTGACTGACTGACTTATGATTTTACTTTTGCTTTTTGCATGGAACCAACTAGTGTCCTGGACTAAACCTGTAATTTCCTCATGGGTAGGAATTCTAAATCTTTGCAGTGTCTTTATAAAATGTAATTCACTTAGTAGGGACTCTAATCAATATTCAGTGATGGAACAGCATATACTGATAAATTCATGGATATATACATATATCTAATTCATTTTTAAGTTAACATATTTCTTGATATCTTTTTTTAAATATTACTTTCATTTCCAAATTTCTCCCTCCCCTCCCTCTCCCAGTAAATCATCCCTTATAACAAAAATTAAAGAAGAAAGAAAGTGAAGTAGTTTGGCAAAATCAACTAACAGATTGATGATATCTAACAATATGCCCAACATTTCACACTCATCATTACCTACTTAGATGAAAAATGGAGGTATGTTTTCCTAATTTTCTGGCACCAAGATTGGTAAATATAATTACACAGCTTTCCATTTTCTTTTATTCTTTTCATTTAGATTGTTCTCGTTATTGTATGTGTGCATATAAAATATATGTCTATATGTGTGTGCATGTATATATGTATACATTTATGTGTGTATATATGTATGCATTTATATATATATCCTTTTTCTCTTTACACACTCACACACACACACACCTATATATAGATCAATTTTTAGAGCACTGGTTCTGGAGTCAGGAAGAGCTAAGTTCAAATCCACTTTCAGACACTTACTAGCTGTGCGACCCTAGGAAAATCATTTAACCCTGTTTACCTCATTTTCCTCATCTGTAAAATGAGCTGGAGAAGGAAATGGCAAATCACTACAGTATCTTTGTCCCCCAAATGGGATCACGAAGAGTTGAACATGATTGAAACAACTAGAAAAAAAAGAAACAAACACACACACACACACAGAGTTTTCCTTGTTCTTACTTCACTCTGCATCAGTTAATATAAGTCTTTGCAAACTTCTTTGAATTCTTCATATTCATCTTTTCTTATAGCTCAATAATATTCCATTAGTTTTAGGTACCACATTCTATGTTTTCCTTCATCAATGGGTATCTATCTACTTTGTTTTTTGTTTTGTTTTTTAAAGTGCTGTTGTGAATATTTTGGTAAATATGGGGCCTTTCTTTCTTTGAATTCTTTCGAGTATATTCCTAGTAGTGCAATTTCTGGGTCAAAGTGTATGGACATCTTCATGTCTTAATAATTCCAAATTGCTTTCTAGAGTGATTGGACCGATTCCCATCTCCACCTATACCTTATTAGTGTCCCTTTATTTCCACCATCATCAACTATATCTATCTTTTATCATCTTTGGCAATTTGCTGGTTGTAGCATGATATATATATAGCTTAAAAAGCCCTTATACAAATTCTCAGAAGCATTACATTCAGGCCTTCAGGATGGGAAAATATAATATTTTCTCCTTGACTTTTTTTTATTTACTTCAAATAAAATGTTAAAAAAAATCCTCCCTATGTTACTATTACAACAAATGATAATAATGGGATTTGAAACAGCCATGCCAATGAAATTTCACCACTAGGCATATATCCCAAGGAAGTCAGTGACAAAAAGAAAGGCTCCATATATATCAAAATATTTATAGTAACACTTTTTGTGGTAGCAAAAAATCTGAAAACTAAACAGATGCCCATCAACTGGAGAATGACTAGATTAATTATAGTGCATAAATTTGTGGAATATCACTGTTCTATAAAGATGACTAATATGATGAATACAAAGAAGCATGGAAAGACTTACATGAACTAATGTGAAGTGAAATGAACACAACTGAGAATACAGTACAGGCAATGACTAAAAAAAAATAAATGGGAAGAACAGTAGCTACAAAGTAGTAAGACAACCCTAGTCCTAAGAAAGCAATATGTAAAGATACTTTCTACTACTCTTTTTGCAGATGGGTATGGTCCGTCTTGGGTGTGGAATTGCATATGTCAAATTTTTTTTTTATTGATATATTGATCAGTTTTGCTAAATTTCTTATCTTTAAAAAAAAGAATTCTTTGTTATGTGGGATGACTCTCTGGGAGGAGGAGGAGGGATACAGGGGGTCATTTAGGCAATGTAAATATGGAAATTTTTAATAACATTTATTTTAAAATATTTATGGCATTTAAATTGGAAAATGTGTTTCTTATCATGATTATTTTAATATGATCTCTCTCATAGGTCATGCCTAAAAAAAGTATTATTTTCTTTCATAAGTCTTAGAATAGCAATCCTTTTACATTATTTCTACAGAAGGAAGAGAACTAGATTGCACTTTTTTCTTTTAAATGAAAGTCTTTCTTGGTGATTTGTATTTTCTAAAGGCATAACTAGAAGATAACCTAATTTTTTTCATTCTTTTCTTACATGCAAATTGAATGGTTTTCTGTCATGTCACTCGTTTTTATATACTGCTTCTGTAATGTTCCAGTTCCTGTTTGTTTGGCAAAATAGATTGACTTCTTGCATCAGTGAATAGATATGTTGAAATACTTCTTGTTGTAAGTATAAGAAGGTCATATCTAAAATTGTTTCATTTTTAAATCATGTATCATTGTACTTATCTCAAACTCTTGTAATTTAGAAAGTAGTCTCTTGACTAATGTATCAGTTTACATGAAAACATTTTTGGTTATTGTATTGCCATGTTTGAAAGATTACCATTAGAACAACAGTTACCAAGAATCAATTACCTGAGCTACCCCAGAGCCTCAGTTTACTCATCATGAAAAAAAAAATCCTGCTTTTGAAATGTTTAACTTACATCTTACATTCCTATTTAAATGAAACTAAGTTTTCTTGACATCTGACAGTTTTTTTTTTTTAAATAAGTGCACACATTTGTGAAGCAAAGTGTTTTCATTGGGATTCTTTGTACTGTGCATGAGTGGAACTGTGATTAAAGGGTTAAGAAATGAGTTCTGCTGCCCTGGCACACACTGCCATCTAAGGGCCAGCAAGGAAGACTGCTACGTAGTGTCATAGCCTCTGTAAGGATATGAACCAATGATTTGACAATGAACCCTTGGTTCTGGACTTGCAAGGTTCACCAGAATAATATGTTGGTCTTCTTAATGATCCAGAATTAGAAAGTGTGACAACAGCATACTTTAAAAATTCAGCATATTCTCTACTATTCTACCTTTCTCCTTTTCTAAACATTTGGGTTGTCATAGTACATCCTGAAAATTCTGTTAGATGCTTTTTCCCTTCTGGGCCCTACTATTATTTGCACTGGTAATTGGGTCTGATAAAGAAATATTGAATGGGCAGATAGTAATTAACTTTTTCATTTTTAGGAATCAATACACCAAGTAAGACTGTTCCAAACAGCAGCACAAAGTATACATATGGTTTAGGGGGAAAAAATCCTAACTAAACTGAGAAACTGGTGTGCTAAAAAGGAATATTAATTTTATTCTTCATTAGAATTTTTTAAATTGTTTTTTGTTGTTCAGTTGTTAACCCTTCTTTGACATTGTTACCAATCAGACACCAGCATAATGAAGAGCTTAATCATTTTTACATAGACCTGCTGTCTCTTATCCTATTCTTGAATATTGATATAGATAGCCCAGTTATTGGGTTAATGGATGCATCTTTCTCAAAGTGCTTTACAGTGCAGGCAGTGATATGTAGAACATACTGCAGTGAAAGCATTTGTAGCAGGGAAGCTAGGTGGCACAGTAGATAGAGCACTGGGCTTGTAATTAAGAAGACTCATTTTCATGAGTTCAAATCTGGCCTCAGACACTTAATATTTATTTAATCCTTGTTTGCCTCAATTTCTCATCTGCAAAATGAGCTGGAGAAGGAAATAGCAAACCGTACCCCAAAATGGGATCATGAAGAGTCAGACAAGACTGAAAGGACTGAACAACAATAACAACAGTGCATGTTTCTGTCAGATGAGCTGTTGCCTTAAACATTTTACCATTAGCCTACAGGCCACATTTTTCCTATTCTACTTAGAAAAGTGACTTCTTTGTGATGGTAGAGAGCTTTTTGAGATCTATCTAATTTTATAATTTTATGATATAGAGATTTGAACTTAAAACTCCTTTATAATGATTTTTTTAAAACTCAATGTTTTTCTCTTAACATTTTATCTCAGTCCTCTGATAACTCATAGTAATAACACTGATACTTGTATAGTGCTTTTAAGTTTGCAGAGCACTGATTTTACATTATCTTATGCTCACAAAAACTTTGTGAATTAGGTGTGTGCGTGGGTTTAATCCCCATTTTACACATGAGAACTGAGAATCAGAGAGATTAATTGTATATCCCATGTTTACACATCTCTGATACATGGTTTCAGATGTAGAATCTGAGCCCTTGTCCCTCCTCACTCAGAATGCTATACTCTTTCCACTATTCCACTGTGACTCTTATACTTGAGTAGAGATATTTGGAGGTTCTTTCAGGATACAACAATGGGGCACAAGTTCCATCATGTTCAACCAAATTGGGAATACTTCCAGGGTGGATGTTTAAGTTGGTTTTATGTATGTTTTGGGGCAGCAGGACTAGCTTAGGCCAGTTTTTAGTAGCTTATCACCACAGTGATAGATGTTATACTTACTTAGCATTTTAAAATGCCTATTATGTGTCAGGCTAAACTTCAGGAATATAAAGAAAGGCAAATAAACTCCCAGTTCCTAATGTCAAGAAACGTATAGGCTAATGGTGAGAAAACATTCAAAGAACTATGTAGAAAAATGTATGTGTACCTGTGTGCGCGCGTGCGCGCGTGCCTGTGTGTGTGTGCATGCATGCTAAATAGGAGATAGCCAACAAAAGGAAGATACTAGTACTAAGGTAGAGCAGGAAATGCTTCTTGTACCAGGTGAGATTTTAGCTGAGACCTGAAGAATTCAGGGAGGCCAAGAGGCAGAGATGGGAAAGGAGAGAATTCCAGGATTGGAGGAGAGCCAGTGAAAAATGCCTGGAGTCAGGAGGTAGAATATCTTGTGCAAGAAACTGAATTTTCTTTAGGAAATAGCAAAACTCCTTCAAAATTCCTCCAAACCCACCTTTTTAATAGCAATATCCTATTACATGACTATAATACATGGAACACTAGTTTCCAAATAACTGAAAATCAGTATCTTACAAAGGACAATATTCCTTTGTACATAATGGGGGTAAACTGACTACAAAGTATAACATGAATAATTATGAACTGAATAAAAGAAGATTATCAAAGAAATGTAAGTTTGCCTTCAACTACCTATGACCGTGTTAAACTGAATGTCCTATTGGCGTCTCAAAGTCAACACGTTCAAAAGAGAAGTTCCCAAAAACCTACACCTCTTATAAACTTTGCTATTTTTTTGAGGTTACTGTTATACCTCTCATTATCAAGATTCACAATCTTAACACTGTCTTTGACTTCTCATTGTCCCTCCCCTAACATATCCCATCAGTTATCATGTTATCATTTCTACCTGCACAACATCTCCCAAAATACAACCCTTTTTCTGTATTCACATAACTACCACTTCCTCATTAGCTCTCTCTTGGTCTATTTTGAGAGCATCCCGATTGGTCATCCTACTTCACATCTTTCTCCATTCCAGTTTGTCCTCCACGTGGCTCCCTTCTTGGAGTTTAAGGCAGATCAAATACCATTTCAATGACTACAGAGAAGTTTTGATTGGCTCGTCTTAAGGGAGGAAAGCAATATATGAAATGACAATATCCAACTTGGGCCAAAAGAAGAGATTTCAGAATATATTCTTCTTTGCAAATGTCAGGAATCATTGGTATTGAATGCAGTATGTAATAGTGGACTTGGTTTTTGTGTTGGCTCATTTAATTAAATTCTTCCCTCCCTCTGTCCCTTCTTCCCCGCCTTCCCTCCCTCCCTTTCTTCTTTCCTCCTTCCCTTCCTTCTTTATCAGCCGGGTAAGGGAAAAAGAAGGGATTTAGTGGGACGCAAAGGTGAGGGAAAAACAGAAGTTATTGGTAGCATTTCAAAAATAACATTACAGTAAGTGCCATTACAGGAAAAAAAATCTCTGTATAAAACATTGTTTTATTATTTACAGGTAATATTTAATACTTCAGAGAGTTCCTTAGTTTTGTGGTAATAGAATCTGACCTGAACAGAGAATTCATCTCATAGTCCTTTAGAAATGAGATGTTTGATATGCTCTGGGGAAATGTCAATCATTCTTACTTTCTTCTTGGACGCTTAGCATGTAACTGACCCAGGAAATCCTGAGAATAAAACCCTACCATCAGAAAACAAACTTGACCTAGCCCAGTTGTTAAGTTACTACCCAGTTGATGATTTTTTTCAGTTAACAGAATATGACTATATTGTAAAATTTCATTTTTTAAAAAATGTACTTTATTAAAATATAAAGAAAATGCTGAAGTAAAATGTTGGTAAGATTAATTGGGTGGTAAGTAATTTGTTACTGAAACAACAGTAATTCGGTTGTTTGTGCATTTTATAAAATGTATAAATGTACCAAGTTCACATTTTCTTTAAATAACTCATGGTAAGATGTTATATCTAAAGTGTTGGCTTGTGAGTAGGAGGGAAATTATATGTTGCAGTGTTATATAAAACTGACTCACATGAGTGGGTGAAAATCCCAAGAATACCAGGACACCCACACTAGAAGAAGCAATATGTGCTGTTTCTCTATACAGTATGTTCTAGCAAGCTGCTTAATGGAGCTGTATTCATTAAAGAAAACTCTGTAATTCCTTTCATAGCTTTGTTGCTTATCCTCTTTATCAATCAGTGAAATCTTCCTTACTCCTTTTACCTTTTCTTCCTTCCTCTTACCTGTTTTTCCTATCTACAGAGCATTTTTGAATATTTGTTATTTAATTTTTTTCAAATTATATAGTTTGTATAAATACAGATAGAATCACATTTTAAATTATCATTATGCTTTTATATATTGTTAGTTATTAAGATCTCAGATTATGATGCTTAATAAATTGCAAAGCATTATACATACATGTTCTCATTTTATCTTTATAACAATGTATTATAATTTCTGTTATATTGATGCAAAAATTTATGAACATTTAAAAATGTGACTTCTATATCTTGACCAGCAAATACTATCTTTACCTGACTTCTTTAATACTTCCTTTTATTTTTCCTCCTTTTCTGACTTCTGCTTAGTTTTGGTTCAGTGACTTATTCCTGCCCCATAATTGTTGTATCCCAAGATTCTGTCCCCAGCCCTCTTCTTTTTTCTTATTACATTTTTTAACTTTGTAATCTTACTGACTTTTCTGGCTTATGTTATCTCCTGTAGACAGGACTTTAAGACTTGTGTTTCTAACTGCTTTCTATCTATTCCAGATTAGATCTCTTCCCTAGTACCTTACATTCAATGTATTTGAAACTGAAATCATCTTTACTCAATCTTTCCTAACTTCTTTATGTTGATGCTGTGAGTCACATAGCCTCAAAACCTCAAAGATATCTTTGGCACCTCTTTCAGTCAGGTTTATTAGGATGATTTTAGCAGCATGAACACTGGTTTGGAGAAGGGAGAAATAAAGTCCTGGACAAATAAATAAGTAAGGTGGTAACACTGTGAGTAGAGAGGAGATATGGATATGAGCAATACTGTGGCAAAGGATAGGATCTGAGAAATGATGGAGATGGGAGTCAAAGATGGTGGTTTCTGAACCTAGATTAGAAAGGAAGTGATTAGAAAAATAGTGATGCTATTAACAGAAATACAGTTTGATTCAACTAACATTTATTAAGCACCTACTGTGTGCAAGGCACTATGTACATTTACTAGGACTCTTTGGAACAATTCTTGCCCTCAAGGCATTACTTTTTTTTTTTTTTTTTTTTTGCGGGGCAATGGGGTGACTTGCCCACGGTCACACAGCTAGTAAGTGTCAAGTGTCTGAGGCCGGATTTGAACTCAGGTACTCCTGAATCCAGGGCCGGTGCTTTATCCACTGCACCATCTAGCTGCCCCCTACATTCTTTTTTTTTTTTTTTAGTGAGGCAATTGGGGTTAAGTGACTTGCCCACGGTCACACAGCTAGTAAGTGTTAAGTGTCTGAGGCCAGATTTGAACTCAGGTACCCCTGGCTCCAGGGCCGGTGCTCTAGCCACTGCGCCACCTAGCTGCCATAAGGCATTACATTCTAATGGGAAATTGGGATGAGGGACAAGTACTTGGGGGGAATGATGAATTCAGTTTGGGGCATGATGAGTTGAAAATTTTTGAATGGAGAGGTCAGCACAAACTTGAAGAGGCATGCCTGAACCTCAGTAAAGAGACTGGTCGGAACTGAGAGTCATCTGCTTAGATGTAATCATTGAAAACAATGGGTATAGATAAGATCAATAAAATATACCCTGTTCAATTCCTCATATTAATCCAGGATTTTACTCTTCCAGCCACCCACAATCTTTTTTTCATACACATTTCTTGTCTCTTCCTTTTCTTTAGCTCACTTTTAGAAACCTTTAACTTTTTGTTATGCACTGAGTAGCAACCAGTCTCCTTATCTGATTCCAGCCTACTTTTCTAGCTTTATCTTGTTTTCTCTTGTGAATTTTAAAAAAACATTTCATTAAAACTCTTCTTTGTGGCATTCATACCCCTTCCCCCTCCATTTTCTGTTCTCCCTCTACCAAAATTTTAAAAAAATTCTTCTTTGTAGTAAATAAACTTATTTAAGAAAAACAAATCCACACAGTAACCATGTGCAAAAAAGTATGCCTCATTCCTCACCTCTAATCTGTCATCTCTGTCAAGAGGTGGCAACTGTGTTTTATCATATATCCCCTAGAATTGTGTTTGGTCACTGCATCAATTAGAATTCTTAAAAGTTTCAAAGATGTTTTTTTTAATACTAGTATAGTTATTATATTAATGGTTTTCTTGGTTCTGTTCAGTTCATTCCGTTTCTTTTTAAACGTTTTCTGAATTGGTCCCTTTTAAAATTTATTTTACTCTTTCAGATTAGGTTTCCCTATCTCACCCTGGATGGAAGTATATAGGCTGCTCATGGGCCTGGTCCATCAGCATGGGAACTTTGACCTACTGTCTCCAACTGGGACTGATTGGCCCCTCCTTAGACAATCTGGAATTGATGCCAGACTTTGTGCAGACAATTGATTGGTGTAGTTCCCTTCTGCTCAGAAGTCCTGTGTTGAGTAGATCCAAGCAAGAGCCTCAGCTTCCCTGATAGCAGAGATCATACATGCCTGGCCCTTTTTTTACTATTTCAAAAAGTATAATAATATTCTCCTGCAGTTTGGTTTTTCCCCAATTGCAGCAAACATGTATTTTGTGCTTAGTACCAGGCACTGTGGTAAGTGCTGAGGGTGTCAAGTGGAGGACAGAACATTATATAGCATAATTCTGTACTATATACACGCAGAATAGATGGAATGCAGTCTTAGATGGAAGGCAACTGAAACAAGAGGACGAAGAAAGGCCTACTGTAGAGGGTGGGATTTAAGCTAAATCTTGAAGCTCAGACCATGTCTCTCTTCTACTCACTAATTCCATTGTTGCCCTATCACATCTAAATAGCAAATGCAGACTTTTCTGTTTTCTATTTAAAACCCTTCACCGCCTTCACAACTTAACTTTTCAGGCTTCTTATATGTTAAGTTAAATTCAGGAACACTATCGTTTAGGCAAACTGGACTTCTTGGAGCTCCTCAAACATTATACCCTTTATTCTGTATCTGTGCCTAGAAAATACTCTCTTCTCACATCTGCTGCTTAGAATCCCTAGTTTCCTTCAAAGATCAACCCAGGAGTTGTCATATACATGAGGTTTTTCTTGTTCACCATCTGCTGGTGCCTTTCTTCCCACAATTATTTAGTATTTATTTTGTAAACAAACATGGACTAGTTGGGTGCTTATAATTGTTGATTCATTGATGACCTATAGGGGAATTTACTACCTCCTTAGGCTACCCATTCCACTTTTGGAAGACTAATCCTCAGAAAGTTTCTTTTTATTTTCACATGAAGCCCAAATTTGCCTCTTTGTAACTTCCATCCTTTTTCCTTTGCTTTCGTATGACAGTCCTGCAAGTTCTTAAAGGCAATTATCCAGCTTTCCTTTTAAAGATCTTCCTTTAAAAAAAACCAAAACTTTTTGTATTCTTTACTTGCTTTCTTCACCTCATTCTGAGTTTCAACATTACTGAAAAACTAATCTTATAATTCTGTTACATTAGTATTCATTCTTAGTTACTTTTTCTCACTTCCATCCTCCCTGCGTGGTGTTTTTTTCAGTCTAAGTTATTTTGTGAGTTTCTTATGCCTCCACATAAATCTCTTGAGATAATTATCTTTCTTCTTCATGGAAATTATTTCCTTTATTGCTTCAGAATTTAATTCTTGGCACCTTCCTATTTTTCATAGTCAGATTTTCCCCTAATGAATCTTAGTTCATAGGGCCTCCCAATTTCTAGATACTTTGAATTCTTATATCTAAAATCTACATAGTTCATGATAGACTATTCCAGACTCTCCTCTCCCTTTTTTACTAAAAAATATATTTTCCCCCAATTACATGTTAAAAATTTTTTAAACTTTTTAAAAAAAGTTTTGAGTTCTAAATTCTATCCCTCCCTTCCTGCCTTCCTTCTTTTTCCCCCTCCCTGAGACAGTAAGCAAGCAGATATAGGTTATGCATGTACAGTTATGTAAAACATTGCCATATTAGTCATTATGTACAAGAAAACTTGAATAAAAGAAAAGGAATGGAAGAAAGTGAAAAATAGCATACTTCAGTCTGTATTCAAACTATCAGTTCTTTCTCTGGAGGCATATAGTATGCTTCATCATTAGTCCTTTGGGATTGTCTTGGATCCTTGTATTGCTAGGAATAGCTAGGTCATTCACAGTTCTTCATCATACAGTATTGCTGTTACTTTATACAACTTTCGCCTGGTTCTGTTCAATTTGCATCAGTTCATATGAGTCTTTCCAGTTTTTTTCTGAAATCATCCTGCTTGCCATTTCTTATAGTGCAATAGTAATTCCATCACAATCATATACCACAGCTTGTTTAGCCATTCTCCAATTGATGGGCATCCCTTTGATTTCCACTTCTTAGCTACCCCAAAAAGAGCTGTTTTAAATATTTTTGTAGAAATAGGTCCTTTCCCTTTTTTTGCATATCTTTGGGATATAAACCTAACAGTGGTATTTCTAGATCAAAGGGTATGTGCAGTTTTATAGCCCTTTGAGCATAGTTCCAAATTGCTCTCCAGAATGGTTGGGTCAGTTTACAGCTCTATCAACAGTGCATTAGTGTCCCAGTTTTCCCATATCCCCTCTGTTATGGATTTGGGACATATCAAGGAATTTGGGATTATTAAAGTTTAAACTGGCCAGCTAAACTAAAGGAGAGACACACCTTGAGAAGCAAGGGAGATAAACCCATTAGGTGTGGCCGCTGCCTGATTGGTGCCAGAGGACAGAAATAACTACAGAAGTGGGGGACCACCACTTCTCACTCAAGCTTTCCCCACTTCCAAAGGGAGCTTTCCATTGCCTTCTGTTTGAGGAGAAATGTTCTTCAGAGAATCATGTCTCTAAACCATTTTCTTTGTCTCTCTTGGTTTCTTTCTCTAGTGCCTAAATAAAAGATTATTTTATTCTAATTGGATTTGTGTGCAAGAGGGTGTAATTCTTTAAAGAAGAATACCCAAGGACCCACCACCACCAAAATCCCCTGAGACACTCCAGCATCCATCATTTTCCTTTTTTGTTATGTTAAACAGTCTGATAGGTGTGAGGTGGTACCTCAGAGTTGTTTTAATTTGCATTTCTCTAATCAGTAGTGATTCTGCGCATTTTTTCATATGACTGTATATAGCTTTGATTTCTTTGTCTGAAAACTGCCTGATCATATCCTTTGACCATTTATCAACTGGAGAATGACTTGTGTTTTTATAAATTTGACTCAGTTCTCTATATATTTGAGAATTACACACACATAAAACTCTTTAAGAGTTGTGATATTGTGGGGGTAGCTAGGTGGCGCAGTGGATAAAGTACTGGCCCTGGATTCAGGAGGACCTGAGTTCAAATCCAGCCTCAGACACTTGACACTAGCTGTGTGACGCTGGGCAAGTCACTTAACCCTCATTGCCCTGCCTCCCCCCCCCCCCAAAAAAAAAAAAAGTTGTGATATTGGTCTTTTACCCCATCAGTTTCTGGCAATCAATATGAGAATATGATTGTACTTGAGAATCATATCTAAAATATAATTTTCCCTTGTTTAGTTCCTCCTCATTTTGAAGGAAGAAGTTATTTAGTCCAGTTAAACAATATATTAAACTTATTCATTTCTGGAAAATTAGCAAGGTGACCACAGGAAGACATAATATTAATGGGACTTTAAGAAGAAAGGCACATTAATGGAGCCTAAATTTGCTTCTTTGCAGCTTCTTTCTTTTGCCCCTGGGTCTGTCCTATTGGCCCAAGCAGAACACTGCTGGTGCTGTAAATTGGTCCAACTATTCTCTAAAACAGTTTGAAATTATTTATTAAAAAATATCTAAAATGTCCATACTGTCTCTGACCCTGAGATGTTTCTATAGATTTCCATGCCAAGAATGTCCAAGACAGAATGGAGAATCTAGCATATACCAAAATATATATAGCAGCACTTTTTGCTAGTGAAGAACTGGAAACAAAGTAGGTTCCCATTGGTTGGGGAATGCCCCCTTTGTCCCAAATTGTGGAATATAACTACATAAATAGGATTTTATTGTGCATTTAGAAATTATGAATATGTCCCCACTTGAGAAATGGTCAAAGGATATGAACAGGCAGTTTTCAGATGAAGAAATGAAAACTGTGTCACAAGTAAAATTATATGTGGTCGCCTTATTTCTGTCCCAAGTTTAGGGAAAATTAGCTGGGGTTTCTAATATATTTGTTATTTATAAATTAGAAGCTTTAGCACCAGTTTGGGGCATTAAGCATTTATTAAAGCAGACCAAATATTAGTAAAGAGAGAACACTTGACTCAGAAAAATAGGAAAGCCTAGCTAGGAAATAGAAGAGGACAAGATGCCGCTACCACCTCTGAGTCTCAGGCCAAAGGAGGAAGTCTCTGTGCCTCCCTGGGAGGAAGCTTTGTGCAGGTCCTGACAAGAGAGAAAGTTCTTACACACTGCTTCAAGCTAATTGGTTCACTGGACTTGAGGGTGGTCTGTGAGTAGAATGTGCTGAGGTCAGAGTTCAGATAACACACCCCCTGAGGGCCAGGCTCTAAGGTAGGTGTGGTTTCAATCAAGTCAACATTAAGTGAGTTAATCAGCAAAGTCAATCCAATCAATCCCAATATTTTCCTCTCAAGCTGGGCCTTTGGGTGTCCCAAAACCCATTATTTTCTCACAGCTGTATACAGCCCTATGAAAAAATGTTCTGTCACTAAATGCAAATTAAAACTACTTTGAGGTAACACTTCACACCTATCCAGTTGGCTAATATGACAAAAAAGGAAAATGATAAATGTTGTTGAAGATGTGGGAAAATTGGAACACTAATTCATTGTTGGTGGAGTTGTGAACTGATCCAACTATCCTGGAGAACAATTTGGAACCATGCCCAAAAGGCTATAAAACTGAGTGGCTTGTCTTTGTCATAACTATACCATCTTTTCTGCCCATTATAGCTCAACAATATTCTTTCCCTCTGGTTCCTAGATTTCCTCAGATGGTTTGTATCTTAATATTCCATGTTTTCCCCATCATTCCCCTTTTTGCCTGTTCTCTTCCTTGTGAATAAGAAAAACACTTCCCAATCCATTTCCCAGTTTTGTCTCATCCCAGGAAGTCTTAATGATATCTGTGAGATTAAATTTGCACCCTTATATTAGAACCTCTTGTTCATCTTTCTTCTGGCCTAAAACTTTGAACATTTTTATGTAGACATTCAAGGTTATGAGTTTTAATACTTATTTCTTTCTTGGATTTTGTCTTTTATGTACTTTTGGGCATCTCAGTTGTACTTCCTACTCTATAATGTCTTGATTGCTTACTATACATAGATCATTTTCTTTCCCTGCCTTTTCAGTTTAAAGACCATTTGATTAGATTTACAAGCCCCTGGGCAAATAGATTCTTTTCTTAATTTTAAATTTGTTAGTCTGAGGGGCGGCTAGGTGGTGCAGTGGATAGAGCACCGGCCCTGGAGTCAGGAGTACCTGAGTTCAAATCTGGCCTCAGACACTTAACACTAGCTGTGTGACCCTGGGCAAGTCACTTAACCCCAATTGCCTCACTTAAAAAAAAAAAATTTGTTAGTCTGAACTTGACTGACACAGAAACAAATATCTCCATATACAAAGAATAAAGAGAATTGTATCTAAAATTGAAAATCTTTCATTGTTTAGCAACTTCTCCTCGCTCATATAACTTGTTTTGAAGAGAGTGAGAAATGTCATAGTATTCAGAGTCAAAAGACTAGGGTTACATTCAAACCCTTCTGCTTAGCACTTGCATTACCATCCACACCGCTCACTACATCTGAGGCCCCTCATTCACAAGCTGTGGGTGTTAGACCATACAATCAGTCTTTTCCTCCTTCAAGGCCTTCTTTTTCTTCCTCTCCCTGCCCCTTCACACCTATGGTGTTATTTGGATGTTTTTTGGAGCGATCGTGTTCTGAGTTCGAGAGCTCACTGCCTTTCCTCCATGATCTTGGCTCCCTATAACACAACTTAAGTGTTATTTTCAGCTCTTTACTGTCTCTCATCCCCACATCTAATCTACTTGCCAAGGCAAATAGTGTCAGGGAGATACTGGCACAGGACCACCCAGCACAGGGTGCCCTCATCAAAGAAGGTGCTGTGCTCTGTGAGCAAATCAGAGCTGAAGTAGCTCAAAACCATGAGATGTGCACATTTAGAGAATCCACCCCTAATGCTCACACTATTTGTTTCCTACCTGTAGTCAAGCAGTCAGAGCTCATGTTGGTCTGATCAGCCACAGCTGGTCATGCTGTCATTTGACTCTAACATAGTGATGCCATTTTGGTCCTCTCTGAGAATGAAGGGCAACAAATGACCAACTTTGTGACATTTCTCCCATACATTCTCCTCTGCTCCACAGAGAAGGCACTCTACCTCTCCAGTCCAGGCATTCTCTCTGGCTGTCTCCCAATCCTGGAATGCCCTCCCTCCTCATCTCTGCCTCCTGGCTTCCTTCAAGGCCCAGCTAAAATCCTGCCTTCCACAGGAAGCTTTTCCCAGTTCCTCTTCATTCAAGTGCCTTTCTCCATCTGATAACTATTTCCTATTTATCTTGTTTATGTGTTGTTTTGTACAAATATATTTGCATGTTGTCTCCCCCATTAGATGCTGAGCTTCTCCAGGGCAGAAATTATCTTTTTCCTTTCTTTGTATCTCCAGAATTTAGCCTAATGCCTGGTACTTAGTAGATGCTTAATAAATGCTTATTGACTTCACGACCAAATGAACCTTCCCTTCCTGTTGCCTCCTAATAAGACTCCTAATAAGTTCTCTTATTTTATTCTTAGTGACCACTAAGACAAGTTAAAAATCCTTATTTTGGGGGGGCAGCTAGATGGCACAGTGGATAGAGCACTGGCCCTGGAGTCAGGAGTACCAATTGTTTTGGGGTTAAGTGACTTGCCTAGGGTCACACAGCTAGTAAGTGTTAAGTGTTAAGTGTCTGAGGTCGAATTTGAACTCAGGTACTCCTGACTCCAGGGCTGGTGCTCTATCCACTGCGCTACCTAGCTGCCCCTAAAAATTCTAAAAGGAAATTATTTGTTTACCCAATTTGAGTTATTTTGTATACCTTTTGACATGTCCTTGTCCCTTTGCCCTCTGCTTTCTTCCCTAGGAATGATTCACATTTTTCCCTTTTGCTGAAAATCTGTGTTTTCATTAGCTTTTGTTGGATGTCATTTGAGTGAAAATGAATTTCCTTTGACTTGGAAAATATCCTATTTAAGCCTTTTCTTTGATTTGTAGTGAATGAACAATATAGTTTTGAATAATTCAGAATGTTTCACTAAATATGTAAAGTGTCTCTTCTTGCTCTCTTTTAAGATTTGTTTTTTAATGTTGAATATCTGGAGGTTGGCCACAACATTTCTAGTTTATATGAACTTGGATTATTTCTTAGTTGGAAGTTGGCAGTTTCCATCTGTCTATATTTTGTCCTCTGTTTTCTGGACTTCTGGGAAGTTTCATTGTATTATTTTCTGACATGGTATTCTGGCCTTTTATTAAACCATATTTTTCTGGGAAATTAAGAATCCTCGGATTCTCATTCTATTCTTCCTTCAAATTTAATTACTTCAACTCATGGAAATCTTAAATATTCTTTTGTTGTTAATGTATTTTGATTTTTTGTTATGATACTTTTTATCTCTGCTTTTTTTTTTTTTTTTTAGTGAGGCAATTGGGGTTAAGTGACTTGCCCAGGGTCACACAGCTAGTTAAGTGTTAAGTGTCTGAGGCCGGATCTGAACTCAGGTACTCCTGATTCCAGGGCCGGTGCTCTATCCACTGTGCCATCTAGCTGCCCCTTATCTCTGCATTTTTGAATTCTCAATCTTCTGATCACTTTCAGAGAATCATTTTCTTTTTTTTGAAAGTTTCAAACATTCTATAGTGTCTGATCTTTTTAGCAATTTGAATTCTTATTGAAAATAATTTTTCAGATTTCAGTTATTTCTTACTATTTCTTTTATTGATTCTCTAAACCAATTTGGGCAAGTCACTTAACTTTAATTGCCTTAAAACATCCAGGGCCATATCCAGTCATCCTGATATATATCTTGCCAGTGGACCCAGCTGGCTGTGCAGGAGAGAGTGAGGCTGATAACCTTGCATAACCCTCCCTCAATTAAATCCAATTCAGTGCAAGACATGACATGGGGGGATGTCATGGTCCTCTTTAAGAACAAAGGACAAACAACAACAACAAGCCAATCTGAAGGTTTTTGCAGTTTCATGATCATATCAGTTATTATTAATATTTTGGTATTTTCCTTCTCTCTTGCATTGCTCATATCTACTTCTTTTACTTCACAGTATTTATGCATTGTGTTGGGGCCTCCTTTTTTTTGATTCTGTACTTTTACACTCTCCTGTTTTTTCCATGAGTTTTTCTTCATGGTTTGTTATTTCCTACCTCTTCTTTGCCATCACTTTCGTTCTTGGGGGTAGGGGTGGGGGGCGGGCAATGTGGGTTAAGTGACTTGCCCAGGGTCACACAGCTAGTAAATGTCAAGTATCTGAGGCAAGATTTGAACTCAGGTCCTCCTGAATCCTGGTCTGGTGCTTTATCCACTGTTCCACCTAGCTGCCCCCCATCACTTTCATTCTTTTATATTTCTTGAATTTGTTCTCTCTCTTTTTTGCTCTCTTCCCTACCACTCTCCCACCCCCCCTTTCCCTTTTTCTTTTTGTAATGAGTAGGAGACCTGGTCTTAGACATAACATCTTACTCAACTATCTAGCTGGAATTGCAAGTCCATGTTACTTTAGAGATACTCTGGAGTAACCTCATCAAATTCCTTATTCGGATGCTTTCTACAATTTCAATTATATGCTTTCTTCATATTCTCTTGGATTAGATTTTCAATCTATAGGTAACTTCCTCCAAGATCTCTTTTATTTTAGCTGCCAACTGTAAAATTTAGATTTATCTTAACTACAAATAAAAGGTAATAGATATTTAAAATCTTTGTAAGAATGACAAAGGGCAATATCTCATTTCTGTAACTTTCTGAAAGCAACACATTATCTTTGTCCTTAATATATTTCATATAGAGTAGTTAAATCTAGTTCATTAAAAAGTTCTTTTATAAAAACTTGCACTTATATTTTGAATGTGACCTTTTTAGAAATATTTTTTCTAATTCAAGTTCCACTTGTACTATTAATACATTGTATTGTATCTCTGACAGTTTTATTGCATTATTTTATTTCCATTTTAGCATTTTTATAGATGGCCATTTATTTAAAATTTTCACTAAGAATGCCATTTCATCCTTGAAAATTTTTCTACAGTGATGGGTTTGTTTGAGTGGACCACATGGCTTAATATTATCATTTTAACAACCTAAATTAATTATATAACATTAATATCTTTTATCTCCAGTCATTAAATTAAATGCTTTTCCCAAATAATTTTCAAGAAATAATCATTTTAAAGTGTTCTAAGAGAGCAAATGTTCCTTTCATAGAATTGCCATTTAAAATTTTTTTATTACAAAGAATGGCTCTCTGCCTCTTTCTATCTTACCAGTTTTTTGTTTTTTTTTACAAGGCAATGAGAGGTTACACAGCTAGTGTCAAGTGTCTGAGGCCGGATTTGAACTGAGGTACTCCTGAATTCAGGGCCAGTGCTTTGTCCACTGCGCCACCTAGCTTCCCCTGATCTTACCAGTCTTATATAGCATTCTCCTTCATATTTGATAGAGGCCTACTTGTTGTCCCTCACTCACTATTTGGGTGCCCACATCTTTGTACATTTTTCCTTGAATGCTGTCTCCCTTCTCAATTCTGCCTCTTAGAATCTTTGACTTCGACTTTAAAGAGTTAGCTCAAAAACCAACTTCTGTAGAATCCTTTTCCTGGTCCTCAATTCTCGTGCCTTCCCTTCCATTTAACTCTTTATTTATCTTCAGTCTAACTCTTTATGTATTTTGTATATACTTATTTATTTTCAGATTATCTTCCTCATTAGGATATATTCTCCTTGTTGGCATGGACCATTTGCTTTCTGAATCTAATATAGTGTTTGGCACATAGTAAATGCTTAATATATTCTGATTAATTGATCTATTAATACATCTTGGACTTTATAATTTAAGCCTTATTTTAATATATTTTGGTGAATCTTTTAAATGAGTTTTTAAAAAAATATTTACCATACGTTTTTCATTGTGCATTTTATAATTGAACTTTTTCCTCAGATGTTCCTAATTCTCAAAATCAGTTAATCATAAACTTTAAAAATACTGCTTTAGTGTCTTGAAAAATATATATATATATATATATATTTTAATATCTTAGTTAAGTTTCTTAACTTACTCTAAGTACTTTGGTTTTCTTAAGGACATATTTTCATGGGAAAAACTTAGAGAATTAATTTCTTTGGAAACTCTCTAAAATATGAGATCAGGTTATACTTAATAGCAAGAGAGGTTTAACTGCTTGAAAAACAGAATGTGGAAAGAGCTAAAATAAAGAACAACTGTGCTTCTAATACTGAGAATTTTACAAATCTCAGGAAACCTGTTAGACCTCTTGATTTAGAATATTCATTCTCTATTTTTGCTACAGTTTACATTTTATTACTTGCGCATTGTCCAAAACATATCATGTATTTATCTAAATATCTACAACTTCTCTAAAATAAGTTTTCTTTAAAATAATAAGCATATAAATAGTGCTTCACACTGTCAAGTATTTTGCTTGTATTATCTCATTTGATCTTGTTCAGTATTACATGTGTAAGTTATTAGTCCTATTTTACAAATGAGGAAACAGAGGCCAGAGGTGAACAAACTTGACCATGATAATAATACAATGAATAAGTGTCAGAGGCCAAATTTGAATTCAAATCTTCCTGACTTGAAGCCTGACACTTTTTCCACTAAAGAACCAGTCCTTTTCTAGATGCATGTATGTACACAAAAAATAGATTTGCACATTCACACACACATGTTTCTATAGAAACAGGATCTTATTGAGATGGTGACTCGTTCATTCTCTGAGTCTGTCAGGTTATGCTTTATGCTTTCCATTATGTGAGTTAAAATGTGATGTAATATTGTCTTCTGGCCTTGAGCATTAGTGGCATATCTGACTCTTTTGTGGAAAGTTCAGAAGTTCAGTCCGCTTCAGTTCAGAAATGAATATTGTAAACAAGAATGTTGGTAATCCGTGAGAATAGATCATCATAGTAACATGGGCAAATTGGATCTAATGTTTGTTTGTTATGTTCCTTTTAGTTTCTTTTGCATGTTTTCTCAAGATAATATGGCCTAGTTGGGTCACATACTAATCTCTTTATAGACTACATTTCCCCTCCATTGTTTTTGGTTGTTTTATGAGTGATACTGCTTATAATCTTTTGCCAAGTTTCTCTATAATGTTTTGCCAGTGATATTCTTGCCCGTGATTGAACTTAGCTGCCTTGATGGATTTCCACTTTTCAAGGAGATCAGATGTTTGCCTCACTGTACGCTTTCTTGCTGTAGCATGTTTCACATGAGTCGGTCTTCTCTAAGAAATGGCAATAATTAGCATTAATAATTAATTTTTGTTTTTATCCATTACATACATGTTCTCATAGGGCGTATAGGTATTCAGAGAAGACTCTTTTGTGATGCTGAACATCCTGTTCAGGGCTGCTTTCCACCTTTGGTGTCCAACTGGTCACCCAGCTCTTACCTATGGCTCCAAGAAGCTTTAGCATCACAGTGGCCACACCCCAGTAAACTGTTTTGGCACATGGGCTAAACCAGGTTGAAGATAAACAAGAAGTCTCAGAGTTGTTGGTGAGTCGGTGGAATATCTACCCCAAGCATGTGAAGACTTTCCCCAAAGGAATGGACAGATGAGAATAATTTGTTCCAACGGCCATGAAGGTAGCTGAAGCAGGCATTGTGGAGCACCTAGAACTTGGTTAGACCTTGAGGATGCCAAAGTCATCTGCTGCATCCAACTGTCTTAACTTAATTGTCTCAACTTTTGTCTCACCACTGGACTCCTAAAACTCTGTAAGAGAAAGTGAGGCCAATGACTTTCTACAACTCTGCCTCACTTAAATCTAATTTATGTGCATGTCAAAAGACATCACACATACCATTTTGCTGTTTTTACCTACCTCAAAGACCTGTGGTAAGGGGCAATTGACAAAGCAGCAGGTGCAGATATAGTAGGAGCTGCAGTCACACCTCTGCACAGAGGCAGCCCAGGCTATAGGGTCATCTTCTCACTGGACCAAAGCAGCAGTGTGATTTGTCAGTCTCCTGAGTATCTAAGCAGTCTTTTTGAAGGACTATACTACTCACCTCTTGGTGTGAGGAAGGAGCTAGAAAAGGTGCTCTAAAAACTGTCTGCTTCACCCAACCTAACCCTGGCCTATTTGCAAAGGCAGGCATAGATCCTACCTGAGGTTGAAACACACAAAAAAGGTACAAAAACTTTTCCAGAGATAATTTCACTCACCATTGTTATATGGAATATGTCCATACATATGGACAGTATGAAATCCAGTGGATGAAACACTGCAAGTTTTTGGTACATCAAAGGTGGTGTGATCTTGGGGGAGGTATGCATACTACTTTCCTTGTCTACACACTGATTTTCACTCACAAAGAGCCCCTGATCCACTGCAGCCACAATCACTTGCACTCTCTTTGTCTTGGAACTGTGACCAGAGCCATTCTGTCCTTGTCACTGACTCCCAGCACTCTTCTCCACCCTGGAACTGCACCCCAGAACTGTTTATGGACAACAGAG